>NC_134239.1:61603010-62228010 GCF_965152275.1 Natator depressus
CCCCAAAAGGGGTAGAAACATGTTCTTTTTGTCTTTCAGAAAAATCAGGAAAAGCTGATGCCAGCTGAAAAGTAACCCAATACCATGAATCTACTGTCACAATAGAAATTGTGTTTTGTGTTCTATGTTTTGTCTTGTGTTTTGTCTTGTTGCTAGCACTGTTGTGTGTTTAAAAAAAAAAAAAAAGAAGATACTGAAGACCTGCAGGAACTTAAAAATAAATTAAGCTCTCTGTCCCAGCTACAGGACAGCCTGATACAAAAACAAGTACATGCCAACGTAGACTTGGTCCAAATTGGTCTGGGTAACCTAAAAGGCCGATGGAATCTTTAGTAATGGCTTAATACTACCACATGGCTTATCCATTAAAAAAAAAATATATATTAGAAATAGGAAACTACACAGCCATAGCTCTGGGATGCACTGAAATGCAGATACTTGCACGAGCTACTTTGGAACACAAAATGTTCTGCGTCATATTGGGAAATATTAAGGGTTTGATGCATTTGTTAAAACAAAGAAAGAGATCATTGTTTGACACTTATCAACATGAATGGATGCAATATGTTTCCAGTATTGTGAAACCAGACTTGTTAATGGGAGAAATTGTTGTCAAAATTGCACACCAACAGTCCCTGGAGGCAAAGGTATTGAAGGTTAACCCACTCCCCATATTACACATGGGATCCTTCTGGCTACCCTGGACCTTGAGCCAGTGGGCTGGGGAGGGAGGGAAGCTATTGGACACTAGAGGTTGTATCGAATGGACTCCTCAAAAGTGGGTGTGCCTCACCTTGCCTGTTGCCCCAGAACCTTGTAGTAAAGATACATCACTAGGATCGTGTATGTGGCATGAATTGGAATCACAAACTCAAATTGCCTCACAGTACCTTCTCTTGAATAGGCTACATAGAAAGTGACACTGACGATTATAAATCTTAGTGTCAAAAGGGGGATTATGTTGGATCATATTAAAGAAGTTCTGTATTAAAATCACAAATGAGTTTGATTCCCCATAGTTTAAATTCCAGGGTATTACTAATTAAGAGGTCTCTTGGGTTTTGGTACTGTTTCTCTCCCTCTGTGTGTGAAACTTGCAAGCTGCTAATTGTGTTAGTACATTCTAAGACAGAGTCTGTTCTCAAAGCAATTCACAGAGACTCAAAGCAATACTCTAACAACAGAAACAGCACCCAGAGACTCCTCGCCCTTTTGTTGTATTAACAATTGTGATTAAAATAGAGATAGAGGATGTATGTGGATGGATGCTTGGTGTGGATAATAACTGAATGATCAGGGAGGTGCCAGCCTAAGAATCCAGTGTCCATCGGCTGAAGAAGGCGTCAAGTGGAAATAACCAGAGGACCCCCGGAGGGCAGACTGGAATCCACCCAACAGCCTCAAGAATGGGAGAACCAAAGAACAAGATAACATCTAGCAGCACGGAGCCGTCAGGAATGTGCCATCTGCTGATTGATTCAGCAACAGCATGATGAAGCAATTCCCACAGACTGGCCTAGGAAGAAATTCCTATAAAAAGAGACTCTAAAAAGTGAGAACTTTGGGGTCTGATTCTGCAAACCAACTTCCAGGAGCATCAGATGAGCATCTGACAAGGCCCTGCTCCCTCCTCATGTCCAGGCCACCTGGCCAGTGGCTTGGCATGAGCAACTCTAAGGCTGGTAACTATGATGACAACCTTGCAGAACCTCTGTGTGTGTGTGTGTGTGTTTGTATGAATGAATGAGTGAATAAAGATGAGATTGAATGGAATGTTACAGCTATAACTAACTGCTTACTATAATAACAACCTTGCAGAACCTGTGTGTGTGTGTGTGTGTGTTTGTATGAATGAATGAGTGAATAAAGATGAGATTGAATGGAATGTTACAGCTATAACTAACTGCTTACTATGATAACAACCTTGCAGAACCTGTGTGTGTGTGTGTGTGTGTTTGTATGAATGAATGAGTGAATAAAGATGAGATTGAATGGAATGTTACAGCTGTAACTAACTGCTTACTATGATTCTTTCTGTATTCACAATAAATGTGGTATTTTGCCTTTTTCCCTTTAATAAGATCCTGCTGGTTTTTAATTTATTGGTACAACACCTGTATGCCTTTCCCCGTACCCTGTTATTAGCCAGGGTTATCCACAAGATCAGAACTGAACACACCAAAGTCATCCTGATAGCCCCAGCCTGGCCCAGGCAAACCTAGTATCCTAACCTACAACAGATGTCTGCATGCCCACCTCATGTCCTCCCACTTTTTCCAAACCGCTTGTCACAGGATACAGGTCATACCTGAACATGGAGACACCCCCTGAGAGGTTGCCTCCTCAATGGTTCCAAGGCTAGGAGATGATCTGTTCTGAGGAAGTTAAAGACACCTTGTTAAACAGCAGACGGTCAACTATACGCTCAACATACCTCCACAAATGGAAGAGATTCCACATATACTGTCTAAACAAACAAATAGAAGCCATTACCTCTACCCTGCCATAAGTCCTGGATTACTTACTCCAATTTAAGAAATGAGGTCTGTCAGTGAGCTCGATACAAGTTCACCTGACAGCGATCACAACCTTCCATAACAAAGTAGATGCGGTCTCAATCTTTCCACATCTAGTTACCAAAAGATTCCTACAGGGACTCTACCCAGAACCCAGAGTCCCAACTCCTCCATGGGACTTCACTTTAGAGCTTCAGTCCCTCACAAGTGCCCCTTTCGAACCTTTGGCTACCTGCTCACTACTACACCTGTCCATGAAAGTTGCTTGTCTCGTTGCCATCACATCCGCAAGGTGTGTAGGAGAACTCGGGGCCCTTTGGCACACCTCCCATATACAATCTTCCTTAAGAATAAGGTCACTCTAGGTAGAAACTTTGGGTGTGGCCTTAAAGTCCCTTTTTCGTTCCGCATTAACCAACCCATTCATCTCCCCCACATTTCTTTCCTAAAATGTTTACGCCTGGGGGAATTCTCCATCACTGCACGTGCACAGAATTTACTCCCCCCACAGATTTATTTGCTTCCCTGCAGAAAAATGACTTTTTGTTGGGGAAGCGAAGGGAAGCCAGAAGAGCTGTCATGCGACCCTCCCCAGCAGTATGTTTCGGGCAGCCGGCAGAGAGGTAAATCGCTGTTGGGCAGGAGGCGGGACTGGGGAATACCTGGCTGGTGGCTCCTACCCTGCGCCGGGCTCAGTTGGTAGTCCAGACTGGGCTGGGTAGGATGGGACTTCCTCTTCTCCTGCACAGCATCTGGGTCCACGTCAGACCTACCCCCAGATTTCTCCCCCAGCTGCGGGAAGCTCTGCAAACCCCTCCCCCTATTTCCTGCAGCCATCACTCCTCACCTGCAGGGGGAGGGATCCCTGTACAGGGAGCTGCTCCGCCATCTGCCCAACCCCTGTGTATCCAGACCCACCTCATACCTGCTAAGCCTCACCCCCATCCCCGCACACTCAAAATCCCCCTGCTGAGTCCCACGCCCCCTGCACCTGGACCACCCCAATGAGCCACCTGCACCTGGATCCCCCACCCCACTGAGTCCCACTTGCCCAGCATCTGGAACCCCCACTGAGCCCCCTGCCGAGCCCTATCCCCCCCACACCCAGACCCCCCCCCCACTGAGCCCCAACCACCTTCACCTGGACCCGCCTGCAGAGTCTCATTACCATTGCACCCAAAAACCCCCAACAAGCCCCTATGCATACAGATCCCCTCTGCACCCACATATCCTACTGAGGTGCCCACAACCACATTGCCCCACATAGAGCCCTCTCAACCCACACCTGGATCTCCCCACACTTGGATCCTTCCTTGCTGAGCCTGCCTGCCCATACCTGGTGCACCTGGCATAGAGGTGCTGGGCCCTGGGGTGTTTCTGGGGCAGGCATGATCCTTGTACTGTGTCAGAGTTGGGTGCAGCCTCACTGCTGAGTCCGTGTCCAGGGGTGGGGGGGGAGGAGCTGCACAGTGATCTCCCACGTCCGTGCAGCCAGTGGCCTGTGCTCCCCAGTGCCATGCTGGAGCCTCCACATTTATTTGACAAATAAAATTTGCAGAATTTTGCAGAATTTTAAAATATTGTGTGCAGAATTTTTAATTTTTTAACATAGAATGCCCTCAGGAGAAACCTCTCAAACAAATAACGCAGCATTCCACATCCTGGACGTCAAAAGGGCACTAGCGTTTTATCTAGAATGGACCAAAGTGTTCAGAAAGACTCCTAAATTATTTCTCTCCACGACAGAACGGACTAAAGCAAATCCATATCTAAGCAGAGACATTCCAAATGGATTTCCGGCTGCATCCAGCTTTGCTACCCCGCCAACATGAACTGCAACCTCCATCATGGATCAGAACACACTCCACAAGATCCGTAGCCACATTGGTAGCCTTTTCGAATGGCGTGCCTATTACCAATATATGTAAAGCAGCCACTTGGACATCCTGTCACATGTTCATACAACACTACATCATTGATCAGGATTCAGCCTCTGATGCTCCGTTGGGACGCAGTCTTATAGTCCATTCAGACCTAACTCTGAAGCCCCTCCTTTCCCTGAGAGGCACTGCTCTACAGTCACCTAAAGTGGAGCATTTACAAGGACTCCACTTGAAGAAGAGGAGAGGGTTACTCACCCTGTGGAGTAACTGAGGTTCTTCGAGATGTGAGTCCCTGAGGGTGCTCCACTACCCGCTCTCCTCTCCTCTACTTCGGAGTTCTAATTTAGTCCTCTGTGGTAGAGAAGAAACTGAGGGGGCAGACAGGGGAGGCACACAGCTCTTGTTAATTGCCGCTGCAGGTGCGAGACAGGGAGAGCGCATGTGCAGCCCAGCCAGGTACTGCTGTCAAAATTCTCCAAGTAGAGGCGCAGGGGCATGTAATCACCTGAAGTGGAGCACCCATAGGGACTCACATCTCAAAGAACCTCAGTTACTGCATAAGGTGAGTAACCCTCTCTTGTTTTGCTCTAATATAGGGAGAATCAGACTTTTGCATAACTGAAATCCATATAAGCAACTTGCCCAGTAACCACGTAATTTTCATAAAGTTGATCAGTTTGCAGCCACTTTCCTTTAACACAGTAGTATGATCTGTGGAGGCTACGGGGCCACAGTGTATACTGTTCTATCTTGGTGGGCAGTTCAGATCAAGATAGAACAGTGCATGCTGGGACTTACAATTCTCTGTGGGCCACATCTCCATATTAAAAACAACAAAATACAAGGATAGCGGTACGTCACATTTTCAAAATCCATGGGCTGAATTTGGCCTGCAGATTGCTTTTTGGGCAACTCTAATCTTGCTACAATTATCAGCAGTTCCCCTTGCTGACATGACATTGAAGAGCTGGGTGAAGCACCCAGTGATAATGGATCAAAAGCACTAGGTGCTCACTTCAGAGGTACCTTTTCCTACATTCTCTGATCTCCATCTAATTAATTGACTCATTGCTGGTATCGAGGTGCCAAGAAGTGTACATAGCATTCCTGGAATGGCCTCACTAATATGGTATTAAAAGGGACTATCCGTTCTCTGTAACAGTATTGCCACAATACAAGCATCCAGACATCAGATTGCCTCTTAGTTTGGCTGATGTGTCTGACCAAAAGGTTCTTTATACATCGTTGGTCAATTTTGTGTAAGGCAGTTCACCCTAATCCAAGTACCCTGGAGTTTTAACACAGAGAATATCTTTGTGCGTGGAAGAGGAAGAGTATTTTTTCTAGCTATCTGGGATTAAACATAGTGGGGAGGGTGTAAAGTGGTGGTAGTGTGAAGGTTGGTAGGGTTACAGCTGGAAACTTTTACTCAGGAAAATCAGGTGCAGTACTAATAGGACTACTAGTTCTGGAAGATTACTTTCCAATTTCTTTAAATATTAAATACCTACCTTGGGTCCCTTTCAGTTAAAATATAACTGAGCAACATATACAAATATCAGGCCAAAGCCTAGTTATATATTCATGTAATCCAGTGTTCATAAAGCAGTTCTGACCTGAACATTAAAATATATAGGACAAATTAAGAGTTTTTCACAGAATCAGTCAAAATAATTAAAAAAAACCCCTGCTTTAAAAAATTAAATCTGACCGTGTTTATCAGTATATTTTAGACTTGCAACTATTGAAACAACAACATAATTATACTGTCCTCAGCCATACATGCAAAAAGCTGCTGTTTTATTTCCTTTCAAAAATTGAGATGGTGCATAGGACAAGAGCAGTATATATTTGCTCTGCACCCAAGCGATAAAACCTAGGAGGAACAGCAAAACCAATAATTGCTAATGATCTGACAAAGGAGTTGTTACCATCCATAGTGACTTAGATCCCAGTTATTCAGGCTATGTCTACACTGGCACTTTTGTCACTAAAACATGTCGTTCAGGGGTGTGAAAAAACACACCCCTGAATGACAAAAGTTTTAGTGATGAAAAGTGCCGGTGTGTACAGCGCTTCATCGGTGGGAGCTGTGCTCCAGTCAACGAAACTACCGCTCCTCGTTGGGGGGTGGTTTTATTTTGTCGCTAGGAGAGCGCTTTCCCAGCGATAAAGAGCGGCCACACAGTGTACCTTTCAGTGGTGTGCTTGCAATGGCACAGCTGCGCCGTTGTAAGGTGCACAGTGTAGACGTAGCCTCAGTCACTATATTCAGGTTGCATGTGTGTATATGAGTCACTGACCTCATCACCATAGACAGCTTCTTTGAAAATGGATGAAGTTGTGAACTTAAATAAAAGGGTTCAGAGTACTGTTCTTTTTAAATAAAAAGGGTTACTGATGAATCTTGGTGTCTCTCCTCCCTCCCTCCCATTTTGAATTTTAGCTCATTTTGCACCCCATCCCTCCTGGCCTAATCCTTCTCATTTTCTTTTTTCTAATGGCTATAATTTCCTGCTGAGTCTCTGATGCCATCAACAGGGAAAGGCAGTGCAGTTGAAAGAAGAGAGGCTGCTGCTTTAGAAAGCGTGGGTAATCTGAGGGGCAAGTGATAAGATAGTCTTTTGCAAACCAACAGCACTAGATACATCTGTCCGTCTTTCATGCCCAGCTGGTATAAAACAGCTAAACTCAGAACTGACCACAGAGAGTTGATAAAACTGGGTAGAATTGAAGTGGAGGGGAAAGTACGATAACCAGCATGAAATACATTTGGTCTGAAGAGCAAATGTTTCCTAATTCCAGTGTAACATACTTTAACGCTTCTGGGAATCCTAGTCTTCGAGTCACAAATGGCATTTTTACCCCTTGTAGTTTGTGAGTTATTGAACCTTGGAACTGTCACTGCTCCCTTGGTCTGGTTGTGCTTTTTGAGGTGACCACCTTTCTTCTTTTACCAGCAGCAGAAAGTTTACTTTCCCCTGCTGTTGATACTGCTCCTGACACTGCTAAGTGTTTCATGTATAGTTTGAAACACTCTCAAATTGAGGTCTGGTAAGGTGCAGGTACTCTGCATATTACAGGACTGTCCCTATTAGAAGAATTTTAACAGATGGTGATACGTCAGCTTTCTAGATCAAGGAAGAAAATAAGAAAATTGAGAGAATTTGAGAAGACCTAAAAATAAACCAAGATTTGAGCTGTAAGTCACTATGAATCTTTGTTTTTTAAAAAAAAAAAAAAAAAAAGCAAGGGTCAGTTAAAAGGGAGAGAAAAACACACCAATTCCATATTAAACTCATAAAGAGAGAAATATACATGTATGCCTCAATCGCAGATATAGAAATTAGGATAAATAATAAGTGGAAGATTTACCTTACTAAGAAATGCTAACTTTAATCCAAAACATTTTACATGTACACTTTTTTTTTTTTTTTAAAGGCCAAGACATTCTTTACTTCAGGCACTTCTCTGCTAGATTTCACTTTTCCTGTTCCTTTTTCACCTCTTGGGCCTTAGTGCATGCAGTTTCACATAACTGCAGAGGGGATTTGGAGAGGATGGGAAGAAGTCTGTCTGTAGTGGTGGGGATGGTTAATTTGTGGAAGGGGATGTTGGAATCTTGGCATACATACTGATACAGAGTTAAGGTTGTGGTGTTTTTTCTGGTGTCTTTAGTGCTGGTAATAATGGATGTTGTGGGAGGGGGAAGAGTAGAATGAATCTATTGTTGGTTGTATTAAGTTCTCATTTTCTTGATTTCAATTTTGTATGTTATACACAGTCCATCCTTAACTAAATTACAACACGGTTTATATAGTATCATCACAGCAGATTCTCATACTATTGGATTTTTTTAGCATTTTTATTAGTTTTCTCTATTTCTGATTCCAAATTAGTTATAGGTAAATTTTATAGTTTATTGCAGCACGGTTTATGCCCATTCATCAGCCTATTCATGTGAGCTAATTCAAAGAAATACTTTGGTGACAAAAACAGTATTGTCTGTACTTAGTTCCTGTGTATCACAAACGTAACATTTTGATTTGGATTGTACAGTTCCATCTTTAACAGAGTTAATATTTACATATTTAAAAAGTGCTCTGGTATCAAAAAGCTATTATGAATAAAAAGGACTTATCATGATCAACGCGTCCTTGTCTCAACTTCCTGGGCAAAGGCTGGTGTTCTCCCTGGCATTTATTCATCTATCATGTTCACCGAATGCAAGGACTTGCTTTTAGTAAAAATAGTAGGCTGACAGTAATCATCCTGAAGCAGACCTTATTTGGTGTGCCCATCAGCACTGAAGAAAATCAAGTTCAGGTCTAAAAAAAGTACACTTCTCTGATCCTAATGTAGTGGAATAAAGTAGAAAATCTTAGATTTGTGCCTATTGGCTCTGGGTGCTGAGAATCTTCACAGGCACATGGAATTAATTGTGCAGTGGGTTAAAAGGTAAGAGATTTGTATAGGTATTTATATATGGTGCTTATGGGCTTTTTGGAGAAGGGAGGGATGACTATTTAGATTCTGTGGTCAGTATCACCACACATTTGGTCCTGGATCTGTAACAGGATTTCTTGTTATCGCTGGGAATTCAGGACACGAGCAGTCATGTTTTGTCATCTTCAGATCAGTCCTCAGATCTTGGCCCCTATCCTTCTCATAGATTCTAAGACTGATAGATTCCAAGGCCAGAAGGGACCATTGTGATAATGTAGTCTGACCTCTTGTATAGCACAGACTATAGAACTTTCCTCAAATAATTCCTAGAGCATATCTTTTAGACAAACATCTAATCAAGAAGATTGTCCACCTGGCTCAACTTACAGCTCATACACCACTCTGGACAATTTCCCGAGGACTATATAGGGACCATTAAACATTTTGTGTAAATTTTTTACATTGCCCCTTTCTTCTAGTCTGGTCCTGTACCAACACCAACTTTTCTGGCTTGTACACCTCCTGGCAACCTTGAGGTCATAGTATTCCTTTTTGTGTGTGGCTCTAGCCTGCTGCCTCTTAACAGTCTGTGTCATGGTAGGCAGTTACCCTGCTACCCATGTGACATTCTCAGATTGCTGAACTTTTCTGATATATCTATCCCAGATATAAGCTTAACAGGTAGGCAGTTCTGCCCAAATAACACAGTATTATAGGGTATATATTCCACAGAAGACTGGACACTGCTCCGATATGTAATCATAATGCAGGGGGGTAACTTTATCCTGCTTTCTTTGATTGTCTGATCAGAGAAGACACATTAACAAGTGTGCGGTTGAATCACCTGATGAACCCATTTGATTGGTGGTGATAAGGAGTAGTGTGGATTTTTTTTTTTTTTTTTTTTTGGATCTCCAAAAGGTTATGCAACTGTTAGAACAATCGGGATTTAGGATTTTTCTCCTTCATCAGTATGCAAGGACTGAGGCACCCCATGGTAGCACACAAACCTGTTGACAAATGCCCTTGCTACTGTCTGAACTTCATGATCAGGAATGGGGTACTTTGAAAAACTGTCATCCACTACTAGCACATATTTGTTTCCTTGAGGTGTAATGGGCAGAGGACTCAGGATATCCTATGCACCCATTCAAGGGGCTGCCTGGCCTGAGTGGAGGTCATAAGAACCCTGTTTACTTCCTGTTTCTTTTTGAGACCCCAACACCTTGCACAAGCTACACCAATTCCTCATGGACTTCCTCCACCCCAGCCAGAAATACTGGGACAGGAACTTACGAGTAACCTTTTTTTAATATCCAAATGTCCCCCCCCCCCATATTTACATTATGAAGAGTCCTCAAAATTCCTGGCACTTTCTCCTTTGGCATCACTACTTGAACAAGTTCTGACCTTTGCCTAGATCTTGACAGTGTCCACACCAGTATCCTTTGTCTAACTCTTAGCTCAGGCCACAAAGTCTGATACCTTTTCAGGTGAGGAGGATGCTGAATTTCCTCTGGGAGCTCCCCGCTACTATTTCTTTTTAATAATTTTAACTTTTTTTATACCAGTATCTTCCGGCTGGCTCCTATGCCAATTTATTGACCCACTGATCTTTTCTGAATCTCTGAGTGCTACAACCTTGGTTGACACACACGTAGAGAATAGCAGCATCTCTGCCACCTTAGTTTTTTGGTCAGCTTCTTCCAAATCAGGGTTCCGGGAAAAGGCATCGGCATTCGGGTGTTGCTTCCCTGGGCAGTATATAATCTGATAGTCAAACTGAGCCAGTTGTTCCAACTCTCTGGCTAACTGCCCTCCAGGTTAATGGAAATTGTGCAGGAGAGAACTGTGATCTGTTCTCCCTAGAAGAAAATACTGAAAACGTTTGTTTGATAAAGGTGACCACAGTGAGTAGCTCCTTCTTTATCATCACATACTTGAGTTGTGCTCTACTTTGGGCTTGGCTACCATAGGCTATCACATTCTATTGGCCATCTTCCACTTGTGACAGAACTGCCCCAATACCAACCTCACTTACGTCAGTATCCAGCAAGAAAGGCACTTGAGGATTTAGATACACTGGGATGGAAGATGACATCAGCCATTGCTTCTGCTCTATGAAGGCGTCTTGACACTCCTAAATCCAGAGGAACTTTACCTTGTCCAAAATCCTGTGTAAAGGGGTAGCAAAGTATTCTGTGAATCTTTTGTAGTAAGAGGCCAAACCCAAGAAACTGCGTACTTCAGTCATCTGTGAAGGTACTAGCCATGCACTTATGGCCTCTACCTTTTCTGGATCTGGGCCTACTTCCACTGTAGAAATCACATGCCCCAAATATTTCACCTCCCTGCAGAAAAACTGACACTTAGCAGGCTTAACTTTCAAATTGTCACCATTCTACTTCTTGAGTACCAATTTCAGTTTCTTCAGGTGTTCTTCAAAGGTTTGGCCTATCATTATATCACCAGGTACGCTAGGCAGGATGTTCCTGAAAGTTTGCTACGAAGATATCTATGAGCCTTTGGAATCTGGATAAAATCCTGCCCTGCACCCCTAACTAAACAAACAAAAACACAACAATCTCTTTAAAGCCTTCTTATAATGATACAAACAAGCAAAAATGGGTAAAAAGCCACTTTCACTTCCCTCTTGTAGTTCACTTTTTCCCCTTACCCTCATATTTGTATGGTGAATAGTTCTTTGTATCTTTATAAGTAGTTCCACCTAAATTTTGCATGGAACTTAATTTGTATCTTAATCTTGACAGTGAGACTGCTATACGAGATTAAAAATTTGAAAGGTGCTATGTAGGTGATAAGTATTTTGATACTTTTATTAAAAAAAAAAAAAAACCCACCAACTAGCACTATTTAAGAAAATTATTTCCAAACTGAGACTATGTAGACTAAATCAGAAACCTGAGTGGAATTTTGTAGCTAAGAGTAAGATAGCTCTGAAATTACAAAGGGTATTCCATAGAGATGCTGATATATCCTTGACAATAGCTAGGCTAGTGGGTGCTATTAGAATATTTCACGTCTTTCTGGTGAGCTACAGCATCATGATGGCAAGTATTTCCACTTGGAATTTATTTTCAGAAATGACAAAAACACCTTGTTATAATTAATCTTTTGCACAAAAAGTACTGGAATGTAGCAAGGAAAATATACAAAGAAACCAACAGTCTCTGGAGTTCAAAAATAGAATTAATTTTTCTGTGAAGTTCTCTAATCTGTACATTGAGAGACAAGGTGTCAAAGAGAGAAGGAAAACAATACCATTTCACTATCTCTCATTGAGACAATGATACTGATCATACTTATATATAGTTTTGTTCCATGTAACAGACTTGTTTCTTTCAAGAAGTCTTTAATATATTCTGTGCCATGGAATGTGAACTTTTTGTTAAGTAAAAGCTTGTTATAGGTTTATTCTTTTAAATGGTACAAATGCCATTAAGTGTAGACCTGATTGTTACAAATGGCAGCATGTAGAGCAGATCTTTATAATGCAGTCCTTTAGAATAGTAGAACATCCAGTTCATCTATTAACAGGTGATCTATTGACACAGGGCCCAGCTTATCATGATTTACTTCAGGCTTAAGGCATAATAATTGAAAAAGGAAAGTCACTAAAAGAAAGGTCTTTGGGAAAGGTAATTACATGATGTACTCCTGCAAGCTGTCCATATCCACCCCAGATACAAGGATCAGGACAGCATTTTCTCACTGGTGTTGCAGATGTTTTCCACCATAGCTGGAATACCTTCAAAACATGGGAATGACTGTTAGCACTTTGAGGTAAATTTGCTGATAAATTCACCTTTAATCTATTAAACTCATTTAAATTAAAAAATATTATTAAGTTGTTGCCAAGTTTTAAAGAAGGTCAAACTACTGAACTGGTGGAAGTCACTGGCTAAGCACCTGAAACCAGAGTTTGTTGGTGTGCTACACCAGATTTTGATTGAATGTAATGGCTTTTTTTGCAGGTTTAGAGAACATTCTCTTCATTATAGTTTAAGTCAGTGACTAGTTCGTTCAGAGTTAAGAAAATTGGGAGTTGAAAAAGCAGGAAACGCTTGTTTTCCTCTTCTGATCGATGAATGACAGCTACGTGTGGCAGGATGAAATCTACTAATTCTAAAACCCTGAATAACACAATGACCAGAAAGTCAGTTCAGTTCACTAACTACAGATACTTCTTTTGTTTAATAAATCCATTAGTTTTAAATACAAAACGTGTTTTGATCAACTTTTGTATGTATTCAGAACATTTAAAGTAGTATTTCACTTAAAAAAATAAAATTTCTTGCATTTTAACTGAATTTTAATTTTCATCAGTTTGAAAATCACAAGTTTAAAATTTTTTAGCATCTATTAAATGAGAAATGCATCATTTACCATTTTCTAACATAAACAAGATGACTTACATTTATTTTGATTTTTAATATTTAAGCTATATATTGTTTAAATAAATGTGTATAGATATCGTGTATCTGCCTGGTTAGCAAAAAGAAGCACCAAGTCTTATCCCTGGACCGGTGTAATTTTGTGGGGGAGGCAGGATGTAGATTGATTTAAATCAGAGTGACTTAAATCACTTATCTCAGTCATGACTTATGGTCATGCTTATATCAGCAAAGAGAGAACCTTTATTTAAATTGATTTTAATATTGTTTTGCATTTGTACTTTTTTAGTTAGTTTCCCACAGAAAAGTTGATTCTCATTTTGTTTCATATAATTTAATTGTACTTTTTGCTAGCCAAGGGGATACACTATATCTATACTCTTATTTAAATAATTATGTATCTTAACATACATTTATTTGGATTCTTTGTTTTAAAACTTTTATTATGTTAGAAAATGGGGAATGCCAAAATAATTTTTTACTCATGATTTGAGTCACACTGCATTGAGCTGGAAATTGGAATTGAATTAAAAACACACCATTTTACAATAGTTTTATTAGTTAAATAAAACAATCTTAAAGGCATTGGGTACATAAGTTTATTTCTTATCAAAATAGTTTTTATTTAAAAATGACTGATTTATTAACAAAGTATTTTGAACTGATTGTTTCTGGTCACCATATCCTTCAAGATTTTGGAACTGGTAGATCTTACCGTGTCACACCTAGCTTTTATTAATAGGATGGAAAACATTTTTTTCCTCTTTTTAAACTACCTATTCATTTCTCAACTGTCAAATAATTTAGATTCCATAAAAAATAATATTGAAGCAGTACATGTTTGCAGTCAAAGTTTTAAAGAAAGTCAATCCACAGAACTGGTGGATGTCACTGGCTATGCACCTGGAACTAGAGTTTATTGAAGTGTTAAAGAAGTTTTTAATGGCATTAACCTCTTCTGCAGGTAAAGAGAGAATAATTTCATTTAATCTGTTTCTTCAGTGCCTGCAATTTAACCTTATCCTAAAATAAACTTCTGCAGTGTTTCATGAAATTTATTCAAAATGTAAACAGTGTCAGAGCTATCTGTTTGTAGTTTAACTTAGGCAATGGAAGTAGGCTTCAGTATATTCTCTTTACTCTGTCTTTACTACTTTGGCAGTGATATCACCTATTTTTTTTTTCCAGAATTTTCTTCATAGTTTGTCCCTAATCCTGTAGTTAAATATATTGTTCAAAACTCCTGTTGTGGAAGATCAAGTGGTTGAGATGCCACTTCTCCTCCTCTCCCATCCCAGCCACCATTCTCTAGAAGCACCTGAATATTATGCTAAAGATTAGGCTATGGAATTGAGTGGGAAATGGTTTAGGGGGTAAACTTCATCCAGTTTATTAAGAATCGGAGAGAGGATGAGGTGGGGAAAATAGAGGAGCTGGCAAAGGAAGCAGATATGATCGTGGAGGGACCCTACAAGCCTGGCAACTTTTGCAGCAAAAGGCTATAACATTTTAACAGTAAAAACTGTAAACCTATTATGTGTTTGAGTTGAAAGGGAATTAGGGGAATTTAATAAAAACAGTGGAGAAAAAGTGTTTGTAACCTTTTCTCTGTTTTTGTATTTTTATTTTTACTAGGATCTAGTTTTAATATTGTAATAATATATTCTTTAAGGGTCTCTGTTCATTCCCTCTTGTGGGATATGGTGCCCCTGGTGTTGAGCTGCAGAAATACCTTGAAAAGCAGTGTCCATTCACAGACTTTAATACAAGAAGGGACCATTAGATTATCTAGTCTGGCTTTCTGTACATCACAGGCCATTACATTTTACACTGTTAGTTATTGGGTGCAATAAAGGACTGTTTGACTAAAGCATGACTCCAGAAGGTCATCCAGTCTTTGTTTGAAGACATCAAGTTATGGAGAATCCATCACTTCCCTTGGTAGTTCAAATGGTTAATCACTGTCACTGTTAAGTGTGTCTTATTTCCAATTTGAATTTGTCTGGCTTCATGTTCCAGTCAGTGGTTCTTGTTATACCTTTCTCTAGATTGAAGAGCCCTTTAGTACCTGGTCTTTTTTCTCCATGAAGCTCCGGCGGGGGGTGTCAACGTGCCTCAGTGGGTCAGAGCTGAGAATACCAGATTCAAGACAAACTGCTGAGAAATAGAGCAGACTCATCCCAAACTGGTTGTTATTCCATCATTAGGTTATACTAAGCCAGTACCAAAATAAACTGTCTCACCACAGTGGTTATTAAGAAGTCAAAAATGCAGTCTCATTAGGCATTCCAGCTCTTATCTCACCATGTAGACACTATACTTATGATAAGTGATTATTGAAAACCAATTTAATCAAATATAGGGTCCTTCTAATCCCAAGGGACCAGCCACTTAGCCAGGTCAATATATAACCCTCATCTTACTCAGTAATCACGCTGCTGCCGGTCCTTTAGTAACTAAAATCTAAAGAACAACAAGGAGTTCGGTGGCACTGGACTCCTTGTTGTTCTTGTGGATACAGGCTACCTGCTGATAAAATCTGAAGGTTTGTTGTTAAAAGAAAAGAAGGGAGTTAAAATGGTTAATAGATCATTTACCTACAATAATTGCAGTGTCCATATATCAGGTTTATAGCAGTGATTTTATAGAGTGCTGAGTTGTAAAGTCTCTGTGATTGGAAGGTCCTCAGTGCGTAGTTCAATATATTCCTTTTAGTTGTAAATCCGCAGTCCAGAAAATCAGGGCAGGAAAGAGGCAAAATGGAATCGTTCCAGGGGTCTTTTATACCCTTTGCCATGTGTCTGGAAATTTTCTGTTTCATATAAAGTTCACAGTCCAGTTTGGGGAAAGTTACTGGCACAAGATGGAGTCCGGTCACAGGAACATATAACATGTCCTTACAAGGCTTGATGCCTCACAGGGGTTGCCACTGGCTGCTTGGAGGCTGAGGTGTCCGCAGGAATTGATATCTGGGTGGAATGAGTTTCCATAAAGCTTGATTAATCCATGCACAATGGCTTGCTAGACTGGAAGTAAACTATCTTGTGGGTGATACCCCAAGAACAAACACATTTGAGATTAGGGTTGCCAACTTTCTACTCGCACAAAACTGAACACCCTTACCCTGCCCCTACTCCGAAGCCCTGGCCCCACACCTCCCTCCCTTGCTTGCTCTCACCACCCTCCCTTGCTCACTCATTTTCACCAGGCTGGCTCAGGGAGTTGAGGTGTGGGGGTGGTGAGGGCTCTGGATCGGGGTGTGGGCTCTGGGTTGGGGCCAGGCATGAACGGTTTGGAGTGCAGGAGGGGGCTCCGGACTGGGGGGGTGGAGCGAAGGGTTTGGAGTATGGGAGGAGGCTCTGGGCTGAGGCAGGGGTGTGGGAGGGGGTATGGGCTCTAGGCTGGGGGTGTGGGGTCCAGGGTTGGGCCAGAAATGAGGGGTTCAGGGTGTTGGAGGGGGCTCCGGCCTGGGGCAGTGGGTTGGGGTTCTGGGGGGGGGAGGGCTCCAGTATAGGGCCAGGGATGAGGGATTTGGGATGCAGGAGGGGGGCTCTGGGCTGGGGCTGAGGGATTTGGAGTGTGAGGGGGGGCTCTGGGCTGGGACTGAGGGATTTGGAGTGTGAGGGGGGGCTCTGGGCTGGGGCAGGGGGCTAGGGTGCGGGAGTGTGCGAGAGCTCCGGCGGGGGGTGCAGACTCTGGGGCAGGGCTGGGGATGAGGGGTTTGGGGTGTAGGAAGGGCACCGGGGTGGGACGAAGAGGTTTGGAGGGCAGGAGCGGGATCAGGGCTGGGGCAGGGGGTTGGAGCACGGGAGAGGGTCGGGGTGGAGGCTCCAGGTGGTGCTTACCTCAAGAAGCTCCCGGAAGCAGCAGCATGTCCCCCCTCTGGCTCCACGCAGAGGTGCGGCTAGATGGCTCTGCGCTCCGCCCCGTCCCCAGGCACCACCCCATTACCAGGCGCCGCCGCAGTTCCCACTGGTCACTGTTCCCAGCAAATGGGAGCTGCGGAGTGGCGCTTGGGATGGGGGCAGCACGCGGAGCCCCCCGTCTGCCCCTATGCATAGGAGCTGGAGGGGGACATGCCGCTTTTGGGAGCCGTGCAGAGCCATGATAGGAAGAGAGCCTGCCTTAGCCCCGCTGTGCTGCCAACTGGACTTTTATGGCCCAGTCAGCGGTGCTGACCAGAGCCTCATTTTTCGACCAGGCATTCTGGTCAAAAACCTATACCTGGCAACCCTATTTGAGACACAGGTATGTAGCCAATATTCATAACTTGAGATACAGTAATGATACATGGATTTAAAAAGGATAATCTTAATTAGCAAATCATAGCATTTCCATGGACACCTTACATGATATACTTCGTACAAGACTTGTTGCAATTGTCCAGCAGTGGCAATATCAATGATATACATGGTCAATCATACAGTATCACAAAAGGTACTGATAGATTCTGATCAAGTCACCTCTGAATTTTCTTTTTGATAAGATAAACAGATTGAGCTCTCCAAGTCTCTCACTGTAAGGTATTTTCTCCAGCCCTCAAATTATTTTTGTGGCTCTTTTCTGCAATTTTTTAAACTTCTTTTAAAAATGTGCACATCAGAACTGTACAGAATATTCCAGTACCTGTGTCACCGGTGTTAAATGCAGAAGTAAAATTATCTCCATTATTCTTCTCTGCTCTGTTTATACATCCAAAGATCACATTGGCCCTTCTTGCCACCGCACCTCTCTAGGAGCTTATGTTTAGTTGCTTATCCACTGTGATCCATAAATCCTTTTCAGAATCACTGTTTTCCAGGATACAGAATCCAATTCCATAAATAAGGTCATCATTCCTTGTTCCAAGATGAAGGACCTTGCATTTGGCTGTATTAGGAACACATTAGGTTTGAATGGGCCCACCATAACAAGCGAACCAGTTTGCTCTGTGTAACTGCCGTATCCTTATCATTATGTACCACTCCATCAATCTTTGTGTCAGCCACAAATTTTATCAACAGTGAATTTGTTTCTTCTTCAAGTACTGTCCCTATTGGTACTCCACTGTAGTTGTGCTTGAGTCCCTGCGCTGCTGATAGGAGAACTGTGGTAGCAGTGACCATTAGACCCGCATGTGCGCTGTCTCTCCTTGTGCTGTACCACAAGGTTAGTCAGTGTGCATGGGCTAACGCTGCTCAGTTCCTTCTCAACTGCCCCTGGCTAGAGATAGAGGTATTCACAGTCCGTTAGGATCATTGCTTCAGTTTGCATTCAGTTAGCCGCCTAGTTCTTTGTTTACTCCCGAGGGCATTCTGTGGCAAAAAAATAAAATTTCTGCACACAATCTTGCAAAATTTTGCAAATGTTATTTGCCAAATAAATGTGGAGGCTTCAGCATGGCACTGGGGAGCACAGGCCACTGGCTGCACAGAGGTGGGAGATCACTGTGCATTTCCCCACTTGGACACGGACTCAGTGATGAGGCTGCAACCAACGCTAACACAATGCCAAGGATTGGGCCTGCCCCAGAAGCACCCGAGGGCCCTGGCCCTCCATGCTAAGTGCACCAGGTGTGGGTGAGCAGGCAGGCTCAGCAAGGCAGGAAGGGCTTAGTGTGGGGAGATACAGGTGTGGGTTAAGAGGGTTCTGTGTGGGACAATCTGGGTGTGGGTGGCTTAGTGGGGGATCTGGGTGCAGGGAGGATCTGGATGTACAGGGGCTTGTTGGGGGCTTCTGGGTGCAACAGTAATGGGACTCTGCAGGGGGGTCCTGGTGAAGGTGGATGGGGCTCATCGGGGGAGGGTCTGGTGTGGTGGGGTCCAGATGCTGGGAGAGTGAGGCTTGGTGGGGTCAGGATCTGTGTGTGGGTGGCTCGTCGGGGTAGTCCAGGTTCAGGGGGAATGGGGCTCAGTCGGGGGGAGGAGGTTCTGGGTACAGGGGTGATGCTCAGTGGGACGGTCTGGGTATGAGGAGGTCTTGGGTGCACGGGGGTTAGGCGGATGGGGGAGCAGCTCCCTGTACAGTAATCTCTTCCCTTGCAACTGAGGAGCGATGAGTACAGGAAGTGCCCGGGGAGCAGGGGGAGATTGCAGAGCTTCCTGCAGCTGGGGGGAAATTTGGGGGAGGGTTTGACCCAGCCCTGGATGCCATGCAGGGGAAAAGGAAGTCCCATTCTCCCCAGCCCAGCTGGGACTAGCAGTTGAGCCCAGCGCAGTGTAGGAGCCACCAGTTAGGTCTTCCCCAAGTCCCCCCCTCTGCCCCACAGTGATTTACCTCTCTTACGGCTGCCTTGGGCATCCGAAAAATACTGCTGGGGAGGGTCATATGACCGCTCTGGGCTTCCCTTTGCTTCCCTGTCAGAAGGTCCTTTTTTTGTGGGGAAGCAATGAAATCTGCGGGGGACATAAATTCTGTGCATGCGTGGTCATGCAGAATTCCCGCAGGAGTATTTGTTGTAGTCCTAATTGTAGGGTTTTTTGTTCTTATTTTTTCGCTTAAAATAAATATCCTTTAGTTTCTTTTCCTGCTTCTTTGCTCGTTGGGGACCCTTCCCCCAACAGAGTATGCCTGGCGCACCGGGCTTCAAATAGTGCCTCTCTTGCAAAGAGGCAATCCCTGTTACAGAGAAGCACTCACAGTGCTTTTGCTGCCTCAGGAAGGCCACATTCAGCAAAAGTGTGGTCTTTGGCTGAAACTCAGGCCCATGTCTCATAAGGATAGAGAGCTCAGGCAGAAAATTATCTTCATGGAGAAGGTTTTCCGACCCTCTCCAGACTTGCGCCACGAGTCACCTGGCACATGTGAGTCTTCCCCACAGTCTTCAACATCTAAAGGTTGTGAATTGAAGAAACAAGTCACTGACCCTTCCTACAAATCATCAAAAAAGACAGCGAGAAGACTACGTAAATTATTCAAAGCTAAATGATTTTATTGAACAGCTGCCCAAGTCACATCACGACCAATTTAAGGCCATCGTTTAGGAGGGACAGTTAGTAGCAAAGACAATACTACAATCTGCCCTTGATGCAGCTGACATTGTGGCCAGGTCCAACTCCATGGCAGTGGTGATGTGACATGCATCTTGGCTCCATCTGTCAGGTTTTCCGAAGGAGGTACACTCAACCATTGAAGATCTTTCCTTTGAGGGCGCTAAGCTCTTTGCAGAAAAGCCTGATGTCTCTCTTCACACCCTGAAGGATTCTCAGGCCACTCTCCATTTGCTGGGCATCTACATGCCAGGACAGAAGAGAAAATTTTGTTCGTAGCCCCAGCATAAGCCACGCACCTCCCAATACCCAGCTCAATGCTACTACATGCCACAGAGGAAGAGATCTAAATTTTTGAGGCATAAACCATCTGGCTCGCAATTTTCCTCATCATAGCCATCCACTTCCAAGCACCAGTTTTGATGTGTTGGTTGAGGTGCTGATAGACCATTTCCCCCCAACTGCTACATCTGACCACCGCTACCTACCCATTTGGCCACCAGTTTGCAGCGTTCTGCATCACCTGGGAATGCATAACATTGGACTGATTGGACCTAGAGATTGTTAATGAGTACTCTGTCCATTTTACCTCCCTACCCCCCTCCACAACACCCTTCTTTGTCCGTCTTCAGGGACCATTCATAGATATTTAGGTCAGAAGGGACCATTATGATCATCTAGTCTGGCCTCCTGCACAACTCAGGCCACAGAATTTCACCCACCACTCCTGCAAAAAACCTCACACCTATATCTGTGCTATTGAAGTCCTTAAATTGTAGTTTAAAGACTTCAAGGAGCAGAGAATCCTCCAGCAAGTGACCCGTGCCCCATGCTACAGAGGAAGGCGAAAAACCTCCAGGGCCTCTTCCAATCTGCCCTGGAGGAAAATTCCTTTCCGACCCCAAATATGGCGATCAGCTAAACCCTGAGTGTATGGGTAAGACTCATCAGCCAGATACTACAGAAAATTCTTTCCTGGGTAACTCGGATCCCACCCCATCTAATATCCCATCACAGGCCATTGGGCCTATTTACCATGAATATTTAATTACCAAAACCATGTTATCCCATCATACCATCTCCTCCATAAACTTATCAAATTTAATCTTAAAGCCAGATAGATCTTTTGCCCCCACTGCTTCCCTTGGAAGGCTATTCCAAAACTTCACTCCTCTGATGGTTAGAAACCTTCGTCTAATTTCTAGTCTAAATTTCCTGGTGGCCAGTTTATATCCATTTGTTCTTGTGTCCACATTGGTACTGAGCTTAAATAATTCCTCTCCCTCTCTGGTATTTATCCCTCTGATATATTTATAGAGAGCAATCATATCTCCCCTCAACCTTCTTTTAGTTCGGCTAAACAAGCCAAGCTCCTTGAGTCTCCTTTCATAAGACAAGTTTTCCATTCCTCAGATCATCCTCGTAGCCCTTCTCTGTACCTGTTCCAGTTTGAATTCATCCTTCTTAAACATGGGAGACCAGAACTGCACACAGTATTCCAGGTGAGATCTCGCCAGTGCCTTGTATAACGGTACTAAAACCTCCTTATTTCTACTGGAAATACATCTCCTGATGCATCCCAAGACCGCATTAGCTTTTTTCATGGCCATATCATGAGAGTTTACTAGAAGAGGTAGATCATCTCCAATTACGAGCTATAGAACCAGTACCTCAGTATTTACAAGGCAAAGGGTTCTTCTCTCATTATTTCCTAATATTCAAGATACCCTACATGCCAAGTTGGCGGTTCTCTGCCTCAAGGCATAGCTCCTTCTTGGTTCAAACACCTAGAAAGCACCTGTTCAAAGTACATGTGAGAGGGTATTGTTACACGGTAGAAAGTCTTCAACATGATGTACTTACCTGCAAAAATTGTTCAGGTTTTGAATTTGGTATACTTCCCAACAAATCTCCCCATCATCTGTGACTCTTCGACACATCTTAGATTATACTCTGGCCCTAAAAAGATTGGAACTGTCTCTAAGATCTCAGAATCCACCTAGCAGCTATAACAGCCTTCCATCGTGCAGTGGAGATGTACTCAGTACTGTCACTGACAGGGATCCACAGTAGACAGAGCAGGGAGAACCTGGTAAGGGACCTTCCATTCCTTAGCATGCCTCTCCCACTCTGTCTTTCAGTGGCTCAGGACTGCTCTCTGGCACCAATGTCAGCCTGTCACTCTGTCTTCCAGCACAGCAGGTGGGCAAAGGAACACCTTTGAACTTCCTGTCTTGGAGCATGGCGCCCCAAGTGTTGGGTCAGCCTAGTTCCAGGCCACGTTCATGAATCTCCCCTGAACAAAGAGTGGGATACTGAGAAATCCCCTCCTGAATCCAGTCCAGCACAAATCTCCAGCCTGAACCTACTCTTAGGGCTAGATAGCTTCCCAGAAGAGTAATCATAAGGTTTCCCCCTCCCAAGAGAACTTAGTCTAAAATTTCTGTCTTCCTTTCTGAGGAGGAGGAAGATCCAGGGACGCATAAGAAGAGGTCCCACAGATGTTCTGATCTATCTAGTTGCCTGGACAAAAACACTGAGGAAAGAAAAAGAGCCCCGATTCCCTTCATCTTCAGACTACTCTGTTTAAGGCAATTCCTCTAGGAGCCTCTCTAAAGAGGCATAAAGTGAAATCTGTTTTTCTGAATCTGCATGAATCTGCAGAGTGCAGCAGGGCAGATAATCCTCAGTGCTTGGTTCACCTGTTCACCTTCCTGGAATGCAGCATGGAAAATCAATGCAAAAAAACCCCAAACAAAACACACAAACCCAGGCCATGGACATGTGTTGATTCTTATGGGTGTACATATTCTCTCCCCCCCCCCCCCCCCCCCAGTGAATTCTTCCCTTTTAGAAGAGTAAAGCCAGCATTCCAAATCAGAGTTAGAAAATCAAATAGTAAAATATATTAAACAAAAAAACAAAACATGATATAGAGGATAGAGAGTGTATTGAGTATTGGAAACTATTATTATGTCTGCAGATTTCCTAGACAAACTATAGCTAATTATTCCTCGTCAAGCACCCTGGGAGTATAATGGGATAGGCATTTTCTTGCCTCACCTAAAAGACTGAGAAAGTATCAGGCTGTCGTTTCCTGCTGTTGCTGTGGATCACCATGCCCTCATATCCAGATTATTGCTCCCAGCTCTGTTGCAGGTTCACATGTCTCGCCACCATCTCCTGCCCCCAGCAGATGGCTATGGAGTGATAAGAGGGATAGCGGTCCAGAAATGGAAGAATTGGCAGGCAGTAAGAGGCTTCTTGGCCCATCATTTCTTCCTTTTACTCCCTCCCACCCTACCCCAGGCCTCTGTTTTATAAGGCCAGAAGGTATTTCAGCATGCACCAATCCAAATTTATCTTTATATCATTAAACAAAGATAATTGTGCATGTTTTCCTGATAGTCAAGGACTAGTTGTTTCATATAAAAATCTCTCCTAGTTAGAAAGAGTGGCTTCCTCATTACACAGGTCCTTCATAGGCAGGCATGGTCTTATTCCGTCCGTTGGTCATGAAAACTACTGGGGGGCATTAGGCCAACAAGAGTAAACAAACCAACAAATATGAGCTATCTGTCACGCTAAATGCTCCATATGCTTTCACAAGTAGTGCTGTTATAGGTGGACAGTATTGCAAGTATGGTCCCTCATCCTACCAAAAATGAAAAATCACATGGCGTAAGGGCTTCTCCCTGAGTAAGAAGAATCAAAGCATGCAGACAGCTGTCCTAGATTTACAAATGGGAGCAATAGAATCTGTCCCTCTTCTACAGAGCAAACAAGGTCTTTACTTCATATTGTATCGAGTTTTTAAAAAAAGATCAGAAGGCTACAGAGCAGTTCTCTGCTTCAAGTACCTGAATAGGTACATGAAAAAATCAAAATTCAAGATGGAGACATTAAAATCCATACTAGTTGCTATCAAAACAACAAACTCCGTGTCATCAGTAGATTTTAGGTTATCTGTCTACGTATCCCAGTTTGACACAGGTGCTTGCTAAGCTTTGTTTTCAGATCATGACACTACCAGTACAAGCCCTTGCCAATTAGTATAGTAACATCACTGCAAATATTTACAAAATGCTGTTGGTGTTACTGGCAGTTCTCAGACAGGAAGGGGTCCATGTGTTTCACCAGTTGTATATTCCTGAAGAGGAGGCTGAGTCCTTCTTCAGTGTCAATATATTCATGTAACTTCTTTCTAATTCACTGGGACATATTAGGGTCTCTAAGCCCTGGTCTACGCTACGAGTTTACAAAAAGAAAAAGAGTACTTGTGGCACCTTAGAGACTAACAAATAAATTTGGTAGTCTGTAAGGTGCCACAAGTACTCCTTTTCTTTTTGCAAATACAGACTAACACGGCTGCTACTCTGAAACCTGTCACTACGAGTTTAGGTCAAATTTAGCAGTGTTAGGTCAATTTAACCCTGCACCCGTTCACACGACCAAACCTGTCTGTCGACTTAAAGGGCTCTTAAAATTGATTTCTGTACTCCTCCCCGGTGAGGGGAGTAGTGCTAAAATCGACCTCGCTGGGTCAAATTTGGGGTAGTTTGGACGCAGTTCGATGGTATTGGCCTCTGGGAGATATCCCAGAGTGCTCCACTGTGACCGCTCTGGACAGTACTCTCAACTCAGATACACTGGCCAGGTAGACAGGAAAAGCCCCGGGAACTTTTGAATTTCATTTCCTGTTTGGCCAGCGTGGCGAGCTGATCAGCACAGGTGACCATGGAGTCCCAGAATTGCAAAAGAGGTCCAGCATGGATCTAATGGGAGACACTGGATCTGATCGCTGTATGGGGAGAAGAATCCGTGCAGGCAGAACTCCATTTCAAAAGATGAAATGCCAATATATTAACCAAAATCTCCAAGGACATGACGGGCAGAGGCTACAAAAGGAACACACAGCAGTGCCACGTGAAAATTAAGGAGCTGAGGCAAGCCTACCAAAAACCAAAGGATGCAAACAGTCGCTCCGGGTCAGAGCCCCATACATGCTGCTTCTATGATGAGCAGCATGCAATTCTAGGGAGCGCTCCTACCACTACCCCACCACTGTCCGTGGACACCTGGAAGAGGGGAGTCTCACGCAACAGAGAGGAGGATTTTGTGGATGAGGAAGATGTGGAGGAGTGGTTGAGGATAGCACACAGCAGGCAAGTGGAGAATCCGTTCTCCCCGGCAGCCAGGAACTGTTCATCACCCTGGAGCCAATACCCTCCCAGCACTCCCAAGGCTGGCTCCCGGACTGTGAAGCCGGAGAAGGCACCTCTGGTGAGTGTACCTTTTGTAAATATAATACATGGTTTAAAGCAAGCATGTTTAATGATTAATTTGCCCTGAAGACTTGGGATGCATTCGCGGCCAGTACAGCTACTGGAAAAGTCTGTTAACGTGTCTGGGGATGGAGCGGAAATCCTCCAGGGTTTCCTCTCCTGGAGGTACTCTGAAAGCCTTTACAGAAGGTTTCTGGGGAGGTCAGCCTTATTCCATCCTCTGTGGTAGGACACTTTTACCACGCCAAGCCAGTAGCAAGTAGTCTGGAATCATTGCAGAACAAAGCATTGCAACGAATTGGCCCGGGCTTTGGTGGCATTCAAGCAACATCCGTTCTTTATCTCTTTGTGTTAACCTAAGGAGAGTGATATCATTCATGGTCACCTGGTTCAAATATGGAAAATTTGCTTAAGGGGACATTCAGAGGTGCCCGTTCCTGCTGGGCTGTTTGCCTTTGACTGAAAAGAAATCATCCCCGCTGTTAGCCACGTGGTGGGGGGGGGCCCGTTCATGCTGAGCTGTTTGCGTTTGGCTGACAGGGATCTTCCCTGATAGGGGTGTGTGTGTGAAGCGATCATCTGAGAGAATTGTGGGGGGGTTGGGTTGTGCTGCACATTCACCCTAAAACCGCAGCCCCTCCTTTTAAATGGCCAACGCAACGGGCTTTGCTTGGTATGGGAAAGGAGGGCACTGTTGTTTGAAACCGTTCCCACATGTTATGAAGGTTGAAGAAGCCGAAACCCTTTGCCTTACCGTGGCTGCCTGCAAGCCAAGTTCTGTTGCCCAGCCGAGCGTGTGTGATGTCTCAAACCAAACCAGCAGGCACTCAATATACGAGAGAAAATGCGACCTTGTACCAAAAGGACATGTGCTATGTAATGTGAATCGCTTGATTCCCTGTGAAATAGTCTTCGTTTTGTTCTCTAAAATGTATCTTTTTAAATACTGCTCTCCCTTTTTTTCCTCCCAAAGCTGCAAATGTTTCTACACTCCCCCTGTCATTTCCATCTCAGAGGCTAGCGCAGATTAGAAGGCAAAAAAAATGCACTCGCGATGAAATGTTCTCAGAGCTCATGCAGTCCTCCTGCACTGAAAGAGCTCAGCAGAATGCGTGGAGGCAAACAATGGCAGAGACCAGGAAAGCGTTAAATGAACACGATGAGAGAAGGGAGGATGCAATGCTGAGTCTAATGGGGGAGCAAACTGACATGCTCAGATGTCTGGTGGAGCTGTAGGAAAGGCAGCAGGAGCACAGACCGCCACTGCAGCCCCTGTATAACCCTCCTCCCCAAGTTCCATATCCTCCTCACCCAGATGCTCAAGAACATGGGGGGGGGGCCCCTACGGGGACCCAGCTACTCCATTCCAGAGGATTGCCCAAGCAACAGAAGGCTGCCATTCAATAAGTTTTGAACTGTAGTGTGGCCTTGTCCTTCCCTCCTCCCTTCTCCACCACCCCACCTGGTGCTTCCCTCCTCACCCACCCCTCCCGGGCTACCTTGCGAGTTTTCCCACTATTTGTGTGATGGATTAATAAAAAATGCAAGATTTTGAAACAATAATGACTTTATTGCCTCTGAAAGCGGTGATTCAAGGGAGGGAGATCGGTTGGCCTACAGGGAAGTAGAGTCAACCAAGGGGGTGGGTTTTCATCAAGGAGAAACAAACAGAACTGTCATACTGTAGCCTGGCCAGTCATGAAACTGGTTTTCAAAGCTTCTCTGATGCGCAGGGCACCCAGCTGTGCTCTTCTAATCGCCCTGGTGTCTGGCTGCCCGTAATCGGCCGCCAGGCGATTTGCCTCAACCTCCCACCCTGCCATAAACGTCTCCCCCTTACTCTCACAGATATTGTGGAGCACACAGCAAGCAGCAATAACCATGGGAATATTGGTTTCGCTGAGGTCTAACCGAGTCAGTAAACTGCGCCAGCGCGCTTTTAAACGTCCAGATGCACATTCTACCACCATTCTGCACTTGCTCAGCCTATAGTTGAACAGTTCCTTACTACAGTCCAGGGTGCCTGTGTATGGCTTCATGAGCCATGGCATTAAGGGGTAGGCTGGGTCCCCAAGGATAAGTATAGGCATTTCAACATCTCCAACAGTAATTTTCTGGTCTGGGAAGAAAGTCCCTTCCTGCAGCTGTTCAAACAGACCAGAGTTCCTGAAGATGCGAGCGTCATGCACCTTTCCCAACCATCCCATGTTGATGTCAGTGAAACATCCCTTATGATCCACCAGTGCTTGCAGCACCATTGAAAAGTACTCCTTGCAGTTTACGTAATGGCTGCCAAGGTGGTCCGGTCCCAAGATAGGGATATGCGTTCTGTCTGTCGCGCCACCACAGTTATGGAACACCATTGCATCAATGCCATCCACTATGACCTGCACATTTCCCAGAGTCACTACCCTTGATAGCAGCAGCTCAGTGATTGCGTTGGCTACTTGGATCACAGCAGCCCCCACAGTAGATTCGCCCACTCCAAACTGATTCCTGACTGACCGGTAGCTGCCTGGCGTTGCAAGCTTCCACAGGGCTATCACCACTCGCTTCTCAACTGTGAGGGCTGCTCTCATCTTGGTATTCTTGCGCTTCAGGGCAGGGGAAAGCAAGTCACAAAGTTCCATGAAAGTGCCCTTATGCATGCGAAAGTTTTGCAGCCACTGGGAATCATCTCAGACCTGTAACACTATGCTGTCCCACCAGTCTGTGCGTGTTTCCCGGGCCCAGAATCGGTGTTCCAAGGCATGAACCTGCCCCATTACCTCCAAATGTCCAAATTTCCAGGGACTGTGCTTTGAGAGAAGTCTGTGTCCATGTCCTCATCACTATCGTGATCGCGCTGTCATCGCTTCCTCACCTGCTTTTGCAGGTTCTGCACATACTGCAGGATAATGTGCGAGGTGTTTGCAATGCTCATAACAGTAGCGGTGAGCTGAGCGGGCTCCATGCTTGCCGTGGTACGGTGTGAGCAGGAGAGCAGAGTTGCAGTGGATGATGACAGATGCCATGAGAATAGATATTTATACAGAACAACGAGAGGACCTGTGAGGTGGATTCATGGCAGCAGGAGAGCAGTGGAAGTGGAAGTGCAGTGGAAGTGGTGGAGGATGACGGTTAGCACCGCGCACATTTCCCGAGGAAGAACACAAGTACCCGGGAGCACATGACAGACAACATGGAGAAATTCGCTATTGAGACAAGAGAAACAGAACAGAGTTGCAGCGGAAGCGGTGGATGACGACGACGGTTAGCAGTCCTACCGCACTGTCTGCTGACAGCAGTATTGCGTCTGCAAGGAAAAAGGGCACGAAACAATTGTCTGCCATTGCTTTTATGGGAGGGGGGGCAACTGATGACATGTATCCAAAACCACCCGCGACAATGTTTTTGCCCCATCAGGCATTGGGAGCTCAACGCAGAATTCCAGTGGGCGGCGGAGACTGCGGGATCTGTGGGATAGCTACCGACAGTGCACCGCTCCGAAAGTTGATGCTAGCCACGGTTCTGTGGACCCACTCCGCCTACTTAATGCGCTTAGTGTAGACATACGCAATCGACTGTACAAAATTGATTTCTAAAAATCGACTTCTATAAGATCGACCTAATTTCGTAGTGCAGACATACCCTAAGTGGTTTCTCTGTTCCCCCAGTCTATCTATAAAATACAAATCACAGCTGTTTTACAGTATTATGTGGGCATATACACCACTGCAGACAGCATTTGTAAAATCATTGCTAATCTTTTCAGTATTTGCTCTTCTATTGATGTGTCATATCATACATCTCTGGGTTTGAACTAATGTTATGATGGGGTGTTGTTTTATTTTTTCAGACAGTCATTTGTTTAACAAATATAGGGAGAACAGAAGACAGGAAGAGGCGTTACCCTGGTTATATGTTTACCATTCCAGCCCTTATGCCTGTATTTAATTTGCAATTCACTGACACAAGATAATTACCCAAGGGAATAAAGATTCTATCTAAACAAAATGGTTCCTACTGACTTCCTATTTTCTTTACTCAGTCCTCTTTTCAGAGTGGGAGTAGGGGCTGTTACATGTGTACAAAAAAGAAAAAAAGCATAAAAATAGTTGATAGTATGCTTGATCTAGTGACTTGCTGAAACAAACCTTTTCATAGATTACAATCACTGCATGGCACTTGGAGCCATTACTGGGTGACTTATCAGTTGCACATCTTTTCCTAGAGTGTCTGTCCACTCTCTCTGCAAGTCCATGTCTACATTACAAAATGATGCCATTAATTTTCTCCTGCTACAGAGGACTGTGACTCTGGGCAATGTGCAGGACATAGTGGATGGTTTGGAGCAATGGACTTCCCAAACTGCAGTGTGATGACTGATGGCACAAATATCCCTATTTTAGCACCAGACCACCTTGCCACAGAGCACGTCAAGAGAAAGGTCTGCTTTTCTATGGTAATGCAAGCACTGGTGGATCACTTGGGGAGCTTTACCAACATCAATGTTGGCTGCTCAGGGAAGGTAAATGCCGCACACATCATTAAGAACACGGGACTGTTCAGAAAGCTGCAAGTACAGACTTTCTTTCCAGACCAGCGGATTACCATTTGGGATGTTGAAGTGCCAGTAGTGATCCTGGGAGATCCAGCCAACACATTGCTTCCATGGCTCATGAAGCTGGCATTGTTCACTTACAAGATTGCCCCTCCATGAGAAAAAATATCCCAATGGTATAGCTGCTTTCTGTGTCCTGCATAATATCTGTGAAGCAAAGCGGGGAAAATTTCCACCAGGGTGGAGGTAGAGTGACTATCTGCTGAATTTTGAACTGCAAGATACAGGGGCTATTAGAAGAGCTGAATGGGGAGCTATAAGGCTCAGGGAGGCTTTGAAGACTATTTTAATCATGAGCCAGAGTAGTGTGTGTTGCTGCAGTGTGTTCTACCTGGCCTTGCTCTTTTGCAGGCTGGCATGAATCTTGTAGTGATTGCTCTGTAGGTAGGAATATAACATTGTCAGTGCACCTATCAATATTGTCTGTGAATGATGTTATCCATTCTGTGACAAAGTGAAGTAATAGGAAATTGGTGAGCATCAGACCTGCTCAGCAACAGATAGCATATGTTATGATCTAATAAAGATGAGTTTTGTTCCAAAAAATAGAATTTTAATCTGAAACGTGAACCAGGCAACCAAAAAAAGACAACAAACCATTTAAAACTTAATAAATTAATGGAACAGAATTTATGAAGGGGGAAGAACTCTGCATTTCAGGTACATGTACACCAACCATAACTTTCACAGGTCAGCGTATATGAAGCTGTGATTGTCCTTAATGTCCCACTGAGTGGAGTGGTAAGGGTATTGATGCCACGTGGAATGTGTATGTGGGGGGGGGGGGGCTGTATAGGAGGTCCTGATATTGAGTTCTCTATGGGATGGAGAGGGAGGCGAGCATGAAACTGTTAAACTTGCAGGTCTACCAGAGTCTGCAGCATCTCAGTTTGCTGTCTGAGAAGCGCAAACCTCTCCTGCTGCATATCCCTCTCCTTTTCCTGCACCCCGAGACCCAATCCCGCTGCCTGGGGTCTGTCAGCCCCAGGCGGAGCTCCAGGCTGTACAGTACATGTACTTGGGACCCAGGGACTCGGGTTCGTTATAGCCAAAGGTTCGTAATAGTGAAGGGTGTTATAGCAAGGGTGTACTATATTTTGAAAATACTATGCATACCAGGAGAGTCCCCTCCCGAACGCCAAAAAAGGAAGAAGTTAGCTGTCCAAGCTATCAATTTTGGCTTTGGAAATTCTGACCATGACACCTACATTATTGTGTTCCACTTTCTCCACTGCATGAAATTAGCAGAGTATGTTAGTTGTGATAGGATGCTCCAAGAAGTCCTTTCTATTAGAAAAAAATAGTTTGTTTCATTTTAATGCAAGGCATTTCCAATTTATTAAGAAAAATATTCCAGCATAGTCTTGAAAGTTGCTGTTCTAAGCATTGTTCTAAGTATTATAATCAACTGCTTCTGTGCTAGAATTGTGGTATGTGACTGGGTGCTAAAATGTTCTAACAAGTTTAGAAAGGGAAAAAATGCTAATGATTAATCTCTATGAAACAAATTGCTGAGGACAATTAGTGGAATGTGAATTCATACCTGCTATTTTGCTGAACTTCTAGATTTTCAGGCCTTGTGATTTGGAGTTCCTGTGATGTTAACGAAATCTCTATAGCGTCAGTATTTTTTGCATTGTAGTTGGTATATGTCATACAGTGTCTAGCTTTACTGTACAATTAATTAAATAATTTAAAGTTCTTTATACCACAGTAATCAGTTTAAAAGAAGAAACGCTTCAGTTTAAAGGTGTTTGATAAATAATTGACTGTAAACTGTCAGGTGTCTGAATTGTTTCCTGATCTAGAGGCGTAAGGAGCAAAACCTAAAAGTAGGGATAGCAGTGAAGTGTAGGTTTTTGAATATGCTGGAATGCTTGTGCTGATAAAGGCTTATTGGAAACCAAATATAATTTAATTTAATTTCAGTGTTGTTTATATCCATCTTAAATGAAGCTTGCGCCTTCACAACAAAATATTCTGTGTCTGAACCTCCTGTGGTATAACAGACAGGAAATCCACACTGATTCTTAAGGAATGTGGAGGAAAGGGAAGAACCTGGGGGAGAAGGGCACAAGGAGGAAGGAGAGGGGCAGGAGAAAGTGTGAGGGACGTGAGACTGAGGGGAAAGAGAGGGTAAATATTAGCATGCAGATGGAATACTGAAGGCTGAGAACGCATGGAGGGAGAATGTGACTGGGGCAGAACACTGGATTTGATGGCAAAGAAAGAAGCATGGGGGATCAGGAGAGAACAGGATTCTCATAGGTTAGCAGAAGGGAGAGGGATAGAAAGATTGTTTCCCTACCTCAGGGCTCAGGAAAGAAGTACCTTTCCAAGCAGCCAGGGCAGAATTTCATGTTTTTGGTAGTGCATATAAAATTGAACTTTTAACTGGAAATGTTCAAACAAAAATCAGGATTATTTTTTCAGGTTGGTTTAGTTCCTGAATGTCCCATCAAGGAACCTAAATAGGTCGGGTGGGGGGAATGGAAGGGGATTGTTGTTTTGAGTTTTTTTTACATGAGAAATCAGTGTTCCTCAGGCTGGGCCTCATACTAAACGTGCCCAAATCCACACTGGTCCCTACACAGAGAATAGAGTTCATAAGGGCTCTCCTGGACTCTGTGCAAGCCATGGCATCCCTGCCCTAGCCATGCTTCCAAGCCTTCAGGGCCATTATTGAGAACCTTCGCCAGTTCCCCACAACGATGTCCAGAAACGGTATGAAGCTGCTGGGCATATACATGGTCCAGCATGCCAGACTACATCTCAGACCCCTCCAGGCGTGGTTAGCTCAACTGTACAGACCCAGCCGAGACCCACTGGACAGGATAGTTACCCTTCCTCCTCCCATTCTTGAGTCTCTACACTGGTGGCTATGGCTGCAGGTGGTCTGTGCGAGAGTTCCCTTTGCCAAACCGCATCCTACCATGTCGCTGGTCATGGACACCTCAGCGCTGGGGTGGGGAGCGCATATAGGCAGTATCAGAATTCAAGGCCTATGGTTGCAGGCAGAACTATCGCTGCACATCAACGTGTGGGAGTTGAGGACGGTCCGTCTGGCATGCCAGACTTTCCAGAACCACCTTGGAGGCAGATGTGTGTCAGTGCTCACAGACAACACCATGGTGATGTTTTATATAAACAAACAGGGTGGTGCTCGCTCCTCTCCCCTGTGCCAGGAAGCCCTAGAGCTCTGGGAATTTTGCATTGCCAACTCGATACACATACAAGCGTCATACCTCCCAGGGGTGCAGAACAAGCTCGCAGACTGACTCAGCCACTCTGTCCTCAGTCACAAATGGTCCCTCAGGCTGGACATCGCCCTTTCAGTTTTCCAGAAGTGGAGCTTTCCCCACATAGACTTGTTCGCGACATGGAGCAACAGGAAGTGCCAGCGGTTCTGCGCCTTTCTGAACCACAGCCTGGGCTCCATCGCGCACGCTTTTCACCTCATGTGGATGAGTCACATGCTTTATGCATTCCCGTCCTTCCCTCTCATGCACAGAGTTCTCCTCGGTGTCCCCCAGGACAGGGCTTCGTTGATCTTCATAGTGCTGGCGTGGCCCTGCCGGCAGAGTTCACCATGCTGTTAAGCCTATCGGTCAACAGACCAGTAACCCTTCCCTTTATGCCCGGACCTCATCACTCAGGACCACAGCAAGCTCCCGCACCCCAACCCGGAGTCCCTCCACCTCATGGTGTGGAAAGTCCTTGGTTGAGCTCGTTGGAGCGCCAGTGTTCGGACTCAGTGAGAGAAGTTCTCCTGGGAAGTAGGAAACCTTCCACCCAAGCCACATATCTGGTAAAGTGGAAGCAGTTTTCTGTTTGGTTCTTGCAGAAGGTCCCACCGCAGCAAGCTCCAATTCCCCTAGTTTTGGACTACTTACTGGACCTGAAGCAACAAGGGCTGGCAATATCATCTATAAAAGTGCCCCTGGCCGCCGTCTCTGCCTTTCACCCAGGCAGCAAGTAGATCAGTCTTTGGAAATCCCATGGTGGGCCGATTCCTCAAGGGCTTGGACAGGCTTTACCCCCACGTGCGGCAGCCCATTCCTTAGTGGTACCTCAGCCTAGTCTTGTCCAGGCTCATGGGCCCTCCATTTGAGCCCATAGCCATCTGCAGTATCTCCTATCTCTTTTGGAAGGTTGCCTTTCTGGTGGCTATAACATTGGCCAGAATGGTCTCTGAGCTCAAAGTGCTTACGTCCGAGACCCCCATACTGTCTTTTACAAAGACAAGGTTCAGCTGTGTCCTCACCCTGCATTTCTGCCCAAGGTGGTCTCCCAGTTTCATGTGAATCAGGACATATTTTTACTGTTCTTTTTCCCTAAGCCTGATGCCACTGGAAGAGAGCAGATGCTCCATTCCCTTGGTGTCAGGTGTGCTCTAGCCTTCTACATTGAATGCAAAAAGCCATTTTGTAAGTCACCACAGCCCTTTATTGCAATCGCCAAAAGGATGAGAGGGCTTCCCATCTCATCCCAGCGCATTTCATCGTGGATCACGTCCTGCATTAGAACGTGCTACGACCTGGCCAAAATTCCATTCCCGCCATTGACTGCGCACTCCACAAGAGCTCAGGCTTCGTCCACAGCTTTCCTTGCGCACGTCCCTGTTCAAGGCATATGCAAGGTGGCAATGTGGTCTTCCATCCATGCCTTCACGTCACACTACGCCATCACCCAACAAGCAAGAGATGACACAGCATTTGGCAGGGCAGTCCTACAATCATCAACCAGGTGAACTCCGACCCCTCCTCCAGAGAAACTGCTTGGGAGTCACCTATTGGAATGGACATGAGCAAGCACTCGAAGAAGAAAAAATGGTTATCTACCTCTTGTAACTGTTCTTCAAGATGTGTTGCTCATGTCCATTCCCAATCCCACCCACCTCCCCTCCGTTGGAATCTTCTGGCAAGAAGGAACTGAGCAGGGGGTGGGTCGGCAGTGTTCTATATACACCGCCATGACGGTGCCACTCCAGGGGGCTCCATGGCCGACCCGACATTTACTGCTATGGGAAAAATCCTTCCGACGATCATGCATGTGGCATGCGCAAACACCTATTGGAATGGACATGAGCAACACATCTCGAAGAACAGCAGTTACGAGAGGTAGGTTACCATTTTTTCAGTTTGGATGAGTCCTTAAGACTCTGAGGGATTCTCTAAACTTAATCCTGTTTTTAAAAGGGCTTGAATGAGGTTTCCTCTGGATCTGATAGGTTTCCAGCTTTCTTACAGTACTTTCACTTTTTTCTTTATCCTTTTAGGATGGGTACCTGATTTGGACCAAGATAAAGCAACTATGACTGAAGCTATCAGATCACATCTGCTCTTAATCATTGGTTGAGAAATACAAACATTTTATTTTTTTTATTTTGAAAACACAGAGTGTGTGTGGGTATGGGTATGTAAACGTATAATTTTTAGGGCAGATTTTATGTCATACTTTCTTGGTTTGTCATGGACTCAGCAATGATTGTGACTTTTTTTTTTTTAAAAAGTCACAGCTCCTAAGTAATCTTGGCTTTGGATTTGTTCAACAAATGATTGATAAAGTGTACCTTTAGTTTCAGATGAGGTTTTTTTTTTCTGTAATTAGTTATTTCTAACACCAATGCTTCTTAGGTCTTGTCATCTAGTTTTCTGATGATGGCTATACAGTATTTCTCCGTTTGGCTGCATTCGCAATTCTTGTTGCTAACAGTGAAAGTGTTAGTACTGATCTTTTTCTGTAGCAGTACAGCCACTTGTTTGTCAGTGGTCTTCAACACCACTCTTTTACATTGCTATGTTGCAACAAATACTATAAGGTGATGGGATAGGCTATGTCACTCGTGTGTCCACTTGGAGTAAGGAGGAATAACACTGGAGGAATTCAGACTAGTGGATCCCAGATCTCACCTTTCCCTAAATGTTTCCAACAACTTGGAAGATGAGCTTCATCTGACAGGCTGAAGGTAGTGGTTAACTGCTCTGCCATTTGCTGAGGGAAGCAAGCGATTGGTGAGGTAAAATACTACACTGGACTGGGTGCACACACACACATTATATACATTTTCTCAAACTAGGTCTTTCATTGTGGATGAAAACATCTATGTATTAGAACTATGAACAATTAAATTTGTTTGCCCACACACACTCAGAATCCAGGATTCTTAGACTGCTACAGCACTGGAAATCACCATCATCTCCTAGGATAGAATACTGGCACAGTGAATAAAGTGACATGGCAGTTCTTAAGAGTAGCAGAGTAGAATGGAAAAACTCCACAGATTTGCCATTTAATCTTTCTGCTTTTAGGGCTAGATACTTATAGAATGATTGTGTGGGAAGTTCTATTAATAGATTTGGTGAAACAGTGCAGACAGCTGTTGCTAGATTGATGTCATTGTTGTATGACGACCATTTGATTGCGTGGTATTTCATCCAACTAGAATGATGTCCAAATGTGTTCTTTCCCTAATTTCCTACCACTTTTTTGCTGTACTCTTTGCTGTTTTTTTCCTGAAATTTCTTATAACCTAAAGCCCTGAACAGATGTGAAATATTATCTTAGACATGATTAATATGGCTTTATAGTAGATATATAGTTTTCTTATCTGATTGCAATTGTATGTCTTCCCCCTCTTACTTACAGAGGAAAACATTTAATCAAAAAAGGTCAATACTGTGAAACGATTTGAAAATCCAGTTTATTTAGCATTCCTAATATTTAGTAGCAAGTAATTCTCACACTCCTAAACTCTCAGGTAGAAAAGTGACTCTGAAGTTGCTCTCTTAAAAGGCAACAGTAATCTTTATCTTCTCCCCTTAATTACACTTGAGGTTGCACAGGTCTTATTAGGGCATCATTTGAAGACAATGGGATTGCTCTGATGCCTCTGCAGTTGGTTCGTACTTAACAATTTTAAGGATGATGCACACGCTGGAAAAGAATCCTGTTCACTCTCCTAAAACTGTATTGATATTTTGCAGGGCTGACTGTGGAAAAATATTACTGTTAGCTAAGACTTTCAGAGGAGCCTGAGGAAGTTAGGAATCCAGCTCCCAAAGAATTTCAGAGTTGGGGTCCTAACTTTCTTAGGCTCCTTTGAAAATTTCATACCTTGTTATGAAAGTAAATAGTCCATGAATACACACTGAGCAGATTTGCTGAGTGAGAAGGTGCTATTTTTACAGTAATTTTTCAGAGTAAATCTTCACTTTAAGGACATTCTCTCAAATACATAGTATTTAATTTCCTCTGAGTTGCAACCCTCTCTGTCCTTTTAAAAATCTGCAAAGTGGCTCTTTAGATATCTTAATGACATACATTTTTAAAAAGATAAAAGTTGAAGCTGTCACTACAGTTTCTTTTTTTCCAGTTAACAACCACTGTAGAACACAAATGAATCCTAATTGTGGAAGCATGTACCTATATCACAGAGATTTCTAAGTTTTATGATATGCTTTGTACTGCAGATAATAATGGTGTTGGTTACGAATCACTGTGGTCTGCTGGCAGGTTGGTGTTATGTTGAAATATTTCATAATTGACCCAAGAAACTGATATTTAAAGGCAACCTAAGACCACCTGCATGCATGCAATATGTAATTTTTTCTTATGCTAGTGTGCACACCTTTACTTTGTTATATTTGAACTTCTTGAACCACTTGACTTTTGGAAAACTATTCTTTGTAAGTGTCTAGTCATCTTGCAAGGTCTTTTCTTAAAATATGAAATATTTCTAAAGCAGCTTGAACAAACTTGACAGGACATTAATATTAAACTTCAAATAACAAACACTGGTTTTTAAAAAACATAAATGGTAGTTTGATAAATTGTATGAAATGTGTTGTTTCCACTTGTATAATTTCCTTACGCTTATTTGAGACAGAACTATACACTTTTTAAAATTAGATTTCAAGATCAAGTTGGGGACCTTATCTGCCTTGTGGTTTTACTTTAACACAGTATTGCCCAGACCCTGATGGGGCCTCTTGATGTTAATGTAATATAAATAATAACTACAGTTGTTAACATTCTGAGCAGTAAAAATAATATTTGCCTCTAAGTTGCTTGCAAGCAAGTCTTTAAACCACGATTTGAGGACTTCAGTAGCTCAGACATAGGTTAGAGGTTTGTTACAGGAGTGGGTAGGTGAGATTCTGTGGCCTGCGTTGTGCAGGAGGTCAGACTAGATGATCATAATGGTCCCTTCTGACCTTAAAGTCTATGATTCTATGTAAGCAAACTGGCATTATTTTCAGAAAACACCAGGCACCATTTTCATTACTGTCTGCCATAAACAGTAGAAAGCCTTTTCTAAATATGTCAAGTTGCTCTTCTGCACTTTATGAACTAGTGTCATTTCCTCCACCATGCCCTGCCTAGAAGATAGACGTTTAAAAAGAAGTAATTCTAAGGTCAATTAAGTATTAGAGAGGGCCAGCCAGGGCTTTGTGAATGTTGTAAGAGGAAAGACTGATGGTGCTTATAGATCTGAAATTTGGCAGCCTGTAATAAAGTTCCATTTCAATAAATGAGACTATAGAGCAGGGAGGATTGGAAATGTCTCTGGTTTTCCCACACTTTTTCTTTTCTTCCCTTCCTCTATTTTCCATCTTTTGATCTCCAGTTCTGTTCACTTATAGTGATGGATCACAGCAGCTTTTTATATATATAATTTATGCAGCAATTTATGTTTGTAAAGGAGAGAATACTCTATGCATATAAATATACATTTTTAATATTGTATTTTTACAAAGTTTTGTAGAGCAGGTACAAGACTGTCTGTTATCCACTGCAGTAGCAGCGGACAGGGTTAAATCCTGGCTTCATTCAAGTCAATGGAAATTTTACCATTGATTTGAAAGGGGCCAAGATTTCACACAGGGTCTTTAATACCATTTTTCTGATTGAGCTGACTAGAAGGTTGCACATTTCATTGCTTCTGAGGCATCAGTTTTGAGGAAAGAGGCTTCTAGTATAAGGCACTCATTTCTCACATTCTGGGAGTGGCAGTTTTCTGTCACCTGATCCTGTGCTCTCTCCACTCCACTTCTTACTGGGGGCTCTCTAACTTATGATTTGCATTCATGACTTATGACTTACTCTGCTTGGGGGATTCCTAGCACTTGTGTTTAGCAGCCATGGAGCAAGTTTCTGTTATCAAAATTTGCTTGTCTCATTGCTGTGGGAAAGTACTGCTTGTGTGCTGTTCTTGGGAAATGGGATGTAGTATATGTGGTCATATATTGCAGAGGTTGGTTCTTTCAGCCTCTCTGGAATGCCATAGTTTACCACTTAACGACTCCAGCATTTTTCTCCATCAACTAGCCATGGATGAAAGAACCTGAATCCTAAGGGTAAGGTCATAGGAGAATCTTTGGAAAAATCGAAGACAACCTTGACCACTATCAGGAGTTAAAAGGGAATGTAACACCTTGATTTACAATAAGGCAGTGCCTACACTGTTCTACTTGTTCTCCTAAGGCATCTAAGGGTATGTCTACACTACAAAGTGAGACAAAAAAGTTTGTTAGGGGCTGGTAGAATAGAGGACAGTTTGGGGAGAATCTTGACCTTAACTAGGCAGACAACATAATTCTAGCTCAGACTAGTCCAAAATGGAGCTTCTCATAGGAGGCAGATTAAAGAGTACAACAAGAAAATTGATTTTTACAATGATGGACAGATGGGTGTTGTGCCTGTGATGCCAAAGCTACATGACAGTATTGTTTCAAGTAGTCTTGGCTCTGAGATGCAAGTGTGTAACATTCCCAACTTCAGACAATATCTCACCCTCACTTCCTCTTCCCCTGAACAATAAAAAACACAAAATGAAATCAGAAAGCCCATGAAAACAGTTATACCTTACTCAGATCGGCGTTCACACAGCAGATAGGGTTTTATACTCCATCTTTTCCTTGATTCCCAGGTGCTCAAAGGAAGACAGCTGAACTAGATCCTGAACATAGTCGTGCGGGTGCTGTGGGAGGGCAGCCCAGCTGCTTGGGGGTGGGGGCAGGCAGAAGCGTGCAGCCTGGGACGCCTGCTGGTGTTGGGGGGGGCCGGCAGGATCCCTACCTGGCTCCTCGCCTCCCCACCCCATCAGCAGCAGAGTTTCGATGTGGGAAGTGGGAGGGGGTTGGGGCACGGGATGGGGTGAGGCGGGCTTTGGGCGGCACTTACCTGGGTGGTTCTCCAGAAGCGGCAACATCCCCCTTGCTCAGCTGCTAGGTGGAGGCGTAGCCAGGCAGCTTTGTGCACTGCCTCCGCCCAGCTCCCATTGGCTGCAGTTCACTTGGATATGGGAAGGTATTCGCTAGTCAGTCCTCCACCATGCTGTAGGATGCAAATATATAAGCTTAATTTGAGCTTTAAAGCATTAATTTAAACATCCCCTTGAATAGTTGGATGGGTGTACTTTTTATCGCTGATAGTCTTCATAGTTGCAATTACTTTTGCACGAAAAATTGTAGAACTTGGAAGAGTGCCTGTTGTGGAAAGTAAAATACTGTGGAACAAGGATTTAGTAGTATTAAGAACAAACTCTGCATCTGTTTCCCAAAGTGTGAACTCCATGTTCCTATAGTCATGGCACATAATGTTGCCTACTGTGTGTCTTTATCCAAAGCACCCATCAGAAAAACAGTGGCATACTTTGATGTGAGAAGCTTCCTCAAGATTTTCATGGACCAGACTATAGCTTTCAGATGTTCCCTCTCTTTTATCCATGTTCTACCACCTGGCAGCTAAGGACAAGAAAGTCTCAAAGGCGTTTATTTACAGAAGGATAAAGAGAAGCATTTGAGAGACATACTTTACTCCTTTTTTGTGGTGCAGGACTCTCTCCCTAAAAGTCATGAAGTTTACATGGACAGAAGGGAGCTAATATCTTTCATATGAAGAAATATACAATCAATAAGGTGGTCACTTGTCAGTCCATTTACCAAATTGTACTAGTTATGTAATTCCACCTCCAGCAGAAGATCCTAGATACAGTGGCTTGTTAATGATCAGCCAGAGGGGTACTCTTTTATGAATATGTAGTAATATCTGTTGAATCTTTCTTCATTGCTTCACACTACTGCTTAAATCCTGCTGTTAAAGAACTGTGTGCTTTCCTGCATTAGAGAAAAATAACATTTTAGCTTACCTGAAAATTTCCTTTCTTCCAATGGGAAAGTCCACAGATTCAGCCCCACCATGGACAAGTCTTGAGATTTCTTTTTGTGGGGGCCCTGGTCTTCTGGCAAAGAGGAGTAGACGTTCTTCAGTAAATTAGGTTGACAGGACTAAGCTGATTATAGAGTACAACTTGTTAAATCAGCTAGTTACCTGAGAACAGCTATGGAAGTTATTTTGAATTGCCAGTCTTCAAAGGTCAGATGAATCCCTTCCTAACAGCTATTGACAAGTCTGGTTCTGTTTCCTTAGCAGGACACAGGCTGAAGTCCCACAGTTAAAGATTTGTAGACCTTCGTACCACAAGAAAGAACGTTTTCAGGTAAACACAGATGCATTTTCCTATTCTCCTTCCCCCACAACCAAACAGTCAAATCTATCAATTTGGTCACTCATTTTTACTCCCTACCTCTTTGCGGGATTATTCTGTTTCTGCTGCAGCCACCCGTGTTGCTCGTCTTTCTGTAGATGGGCCCTCTAAGTCTCCATGTTCTTTCACCTCTACTGCAGAAAGTTCAGCAGTTCCAGATGTTTTGCTCTCTCCCCTTCTAAACAAGTTAGTGGTGGATGGTCTGCTCTGCTTCCTGTGGCCCATTTCCCTCACATTTAAAAGATTCATGTGTTAAGTGAGGACAGAAACAACACTGGATGTGAGGTCCACTGGAGCTGGGAGTGGTGGGTTAGGACATTTTCTGGTATGGGAGAGCAGAGGTTGAGTTGCTTGCCTAGTGCCAGAGTCCTAAGGCAGGTGTTCAAAATCCAATATTGTCTTGGGCATGCTGTAACTTTTGGCAGCTAAATCTATTGTGCTTTATTCTGATCGGCTTTTTTTCGTGTGCTACCATTATCTACAGACATTGGTTATTATAGCATAATATTCAAAATTGACTAGAAAAGGGTTTGTTTGTTTATCCTAAGGGTGATGTAACTGGAGGTTTGTAATGCTTAACGCTGAAGCCTCACTAACATAGACAAAGCCTTAATTACAGCTAGTAAATTAGTCTTCACAACCTGCATCTGTTCCAGGCATGTGACAAATTTGCTAATGGAACTGCTGTTGGAAATCATACAACAGGAACATGAACGGATGTTCAGTGGATGTTAGTGTATAGCAGACTGCTATATTCAAGCATATCTGGCAGCACTTTTTATATACAGCATTTTCTGGGTGAATGAGTTGTATTTTAACAATAACCTCTGCTTGCTGTATCCCAGAATATGTAAAAAGAAGAGGCTAGAATAGTGTTCAGAGGCTAAAAGTGTGACCTAGAAGTAACAGTGCAAAGCCCTTGCAATACTTGCAGATTTTCTTTAGAACAAACTGTTTCCTACTATGAAGTTTGATAGAGAATTGACAACACCTCCTCAGTCTGTTCTTAAAAACATCCGATGATGGGGATTCCATAACCTCCCGTGGAAGCCTGTTCCATATCTTAACTTCCCTTATAGTTAAAAATATTTTCCTAATATCTAATCTAAATCTCCCTTACTGCAGATAAAATCTATTTACTTCTTGTCCTTCCTTCAGTGGACATTTGTTCAATTCAGTGATCAACTGTTCTCCATTGTTTTTATAATAGACCGTAATATATTTGAAGATTATCAGGTCCCCCCTCCCCCCGTCATCTTTTCTCAAGACTAAACATGCCCAGTTTTTTTAACCTTTCCTCATAGGTCAGGTTCTTCTTTGAGTGATGGTCCTCTAGTATTCCACTGAAGGTTATATGCATGTGCCATGTGTCCAGAGCCAGAGATTTTGCACCCTTGCTCTACCTCATGGTTTTGTCCGAAGTGATAAATTGCGGGGTGAACCAACAGTACCCTCAGTTCCTTCTCACCTCCATATGGTGTGAGTCGGAGCCTCTGCTGTTTTGATCGGGGGAATCTAGCTTAAGTCTTGTGATGTACTTTCTAAAATACAGAAAAAAAGACTTATATTCTTGTAAATAGTATTTTTGTTGTTTTTTGTAGTGTTTTTAGTGTTAGTAGTAGTTTTTAGGCTTTTAAGGACTTCGGGATGCCATTTTGCCAGTCTCCCACTTCCCTCCTGAATTCCACACCTGAATATTAGATTATGCTGAAAAAGCAAGATCTGCGCTTCCTGCCCTTGCTTGTTCTTGGTTAGCGATGAGCACCAACACTGCCTTTACTGTTTGGGGGAAGCCCACATTGCATCCAGGTGTAGTATCTGCCTCTTCTTCCCAAGCCAAACCCAGGAAGGCTGGTCTCTCTGCCTCAAGAAGCACCTCATGAAGGTTGCCAAGAGGCCGCAATCAGATCCAGGCTGGGGAATCCTCCCCTTTACATTTACCTGAGTAATCAAGGAGCATACCTTCCACTGCGGAGCTCCAGTCCAGTTCTGCTGGTACCAGTGCTATGGATGTTGTGCCAGGGTCTTGTCATGAAGCAAGGAAGCATGCAGTAAGTCTTCGTCCAGACCCGAGAAGGATACTGCTTCATCCATAGTTCCAGCCACAGAGAAGCAACGCATTCCAAGGCTCACAAGTTCCGTAAGAAGCCGCACAGGCCGTCTGATCCATCGGTTCCATCCACCGAGCTGTGTACTCCTTCCAGGTCAGCACCACCAAATTCAAGGGAACCTTCGGTTCTGAGGCAGTCCTGCGTTCTAGCTCCAGTACCAACTGTGGAGTACGAATTATTGACACTGGGGAGACTCGAGTCATCCCCTGAGCCAAAGGTGAGGTCTCTGTGTCTTCAAGTGCCATCACCTCTTAGGGGGGTACGTTCTCCTACCTGAGATTTGCCTCCTTCCGTTCATGTTCCCACCTGTTCCCCTCTGGCTCCTATCATAGAATCATAGAATATCAGGGTTGGAAGGGACCTCAGGAGGTCATCTAGTCCAACCCCCTGCTCAAAGCAGGACCAATCCCCAACTAAATCATCCCAGCCAGGGCTTTGTCAAGCCTGACCTTAAAAATATCTAAGGAAGGGGATTCCACCACCTCCCTAGGTAACGCATTCCAGTGTTTCACCACCCTCCTAGTGAAAAAGTTTTTCCTAATATCTAACCTAAACCTCCCCCACTGCAACTTGAGACCATTAGTCCTTGTTCTGTCATCAGCTACCACTGAGAACAGTCTAGATCCATCCTCTTTGGAACCTTTCCTCTTTCAGGTAGTTGAAAGCAGCTATCAAATCCCCCCTCATTCTTCTCTTCTGCAGACTATAAACAATCCCAGTTCCCTCAGCCTCTCCTCATAAGTCATGTGTTCCAGTCCCCTAATCATTTTTGTTGCCCTCCGCTGGACGCTTTCCAATTTATCCACATCCTTCTTGTAGTGTGGGGCCCAAAACTGGACACAGTACTCCAGATGAGGCCTCACCAATGTCGAATAGAGGGGAACAATCACGTCCCTCGATCTGCTGGCAATGCCCCTACCTATACATCCCAAAAAGCAATTGGCCTTCTTGGCAACAAGGGCACACTGTTGACTCATATCCAGCTTCTCATCCACTGTAACCCCTAGGTCCTTTTCTGCAGAACTGCTGCCGAGCCATTCGGTCCCTAGTCTGTAGCGGTGCATGGGATTCTTCTGTCCTAAGTGCAGGACTCTGCACTTGTCCTTGTTGAACCTCATCAGATTTCTTTTGGCCCAATCCTCCAATTTGTCTAGGTCCTCTGTATCCTATCCCTACCCTCTAGCGTATCGACACTAAACTGGGAGGAGAGGTAATCTGCAAACTTGCTGAGGGTGCAATCCACACCATCCTCCAGATCATTTATGAAGATATTGAACCGGCCCGAGGACCGACCCTTGGGACACTCCTCTTGATACCGGCTGCCAACTAGACATGGAGCCATTGATTACTACCCATTGAGCCCGACAATCTAACCAACTTTCTATCCATCGAATAGTCCATTCATCCAGCCCATACTACTTTAACTTGCTGGCAAGTTCCTGCGGTTCTGCCAGTTGCAATGGCACCGCCATTCAAACTGGACTCTGATTTTTTGGCATTGGAGGACTCGGATGGCACATAGAGTTCGCCCCTTCTGTATGATATGACTACCCTAAGGTTCCGCCGACTCAGTGGCAGTACCCTCCCTTTCCCCAGCAATGGAGCCATGGTACCCCACTCCTTAGGGCCCTCCACAGCAACCGCTGGATCTGCCTGGTTGGCTGTACTCGGGGTTGTGGCCGCAGTATCTGCCTTCATAACCTTCTGGCTCCCCTTGAGGAGTCCCCGATCTCGCCTTTTCGACTGTCATCAAGTAGGCATTCTGAACCAATGTTGGAGAGTATTTCACTTAGTCCAACTCTGATGGTACTGCTGTAACCGGAGCAGTTCTCTTTGTTGCCTACAGATTGCAGTGTCTTTGACTCTCTCCTTGCCCCTGGATGACTACCATCAGGTCCAGGGACTCTTATGTAGGGTGGCTGATGCCCTCCACATTCCTCTGGGGGAAGTCCAGGACAAACAGCACCAGCTGCTTGATACCTTACACACCTCAGTACCGGCCGGAGTCACTCTATCAATCAGCAATGCCATTCTTCAATTGGCCCGGACTGTCTTGGACACTCCAGCCACTTGCACACCCCACCCCTAAGGGGGAGGAGAAGAGATACTGTGTACTTGCAAAGGGGTCTAGTTTCTGTTCTCTCACCCCCCTCCACCCAATTCTCTCGTCATACAGGCAATGACAGAGCAGGCCCGACAACAACACTCATTCTCCACCCTGGCAGACAAAGAGGGCAAGCAACTGGCTCTTCTGGGTCGCAAGATATTCTCTGCCAGCCTCCAATTTTGCATCTCCAATTACTTGGCTCTATTTGCTAAATACGACTTCTTTACCTATGGCAAGTTGGTGAACTTTGCAGACAAACTTCCCCAGAAGGATCAAGCCTGCTTCCAGGCTATGCTACAGGAGGTGAAACTAGTTGCGAGGACAACACTCTAGGCCACAGTGGATGTGGCACACTTCTTCGCACACAATGGCTATGGGGATCGTCTTGTGGAGGGAGTTATGGCTGCATTCGTCAGGTTTTCCAAGGGAAGTCCAGAATACCATAGAGAATGTCCCTTTCAATGAGTTTTATTTCTTCAATTAGAAGACTGACGATTCCTTCCACCCTCTCAAAGAGCCACTCTGCAGTCACTGGGTATTTACACATCAGCGCTCAAGTGCAAGTTTTACTGCTCACTACTGGCACAATGTTTTAGAGTTCTCCAATTCTTCTATCAGTGGTCCTATGATCCTCCTTGCAAGTGGCAGAAGACCCAACAACCCTGCTCTCTGGGTTCATTGTCACAAAGTTCAGCATCTCATACTCAGCCTTTGCAGAAGGGGTATTTCTGAGTGCACCTAGAGAGCTGCCATCCATCCTGGATCATGCTGTACATCCAACATCTTTGAGGGCATCTAGCACTCTTTTTTTTTTACCAGCTTAGAGTTTGATAACAATGGAGAAATGGGTCCTGGATGTCATTTGACATGGCTATATGATTGAGTTCATGACGTTACTTCATCCATGTTCTCTGGAACCAGAGGACAGTTCCAGATCCTACAAGAGCTGATTTTCAAGAGGATTTCTAGTCCTCCTGTTCTGGCCAGGACTTGCCTTTCTGCTCTTGGCCACATGATGGCTTACACCTACATTACTGCCTTTTCTCATCTCTGCTTTCGCTGCTGTGACTCCAGGGGACCTATTCTTCCACATGTCGCACCGTGGACTTTCTACTTAGAATCATAGAATATCAGGGTTGGAAGGGACCTCAACAGGTCATCTAGTCCAACCCCCCCTGCTCAAAGCAGGACCAATCCCCAATTTTTGCCCTGATCCCTAAATGGCCCCCTCAAGGATTGAACTCTCCACCCTGGGTTTAGCAGGCCAATGCTCAAACCACTGAGCTATCCCTCCCCCCCTTAACGGTTCCCCACAAGGTTCGCTCCTCCCTCCAGTGGTGGGTGGACCCAGGTCAGGTCTCACCGGGATACCATTCCTTCTATCCTTTCCAAGTATAATGATCATCAGACTCATTGCTTGTAGGATGGGGCACCCACATGGGCAAGCACATGACTTAAGGGACTTGGACGGGTTGGGAATCCCGGATGCCCATCAACAACTTGGAACTTCGGGTGGTGCAGAGAGCATGTCACGCATTTTTCCCATCCCTTCAGTCCTGACATGGTCTCATAATGTCACCACTGTTTACTACATCCCCCAATAAAGGTGCATGAGGTCCGTTGCACTTTGTGTGGAGACAGTTCATCTTTGGGATTGGTGCATTGCCCACAAGATCCTGTTGTTGGTAGCATACCTTCCTGGCCCTCAGACTGTAATTTCAGACTCTCTCAGTAGGAAATTCATGACTGACCACAAATCAGAACTCCATGACACTGTGCTCGCCAACATTTTCAAACACTGGGGGACTCCAGCCAGGGACCTCTTCTCCTCCCATGCCCACAGCAAATGCATCCAGTACCGCTTTGGGAAGAAGGGAGGCTCGGTGCCCTTTCCCAACTTGAACCCCTAGTCATCCGCTGGTCAAACCAGATCAATTACACCTTTCCTCCCTACTGTTCCTGCTGCATGTCCTATCGAAGATCAGATGGGAGAGAGCAATGGTCATTCTGATCACCCCATTCTAGTCTTGCCAGTTCCAGTTTTCCCTTCTTCTCTGCATGTCAGCATGTCGTCTGCTTCCACTGCCAGCTTTCTCGGAACTCCTTATGCAACACAGTGGCAGGATCTGGCATCCCAATCCACAGACTCTTCACCTCAGAGTTTGGTTTTTGGATGAGAATGTTTGTGAGTGGGACTGTTCGTGAGCAGTACAAGACATTGTCTCGAGTAGCAGAAAAGAGACCACAAGGTGGTCCTATAGAGCCAAGTGGAAGTGTTTCACCACATGGGCCCAAAAGAGGGGTCTTGCCCTTGAAGATGTGGACATCCCTCCTCTTTTGGACTATCTCCTCTCCTTTTTACTCATCCCTTGACTATCAGGTTTTGGAAGGGCAGGTCTCCTATGGACTTACCCTCCCATTCAATCCTTCACTCCCCAAGGGGACCTCAACCTTGGCCTCATGGCGTTGATGACCTCGCCCTTTGAACCTCTGGCCTCCTGCTCCATGTCTCTCCTCTCCATGAAGATCGCCTTCTGGATAGCTATTACTTCTGCAAGAAGGGTTGGCGAACTGGGAGCCATGATGGCAGATGCCCCCCACTTTACCCTATTCCATAAAGACAAAGTTTCCCTGTGCTTGCACCCCAAGTTTCTGCCAACGGTTGTATCCTGATTTCATCTCAAACAATCCATACACTTGCCTGATTTCTTTCCAAAAGAATGGCACCTTCATCCCCTTGACATCTGCTCAGCCCTGGCTTTTTACTTGCCAAGGATGAAATCATTTAGAAAGCCCCTGAGACTTTTTATTGCTATAGTGGAAAGTATTAAAGGGCAAGCAAACTCCACTCAGAGCATTTCTAAGTGGGTTTTGGGGTGTGTTAAACTGTTATCTCTTATCTCCACCCATTGGTGTATGAGCCCACTCCACAAGAGTGCAAGCATTGACTATGGCTGTGCTTCATGACATACCACTTACGGACATATGTTGGGTGGTCAGGTCGAGTTCGGTATGTACCTTCTCTTCCCATTACTCCTTGGTGCGAGACTCTGCAATGGATGCCTCGTTCAGTGTGGCTGTTCTTCATTCCACAGTTCCATCATCTTCCTCTCACCCTCCTCCTAGCTAGGTACTGCTTGTTAATCACCCTCAGTGGAAGGCTTTACTGACAAAAATACCAAACAGAAAATCCCTTCAAAATTGACAGAAATAGAATCTACACTTACAAGACACAAACTATGAATAAGTACAATGTATATACATTTTTCTTGCACTATCATTACTAATTGTGAATATTTAAATACTTCTTTGTTAATTTGAGTAAATCAAACTGGTGGGTAGTGCAGGCTAAGGGTTGCTGTTCAGCTGGCCTCTTTCCTTCCTCCACTCACAACATGAATTGATATGATAGTTGGGTGAGAAGAGAGTGTTAAACCTGCACTTCCCTGGGTCAGTTCTTATTTTCAGTTGTCAGTGCTGGACTGTGTTGCCTTTAAAAGGACACTGTCTACTTGAAAAAAATGGTTATTCACCTTTGTAACTTTTGTTCTTCAAGATGTGCTGCTCATATTCATTCCAATTAGGTATGTGCGCACCATGTGCATGGCCGTCAGAAAGTTTTACCCTAGCAACACCCAGATGTCAGCTGTGGAGCCCCCTGGAGTGGCGCCTTCATGGCGCTCGATATATACCCCAGCCGACCCGGCGCCTCCTCAGTTCCTTCTTGTCGGCTACTCCGACGGGGGGGGGGGGGGGTTTGAAATGGATATGAGCAACACATCTCGAAGAACAACAGTTACAAAGGTGAGTAACCATTTTTTCTTCTTTGAGTGCCTGTTCATATTGATTCCAATTAGGTGACTCCCAAGCCTTACCTAGGTGGTGGGGTCGGAGTGAAGTAACGTGGACTGCAGCACTGCTCTGCCAAACACCACATCAACTCTGGCATGCCGGACAATGGCATAGTGCAAGACGAAAGTATGCACTGAGCACCAAGTCACCGCTCTACAGTTCTCCTGGATCGGCACCTGGGCCAGGAATGTGGACGCCGAGGCCTGGGCCCTAGTGGATTGAACAGTGAGAGCTGGAGTTGGTACACCGGCCAGCTCACAGTAACAGTCTGTTGAAGTACTAAACCAACTTTTGAGATCAGGTGCAGAGAAACTAGTTCAGTTCAATTTCTTAATTCATTCAAAGTTAAGAAACCAACCGAGAGTTGAAAAACCAAGAAGGCTTGTTTTTCTCTTCCAATGCATTAATAAGAACTAGATGTGACAGGATGAGTTCCAGTACTTTTCAAATCTTGAAGGACATGATGACCAGAAGCGATCAGTTCATTTCTCTGAAGGTAATATTTCCTATGTTTAATAAATCAGTTAGTTTTACGTACAAAACTTGTTTCGGGAAACTTTTTTATATGTATCAAACATGTTTAAGGTAGTTTTATTTAACAAAAAAATTTAAGGCTGTTTTTGTGCATTTTTAATTAAATTTGAATTTCCATCCAGTTAGACCTTGACACAAATCACAAGTAAAAAAGTAATCAACTAATGAAAATAAAGAATGCATCATTCACCATTTACCATTTTCTAACATAATAAAAAGCTAAAAAGTAAGAATCTGAATAAAATGTAAGTTAAAGTGTACAATTGTTTAAATGTATGTGCGTAGTCCAACTATTTGATTAGCAAAAAGACGCACTAAATTTAGTGTGAAAGCTATATTTTGTTGAAAATCAACATGTTTTAATGATTACTGACCAATGGGAGTCAACCTTTCTTTAGGAAAATAACTAAAAAGTACAAATGCAAAATGAGATTAAAATCAATTATTTAAATCGAGGTTTCCTGCTTCCTGATTTAAATCATTATTAAAACCATTAATTTAAATTTATTTGAATTAAATCATCCCACTCTCAAACAAAATGTAACTTTATCAGTTTGCTTACTTTGACCATTTGATGGCATTTTGTAAACAATCATCCCTCTAGTGATTTTGGGGGGGGGGGGGGGGAAGGGTGGGTTGTTTGTTTTAGATAGGAACAAGAAAGGAAAAAAAGCTTGAAGTGTCTGGGGAAGGCCCATCAAACTGAGAAGTGCAGGATCTGCAAAGGGTTTTGTCCTCAGACTAAAAAGGAGCGGGACTTTTGTTTAAAGTAGCTCTTCATGGAGGCAGCTCTTAGCCCTCAGCCTCCTGCGGTGTGGCAAGACCCGGCACCGAGCACCTCGGTGTGAAATGCCCCGGGGCGGCAGGGGCTGCACCGTGGTTGGACTCTGACTGAGACCCGCAGCACCAATGCTCCCCGGTACCGCAACCGGCGACATTGGCCCAGCACCGCTCCCACTCTCCTGGTCAGAAGTGGCAACGGAAGCTGGAAAAGGGAGGCTCTCCTACGCAGAGATCAGCTTCCCTGGAGCTGCCTGTGGTGGTGCGTCCCAGAGGGGAGCGCCCGGAGCAAAGGCTACAGCCCCGGGACTGTTGACTCTGGCCCTGAGAGGGGAGCCGTTGAGTCTGGTACTGCGGGACTCCCCGACCTGCAGTGTGGTAGAACTCCAGCTGCTGTCTACTCCAGACACCTTTGCAGCTGCGAGGGACCTTATTGCCATGACGGCATCGGCATCCCCTCAGCTACATGTCAAGGCCCTGGTGCATCTGTTGTACAGCAGCGTCTCTGGGAAAGCCAGCCCTGATTCACCCGTTGGCACCGTCAGTTGAGCTATGGCACAGATCCCGCTCTCAGCACTGTTCTTGCCCTCTCCGCCACTCGGAATTGGAACCTCAGACTGTTCTGAGACTGTTCTGTTCCTTCAGGTGTAAGCTCAAAAGCTTGTCTCTCTCACCAACAGAAGTTGGTCCAATAAAAGTTATTACCTCATCCACCCTGTCTCTGTAATTGACATTTGTGGCATCAAGCACCATAACTGGGAGCAGGGAGACTTTTTTTCTCTCCCTGTTGGCACCCAGATGGCTTGAAGGAAAAGGAGGAAGCAGCCAAATTCAGATTTATAGGGGCCAGGATGAAGAGTAGGCATGAGCAGGCTGATTAGAATAAATATGAGAAGGGGGAATGGGATTGACTGGAGCTAGAGCACTGGGAGAATGGGACAAGCTGGTGAGGAGGTACATGAGCAAGTGGAGAATGGGACAGTCTGGAAGTTGGAATGTCAGAAACGGGGGGAATAGGATAGGCTTGGACAGACAGCAGAGGGGACAGGGACAGAAGGGATCAGGAGCAGAAAGGTCTACACACCACTAGAAAACACTCCCCTATACCACCTGGACTAGAACCCAGGATCTCGGAGTCCAAATGTTCCTCTGCTGTCAGCAAATATCTGTGAAATCCACTGGCAAACCCACTCTGTTTCATCCCCCTCTAACCTGTCTAACCTGCAGACTAGTATTATTACGACCAGTTACTCTGTGTGACAAAGTTCCTCCTCTGCCTTGGTGGGTCCTGCGCTTATTGGGGGATTTGCTCACCTCAGAGAGTCACAGCAGCTCTCAGTTTGGCCACTTTTGCTAGTGGCTCAAGCCTGCCCTTCACTCAGTTAACCTCATCACTGGCCAGCATGGGGAAAAGGAAGGAGAACGATTCCCACAGTCTCTGCTGGTTCACCTAGTGGGTTGGGGCACAGGCCAGGGACCTTCCCCTCTGATGGGACCCACAGTCCAGGTCAACTCCTCCTGTATCCAATAGGGAGTTGGTTAGAGGGGGGGAGCCCGGGTCCGCCCTCTACTCCAGGTTCCAGCCCAGGGACTTGTGGATCAAAGCTGTCTACAGTGTTTCATGTAACACCTGTGTGACAGCTACAACTCCCTGGGCTACTTCCCCATGGCCTCCTCCCAACACCTTCTGTATCCTCACCACAGGACCTTCCTCCTGATGCCAGATAGCATTTGTACTCCTCAGTCCTCCAGCAGCACGCCCTCTCACTCTCAGCTCCTTGCACGCCCCTCACTGACTGAAGTGAGGTCCTTTTTAAACCAGGTGCCCTGATTAGCCTGCCTGTCTTAATTGATTCTAGCAGCTTCTTAATTGGCTCCAGGTGTCCTAATTAGCCTGCCTGCATTAATTGGTTCCAGCAAGTTCCTGATTGTTCTGGAACTGCCCCGTTACCTTACCCAGGGAAAAAGGGACCTGCTTAACCTGGGGCTAATATATCTGCCTTCTATCACTCTCCTGTAGCCATCTGGCCCGACCCTGTCACATCTGCTAGTTCGAGAGGTGGAGGCCTGTGCAATAAATCTAAAGGTTCCAGTTCTGCATATGACCCATATGGGGGTCATTATGGTTTCACATGACAGAATTTCTACAGTTTCAGTTAATTTTTTGTATATAATTTCCTAGTTATTTTTTAAAGCTATATTAAATGAAAATTTAAGATTCAAAATTAAGCATTCAAAAGCTAGGAAATGCCAGAATTAAGGTTGACCAAGCAATCTTAGTTCAACTCCTGTGTGCCTGTGGACTGTGACAGTCTTTAATTACATGATCACATACTGTTTTTTCCACCGGACGCGTGCATCATTTTGTGTTACAGATGATGTATGTAGTGAATGAGGCCGTAGGAAAAGAAAGGGTGTGTTCATGGTGAAGAAAGTTGAGTGCAACTCTAGAGAATTTGATTCTATCCCTGCAGCAGACTCTCTGTGTGATGCTGGACAAACACTTAAACCAATGGTTCTCAACTGGGGGTCTGTTGCCCCTTGGGGATCTGCGAACCCTTTCCAAGGGGCCGTGGGGCCCCACATCTGAAGCCCCGGTCCCTGATTGCGCCAGGAGGCGTGGGGCCGAAGGCACAGTCCCCGCTGGTGTAGTGGCACAAATAGCTCCCTGGCAGAAGAATTTCCTATCTAGGTTGTACTGAGCATGCTCACCCGAACTGAACAGGCTCAGTAGGTAACTGTTATTGGTGGGAAAATGTGCTGGCTGCTGTTTTTGCCATTACACCTGGCAGTGCAGGGGAGCTGCTGCTCTGGCTGGTGCCCCCCCCAACCCAGTTGAAGCTGCTTCTCAGCTCCCAGCCCTCTTTGCTCCCGCAGAGGCAGCTAGTAAGAGCCGCCCAGGTGGGGAGTCCCAGCTCCATGGCTGGCAGACCCTTCTGGGAACAGGGACCACAGGGAAGTCCTCCCAGCACACAGCCCCTAATAGCCCTCTCTCTGCACCCTGAGTTATGCCCTCCCTACACCCTGAGCTACCCCCTACCAGCACACAGCCCCAGCTGTCCCTCTCCCTGCACCCTGAGCTACCCCCTGCGTGCACACAGCCCCAGCTACCCCTCCCTGCACCCTGAGCTACCCCCGACCTGCACACAGCCCCAGATATTCCCCTCCCTGAACCCCAAACTACCCCCCTGCCTGCACACAGCTTCTAGCTACCCCCTGCCTGCACCCTAAGCTACCTTACTGTGTGCACACAGCCCCTAGCTATTCCCTCCCTGCACCCTAAGCTGTTTTCAAACTTTTTGAGCTAAGCCCCCCACCTTTGAGTTATAATTTTGGTTGCACCCCCCCCCCCGCCAGCCCAGACAGGCTGGGTGGCCTGCTGAGGTGAGTCAGGGGGTGGAGGTGGCACTCCCTCCCTGGACCCTGCCATGCGGAGGTGGCTCGAGCCCCGCTGGCCCCTGTTCCCCCAAAATAGAAGTCAAACTACGCCTCTGCCCTGAGGCCCCCTCTGGGCCCTGGAGTTTTTATAGCATGTCGAGGGGTGAAAGAAAAGAGAGAAAAAAGTTGAGAAGCTGTGACTTAAACCAAATTTTTTCACATCTGGCCACTGTGAATTCCTTGTTTTTGTGTGTATGTGGGGGCGGGCGGGGGAGTTATGCCGTTCGGAATCGCGCACTCCTGGTAGAGTCATCCAAGGTGGCAAAGTGAGATACCAGACCAAAAAATCTAATTACCCACCTCAGGTCCTCAACAGAAGAGGAGGCAGACAAAGAGACAATTTGTCTCAACGGCTGTGAAGCCAGATGAAGGATGCAGCAGGATGAATGTCTCCAATTGTCTTGGTTTCCTTGACGTTGGATTATGATCCTCATTATGTCAAGCACTGTGTGGACACTGGTGTGTAATGGTATCTTCATGTTAAAATGAAATCATGTATATGTGTTTTCCATATAGATGTTCAAGTCCTGTGCAGATCGACAAGTGGTGACAGGAGCAGAACAGAGGTGACCGGAAGCCTCTAGTTGTGGACCAGCTTGCAGCGGCGGCTGTCAGATGGTCTTTTTGGATGGAGGCAGGCGTGCAACTTGGCAGCTGCAACTGTGACTGAGCAACCCATTTTAATGTCCACCAAGTCAAATGCCTTTTTGTAGGCGACAAATGCAAGACACAATGGTGCTCTGTATTCCTTGCATTTTTTGATGAGCTGCTGAACTGAGTGGATATGATCAATTGTCGAATACCCTGAGCAGAAACCGGTGTGTTCTCTGCTTTCGTGCATTCCAAGATTCTTCTTACTCCAGTTGAGTATGACGCGGGTGAAGACTTTATACACTTGTGAGAAGAGTGTGATCGGACGGTAGTTGCTCAATTCTTCTGGGTTGCCTTTCATCATCAATAGTACTTTTTTAGATTTTTTCCATGTATCTAAAATACGCTTGCCATTGATGTAGATGGTGAACCATTGCGCCAGCACTTTGAAGAGAGTATCTTCCCCTGCTTTGAGATATTCCGGCCAAATATTTTCCACTGCTGGGCTCTTTGCTCTCTTTATGTTACGAACCGTGTATTCGATTTCTTCCCACATAACGTTGGGAACTTCTTCTGTAGCCTGCTGCCTTGATGGTGTACACTGGACATTGACATGCAAGGAGTAGAGATCGTTGTAGAATTTTGTACAGATTTCATATATCTTGCTCCTTTCTGATGTCCTTTCACCATTATCATCTTTCAGTGCTGCTGGGATAACCTGTTTCAGCCTAACATCTCTTTCTACCTTCTTCAGACTCTTGTTCTTTTCAGCTGCTTCTGAATTTCTTCTTTCTGAAGTCTTCGTAGTCTTCTTTGATCTTCACGCAAATTTCTTTTTACAGTGTTCTATGTTCTTTGCCCATTTTTCCTTCTAATTTCATGTGCGCCCTCCTTGCTATCAGATTCACAAATTCCTCACTGATCCTCTGTCTGCGTCTCAGCATTTTCAATGCCTTTGCCTTCTTAGCTCCTGAGATTATCTGTGAGATAAACTCCTTGTAGTCTTCATTGATGTCCTTGTTGACCTTATGCTTGAGGTCCATTCCACTCACTTCCTGTGCAAATGCCTCTTTTTTGAAGTGCCATTTTCCCTTCAGTTTCTGGTTACTCTTGACACGGTCTTTGTAGGCATTGTCAACGCATAGTTTTGAGTGCAACATATGATGGTCTGAGCCTGTGCAAATGATTTATTCTCCTGTTGTCACTACATTGTTGACCACACAACAATTGAATATGTAGTGATATAAAATATTAAGTACTCTTGTGATGGGGTCCCCGGGGTGAAGCCTGGATTGTGGGACCACTGAGTCCCCTGAACCCACCGACCTGGGCTGGCCCTCACACTGTGATGCTGTGGTCCAGCAACAAACCTCTGGTAGGTACTGCAGTTACACAGCCATCCACAGGCAGGGACATATCCAACTCAGTTACATGAATGCTCTCCCACCCACTCATGAACCAACAATAGAGAGGCTTAAGACAATTCCTCCAGCCTTGCACCCCAGAATTATACTGTCTTGCACTGATAAAATATAAACCAGGTTTATTAACCACAAAAAGATAGATTTTAAGTGATTATAAGTAGCAGGCATAGAGTTCAAAGTCTTTGTCTTCCATACATTACTTCAGGTGTTGAGTTGGGGGGCAGGGGGAGAGAGAAGAGAGGCCAGGCTTGCTGGAAAGATATTTGCTGTGACATGGGGATTGCCTGATTGGTCAAGCAGTCTCCACTGCATATAGTCTATAGGATAGTGAATTCTTTCCGTGATCGGTGTTGATGAGCCATTAATGTTGTCTGGCTACTCTGTTGTTGTACCTGAAAGGCTGGTTGTGGGTGTTCCCAACCTCACAACATATTTCAGTAACATATACAGCAATACTTCATAACCTCACATACAACAATAGCACATACAATCCAACAGGATATTAATGGTCAACATAATGTTCAGTGGTACCTCAGAAGGCATACTTTGTACAAAACATATAATTACATGACAGTGGTGAATATGGGGGTTCCCGTATGCTGCTTTTGAGGTATAGAGTGTCACAAGTCTGAAAACCTAGGTGTCTCAAATTAGGCATCCAACATGAGCGGATGCTTTTGACATCTGAGGCCTCGATCGCCCTGTGCCTCAGTTTCCCATCAGTAAATTGGGAAACTGCTTACTTCATGGAAAAGAAAATTCATTGCTGTTTGTGAAGCAGTTAGATGCTAGAGTGATGACTGCCTCTGAAAAGCCCATGAGGAAATTAATAACTGTGTATTTAATGAATGGTTGGGCTGGTAAATTAAGCTTCGAGCCTCACATTAAATGAGCATAAAATAAATACTGCTACACACTCAATGAGCAACATCCAATTAATGCACTGAATGAGGCAGGGGTGTGGTAGAAAAAAAGTATATTGAACATTAATGATAGTATCGTAATGGAGATGCATAAAAGGGATGGAATTAATATTGCACAGGCAACCAAATTTTGGCATTTTCTAATTTTCGAGTACTTGATTTTGCAACCTAAATAAAAATACAATTAAGACATAATTAGGGTCCTTAGATTCTGCAGTGCTCTGGTAGAAACTCATGTAAATTTAGTATTCTTTTAGTATAATTTTTTACCATATTTTTTTTAAAGTGAATGAAACAGCCTAGAATTCTTCTACCTAGAGATACATGGGTCAGGTATTATATTTCTGCTTTTATTGATTCAGCTTTTAAAATATTCTATAAAAATTGACACTTGCTTATGTCCTGAATCATTAATTTCACTTTCTTTCACATGAACTGTAAAAATCTTGTAAAGTCAGTGCTGGTGTAGAAGTCAGCCTGTTATTTTTTTTTTTGTGTGGGGGAAGGCAGGGTTGCCAGGTGTCCAGTTTTCGACCGGAACGCCCAGTTGAAAAGGGACCCTGGAGGCTCTGGTCAACACTGTAGACTGGGCCGTTAAAAGTCCAGCCGACGGTGCTGCAGGGCTAAGGTAGGCTAGTCCCTACCTGTTCTGGCACTGCTCTGTGCCTCAAAAGTGGCCAGCAGGTCTGGCTCCTAGGCGGGAGGGTCACGGGGCTCTGCGCCGCTGTCCCCGCCTTGAGCACCAGCTCCATACTCCGATTGGCCGAGAACTGCAACCAGTGCGAGCTGGGACAGGGCGGGGCCTTCGGGCGAGAGCAGAGTGCAGAGCCTCCTGGACCCCCCGCCTAGGAGCTGGACCTGCTAGCTGCTTCCGGGGCGCAGCGCGGAGCCAGGACTGGTGGGGAGCCTGCCTTAGCTCCACTTCACAGCTGACTGGGAGCCACCCGAGGTAAGCCTGTGCCCCAACCCCGAGCCCCAACCCCCTGCCCCAGCCCTGGGCCCCCCAACCCAGAGTCCCCGACTGTACCCCAAACCCCTCATCCCCACCCCAGAGCCTGCATCCCCAGCCCAGAGCCTGTACCTTCTCCTGCACCCCAGAGCCTACAACCCAACCCCCTGCCCCAGCCTAGTGAAAGTGAGTGAGGGTGGGGGAGAGCAAGCCACCGAGGGAGGGGGAATGCAGTGAGTGGAGGGTGCGGCCTCAGGGGAGTGGCGGGGCTAGGGTGTTAGGTTACTTGCTTCCTAATTACACAAAACCGAAGTGTGAAAACTCTCCTTCATAATGAACATTGGATGGCTGAGTAAGGAAAGTGCTGATTTTGCGCGCGCGCACACACACACACAATCGATAAACTATTTTAACCTACTGTGCTTTTTTTTAGCAATATTGCCATACCATTTTCTCTTCCATATACATACACACCTAATATTAGGCTAATGATTTCTTGGCGTGCAAATTGTTTAAGTACGTTCCTATGCGTTATGAGTATCATATCATGTATACTAACTGTTGAAGGCTATTCATATGCATATTTGCGATGAAAACTGAGACAGTGCTACAAATACTTTGCAGTAAATTAGGGCTTGAAAAATATTACTCCACGATGGCATGTTGAACCTTTTCCAGGCAAGTAGCTGGCTTCACCATTAGCATCTGCAAAATATAAACTTTAATTTGAGGAAAAAATATATTCTAGCTCTTGCACTTTTGAAGATAAGTTTCCAAATGTGACCTGACCCACTGTAATTTTCTTGAATCTGCCTGGAGCAATGGAGGTGTGAAGTGTTTAAGGCCCACATGCTGGACCCAGTCCATAGCTAAAACATTTTGACTCTATGGCAGGGAGGTTTTTTTTTTTGGGGGGGGGGGTCTAAAAGTGGGGAAGAAATCCTTATAAATACCTGAGGCTTGCAGCAGTGGAGCTACTCTGCTGCCACTGTTCCAGCAAAGAAAGGTTTGAATTGCCTCCCTTAATCTGAAAGGAATTTTCACTCTGAAGCCTTCCTGACTCTCTGGCATTATCTATGTTGGTAAATTGATCCATTGCTGACAACAGTTAATACAAAAGTTATGCATGCCCCCTTAATGTAGAAATTTCTTGACTTTTTGAGTGCTTATCTTTGCAACATTCTATAAGAACAATAGTGGCATATAAAGTATAATCTCTTTGTTGAGGGCTAGATTGAAATGTCACAATCTAGACAGAGCGAGGCTGGAATGTAGCTGTACTACTCCAGGTTCACACTGGGGAGGGAATTATGTTGAGTCACATTCCCCTCCCTCATTTCCCACCTTGTTCCAGTGGGGAAGTAATCTGCTGTTAGTCTGTACCAGTCTATAGTCTGCTGGCGTCAAAACTCCATGTATTACCCACCTCTTTCTGCACCCTCCCCACCCATCTGTAAAGAAAGAGCCTCACACAGGCTACTCTCCTCCTCCTGCCCTCCATTCACTGTACTGTGACCTGCCTTGCATCTCCTTACTGTGTGGTATCACTGATATGCACCTGCAGTCTTAACTTTGCTGTAATAGTTGTTTTTGAGTGTGTTTAAAATCACAAGGAAAACTTTAGGACATTTTCTGTTTAATTTCCAATTTGTGTTTCCCCAGAAGTCTCAGGAAAAAAAATCTGGTGACACATGGTGGAAGTCTACTACTACTTTTCTCTAATACACCGCAGCTTTTTTAGATTAATTGAGAGAAAAGTAGGCCATTGACAGAGTGGTGGTGTCCACCTCAAAAGAATAGTCCACCTCAAATTTGTGCTAGATTAAGGTAACGTAAGGATTATTGTAGTGTAAACATGCCAGGGATTACAGACTCCTGCCTAGGCTCAAAATAGCAGCTCAGTTCTGTTTAGAGTTCGTTGCACTAGATGGATGTAGGAGAAAAGGGTTTTCTTTTTTTGAAGAAGCACAGGAATTGTGGTCTCTGTTGACTTCTGTGGTTGGTTGTTTTTAATCAGATTCCTGCTCCTGGGTTTTTTTATTGGGCTTTTTGACAAGCATCATTAGGGCTTTGGTGAATGATCATTAGAGCTTTGGTGACTTAGCTCCCAAAATGAGAGAAAATGTTTCACTTTGTCAAGATACCAGTAGCTTATATAAGGAGCACCAGTGTTAAGCTTTTAAGACAGTTCCCATCCTTTGATCTGGAAGAGTAGTAGCTATAACACAGATTATTAATCATTAGGGGGACGGTGAAACAGAAAAACTACAAGCAGTGGTCACAGCACACCAGCTGTTGAATATTTATTGACATTACTGCTAAGGAGGGATTTGAGGTAGGAAAGTGAGGTGGCTTTGTGGATATTCATAGGAAGCTTTTCCCGTGCATAAGGAGCATCATGGGAAAGAAGAGTGAAGGAGCTTGTTTGACAAATTTAACAAATAAGTGATAAAAACAGGTGGCAGTGTTGGAAGAGCTGAGATGGGAGTCAGCATATAAGAGATGATAGGTAAGAGTACAGCAGGCTGTGAAGAGCACTGAAAATGAAGAAAAGTAATTTGAATTTGATATGGTGGAGAAGGAGCGGCCAGTGGAGGGAAACAAAGAGAGAGGAGCCAGGAAAGTGATCTTTGCAGCAGTGTTTTGAATAGATGTAAGTGTGGCAAGATGAGGTTTATTAAGATGATGAGGGCATGGATAAGAGTTTTAGTTATGTGATGGCGTGGAAAGGCCAGACCTTGCTGCTGCTTCCTGGATACTGGCACTAAGATTTAAACAGAGCCTGGATGTGAGAAAAAGAGGTTTTGTTTGTTTTCTAAAGCCAACAGACTAGCATGGCTTTTGTAGAAATTTGCTGGAATACTATGTGAATTTGAGCATTATGTCTGATTATATAATTACCTGCCAGTCTGATTCATCATAATAAAAATGTTTAAAAAAAAAACCCCAGAATTAGATCATTTACATGTTAGTCCTTTATGGGCCAAATAATAAATCTGAATTTCTCAAATTGGAAATATTTAGATTAAAAAAAAACTAGTTATAAAAACAAAATTAAATGACATTATTCATATATGACTAGAGCCACCAAAGTTCACAAGGATCATCTGTAAGGTTATTAAAAAGTGAAAGGACGGGAATTAGAAATTTAAAAGAAAATTTTTGTTGATTTGCTACCCCTCTCTTTAGCTTGTGCTGTTGTGCCTAAATATTTCAGTACATTGTGGCTTTTGCGAATCTCAGACCATTTCCCCCTTTTTGTTACCCCCGAAGAAGGAGATAACAGAATCATAGAAACGTTGGGTTGGAAGGGACCTCAAAAGGTTGTCTTGTCTAAACCCCCACCTTGAGGCAGGACCATCCCTGACAGGTGTCTGTCTAACCTGTTCTTTGAAACCTCCAATTATGAGGATTCCACCAAGTCCCTTTGTAACTAACCTGTTCCATTGCTTAACTATCCTTACTTAGAAAGGTTTTCCTAATACGCAACCTAAATCTTCCTTGCTGCAGGTTAAGTTGATTTCTACTTGTCCTACCATCAGTGAACATGGAGAACAATTGATCACTATCCTTTTTATAACAGACCTTAAGATACTTGAAGACTGTTAGCAGGTCCACCTTCAGTCTACTTTTCTCAAGACTAAACTTGCCCAATTTTTTTAAATCTGTCTTCGTAGGTCAGATCTAAACCTGTTATCATTTTTGTTGCTCTCCTCAGGACTCTCTCCATTTTTTCCACATCTTTCTTAAAGCGTGGCATCCAAAACTGAACATAGTACTCCAGCTGAGGCCTCACCCAATGCGGAGTAGAGTGAGACAGTTACCTCCTGGGGCTTACATATGGCACTCCTGTTAATGTGCCCCAGAATGACATCAGCCTTTTTTGCAGTTGCATCACATTGTTAATTCATATTCAGCTTGTGATGGACTATATTCCCCGAGATTCTTTTCTGCAGTTCTACAACATAGCCAGTTATTCTCCATTTGATAATAGTGCATTTGATTTTTCGTTCCTAACTGTAGTACTTTGCACTTATTTGTACTGAATTTCATCATGTTGATTTCAGGCCAATTCTGTAAGGTCCTTTTGAATTCTAATCCTTTCCTGCAAAGTGAACCCTCACCCAGTTTGGTATCATTTGCAAATTTTATAAGCATACTCTTCACACCATTATCCAAGTTATTAATAAAAATAATGAATAGTACTAGGATTGCACTAGATATATCCTTCAGTTTGACAGCAAACTATTGATGCATAGTCTTTAGTATATTTTTTTCAAGCAGTTGTGGAACCACTTTTTAGAGATGAGATTTAGATGCACTATCAGCTTGCCACAAAAACCCCTCCATTCATTACTTTGTCATAATATTAGCAATGCATTTGTTTCTGTTCAGACTTTGTTTTGACTTGTGATCCTACAGCACATCTGAGGGATGTGCTTACTTAAATGATAACTTGTTCTTCCTTTTCACAGTATTGCTATATAGACTAAGGTAACATCATCTCATTGCCACTTAGGAAAAGAAAGTTGACCCCTGACAAAAGTAATTAAAAATTAACATGCTATCTGTAGATCACATACTTCATTTCAAATCAGTCCATGCTTTAAGTTTGTCATTGAATTTTAAAACACCCTGAACTGTTAACAAAGTCTGAGAACAATGCTGGATGAAATACCAGGACATTTTCAAAATCGAACAAATTAACAAAAATAGTTCTATAAAGATACCATTTGTGCAGGCTTTTTACCTCTGGTTCTTGGATTCTTAGAGTGAGACTGGTAGAACTCCTCTTGATTTTATGGTTTTTATATCACTGGCAGTGGTGGTATGGTAGAATGTATACAAGATATGCTGCTGGTCTTCATGTGCAACCTGCTGCCAAAGATGCTGTGTTCTGAATTTTCCAAGCAGATTCATAGATATTAAGGTCAGAAGGGACCATTATGATCATCTAGTCTGACCTCCTGCACCACACATGCCACAGAATCTCACCCACCCACTCCTGCAATAAACCTCTCACCTATGCCTGAGCTATTAAAGTCCTCAGATCATGGTTTAAAGACTTCAAGGTGCAGAGAATCCTCCAGCAAGTGACCCGTGCCCCACGCTGCAGAGGAAGGCGAAAACCCCCCAGGGCCTCTTCCAATCTGCCCTGGAGGAAAATTCCTTCCTGACCCCAAATATGGCGATCAGCTGAACCCTCAGCATGTGGGCAAGACTCACCAGCCAGATACCCAGGAAAGAATTCTCTGTAGTAACTTAGATCCCATCCCATCTAACATCCCATCACAGGCCATTGGGCCTATTTACCACGAATAGTCAAAGATCAATTAATTGCCAAAATCATGTTATCCCATCATACCATCTCCTCCATAAACTTATCGCGCTTAATCTTGAAGCCATATCGGTCTTTTGCCCCCACTGCCTCCCTTGGAAGGCTGTTCCAGAACTTCACTCCTCTGATGGTTAGAAACCTTCATCTAATTTCTTGTCTAAATTTCCTGGTGGCCAGTTTATATCCATTTGTTCTTGTGTCCACATTGGTACTGAGCTTAAATAATTCTTCTCCCTCCGTGGTATTTATCCCTCTGATATATTTATAGAGAGGAGTCATATCTCCTCTCAGCCTTCTTTTGGTTAGGCTAAACAAGCAAGCTCCTTGAGTCTCCTTTCATAAGACAGGTTTTCCATTCCTCGGATCATCCTAGTAGCCCTTTTCTGTACCTGTTCCAGTTTGAATTCATCCTTCTTAAACATGGGAGACCAGAACTGCACACAGTATTCCAGGTGAGGTCTCACCAGTGCCTTGTATAACGGTACTAAAACCTCCTTATCTCTACTGGAAATACCTCTCCTGATGCATCCCAAGACCACATTAGCTTTTTTCACGGCCATATCACATTGGCGGGTCAGAGTCATCCTGTGATCAACCAATACTCCGAGGTCCTTCTCCTCCTCTGTTACTTCCAAGTGATGCATCCCCGGTTTATAACAAAAATTCTTGTTATTAATCCCTAAATGCATCACCTTACACTTCTCACTATTAAATTTCATCCTATTATTATTACTCCAGTTTACAAGGTCATCCAGATCTTCCTGTATGATATCCCGGTCTCTCTCTAAATTGGCAATACCTCCCAGCTTTGTATCATCTGCAAACTTTATTAGCACACTCCCACTTTTTGTGCTGAGGTCAGTAATAAAAAGATTAAATAATATTTGGTCCCCAAACCGATCCCTAAGGAACTCTACTGGTACCCTCCCTCCAGCCTGACAGTTCATCTTTCAGTATGACCTGCTGTAGTCTCCCCTTCAACCAGTTCCTTATCCACCTTTCAGTTTTCATATTGATCCCTATCTTTTCCAATTTAATAATTCCCCATGTGACATTGTATCAAACGCCTTACTGAAATCTAGGTAAATTAGATCCACTGCGCTTCCTTTGTCTAAAAAATCTGTTACTTTCCCAAAGAAGGAGATCAGGTTGGTTTGGCACGATCTACCTTTTGTAAAACCATGTTGTATTTTGTCCCATTTACCATTGACCTCAATGTCCTTAACTACTTTCTCCTTCAAAATTTTTTCCAAGACCTTGCATACTACAGATGTCAAACTAACAGGCCTGTAGTTACCCGGATTGCTTTTTTTACCTTTCTTAAAAATAGGAACTATGTTAGCAATTCTCCAATCATCCGGTACAACTCCTGAGTTTACAGATTCATTAAAAATTCTTGCTAATGGGCTTGCAATTTCATGTGCCAATTCCTTTAATATTCTTGGATGAAGATTTTCTGGGCCCCCCGATTTAATCCCATTAAGCTGTTCAAGTTTGGCTTCTACCTCAGATATGGTAGTATCTACTTCCATATCCTCTTTCTCATTTGTCGTCCTACCATTATCCTTAAGCTCCTCATTAAAGACTGAGGCAAAGTATTTGTTTAGATATTGGGCTATGCCTAGATTATTCTTAACCTCCACTCCATCCTCAGTGTTTAGCGGTCCCACTTCTTCTTTCTTTGTTTTCTTCTTATTTATATGGCTATAGAACCTTTTACTATTGGTTGTAATTCCCTTTGCAAGGTCCAACTCTACTTGACTTTTAGCCTGTCTCACTTTATCCCTCCATGTTCTGACCTCAATAAGGTAGCTTTCCTTGCTGATGCCTCCCATCTTCCACTCCCTGTGTGCTTTCTGCTTTTTCTTAATCACCTCTCTGAGATGCTTGCTCATTCAGCTTGGTCTACAACTCCTGTCTATGAATTTTTTCCCCTTTCTTGGGATGCAGGCTTCCGATAGCTTCTGCAGCTTTGATTTAAAGTAATCCCAGGCCGCCTCTGCCTTTAGATCCATAAGTTCTTCAGTCCAATCCACTTTCCTAACTAATTTCCTTAATTTTTGAAAGTCAGCCCTTTTGAAATAAAAAACCCTAGTCACAGATTTATTTGTGTTTATCCTTCCGTTCAGTTTGAACTGAATTAGCTCATGATCACTTGAACCAAGATTGTCCCCTACAACCATTTCTTCTATGAGGTCCTCACTACTCACCAAAACCAAATCTAAAATGGCATCCCCTCTAGTCGGTTCAGCAACTACTTGATGAAGGAATCAATCAGCTATCACATCTAGGAAAATCTGAGCCCTATTATTATTACTAGCATTTGTCCTCCAGTCTATATCTGGGAAGTTAAAGTCTCCCATGATCATGCAGTTGCCATTAGTATTTACTTCATTAAAAACATTAAAAAGGGCTCTATCCATATCCAGATTAGATCCTGGCGGTCTATAGGACACCCCAAGCACTATCACAGGGGAGGCTCTAGTAGTTTTCTTCCCCAATGTGATTTTTGCCCAGACGGAATCTGTCTTATCCATTCCATCGCTTATTTCTTTACATTCTACCTCATCATTGACATACAATGCTACTCTACCGCTTGTAGCTTTATTTCTGTCTTTCCTAAACAGCACATACCCTTCAATACTTGTAGTCCAGTCATGGCTACTATTCCACCATGTTTCTGTTATTCCTATAATATCCGGTTTCACTTCCTGCACCAGTAGCTCTAGTTCCTCCATTTTGTTACCTAGGCTCCTCGCATTGGTGTACAAACATCTTAATTTTTGCTCTTTGGCCTCGCTCACATTCTTTACCCAATTAGGCACGGTCATTCTACAGGCAGTGTGACCTATCAGACTGGTATCCTCACTGCCCTTCCTCCTTATGTCCATTCTCGTACCCATGGCTGTATCCTTTCTTACTTTGTTTTCTTCCTTCTTAATGCTAAAATCCAGTGTGGAGATTACCTGGACATCTCCCAACCATCTCCCCCAAATTCCTAGTTTAAAGCTCTCTTCATTAGTTGTGCCAGCCTCCATCCTAGAAGTCTATTTCCTTCCCTACTCAGATGAAGTCCATCCTGAGAGAACTGTCCTCTGTCCATGAATGCCTCTCAGTGGCCATACATCCCAAAGCCCTCCTTATAGCACCACTGCCTAGTAGTTCCTTTTTCACTGGTCAGCAAAGGATCTCCCTGTAAGAGATTACACCTCATCAGGAGAGCATAAAGGTGAAAGTAGCAATGGCTAAAGGGAAGACTGGCCATATCTATGGTACTACATCCTCGAATTCTGAGCTGTGGCAATAGGATTCATTTGGAAAAAGAGATTACCCACTTTATTGCCAGAACCTGTTAAATCCTGGATTACCAGATTTTATGGCAAAAGAGAGACAAGGTGGGTGAAGATTTATTGGACTAACTTCTGTTGGTGAGAGAGAGAGAAGCTTTTAAGCAAAAGAGGGAGACACCTTGATCAATCCCCTTCCCCAAGAGAAATGACAGGTGCTTATGAAGTTTTGGAAGCCAGACTACAGGTTCATTGGTCTGATCTGGTATCAGGTTCAAGTGTCTTCGGTGGTGTTGATACTGTGGTGAGAGATGCTGTGCCAGAGGTGGATGTCTACAAGTCTACTAAGCTTCAGACATCCAGATTCCAAAAAGAGGGCCAGAAGAAGCTCAAGGAGCTGCCTAACAGGAGAGATGCATTTTTGGAGGAGTAGGTAGAATCCTCTTTACAAAGTGAGAAGGGGACGTAGGCCATGTTAATTTTGCTCTCCTGGGTTTCATCTTTCATCCTTTCTTTCAACGGAGGGAAAAGAAAGGCTCTGCTTCAAAAGCCTGCTTTCACAATAAGTGGCTTCAGTAGTTTGGCTGATAAAGTGTTGACATAATATACTCTGACTTCTTTAAGGCATTTGACTTAGGGTATGTGTACACTGCAGTCAGGTGTAACTGCAGCACATGTAGACACACCTGAGCTAGCTTTGATGTAGCTAGATAAAATAACAATAGCAGTGAAACTACAGCAGTATGGGCTAGCCGCTTAAGTATATACCAAGAGTGCTGGGCAGGGTTGTACAGCCTATGCTGCAACAGCTTCACTGCTTTTGTTGTTCAAAGTAGCTAGATCAACACTATGGCTTTGTCTGCACTACCTCACTTTTAGCGACACGGCTGTGCCACCACAGCCATGCTGCTAAGAGGTGTGCAGTGTAGCTGTTGTTTGTTGGCAGGAGAGAGCTCTCCTCCCGACAAAAACTTTCCACCCCACACAAGAGACAGTGGCTTTGTCGGCAGGAGAGTGCTCCTGTCGACAAAGCACTCTTCACACTGGTGCTTTTCGTCGATAAAACTTTAGTCATTCGGCAGTTTGGTTTTTTTTAACATCTCTGAATGACACAAATTTTGCCAATGAAGTTACAGTGTAGACACAGCCTAACTCTGGTATGTGTACAGATGCTGTAGTCCCACCTCTAATTGCAATGTAGGACTACCCTTAGTCCTACATGACATTTTGATTATATACACACACACAAAATATCATTTTAGCCCATATTAAATGGATTAAAAACTGGTTAACTGATGAATCATAGAAAGTAATTGTAAATGCGTAATAGTCATCTGGGGGAGGGGAGGAGAGGAGGTGTCTCACAAGGCTCTGTTCTTGGCCCAATGCTGTTCAATATCTTTAGCAATAATCTAGAATAAAATATTAAATTATTGCTAGTAAAGTTTGTAGATGACACAAAAATTGGTACAGTACAATATATAATGATGACAGACCAACCTGGATCACTTGGTAAGATGGACTCATCTGAACAATTTGTTTTTAACAAAGCCAAATGCAAGGTCAGACATGTATGAACAAAGAATGGAGGTCATATTTATAAGATAGGGGACTGTATCCTGGCATGTAGTAACACTGAAAAGGGCTTGAGGGTCATGATAGATAACCAGATGAACATGTGATGCTGTAGTTAAGAGGATGAACATAATCATGAGATGAATAAGCATGGCAATATCAAGTATGAGTAAAGAAGTGGTATGAATTCTGAATATAGTGTTAGTGAGACCATTACTGGAGTCCTGTGTCTAGAAGTGGTGTCCACAGTTTAAAAAGGATGTCCAAAAATTGGGAAGGGTTCAGAAAAGAAGCTACAAAAATTATCTGAGTTCTTGAAAATCTCAACATTAAACCTATACTGAGAGATAAAAGAAGCTCAATCTATGTAACATATAGAAGAGAAGGATAAGGGGTGACTTGATCTCACCTTCCCCACAGCATGAGATGTAGTTCTCTTGTAGTTATGATTTCTCAGTTTACCACCTACATGCCTTGTGAAAGTTTTCACAAAGTAATCTACCTTTATTCCATTTGTCCAGCTATGTCCATATATGGTATCTGTGGTGATTTCTGATCTCCATCCCACACTTCACATGTTTTATCTATTTAGATTATAAGCTCTTTGGCAAGAATTAATAGTTACCATATTGCACCTAGCACAAAAGTGCCTTCAGCTCAGATGGGGCCTCTATATGCTGTTATAATAATAACTAATAGTAGTAGTAGCAGAATTTAAAAAAAAATGTTGTATCTGTGACGGGATACCCAGGGTGCAGCCTGGGACCGTGGGACTGCTGTGCCCCCTGAACACTCTCCATCCTGGGCTTTCTCTCACAATGCCTTGCTAGTGACCAGCAGCAAACCCCTCCAGGTGCTGTTATCACTCAGCACAACCACATGTGGAAACCCCACACCCAGCTAGATTGCATGAATGCTCCCAGAGCCACTCAGGAATCACACAGGGAAAGGCATCAGCCATATCCCCCCATCTCCCAGCACTGTACCTCTGGAATATACCCGTCTTGTACTGCTCAAGACAAGCAATGCAGATTTATTAATTGGTTCACCACTTCATCAATGGAAAGTGGATATACACCAACCTTTGCAAAACCTGAGCAGATTTGCCACACTTCATACAAACTTACTGGTAAAAATACACAGTAAAACAAATTTATTGACTACAAAAGATAGATTTTAAGTGATACTAAATGATAGGCAAAAAGTCAGAGTTAGTTACCAAAATAAAATAAAATATAATATAAGCATGCAGTCTAAACTCTCAACTCTATTAGACTGGGCAACAACTAGACTACGTTTTTCTCACCCCACTCGATATTGCAGTTCATAGTACACAGATTTCACTCTTGAAATCTGGGCCAGTCCCCTCAGTAGGAGCTTCAGTGTATCCTTGTTGCTTGCAGCATGGGTGGGTGAAGAAGAAAGGCCCAGCATGTGGCCACTGTGTTGTTTTATGACCTCAGTCCCATGTGCTTGGGGATCACAAGTCCAGGCATGTCTGGCATCGCTGAATCTCCAGGCAAGGTTGAGCAATTCCCCTAGTGTTGCCTCATGCAGGTGAGTCATTTGCATTTAGCTCCCTTGCTGGACAATGGGTGCTGATAGGTTGATTGACACGCCGCCCGCGTGTTGGTTACTTTCGTTGCTGTTGCCTCTGGGGAGCTAATTTCTGATTGATTCCCCCAATTTACAGCATGTTTTAGTTAAAACCATACAACATAATTCTCATAACTTCATATGCATTAAGATATACATATATGGATAGAGAAATGACTTTCATTAGATCATAACCTTTCCCCTGATACCTTACAAGGCATGCTTTATATGTAAGATCATGATTATATAAAAATGAGGAGTATGGGGGTTCCAGGTCACTTCCCCAAGGTATAGAAAGTCACAGTATTATGTTTGTGTATTTGAAGAGTTGCATCTTCACTTTTAAGATCACAGTAATTATATGCAGATAATTTTTCCTTAATTAGGAATTTCCTTTTTTCAGTATCTTCTGTACTACTCAGAAACTTGGGTATAGTATCCCACAGCGCATAAGCCAAGCTTCACCCTCTTGAGCTGCCATACTGAGAAATGATTACAAGTAGATTGTGTAGATGTCTAAAATATGATTATATGGACTCTACTGGGCTCCTTAGGCTTGGCTTCCTCTCAGTGGGGTTCAGATACATCATTGGACAGGCTGTATTATGAATGGGGCAGCTCAGACTTGTCAGAGCTTTTGTTTCAAGCTTCTGCAGATAGTGGCAGACATCTTTGCATTGGTTTGCACTTGGGTCACATTTTCAAGGTTTTCCCCACATCCCTAAGGGTTATAGACTTCATAGTAATAATAATAATTAATAATTAATTAATAAACCCAAACCAGCTGAGATTCTCTAGAACAAGTTGGCAGCCTCAAACACGCAAAACAAGACAAAACCAAACATGAAGAAGAAACAGTGCCAGGTCACTGACTCAGCGCAACCTGGCCCACTGGCTTGATTTGTGTCTTGTTTATAGTCCATTTCACTTTCTGGTTCCTAGGGACAGCTGTAACCTGCTTCCCTTAAGCAAACTGGGAAATATGACATTTACTCAAACAAAAAGTAACAAAACATTTTGGTTGAGAATACATACCCCCAGTTGGTTGTCAGTCCACAGTTTAGGAGTGCTTCTGAATTCCTTAATGTTCGTAAGTGGTCACTTAGCACTTGCAGTATCTGCCGCTAATGCTTTTTACCATGTCTAGTTGTGAAGCAGATGGTGTCCCATTCTGGCAAATTATGACTTGGTTTCACTAATGCTTTTATCACCTCGCTGCCGAACTACAGCAATGCAATCTACCTGGGCATGAAGTCTTCTGCCCTTGGAAAACTTCAGGTGGTTCAGAATGCTGCACCATTTCTCCGCAGAAACAGAGGCTATTGTGGAGCACCTCATATACTATGGTCTGCTGTCTACAGTGGGTTCTTATAGAATTTCTATTCAAATTCAAGATCTCTGTCCTTATCTCCAGAATGCTCAATGGTCTGGGTGCAGCATATCTAAAAGATTGCCTGAGGCTCTGACAGAAGGACTGTGGTCAACAGCTCTGCTCCAGAGCCACAATGGAGCAGTCCACAGCAATTCAATAACAAATGCACTTAGCGTAGAAGACAAAATGAAATAATTAAAAATACATAAATGGAACACACAACTTTCTCATTGGAGAGAAAAGGCGGCGGGGGGGGGGGGGGAGAGAATGACACAGGACAAATGATAAACATGTTACTTAATTCAGTGGCTGTCAACCTTTCTAGACTACTGTACCCGTTTCCGGCGTCTAATTTGTTTCCCCTCACTTAAAAGCTACTTGCTTACAAAATCAAACATAAAAATACAAAAGTGTCACAGCATGCTATTTCTGAAAAAATGCTTACTTTCTCATTTTTACTATATAACTATAAAATATAAAATCAATTGGAATATAAATGTTGTGCTTACATTCAAGTGTGTAGTATATAGAGCAGTATAAATAAGTTGTTGTCTGTGTGAAATTTTACTTTGTACTGGCTTCGCTAGTACTTTTTATGTAGCCTGTTGTAAAGCTAGGCAAATATATAGATGAGTTGATGTGCCCCCTGTAAGACCTCTCCGTACCCTCTCTCAACCCCCATGCCTTGGTTGAAAACTACTGACTTAATTCACTTCTAGAAGGTTTTCATATACTATGTTGAAGAGGTAGGTATAAGAATCAGAATAAAATATGGAAATCTTTCCATTTTGACTAAGAACTTCTTTATCTTAATCTTCCTCTTCCCGCTCTTTTCCCCAGTCTCCTTTTGAGGGATTTTTTTTTTAATGATTTCAGTGGTGGGTGTTTGCAAAACAATACTCTAATCACCTTGCCCTGGGCCCAGTGAAGACAGAGGAGCCTTCCAAAAAAACCCCCCAAAAACACACAAAAACCCCAACAAAAAACAGAGGGGGACATAGAGGGAAAGTCAGAAGCGGTCTCTTTTAGCTTTGTTTGGAGTGAAAATTATGCTGTTTCTACTTCTAGACTAGTGTGCCTTCACTGAGGTCGATCTTTACTAGATAGTTCCTGCTAGCTGCTGCTTCACCAGCCATTGATGTTGTGATAGTGAGCCTAGGAGCTCCCTAAGAGCCGCCACTGACAGTGGTAGCAGCTGCTTCATCCATAAGCAGCACAGCTTCCCTTTTGCCCTCAGCGCTAGGAAGCACAGCAGCTCCAAAGGGAAGAGGGAGGAAACGTGGCTCTAGGAGAAGGGATTGGGATAGCTCCTGGAGGCCCCAGTTGCCATTTAAAGCCTGTGTCATTCAGCCAGGCTCTTATCACCAGTCTCACTGTACTTCTAGCCTCAGCACCACAGGCTCTGGCTCAGTGCCTCTTCAACCAGCCCTAGGCCTGATCCAGTGACTTCCACCAGGACCAGCAGCCCCCGATTCTCTGTGTCTAGATCTGAGTGCAAGACAATGGAGCATTGCAACTTTCTTCATCTCCTGAAACCCTGTGAACTGTGGTCAGTCTCTCCATGGACCCATTCTCAGCCATGTCTGCAGAGTACCTCATAGTGCCACTAGTGGTCCTTTTATAATTATACCAACCAAATGGAGACCCTGATACAGAAGCCCTTTTCATTTGGATCCTCTGCTCCCTTCATTTTTCCTCTTAAAACATATTTCCAAATCTCTATCCGTGGGATTTTGAAAGTAAAGATTATCCCTGAGCCTCCTGGGCTCTAGTCCAACTTCTAGTCCAAGTAATGTCCCAAATTATGTTTGGAGAGCTCCTGGACAAAAAAATACTTAAGGCAAGGAATAAGTCCAAAAAACCTGCCATCATCAGTACAACAGAGGGAAGGACTGAAGTCTTTCATCAAAATCTCAGCTGTCTTTTTAAGGCTATTTGTATACCAGTTTCTGTAGATGAACTCCTCAAGAGGATGAGGGAATAGATCCCAGGGAAGAGGAGCCAGAAACAATTTATGGTAATCTTGCATCATGACCTCCATCAAGAACATCTGGCTTCCATCTCTTTGAGGAGCATAGGTCTTTAGAGGGCAGTCTCCTTCAGTTTTCAGGCCAGTGGACTGTCACTTCTTCAGACTGATTAGTAACAGAAATAGTAATCTTTGGCTGTGTTTAAAATAGTTTCATAACCCCTCTTCCCAAAGATTCCTTCTAAGGGCCTTGTACCTTCTCAGACTTGCATAAATGGGTGTTCTGACTGAGAACTCTAGAGTGAATGCTCACATAAATTACAGATGAGTAATCTGAACTTACTTAATCTTCTGTGCCACTTTTGTAATGTTTAGATCGATGTTCCACTGCATTGCCTCATTGGACTCACCTAAGAAGTCCATGTGGGTGAAGCAATAGGCATCAGATAACTCCTCTAGGCTACCTGCTCTACCCTTCAATCCTTGTTTGAAGAGGAGCTAGAAAAGATCCAACAGTTGCTGTCTAGTTCCAAGAATGCATGCCTAATGCAGAACAGGCCTGTGAAGTGAACCTCAAAGCACAGTTTTCTAAGAGGAGATTCAGAGATATAGGTTTCTACTGATCAGGCAGAGGGGCTCAAAATAAGCATTAGGAGGGTTCCACAGCGTTAGTTCCTTTCTCCACCAAAGAAGAGGTAACAAAACACAGGGAATGCCTGAAAACTTGAAACAATTGGATTGAAGACATACATGCCTGTTGGTTAAGTCCCATAAGCTGCTTGTCTTATTTTCAAGGCCCTTCATATGCTATCCCCATCTATCATCTTGTTCATTACCAAGCTGTTGACACATGTCTCTGATCAGCTAATGATACTGGTTAAATTTTCAAACAAGCACCTTTGTGCTTTTTCCCTTGCTGCTCTTCAGACCTGGGAGAAGCTCCTCACAAACATCTTATTATTCTCCTTCAAATCTCTCCTTAAAACTCTCCTTTTTGATGATGCCTATGAAAAACTTGTCAACGGTTAGGCTGCTGGAGTGCTGATACCACAACCTGTTATGCTGACCAATATTATCTCATTGTTTCCTTGTACTATTCTATCTATCTGTCTGTCTGTTTCTATGTGTTGTCTTTTGTCTTATACTTAAATTGCAAATTGTTTTTGTTCATACAGCTTCTAGCACAGTGGAGTCCTGGTACATGACTAGGGCTTCTAGTTAATGGGGCTTTATTAAAACACACCATAAATAAGTATAATAGTCATGGTAAGACTGTATTTGGGCCCAGAAAATGTCAGGCAATTAGGTCTTCAACATAATGTGTTGGAGGAGCCCAAGAATATCTTTTTGTTTCACCAGGAGAGCTGTAACTTGTACTGAAAATGGTCAGTGCTTTTCTCAGGTTCCCAAGCCTTAGGCCTTGGCTACACTTCCAAGTTAGAGCGCATTAAATCAGCCACAGGCGCCCTAACTCCTGAGATGTCCACAATGGCAAGGCACTTAGAGCGCCTGGACTCTGAAGCTGGAGCGCTCCTGGTAATGCACCTCCACGAGAAGCATAGAGCTTGCTGTGCCTTGGCTGAAACACTGGGGTGTCAGTGTGGACGATGTGTTGCATTACTGCTCTGTGATTGGCCTCTGGAAATGTCCCATAATCCCTTGAAGTCAAGTGGCCATTCTGGTCATTGAATTGAACTCGGCTGCAGGCATACTTATATCCCCTTTCAAAGCTCCGTTTCTGACAGCCGGCATGCTTATCTGCTCCGGGACAAAGCAAACCATTACTGTGGAATGCTCCTGCTGCAGAGGCAGGCGTTTGTGTGTGTGTGTGAGAGAGAGAGAGGTGGGGGTGGGGGCGGGGGCTGATGTCAGGGTTTCCCCCTTCCCCCGCCACTCTCTCTGAACTTACAAGACAGCATGCTGACAAACTCTCTGCCCCCCAAAAGACACTGTCTCTCCCCCTACATATGCTCCCTGTCACACTCCACACACACCCCATTTGAAAAGCATGCTACAGCCACTTGCACACTGGGATAGCTACCACAATGCACTGCTTTCTGTGGTGTTGCAAGAACTGCTAATGTGGCCACGCCACTGCGCTTGCAGCTGACAGTGTGAACACATGTCAGCGCTTTCCCTGCTGCGGTCTCCAAGGGCTGGTTTAACTCCTGGTGCTCTACATCTGCAAGTGTAGCCATGCCCTTAGGATGGAGTCTTTATAGTCAGTCATTCAGGGAGTGAACTTTGGTGAATTGTTGTACTTCTTCCATTGTTGTGAATTTCTGAAATGCTTCTCCCCCAGTGTACCCATCCTCTGGTTGTATCAGATATGCATGTGATTAACTGTGTTGAGTCAGGATGCCCCTTTAGGCTGACGAGAGCACCAAGGACCAATAAAATAATGGTGATACCTGTAGCTGCACTGAGGGAAAAGGCGATGTATGTCCACTTATACTTGCCTAGTTACAGCCAAATAAGAGCAAGCAGTTAGGCTGACAATGAGAAAGTCTGTAACTTCCGGGAAGTGTATAGGTTAATAATAAGCAAAGAGAAGAGCTCTTCACTCCATCCCCAAAACTGGTATACCTGGGAGCAAGGCCTAACTGTAGGAAGAGAAAAGTATTTGCTTGTACAAAGCAGCGGGAATCCCATTGTTGGAATGGTTGCCCATAGGAGGAAATTTATTAGGGGAAAAAGTATCTTGTTCTATTCACATTCAGGTAGATTTGGCAGAACACTTTATTTAAAAAAACACTATAAATGTTGAGGCTATAGTATTTGACAGTCTCTTCAAATAGCTCCAAAATACCAGTCATTCCCTGTTTTGGTGTGCCCCAACTGAAAGCTATTACACTGTTTCTTTTCTCATCAATTTTGCCACTTATGAGCTCCCTGTGTAACTTCTGTAAACATAATTAAAAATATATGAATAATCCAATGCTGCATAACTATAATTTCTCCCATGTTGCTTAGCCTAAAAACCAGATTTGCAGTGTACACATTTTATAAAATTGCAACTCAACACGCTTGATTCAAGATTCTGAAAGATAGGCAGATCTGTATCAATTCTGCTGTTTTGAATTGTCATCTTGTTTGTAAAGGTAAGTCTGTCCTTCTTTTTCACTAAAGAAACGTGTTTGATTCTTTCAGAAAGCTTTCAGAATTGCAGGGCACATCAGTGTAAATTTCAAGATGCAATATTTAAGCTTCTTAAGTGCACCCTTGGATGTGCACATTTTTACATAATACTTCAGCAGTGATGTTATGGGGGAAATTAAAACTTTTTCTCTTATGTAACATCCAGTAAATTGTTAATAATTTGGGAAAGACAGCTTTCAGACAGTGTTCTGCCCTCAGTATATGATCAGGCAATGAGAATTCATTCTGCTGATATAATACTTCAAACGGGTTCTTCACTGATTGCATTTGTTATCACTGTATATTATGCAGAGTTCTATGGAATTCTATGAAAGTCAAGAACTAACTCAATTTTAATTAAATTGTTATTAAACTCAGTTGTTACTTTTGAACTCTCTTCTGGGCTCTTAATCTCTATTGCTTCAAGCACAATTCATTCCTTTTGTAGTTTTTCTTTTTATGCCTGTAGGGTAATCTTGTGGCTACTGACCTTGGGCAGTATGTATTAAGGCCAGTATTTTCAAACCTACGAGCCTAAAGTTAAGGACCAAAAGACCTTAGCCACCTAAATAAGTGGCTTGACTTTCAGAGATGTTGAGCATGCTTGGAGTGTTTCAGTGAATAGGTTTCCTAAATCACTGCGATTTTCTTATGAGTCACTTTAATGAGATTTTGAGAAACACATACATCTGTTTTGCCAGCTTGCATCATGGATTATATAAAAAGAAAAAGAAAATCACTTTTAAATGGAAACTTGATAAACATCAAAGCCTGTGTTGAAAAATTTTGTTTGTGTCTTAGAAACTTATTAGGCTGTGCACGCCGTCTTTGGGGGTGTTCTGCAGGTCACTTTGACCCACCCTTTGAGCAGTAGACTGGCTCTGATGGAAATTTTGTCCTGTCCTTGGCCAAAGGAAAAGGGAAGATTTCTGTGACATGGTATCTTTTGAAAGAGGGGGGAAGTAAGTAACCAGGAGAAAATAGGAAGTCTACAAAAGAACCCTTCCTTCTTTCTACATACTCAGACTGTATTTATATATATTTTTTCTTGCAAATGTCCGTTTCTCAATCCAATCCTCTGAATTGACAAGGAATGTAATTTCTAGAGATCTGGCAAGCAGCTCTTTCTCCTATCACAATGAACACCTGTAAGAGCAGTTGTCTGTCTTTGTAACTTGTTGGGGTGGATTTCAAATTAAATTCTAGGAATTCAAAATGATGATCATTATTTTACATTGACATTGCTGTGAATTATTGCTAATGTTATCAAGCTTTACCTTGTTCAGATCTTGTAAGGTTTAGAAAAGGTATGTTCTAACAGCTGTATCAGGAAATAGCATGATTGCTTTCACAAGATTAAGTCGTTGGTTAAATTTAAAGCTTAATGCTCTGGATGATACATTGCCTGCTTTTGGTCCTGACATTTCAGTGAGACTTTGCCTTTATAGGTAATAAATAAAAGAGGAGAGTCTTACTGCCCTTTGGGTGAAATCCCAATATGGCAAATAATCCAAGACAACATCAAAAAGAGCCAAAGGACATTAATGAGAGTGTGGATTTCATGAATATTGTTTGAGAGAATACAGCTGCTCTACTGCGGTTGGTGATTCTATTCAACTATTGGGAAAAGAGATGAAATAGGAGTCAAGTTGTCTTATCTGAATAATGTTTATATAGACTTGTACTGCTTGTTTGTTTTTAATATGGTAGTGCCATATAAGATTTATATCTGATATATCACTAAGGACTTTCCTGTACCTAAACATCTAGAATAAGAGTTGTTTCAGACTCATGTTTGAATTTTCTAGCTTTCATGAACTTTCCAGATCCTTAATGTTAGTTATAGGTAAAGCTAAGATTTTGTCACGGCAGTCATGGAAGTCACGGAATCCGTGACTTCCAGAGACCTCAGTGACATTTTCACTTCAGCCCTAGGGTAGTGGTGCTGGAGCTGTCATTCGACGGGGCCCCCTTGCAACTTCCAGCCACCGTGGGTACTGAGCTTCCCTGTTAGCCCCAAGCCACTGCCACCATGGGCAGGCAGGACCCTGCACCTCCCAGCCACCATGGGCAGATCTCGTATCTCCAAGCTGCTGCCGGCTCTCAGACACCGTGGGTGAGGGGAACCCTGGAGCCCCAGCAGCGGTGGGTGCTGGACCCTCCTTCCAACCCATTTTGTCATAGTTATTTTTAATAAAAGTCAGTGACAGTTCACAGGCTTCTGTGAATCTTTGATTATTGCTCGTGACCTGCCCCTGACTTTGGCTAAAAATAACCATGACAAAATCTTAGCCTTAGTTATAGGGATAACATCATAGGCTCAACATCTGGTCTGTTTAAAAATTTTCTCTATGTATTGTCTTGGTCCGTATGTTCTTTTTAAATTATTTAAAATGCTGTAAAAACAAATGTGCTCAGAATGTAGAGTTACAAAGTAACTAAGTTAAATTTTGGACTTGCTAAATTTAATAATTGTACTTAAATCACAATTTAAATTAAATTCACAAAATAACAACAACCAAACAAGGAAACAGTATGTTACACGTAATGTTTGACTTAATGGCCTTCCCACAGAAAAAAAAATCTCATTATTTACCAAAGTTGTTTTTGTTGTTGTTGTTAATTATTCATAAGTAACTTGTCAGCATGAGGGATATTGAGAGGGTATCAAGCACTCTGACAGTCTTGTAGACCTAGGAAGTTACCATCTGAAAAGTGTAGCATGTTCTTCTTGCAAATCATGGAACAAAATTCCTAGATATAATAGTTAAGTAAAAGGCAAGTTAAGCTCATGGTTTTCTGGTTCTGTCTGTGAAAGGATGATTTAATGGTTAAGGTACAAGATTAGGACCTCATGAGTATGCAATCAACTGTTCATCAATCAAGTGTATATGGAACAAAGGTTCTAGGCATGTAACTGAATAAGCAAATTCAGCCGTGCAAGCAGTTGTCATAGACTAGGGCTGAGGCTCAGAAGTTACGCCATATAACAATACAAATTACCAAGATTTCTCCTTACATTTAATTATAATAATCAGTTATCAATTCTTTAGTACTTTTAATATGTTTATTGCACTTCTAGTACTTGTCCAAGGAGTAAGGATGTACTTGTTTTAAAAGCACTCTGAAGTATATGGTCCCTGCTATTTGAATAGTGTGGTATGAAAGGGACAAGTTTAAACTATCAAAAGCAACTGCTTAAAGCTATTGTTTAAACCTCTCTTAGGCCAGTTTGCTTGGGTGTACAAAGGAGAGCATGCATATAGCATGAGTTAGTTAAAATAAAAAATATATTTACTTGAAGCCTTGTTATAAAGAGTAGAACTCAACAAGATAACTTTGTTATTTATATTTAAAGAACAGAAAGAGAAATAGACTTTGAAATGAAATCTCACTCCTTTTTCACAGCCCTGTTAACTCTGGAATAGGGAAGAGTCTTTTCACATGACTGGCATGAGCATTAGTAGCACTTCAGGATTCTGCTGCTTTTTTGTGCATTCACTTAACTGTGCTTTGTCCAGTAACACTGGGGGATGGGAGAGGCTGTCCACAGGGGTTCAGCAAAGCTTTGGGGTACCACACTGTGACATCAGGTTTATATACCCTGTTTCAGAGGCTACTGGAGGAAGGCAATCCTCTTTTCTATTAGACCCTGGCCAACTGAGTACTCAGATTTCAGCTCTCAGTTTTTCTTCTGCTTTCATCAGTACCAGTAGATGGTGGTGGTAAATACGTTTTTGTCAATCCTTCTCTTATAAGAGGGCTTTTATGTTTGATTTATTTCAAGGACTGTATTTGTGTATTAGCCAAACTCTTAATTGGAATGCCCCTCTTTTTAAGCAATTTCTTTTAATAATTCAGTTAAACTCTGGTTAGGTAATTATATCTTTCAGTATTCTTTTTCCTTGTGTCATATGACTCATACAACTTCTGTAGTGCAACAGTTGTTTTAGAAAGAAAACTAGCAAAATCCCCCATAGTCTTTTTGTCAGCTGTCAGGGCCTGCAGCAGAGGCCGTCTCTGGGCAACCTGACAAGCGCAGTTGGCCTTTAGTAGGCTGCCTTAGTGGCTACACTGTCTAACTGGTGGAAAGAGTCAGCAGATCATCTCTTAAACCCAGCAGCACAAGCCTCTGTTTGTCAGCTGTTCCAAATATTGGCCATGGTTGTGATAGCTCATGCTCTAGCCTAGCTTCAAGTCCTGCTCCAGCCTTGCCTCACTCCAGATAACCTGGTTTTGACCGTCAGCTCCCATTCCTGCCTGTGACTACAGCTCTGATCCTTGGTGCTGGTTTTTGGCCTCTGGATCTGACTCTTGGCTCCTATTCGTGGCTACCAATTACTGCTCTAGTCATTAGGCCAGACTGTCCACATCCTACTCTCTGACAACTTTAAATCTAGTGAACATAGTCCATATTTTCTTTGATTTCACATCCTTTAGGGCAATAAAATGGCAAATGAAATTCTATGTTGATAAATGCAAAGTAGTGTACATTGGAAAACATAATCCCAACTATACATATAAAATTATGGGGGTCTAAATTAGCTATTACCACTCAAGAAAGAGATCTTGGAGTCATTGTGGATAGTTCTCTGAAAACATCCACTCAATGTGCAGTAGCAGTCAAAAGAGCTAACAATGTTGGGAACCATTAAGAAAGGGACAGATAATAAGACAGAAAATATCATATTGCCTCTATATAAATCTGTGGTATGCCCACATCTTGAATACTGTGTTCAGATGTGGTTTCCCCATCTCAAAAAAGATGTATTGGAATTGGAAAAGGTTCAGAAAAGGGCAACAAAATGATTAGGTGTGTGGAACAGCTTTCGTATGAGGAGAGATTAATAAGACTGGGACTTTTAATAAGACTGGGGCATAGCGAGCAGATCGAGGGACGTGATCGTTCCCCTCTATTCGACATTGGTGAGGCCTCATCTGGAGTACTGTGTCCAGTTTTGGGCCCCACACTACAAGAAGGATGTGGATAAATTGGAGAGAGTCCAGCGAAGGGCAACAAAAATGATTAGGGGTCTGGAACACATGACTTATGAGGAGAGGCTGAGGGAACTGGGATTGTTTAGTCTGCAGAAGAGAAGAATGAGGGGGGATTTGATAGCTGCTTTCAACTACCTGAGAGGTGGTTCCAAAGAGGATGGTTCTAGACTATTCTCAGTGGTAGAAGATGACAGGACAAGGAGTAATGGTCTCAAGTTGCAGTGGGGGAGGTTTAGGTTGGATATTAGGAAAAACTTTTTCACTAGGAGGGTGGTGAAACACTGGAATGCGTTACCTAGGGAGGTGGTGGAATCTCCTTCCTTAGAAGTTTTTAAGGTCAGGCTTGACAAAGCCCTGGCTGGGATGATTTAATTGGGGATTGGTCCTGCTTTGAGCAGGGGGTTGGACTAGATGACCTCCTGAGGTCCCTTCCAACCCTGATATTCTATGATTCTGTGATTTTCAGCTTGGAAAAGAGACAACTATGGAGGAATATGATAGAGGCTTATAAAATCATGACGGGTGTGGAGAAAGTAAATAAGTAAAAATTACTTCTCAGAAAACAAGAATTAGGGGGTCATCAAATTAAATTAATAGACAGGTTTAGAACAAACAAAAGGAAGTATTTCTTCACACAACATACTTTCAACATGTGAAAGTCATTGCCACAGGATGTTGTGAAGGCCAAGACTATAACAGGGTTCAAAAAATAATTAGATAAGTTCATGGAGGATAGGTCCATCAATGGCTATTAGCCAGGATGGGCAGGGATGGTGTCTCTAGCCTCTGTTTGCCAGAAACTGGGAATGGGCAACAGGGGATGGATCACTTGATGATATCTGTTCTATTCATTCCCTGTGGGGCACATAGCATTGGCCACTGTCTGAAGACAGGATACTGAGCTAGGTGGACCTTTGGTCTGACCCAGTATGGCCTTTCTTATGTTATCTTATGTTATCTTAAAAAAATCACAGCACCAATTAGTGTGGCTGCAGGCAAAAACCAGCATTTGGTGTTGATGAAAAGTTGTCAATCATAAAAGCAAGATAGATTTTAACAAATCTTCTATAAGAAGATTCTATTGAATGAATATAACTGAATTTTTCTGCTTCCTTCTTTTCTAGAGCACTGTAATTTGAGGTTTGATTATCCTATGTAGCTTGAATGGCCTCACTTTTTTCTTGTTTGGAAGTAAAATTTTCAGATTAATACTAAAGCCGTGTATGAAACAGAAACCTTTTTATAATTTTGAAAAGAAAAAAATACAATACAAAGTTAATATATTTTATTTCAGGGAAAAGTGTGCTTTTGTGGTTGTGTAAGATAAAGGTTAAATTGTAATTAATATAATTGAAACTTAATTGCTAATTTTGGGCTTTGTTCTATCTACAATATGAAAACCATATTTAATGGAAAATGTACACATTCTCTACTGATGACAAACCACTACCTGTCTTTTCATGAATAATTCCTAAAATATCAAATGTCATATTTTCCAAGCTGAAATATATTCCACTCCTCGTATACTCTATAACTCCTATCTGTCTGGGGTTTAACCTGCATGACTCCCTTTAAGGAGAATGGGCATAATTAATGGAAAGTGCAGCAGAATTAATTCAGAACATATCTGATGGTGTTTTAATAGAATACAAAAATCACTAGCTGAATAAATTACTTCAGTTCATATTATATATGTATGCATATTTGATATACATTATGTGTACGTTATATTTGTGTATATATACATATGTGTATATAACATACACACATCTGATGGTGGTATCAGTGTGAAAATAGCAGGACCACGTGTAATACACTCAACCTATACTCTGCTCACTAATGCATTTCCAGAAAGACCACTATTAATAATCCAAATCTGAAATAGCTTTAAACAATCACTATTTAAAAAAAATAGTTTGATAGAGAAATGTTTCCTTTTCCCCCCACCCATTCTTTATATCAACCTAAGGCCTAGGATCGGTAGTATTCACTCTTGGATAAGTGACAGGTTTAATGTCTCAGAAACCTTGAGTGACAGGAATTAGAAGAAGCTTTTTTAACTTGAGTAGCAGAGATTCCAAGCTTTTCAATGGGATGTAGCACTTGCTTCTAGGGATATAAAAGGTTAACCGATTAACCAGTAAGCATTAGGGTTGCCGTTAACTGGAATTTAACCGTTAACTCCAGCAGCCGGCCGCATTGGGCTGGCCAGCCAGGGGGACCCCATCCCTGGCTGGCCGGTGGGCAGGTAGGCGGGGCCACGGCAGGCAGACGGGACCCGGACGTGGCAGGCTGGGTGGGCTGAAGCGGCCCCAGCCCCATCTGGGCGGGCCAGAGAGACCTCAGCTTGGGCTGGGCCTGGCCGGCAGGACCCCACCCATGGCTGGGCCAGGCTGGGTGGACTGGAGCAGCCCCAGCCACGGTTGGCAGGCAGAACCCTGGCTACGGCCATGTTGGAGCGGCCCCAATTGTATGTGTGAAGGATGTGATAGATGCCTGTATTATTTTATGAATACTGTGTGTTCAAATGTTGGCTTGATTATTTTTGTGTTGGTTGCTGTATGATTACCGAGGGTCAATTCAGCCATGTGCTGACTGTCAGATAGACAAGTAGGCAGACAGAGGCGTCTTGCCCCTTCATCCCCCCCAATACTTAAGACAATGTAGCCGTGTTTCTCACTGAGTATGTGTCTGGGGAGCAGATTGTCCTCCCATGAGTATGTGTCTGGGGAGCAGATTGTCCTCCCAAACCCAGGTGTGGGCGTGTTGGGATAAGCTAAACTTATTTAAACTTCAGGTAAGACAGTTATGCTTGTACAGTATTTGTGCTAAAAACATCTTTTCTTGTTATGTTTTCATTCCTTCTACTTGGATTAAACTATACTCTGGTTTGAAAAGGCTGTTTGGGGTCACTGTGTACACTCTGGTGTCAACTCCCAAAGGGAAGGCTTGAAGGGTAGCTGAATCTACTTGAGCCTCCTGAGCAAACAGTTTGTATACAGGAAGTGGTGGACTAGTATCCTGTTCTGAGAGTGGGAGAATCACAAGATTCCACCCTATGGAGGTGAAGGCAAGAGGCCTGTCACCTAAGGGGCTTACAGTTAACGAGAGACTGAGAAGGGCCAGAGATACAGCTAGCCATGGACTGTGACAGTATGGTATGGTATAAAAGTTTTATTTGTACTTTTATAGGATGACTTGTATAATTCACTCATGGCGTTACCACTTGTGAGTAATATGGCCATACCAAAGTCATGCATTTATGGCCTTCGTGCTACGCCACAACATCATATGTTGCTTATCTAGTATAGAGGAAGCAGCTGCAGCCCCTATATTTAGGTTACCTAGCATATTCTATTGTGAACATTATTCACACTTTTTTTCACAGCTCTAGCACTTCATTCTTTGCAGGAGTGTGACAGGGTGCTGAGTAAGGAGGACTTAATCAGACCCCTGCCACTCCAGCCCCAATCAAGGGGAATAGATTGGGGCTGGTTGAACAGCCCTGTGCTGGCCTGGCAATGAGAAACAGCTGCCAGCCTAATCAGCCAGAGGCTATAAAGGCTGGCAGGAAGGAAGCCAGAGGAGGATGGGGGAAAAGAAAGGCCAGGCACAAGCAGTGTGGGGCCTGGCCCGGCCCTCTAGTCAGCTGCTGGCAAAGTTTGGCTGTGAAAAACCTGTACATAGATAGTAAGATGGTGGTGGTGGGGAACAGCTGTAAATAAAGAGCACTGGTGTTTGCATCAACCTGAGGTGTCCCTGACTGATTTGCGAGGGAGGCAGGGCAGAAACCAGAGGGGACCAGCTTATGCTTCGCTACAAGGAGGAATTCAGAGTTTACGGAGGGATAGTCCCGGGGTCCATGAACAGCCTTTCGCTGTGTAAATTTGTGTAAATTCAGTCAGATTTGGCTGGTTCATGAGCTGATGATACAGTTTTCCATAGGTGTTTTGCTTACTACAGTTTGTTCCAAAATAGCTGCTGAAACTCTGAATATTGAGTTTAGCACTATGTGGTGGGATCCCCGGGGTGTAGCCTGGGACTGTGGAACTGCTGTGCCCCCTTAACTCTCTCCAGCCTGGGCCGTTTCTCACAGTGCCTTGCTAGTGACCAGCAGCAAACCCCTCCAGGTGATGTTATCACTTAGAACAACTGCATGTGGAGATCCAATACCCAGCTAGATTGCATGAATGCTCCCAGAGCCATTCATAAATCTCACACAGAAAGGCACCAGAGCCAAATCCTCCCAGCACGTAGCTCCGGAATATACTGTCTTGCACTGCTCGAGATGGGCAGTGCAGATTTATTAACTGGTTCACCACGTCATCAATGGAACGTGGATATACACTAGCCTTTGCAACTTGAGCAGATTACCAAACACTTCAGGCAAACTCACTGGTAAAGATAAACAGTAAAACAAATTTATTGACTACAAAAGATAGATTTTGAGTGATATTAAATGACAGGCAAAATGTCAGAGTTAGTTACCAAAATAAAATAAAATATAAGCACGCAGTCTAAACTCTCAACTCTACTAGATTAAGCAGTTTTTCTCATGCCACTGGATATTGCAGTTCATAGTTTCACCCTTGAAACCTGGGCCAGTCCCTTCTGTTGGAGTCTTCAGAGTGTAGGTGGGGGAACGGGAAAAGGCCAAGCATGGGGCCCCTGTGTTCTGTTTTATACCCTTAATCCCATGTGCTTGAGGAACGCAAGTCCAGGCATGTCTGGGCGGCATTTTTGAGTCTCCAGGCAAGGATGAGCAATTCCTTGGTGTGGCCTCATGTAGGTGAGTCATTGCATTGTAGCTCCCTTGCTGGACAATAGCTGTTGATGGGTTGATTGACAGTGCACCCGGACGTTGGTTACTTTCCTTGCTGTTGCCTCTGGGGAGCTAATATCTGGCTGATTCCCCAATTTACAGCATGTTTTAGTTAAAACCATACAACACAATTCTCATAACTTCATATGCATTAATGATATACATACTAAATGATAAAATACAGCTAAATGACTTTCATTAGATCATTACCTTTCCACTGATACCTTACAAGGCATGCTTTATATGTAATATCACAATTTATATTCAGATGAGGAATATGGGGGTTACAAGATGCTCCCCCACGGTATAGTATGTCACACACTGTGCATGCACTGCCTCACTTTAGTATGCTGTGCACACAGGACATCCAAATGGAACATAGACAAAATGGATCCTCTTGCTTTGAACGAGGATACAATGAATTCAAAAACTCACTATTTCTCGTGACTGTTAATAATTCACAATCCTTACTATTGAGCAAAGTCGCTGTGACAAGGTAGAGTGTCCCCTTTAAGTACTCAGAAAAAGCAGGCCCTGTGTGTCTCAGATTGAATGTCTGATCATCGAGGGATCAAAAATTAAGAATTTTTTGCAAATTTCAGCCTTAATCTCCTTGTGTCTCAGTTCTCCAGCTATGAAAAATCATCCCTACTTCACAGGGGTATGGTGAAGATTAATTTTTTGTTAGGCTCATATACCACAGTGATAAGTGTGATAGAAGAAAACATGAGGAAAGGAATAATTTTGTATTCAGAGCAGGCTTTGGATGGTGTGCAGTAAATAAAGGATAGGTCTACACATTGAATGAGCAATATAAAAAATATTGAACGTGTGCCTTATTGCTTGAGCACTGAATGAGATAAGGGTCCTTTGCAAAAAAAACAAAAAACAAAAAAAAACAACCCACCTTATTGTATAATTAAAGACTGTATCATAATAATGCATAAACAGGTGGGCAACTTTAATTCTGACAGTTTCTAACTGCTGAGTGCTTCACTTTGCAACCTAAACATTCTTGTAACTTAATTTTTTTACTGCAATATACATAATTTTCTATATATGTGTATTTGTTTTTCATGATATAATTAGATAATAAAACTAAAAATACAAGATTAATATTTAGTTAATATTTTTATATCTTTCTCATCATAATAAAATAACTTTAAAATATTATACTCAGAAACTTGATTCTGTAAATGACATTGTGGGTTCTTATTTATATACCCTAAAATAGTGTCTGCATCACAATTGGTCAAGTTAGGAGGCTCTTTCTGTTTCTTATATAATCTCCCGTAATGAAGATCCTACAATTTGAATTAACTGATAATTCTGTAGATAATAAATGAGCAGAATAGACTCCAGCTCATTCTTCCACACCTTTGTTGACTTGCAAGGCTGACAGGATTAGAAACTTATTTGTATTAGTGAAGTCAGTAGCTGTGACTCGGAGAGATAAGGATCACGTGAATATGCCAGTTTGACATGATTTCTTGTCTAACAATTGTAACTATTAACATAGACACAATTTAGGTCGGAATGCCAACACTTGAGCTCTGTCTCTCCCCTTTCTTGTCTACAGAGTGCCATTTTGCTTGGTATGGGGCAACTTCACTCTTTTTTTTTTTTTTTTTTTAAAGTCAGCTACTCAATGCTTAGGAAGAGCTCTGTAAAAATGGGTGCATGGAAATCAGGGTGGAAAAGCATTTCAATAAGGAAACAGGAATCTATTTCAAGCTACTAAATGGTAATTATGAGAAAAAGTGAGGGGTTAAAAATGGGCAGTTTTCTTAATTGACAAAACAGTATTCAATAGTTAACAAAACAGTAGTTAGTAATTAAGTATTAACGTGACATAAAGCTGTGCAGTTTAAAGGTAGAATTATTACATATAAACAAAACAAATGAGGTGGTGATTTAAGAGACATTGTCCAAGGTATTGGACCTGAAAATAAACCTTGGCTTTTTTGCTGTATTTTCTCTCTCCATGCAAGGATTCCAAACTTGATCGTGTCTTAAAAACTACTACCAATCAACAAAACCACTAACTTTATTACATCTGTTTTTGTTTCTGAATTCCACAGCTCTTCTGTGTCTTCCCAAAAGTGAAAGTTGCAAACTACCTCAAGCTATTCTCAGAGAACTTCCAGCCTGTTGAGAAGGAAGAACGGAAAACTGTTCTTGTGTGATTTCCATCCCAATTTGGCAGGTTTAGAGGCGAAATCCTTTCTCCATTATAGTCACCAGGAGTTTTGCTTTTAAATTCAATGAGGCCAGAAGTTTACCCTAGGTGTTTATCCCAACTGAACCATAGAAACCCCTTAGGTTCAATTTTACTTAAGTTCTCATTAAGAATATTATAGCTGTTGCACTGTTCATTGAAACAAGTGTGAAAGAGATGGTCTTTTGTCTTGTCCAGAACATTTTATTATTTTTACACTTATTATTAAGTGTAAAAATGCAGGAGTCGTCATGCTTTGTTGGTTTTGTTGGTCCCCCCGCCCCCGGTACTTGCTTGGTATTTCAGCATTCATATCTGCAAGCTATTCATGCCTTACTTGTCATCTCCTCTGATTAACAGCTCCCCAACTTTTTTTCTCATTAAAGTGTTTCTTTTGCTGAAATCCACAACACATTTGGTTCTTACATTTGAATCAAATAAATTTTATTCATGCTGTCTGAAGGAAATACTTCAGTAAGTTACATTACACAGGAAGAGAAGGCAGAGACAAAGTAAAGTGAATGGTTTACTTTATATCTAAAAAAAGATGAAATACACATTTTTATTGGAGGGAGGGGGAAAGAGATATTGTGTAGTTGAAACTCTGGAGATCTGGGGGTATGTAAACAAATTGAAATACAGCACACCCTGACTTTAAGTCATAATAAATGCATGTTTGCCCTGTGTGTGTGTGTTGTGAGGCAGAATGGGGAGAAATGTATAAGATCTCCTTAAGATGAGTTTTCCTGGTGAGTGATGAATTACTCATTTAAAAACAAATGTATTGATCTGTTATATTGATAACTTAGGGAATGCTTGAGTGATGCTCAACCTTTCTCTTTTAGGTCTCCAGGTATCTGTAACAAAGGAGACTTTTTAATGGAAATATGTGTTGAAATAAGAATAATGAATATTTCTTTAAAACTGACAGAGTCCAATAGGAATGTATCTCTTAGAGGATTTAATATGATTAGCTTCAAAGCATTGGGAATTTACAGTAGCATGCAAACTGTTATAAGTGTCATTACTATTAAATCTCTTTAAGGTTTGGATGTTCTTCATAGCCTTGAATTATCCTTTCAAACTCTAGCCTGACCACTATTAAGAGGATAGTACAGTTGAATTGAAGCACAAATGAGAGTTATGCATTATATGAATATGAGTTTTGAAATACCAAATAAGTTCAGTGGCCCTGGACCACATAAACATTATAAGGTTTGACATACATCATTAGAAACAGTTGTAATCTCTGGGGTCAGTGATATAAAGGATAAATGTCTCATTTAATTAATGTTTGAGAATGTAAGAAGTCTGGGAGTATTTTTTTAAGAGTTTCAGAATCTGCAGACTATCTCTTTCTAATTACATTCAACAGCATTTAGGGGATTGTGTGGTAAATAAAACTGTGTGAACGTTCAGAATTTTTTGAGACTTTTGCATCTAAAAGTTGTCTCTCATTGGGCAGCTATCTATTTTGCATCTGTCCCATGATAACAGTTGGGTTTTTTTCCATTTTCAGGTTACACTGAGGGAGATATCTAAATTTCAATAAAAGTTATTTCATAAGTTATTTTTGTTCTTGTTTTAAGTATTTTGTACAAAATCTGTATGATGACCTGAGGGCTCCTCTGTAATAATGGATAATCTTAATTTTGTACAGAATAGAGTCCCTCAGTTTTATTTCTCTAACTTATAGCTCTAGAAGCAGAATCATGAATGAAACTGTCATAGTTACAGGGTAAGCTGCACCTCTGAACTCTCTTCAGTCTTTCCAAATTTACCCTTAGCAGTGACAGGCCCTGGGCCTTCACTCCTCTCAGGATGGAATATAGGGTTGCCAGATGTCCGATTTTTGACCCGAACAAAAGGGGCCCTGGTGGCTCTGGTCAGCAATGCTGGCTATTAAAAGTCCGGTTGGTGGGGCTGGCAGCCCTGAGCCCCTCCTGCACCCAAATTCCCTCCTGGAGCCCACATCCCCTCCCAACCCTGTGCCCCAGCCTTGAGCCCCCTCCCACACCCAAACTCCCTCCTGGAGCCTGTACTGTGCAACCCCTCAGCCCTGAGCTCCCTCCCACACCCTGAACCCCTGATTTCTGGCCTCATGCTAGAGCCCACACCCCTAGTTGGGGCCCTCAGCCCCTCCTATATCCCTGCCCTAGCCCAGAAAAAACGAGCAAGTGAGTGAGGGTCGGGGAGAGCAAGCAACAGAGTGGGGGATGGAGTGAGCGGGGGCAGGGCCTCAGAGAAGGGGCGGGGGCTCAGAGAAGGGGCGGGGCAAGGGTATTCAGTTTTGTGTGATTAGAAAGTTGGCAACCCTACTGGAATCTTGTGATTCTCGCACTGACAGACCTGGATTCTTGGTCTACAGTATCCCTCTTTACCAACAATATTTTGTCAGCAGGTCCAGTTGGGTTTGGCACCTGCAAGAGACTTCCTTTTGGGAGCTATGTCTAATAGGTTAATGCAGTGACTCAAAGCAGTCCCTTCAGAACAAAGTTTTCATTCTGCTACCCTGCAGACACTTTATCTGTGTCCCCACCATACTGAAACACAACAATCACATAAACAGAGATATGCATGATATTCAGAAAATGAATACAGACAGGCTTTGGGAAAACAGTCCCTAAGGTTTTGGAGATGAGCTTCTGTGTGGGTTATCACTGATGTGTCATCAGCAAAGAGGAGGCATTGGATAAGGGCTTCCTGAGTCTTGGTTCTAGATCTGAGTCTTGCAAGATTGAACAGCTTTCCATCAGGTCTTATATGCAAGTAGATTCCCTCAGTTGAGGAACCAAAAGCTTGTTTCAGTAGCAAGGAGAAGAAGATCCCAAACATAGGGCAAGTACACAGCCGTTCTTAACTTGGCGACAAATCTGGAAAGCCTCAGAGACTGTGCCGTTGTATTAAACCGTGCTGTGCATGTTTTCATGGAAGGATCGAATCATGCTTAAGAGCTTGTGGGGACAGCCAGTCTTTTCTAGAAGTGCAAATAGTACACTTTTACTGACAAGGTCAAAAGCTCGTGTGAGATTGATGAAGGCTATGTAAAGGGGCTTTTTTTGTTCTCCACATTTGTCTTGTAGTTGTCTCATTGAGAAGATAATGTCGATAGTAGACCTTTGAGCTCTGAAGCCGCACTGTGATTCAGGATAGATTCTGTCTGCAAGGGTCTGAAGCCTGGTAAGGACAACTCAGGCAAGGCTTTTCCCATAATGCTAAGAAGGGAAATGCCATGATAGTTGTTAGTCTCTCCTGTCACCCTTGTTTTTATAGAGAGTGATGATGTTGCCATCTCTCATTTCTTGTGGTACTTCGCCTTCTTTCCAGCACTGGCAGAGCAACTCATGAAGATGTTGCAGTAGAATAGGTTTTCCACATGTTATGATCTCTGACGCTATGCAGCCTTTTCTGGGGGCCCTTCCACTAGGGAGGCCATCTCTGGCAAGGCTAAGCTCCTTGACAGTTGGTTCATTGTTGAGTTAGTTCATAACAGGCAGGCTTTCGATGACGTTGATTGCTGTGTCTGTAACAATATTTTCACGACAGTAAAGCTTAGAGTAGTGTTCTACCCAGTGATCCATCTGCTTGGTGCAGTTGTTGACTGTTTTCCCTGTTGATTTCAGTGGGGCTGTCTTCTTTGAAATTGGACTCAAAGCTTTCTTGATCATGTCATACATGTTTCTGATGTTGCCTGCATCAGCTGCTACTTGTATGCTTTCGCATAAGTGCAACCAATAGTCATTGGCACAGCATCGAGCAGTTTGTTGTATCTTGGTTTTTGCCACTCTCAATGCTTGTAAGGTTTTTTCATTTGGGTCTCTCTTGTAGTTGGTTTGGGCTGTGCATTTGGTCTCTGACTGGTGTCAACATACTGGGATGTGTGTCAAACCAGTTGTTGGTCTTGTTTTCCTTCTTCCCAAAGATAGACAGCTGCGTCGTAGCTTGTGTTCTTCAGTTGCTCCCACTTCAGCTGGGCGCTTGTGGCACAATTACTGGAGTCAAGGGCTTGTTGTAGTATGTTCTTGTACTGCTGTGACTTTTCTTGGTTTGCGAAGGCACTGATGTTAATACAAGGACATCCTTTTACTTTAGATCTGTGTATTTTCTTTGGTTTAAGTCTGACCTTGCTGCATACCAGAGAGTGATCTATGTCTCACTTTGATAGCTGCAGGTAATGAGAACAGTGTTAAGGTTGGTATGCCTTGTGATGATAAGATCCAGTTGATGCCAGTGGTCAGATCTGGGATGTTTCCAAGACACTTTGCATTGCGGCTTTATCTGGAAGAATGAGTTTGTTACACAGAGGTCGTAATAGGAACAAAGTTCTAGCAGTTTCTGATGGCTTCCATTCATCTTACCAGTTCCATGTTGACGAAGATACTTGTTCCATGCTTCATGATCAGTTTCCACCCTTTCATTGATGTCTCCTAGCAGGAAAACACATTCGTGTTTCGGAATCCTGCTGATGGTGGTGTTCAACTGGTCATAGAACTGGTCCTTGATGTCACAAGATGAGGAGAGTGTTGGGACATAAACACTCACAAGGTTGATCAGGCAATCAGATGTGAACAAGTGTAGTGCCAAAATTCTCTCAGATCCATTTATAGGTGGCTCAGTCATCCCCAGAAGTGAGTTCTTGATGGCAAATCTCATTCGGTGCTCTCACGTTTCTTCAGTGCTTTTTCCCTGCCAGAAATATGTGTAGTCTTTTCCCCTGACAGATCCACTTGATGCTAGCTGTGTTTCTTGGAGGGATGCAATATCCCCATTGAGTCATTTCAGCTTGTTATTGATCACGGCAGTTGTACATGCATCGTTGATTTCTTGAAGGTCCTCAGATAATCCGGTTGTCACGGTGCAAACATTCCAGCACCCTGTCCTTAAGGGTGTTTTCTTTCTTTTACTTGATTTGCTGGGTGCATTGGTTACAGTCCGCTTGTCAAGTTATAAAACTCCAAGCTCTGAGCACCCATTGAAGCAGGCAGTCCGTGGCGGGACAACACTCTATTATCTGGGGGCTGCCCAGTTTTATGGCGGGCGATGGTTGTTCAGTGAGATATGATCTATCCCACTGTGGGAGACAGCGCCCGGTGCCCATCTCTACACCAATTGAGTAAGAGCTTAGAACTGGTGACTGCTGCCTCCTGTGTCTTGTCGAGGGGAAGCTGGAGTACCTCTCCAGGGCGCAAGCCTAGGCAGATGATATGGAGGCCCTGAGTTACCCATGCATCAGGACCCCCCTCTCGGTGTCACTGGTAAAATCCAGAAGAGAGGAAGAACCAATACATCTGGTACTTGATCCGCTGCAAGAGTTGCTGGAAAGATACTAAGATCTTAGTATCTGACCGCCTTTGGGGCTCCGTTCCAGATTTTCTGTCTGAGTTTACTCTCATAGCCTTACATTCTCCCGAACTCACCCACAAGGCAGTGGGGCTTTTCTGTCAGGGGTTGCTCCCTTAGCCTTAAATCCTCCTGGGCTACCCATAAGGCAGTGGGTTTGATGACCCACAGGTAGTAATGTCTACTCTCATTACGGTAGCACGCATACCCTGATCTGACACTGAAATGTCAGTAGCAACACTGAAACACTCGCACTGGGTGGAGGAGGAGGAGAGGCTGGTGTTTGAGATGAGTTAATTTCAATCACCTTGCTGCTGTTCAGAAATGTCTCTTCTGAAGTGATTGCATTAGCTTCAATCAGGAAGTTCATTTGTAGAAGATGTGAATCTCAGTAATTTTTCTTATACATCTGCCATTTCTGTTTAAGTAGTTGAGTCTTCTGTAAATAAACTATAATCTACTACTCCCTCCACCTCCATTACCAAGAAGAAATACAGAAGGGAATACACTAATTTTTTCAAAGATGTTGAACACCTTCAGTTCTCATTGACTTCAGTGGCATAAGGGTACTCAGGACCTTTGAAAGTCAGGCCATAAATATTCAGCTGAACTTAGGTTTGAGATGGGTTATGTTGTGCTATGAAACATTAATGTATTTATTGTTAGCAAATTTAAAGTGGACCATCCTAAACAAGGTACAAGATTACTCCTAACCTCACTAATTAGCCCCCAAACGCCACTCACTGCACACTTCTCCCAGTAAAGGTGATATCCAGTAATATTTATGGGGGAGGTATATTTTGAATTGAAGAAAATTATGTGCAATTTGTGATCTTAAAGAACTGTTAGTATCTGAGTTCTTGTTGAGGCTCTTGATCTGAGCAAGGCTCACTGTCAGTAGAGCTATTGATAGTACAGTATATTTCTTTCTATACAATGGGGTTAGATATTTTTAAGACAAATGCACCAATCTAAAAGAAAGGGAACCAAAATTTCCATTGCTGAGGATGAAGTTTTTGAATCTGAATGTTATTTTCAGCTCAGAGTTCATTGAAAAAAATATTAAAACAAACCTCTTCTCAATATCATGTGTTCAGAATGATCAATGAAAATAAGCAAGACTAAGCAAGTGGAAGTTATTGGGTTAATGTTAAATGACAAGTGCCCCTCATCCTTCCCTGCACACTTGCTGGGAGCTAATTTGGTCCTCAGGTAGTTTACAGAGGCAGAACAGTGATTTCTCTTCCTTACTTTGTGTAGGTCCATCAGACTTTTAAATAACACAAACCGTTTGGGTAAAATAGTTGTGTTGATTTATTTTTCAATTATATTTAGGGATGAAAATTGCCCCTCAATTACAAAAATTACTGGATGAAATTCTATGCTCTCTGTTTTGTAGGAAGTCAGACTAGAAGATCATAGTGTTGCTTTTGACATTAAAACTATGGTTCTATGGAGTACGAGTATTTTTCTTTTATAAATATTAAGCAGTACATTCCTGAGGAAAATGAGGTATTGCTAATACTTGATCTCTTTAGAGGTTGCACTATGGATCAGTTATTTACAAAACTCTAGCAATGCGAGATTATGCTAGTCTTTGTTCCACCTTCTTGCACAAACTTTAGGCTCTAGATCTCTCACATGATGAACTTTTCAAAGATGAAATGAAAAATGAGTACTAAATTTCTGCTCAATTTGGCAAAGGCAGTAGTGCTTCTGAGATCAGTATGGACTTGAAAATGCTAATTCTGGAAGAAAACCATGCCCAGTGGCCTGTTGCCAGCTATGGGCAAATGAAAACTCACCAAGAAAATTCCCCATAGGCTTTCAATTTCCTGGAATTACTGCTGCTCACTGTACATGTTCTGACAGTCAAGATGAAGTGAATATCTGAATAGAAACTATAATATTTTGACTTAATATCACAATATTGTCCTATTAATAGCACCGTATTGTATCATTTGAATTTTAAACATTATTTCTTTTCAGTTGAAAAAAATCCATTAACATTTCTGAACATTTATCTTTGTTGCTTGATCCTTAGTTGGTCCTGTTTCGTATAGCTTCCACGTCAGAATATGTAAACCCTTGGAAGAAGTCAAGATAGTACTATGTCTTCTATAATTGACTGTGTGCACACCTAAACAGCTTTTATAACATGCCTGATTAATTACTATAGCTATCACACCTTTCTGTTACTAAACTGTTTTTCTGAATTGGCTGCGTTATGGTATGAAATGTTTTTCATCAGATATTACAGACAGTGCCTATTTAGTTAATATATTTTGAGATGATATGACAAATTCTGTTATGACAGGTGTTTGGTATCCTCAAGATGCAAAAGTTTCCACTTTAATTCCATGTTTTCACACAGCAATTTTTAGTAGCGTGAGATTAAAATAAATTGCTTTTTCCCATTTGAAAAATGTGAGCCAAACTTTTTTAGACAGGCCTGTAGCAAAAGTAAATAATTTGAGCATTTGTTTGAAAATAATAGTTGTTTTTTAACCATTCTGAACATTTGAAAATTGCATGCCGATCATGCACATTTTCAGGTTTTTAAGAGCAGTTGGACACCTGTCAGGAATGGTCCAGGAATATTTGGTCCTGTCTCAGTGCAGAGGGCTGAACTTGATGACCTCTCGAGAGCCCTTCCAGCCCTACATTTCTCGGATTAAGTCCGTCAGGGTGGGATCCACAAAAGTACTTTAGCACCTATGTCCTGTTTTTAGGCACCACTGTGATCCCTTAAACCCCTACTCAGCTGCTTCCTAACCTGGTAGGCACTTAAACTCACTTGGTGCCTAAGGATGTATTTTTGTTGTTGTTTTTTTTCTCTATAGACGTGTGCACTGCAGCCTCACTCTAGGTGCTGAGGTGCCAGTCTCCTGCATGAGCATGTGCACTACTGCCTCATGATAGGCATCTGGAGATGTCTATCTTCCACCAAAGCCCAAGAGCAATTCACAAACTGGAAAAGATAGGCATTTGATCAGCTAAGTTGTATGCAGGGCGGGGAGGTGGAGGACTTCCCTTATAATGTTTAGCCTAATGGATAGGGTACTCAGCCAGGATGCAGGAGACCCCTGATTCAAGTCATCCCTCATCTGAGTGGGGGAAGGGATCTTAACCAGGGATCTGCCATCTCTCAGGTGAGTGCCCTAGCCATTACGCTAGAGTCATTTTAACTGTTTCTGAGTAGCAGCCATGTTAGTCTGTATTCGCAAAAAGAAAAAGAGTACTTGTGGGACCTTAGAGACGAACAAATTTATTTGAGCATAAATGAGCTGTAGCTCACGAAAGCTTATGCTCAAATAAATTTGTTCATCTCTAAGGTGCCACAAGTACTCCTTTTCTTTTTGCTAACTCTTTCTGTGGCCCAATTTATATTTAATTATTCAGTTGTTTAAAGTGGAACAACTTCAATAGGAGAAATTGAGGGAACCCCATATGAGAATATCCCATAACCCAGTGGCTAGGGTATGCACCTGAGAGGTGTCAGGCCCCTGTTCAAATCTCTTCTCCCCCTCAGGAGGAGAGAGAACTTGAATTGGGGATTCAAGTGGGATTGGTGAGTATCCTGTCTATTAGGCTAAAAGTTATAAGGGAGCTTAGAGACTAACCAATTTATTTGAGCATAAGCTTTCGTGAGCAACAGCTCACTTCATCGGATGCATACTGTGGAAAGTGTAGAAGATCTTTTTATACACACAAAGCATGAAAAAATACCTCCCCCCACCCCACTCTCCTGCTGGTAATAGCTTATCTAAAGTGATCAATTTCTCTGATCACGCGATTACAGACATGAAAGTTGCAGTATTACAACAAAAAAACTTCAAATCCAGACTCCAGTGAGAGACTGTTGAATTGGAATTCATTTGCAAATTGGATACAATTAACTTAGGCTTGAATAGAGACTGGGAGTGGCTAAGTCATTATGCAAGGTAACCTATTTCCCCTTGTTTTTTCCTACCCCCCCACCCCCTCCTCAGATGTTCTTGTTAAACCCTGGATTTGTGCTGGAAATGGCCCACCTTGATTATCATACACATTGTAAGGAGAGTGGTCACTTTAGTTAAGCTATTACCAACAGGAGAGTGGGTTTGTGGGGGGGGCGGGAGGGGAGGGAAACCTGGATTTGTGCTGGAAATGGCCCAACTTGATTATCATACACATTGTAAGGAGAGTGATCACTTTAGATAAGCTATTACCAGCAGGAGGGTGGGGTGGGGGGAGGTATTTTTTCATGCTTTGTGTGTATAAAAAGATCTTCTACACTTTCCACAGTATGCATCCGATGAAGTGAGCTGTAGCTCACGAAAGCTTATGCTCAAATAAATTGGTTAGTCTCTAAGGTGCCACAAGTACTCCTTTTCTTTTTGCGAATACAGACTAACACGGCTGTTACTCTGAAACCTGTCATAAGGGAGCTGTTGCTCTTCCTCCTTCCCCCTGGTTTTGTTTCGCTGCACCCATCCCCCTTCTGTTTTGTTTTAGTCCCCATATGTAACTTAGGTGGCTGAACACCTATCTTCCCCTGGTTCACGGATCACTAGGGAAGCTAGGTGCCTCTTCCCCCCCCCCCCCCCCCCACAGTCTGGATTTATGCACATGTCACCAAGAGAGGGTTTTGGCACACATCCCTCTGACCAGCACACACCCCTCTGCCCAGTGTCTCCCATTGGCTAGTTTAGACAGCACCCAGCTGGCTGGCTTTGTTGATAGCATTCTTAGGTGTTTACCTCTACCTATTCATAGTATTAGGGAGCCTAGGTGTCTAACTTAAACTTTGTGGATCGCAGTGTTGTTTCTGTGACTTTCTAGGCACCTAAAAGTTAGGTACCATGATGCTCAGCATTGTAATTCTTACATCCCTCCATGGACCCCATCCTAAGAGCATACATAAAGAGATGCACTGTGATTGCTTGTACAGGTAGTTAAGCGCAATTTTCAAAACAGGTTTTGCTGACTTTAATGTCCGTGGACCACATTCAGTGAAGGATATCAGGACTTCTCTCTCTCTCATATGGGATAAGGCTTGCATAATGGGATAAGGCTTGCAAAGTTGAGCAACGATTCTCTGTCTCTCTATGGGATAAGGCTTGCATAATGACTCCTATATATGCCACAGGAAAGGGAACATAGGCAGGGCATGAACTCTGGCTGACAAAACTGACTGTGGGGCAGTTAGCTGATCTGGTGTAGAAGCAGCCTTCAGGTGACAGATTGGCATCCACTGGTCACACAAATATGTCAGCAAAGTTCATTTAAAGCTGCTCTAATGGGATATACTGATCCTTTAAGGCTGGTGAAGGAGTCCTCAGCTGCCCATACTGTCCTGTCCCAGGCTATTCTTTTGTAAAGACATACCTATTAGACAAGGAATGCTGTTGGTGATGAAGAGTAGCCTTTCTGGAAGAGGCATTTTGTAATTTGGAAAAGAAACCTACTGCTATCTCTGTGTAGGGCCTAAGATCTGAGTTCCAAAAGCCGTTACTTCTTGTTACAAAAGGATGCATCTTTAAGTTAGAGAGGAGCCGCTCATGTACCCAAGCATTTACTGAATCAGGACTTTAGATTGTAAGCTTATTTGGTCAGGGACTGTGTCTCACTGTATATGCAAACAGTGCCCAGAACAATGGGACCTGAGTCTGAATTGGGACTTCTGAGCAACACTATAATACAAATGATGATTCTAAGGGAAAATTCTATATAAAGGCGAAAGAAATCAAATTCTGCTATGGACTGTTCGCAGAAGAACACCATAGACAGAGCTAGGTCAAAGAAGATCAAGACATTTTCTTAAGATAAATCATATTCTTTTTAGGAAATTCTAAGGTACTTGACATTTTAAAAAAACAAAACAAAAAAGAAATAATTTATAAGAAAAATTTAATCATCATAAAATACTGTATAGTAAAGAAACTCTTCATACAAAGGCCAAAGTTCTCATACCTTTTTTGTAGTCATACCCCTTTTCCAATGCAATGTTAATCATGGACCCCCCAAATGAGAAACTGATTGACAAAAGTATATGTTTACTTCATATAAACGCGTTCTATTTGTAATGCTTTAAGAAAAAGAGTGTGAGTACTTATCGATAATCAGTGAGATGGGTGTGCCTATGTCTTACTGCAGTCTGTCTATTCTTGGTGTGATGATTGACAAGTAAACTCGTAAATCATTCTCCATTTCCAGTCGGGACCTGAACTTTGTCTTCTTAGCTGTCATGGCAGAGAATGATGCTTTATATATATGTGTGTGTGTGTGTGTATGTGTATGTATGTGTGTGTTATTGGGAAAGGTAGTGACACTTTCATTGCTTCTGTAACTAAAATTGGGTACTTCAGTGCAACAGTTGGCCAAAACTGTCAAGGTGTCTGTTTCTGAAACTTAATTTTCAGTATCAGAGGGGTAGCTGTGTTAGTCTGGATCTGTAAAAGTGGCAAAGAGCCCTGTGGCACCTTATAGTCTAACAGACGTATTGGAGCATAAGCTTTCATGGGTGAATACCCGCTTTGTCGGATGCATGCTTCAATGAAGTGGGTATTCACCCATGAAAGCTTATGCTCCAATACGTCTGTTAGTCTATAAGGTGCCACAGGACTCTTTGCCGCTTTTAATTTTCAGTGTGCAGAAACAGGATAGTTCAAGCAGCTCCTGTCCTGCTTTTCCACTCCAGTGGCAGGATGACATAGCAAAAGTTGAGAACGGATCCAGAACTCAGTTATATTCCTCCATGTTTATATTATTGAAAGTTGAGCAGCGATTCTCTCTCTCATACAGTCAGTTGTGATGCTGTTAGTATTCAGAAATTCTGTCAATAGTGGAAACATCTCTGAGATTCCACTGCTCAGTCTAGTTTTCCAAATCTATATTTTCTTCTGAAAAGCTGCAGTCTTGTCACTCACCTCAAGTACGGTTGTATCGCCCTCTTGTGTGGACAGGTTTAGTGCATTCAACAAGTTAAAAATGTCTGTGAGGTAAGCAAGCTTCACGATCCACATATCAGGTCAGAAAAGTTTGCAGTGATCTTGGGATTGTGCACAGAAAGAAAACCCAGCAGCTCTTTGTGGAGCTCAAAAACTCTTTCCAACACTCTGCTGTGAGATAGCCAACACACTTCTGTATGAAACAATAATTTGTCATGTCCTGCACCCATTTCTAAACACAGCTTTGGAAAAAGGCATGAATTCAAAGGCCAGGACTTTACAAAATTCACAACTGTCACCGCTTCATTTAGCACATCATTTAATTTGGGGTCCCTTTTCTTTGATGCAAGGGCCTGGTGATGCAACATATAGTGTGTTACAATTACCCATGGGTTTATGGCTCATATTCTTGCAACAGCACCACTCTTATTGCCTACCATAGCAGCACCACCGTCCGTGCAAACAGCACCACACTTCTCCAAATTTAGCAATTCAGTTTTCATGAAATATCCAATAATTTGACTATTTCCTGACCTGTTGTCTGTTCCAGTAATTCCTGACAAAAATTAAAATCTTCTAAAATTTTTCCCCAGCCAAACCTAACGAACAAAAACTAATAATTGTGCTGCATTACCAACATTGGTTTTCTTATGAAGCTGAATTGCAAACTCTTCACATGTACATAGACTTTCAGTTAGTTGGTATTTTACATCATTTGAAAGCTCTTTAATTATCCTACTAACTGTGTTGTTATAAGGCGATTTGAGTTTTGTCAGTTGTATTCTTCTTTCATTGAAAAAAGTCTCTAGATTTATCTTTATACTCCAGGTGCCTTGTTGTGTGGTGTCATTTCAGCTTTTCAGGTTTCATTGCTTCGTTTGATAGGATTTGTAAGCATATAAACCCTTGGCTGATGATCTATATATGAATGTGAAGTTTTTATTTAATTCCTTCCTAGTCAAGATTAACAGTAAAGCTCTCAGTAATGGGTTTAATCTATGCTCACAATATTTATGTAGGTATTTCATTTTTGCATGTTTATTTTTATGCATTTATTTTGTTTTTATAGTCTATAGCATCTTTTGATTGGTTAATGTGTGTGCAATATTCAGTGGCGCAAGTACATTTTAATTATCTATCTTTGTTTTGCTTTCCCAAAGTGCACAAGGAAGTGTTCTTTTATGCTGTGTTCAAATCAGAAGCCTAGCTAATTACTGTATTAGTGATTTGAGAGATGCAATTTAATAATCCTGTGATACTCCATAAAACATGCATTGTAGAACACTTAGTTAAAACGCTACATGCATTTGTAACAAAAATTGGCATCTTTCAATAAGCATTACATTTTGAATCAAGATGGCAAATATTCTCCTGGGGAATGCATTCCCATAAATGTCCTGTTCAAAGTCTCTGAGAACTTGACTCTAGACACAAGGATCTTAGGCTGGCTGGCTGCATTGAGGATTGCTCTAACTTGCATTGGCTACCAATAGCCCTAAGAGACCAATATGATAGTTATAGATTTTTTTCAGGATAGAAAGGACTGTGATGATCATCTAGTCTGGCCTCCTGCATAACACAGACCATATAAGTTCACTTAATAATTTCTAGCACAATAAACTGGTTTTGAATTAGAAAAAAAAACTCCAAGCATATAGGGATAAAATTAGAAAGGCCAAGGGACAAAACAAGATTAAACTTGCTAGGGCATTCAAGTTAAAAAAAAAAAAAAAAAAAAAAAAAGATTTTACAAATACATGAGAAGCAAGAGGAAGATCAAGGACAGAGTAGGCCATTATTCAAGAGTAGGGAAAGACAATAACAGGAAATGCAACAATGGCTTAAAGGTTAAATGCCTCTTTTGTTTCAGTTTTCGCCAAAAATGTTAGCAGTGAATGGATGACTAACATACTGAACATCAGTGTAAGTGGTGTAGTGTCTGAGGCCAACATAGGGAAAGAGCAAGCTAAGAATTATTTAGACAAGTTAGATGATTCCAAGTAAGCAGGGCCTGCTGAAATACAACCTCGAGTACACCTCTACCCTGATATAAGCGACCCGATATAACATGAATTCGGATATAACGCGGTAAAGCAGCGCTCTGGGGGGGCGGGGCTGCGCGCTCCAGTGGATCAAAGCAAGTTCAATATAACGCAGTTTCACCTGTAACGCAGTAAGATTTTTTGGCTCCCAAGGACAGCGTTATATCGGGGTAGAGGTGTGCTTAAGAAACTGAAGAAATCTCTGAACCATTCGTGATTATCTTTGAGAATTCATAAAGGGCAGAAGAGATCCTGGTGGACTGGAAAAGGGCAAATATACTGCCTATCTATAAAAAGGGGAATAAGGCTAACCCAGGGAATTATGGACCAGTTAGTTTAACTTTGGAACCCAGAAAGTTAATGAATAAATAATCAATCAGTTTGTAAGCATCTAGAAGATAATAAGTAACACCTTGGATTTGTCAAGAACAACTCGTGTCAAACCAACCTAATCTCCTTCTTTGACAGGGTAACAACACTTGGTGGGGAAGCAGTAGATATATCTTGACTTTAGTAAGGCTTTTGATGCTGTCTCACATGATCCCCTCATAAGCAAACTAGGGAAATATAGCCTAGACAAAGTTACTATAAGGGGGGGTGCACAACTGCAGGAAGAGCATATTAAGTGGGGTCCTGCAGGGATCTGTCCTATGTCCAGTTCCGTTTAACATATTCATAAATTATTTAGATAATGGCACAGAGAGTACAGTTATAAAGTTTGTGGATGATACCAAGCTGGGAGCATTTTGGAGGACAGGATTAGAATTCAAAATAATCTTTCTTGACAAATTGGAGAAATGGTCTGAAATATATGGGATGAAATTCAGTAAGGACAAATGTAAAGTACTACACTATAACAATGCTGCAAAGAGTACTAAGGGTGTGTGTATGAGGAGGGAATTATGCAAAAAGTAGCTTTTGGGCTCCAGGGTCAAACAATAAATATGTTTTTTGGAAAACAAAACAAAAATACATGGATAATGTTCTTTTAAACTTAATTGCCTATGTAATTCATTGTGTCTTGAATTATTATGGTAAATCTCCTAGGTGGATTATTCCACTGAAACTGTTTTAAACACAATTTTAATATAATTTATAAGTTGTATTAATAATTAAACCATCTAAATTATTGTATGTTTACTTCAATTCAAGTAAACAATTTATACCATACTATAAACTATTGAAAACTTAAAATGAAATGTTAAAATATAGCAATTCTCAATATTTTCAACCCTTTAGAGTATTGAATTGTGTGTGATTGACACAATTACACTATAATTTTTCATATTTGTGTATATTTATGCCTCTAATGTCATGTTTGATGAGATTGTGTGGTTGGCTTGTGAGAGCAAGGGATTTAGGAGTGTTGAGGGCCCTGGCTGAGGCACTTAATGATCCTCCTCATGACAGGTTTTCTGACCTCTTTGTGCTTAGTCAACATATCTAAATTAGGTGAAACTTCACTGAAAAGTAATTTAATGGATGAGCTCTGAGCCTTCCTTTAAATAAACAACCTGCCAACCAAACAAATATTATTACTTGGCTGACAAAAACTGTACACAGTTCTCAAATTTTCATTTCTTGTGTTTCTCTTTTTTAGTGAGCGACAGTTGTTTTAGGAACCTTGCTGAAGATCGCAGTGGGATAAACCTTAAAGATCTGGTCCAAGACCCATCTTTGTGAGTATCTGGCTGCTACAGCTGAGCATAGAAAAGCTATGTTGTTATATCCTGTGTGTGTAATTGTAATTAGGGACAGATTTAGCTATGATGAAGCACGCTGTGCTTTTGTAGGAGTCTGTGTACCATGTGCTGAGTCTATAATACAGACAGATGTGACTGGAACCACATTGTGTCTTTCTCTGAGGAGACAGAGGAAAAGGAATGGCATCATTGATTTAACTCCCAAAGAGCACAGATAATAAATGGAACACTTTGTCAGCAGCAGGGTTATTGTTGTAAAGGAATACACATTGTACCCATGACCTCTTCCTTCGTTTTTTATAGGCACAAAACATATAACTAGATTTTAATCTCCTGATTTTGAATTTACTCTTGAGTTTTCTTTACTTTGGAAGTCTTGGTTTTCTTCATATCTGATCTGATTTTCTTCCAGCTGATTTTTTAAAAACTCCTGTTTCTTTCAGTACTTTTTATTTATGCCAAACAAATTTTTGGCAACTTCACTTCATACTAGGAGAACAGGTCAGTTACAGTCCCTTGTTCATCCCATAACACAGGCACAGCCTTTGAAAGTCTAAGGCAAGAGGCCAAAAAACTATGTGGCCATCCTTTCTAATCTATCTTGTTTAGTGACCAGGACAATGCACACATCCTCCCACTCAGCAGTAGTCCAGTATAGGACTGTCTGTCTGTTTCTATAAATCGTATTTCCCCCTTATAAGCCCTATCACTAGGAAGTGAAGCCATGTTTAGTATTGTGTCAAACATGTCTTTTCCCAGGTTCCTCTGAAGTAATATTAAAAATGCTTTTCCCATTGCTATAGATAAACACCTAAGTGTATCACCTGTTGTAAGAAAATGTGGTCCTGTCTCTTTCTAGCAGAGTTGATTGTGCCTTTCTAATAATGAGTATTGAACATGATTGGCCCTGTCAATATAAACAGGTAAAAAGTTTTCAATATTGTTTGAGAAGCAGCAGAGAAGAGGCCATGTTTGAAACCTTATTTCAAACATGGAAGATTTTTACTGATAGATGCAAGCACACCAATTAATTTGTCACATTGCTAGAGCAAAAACGCGACATCAAGGTCCTGAAGTTTCAAACTGAGGGAACTAGCTCATAATGTATTAGTATATGATAATTCATACCACAGACAAATATAAAGAAGAGGAGGGGAGATGTACATTCATTTCCTGAGAAGTTATTGAATGGTTAGAAACGGGAGGCTAAATTTTCAAAAATGACTAGAGATTTTCAGTGCCTCGGTTTTGGGTGTCCAATTTGAGACTATTTCAAGGGGCCTCGTTTTCAGCTGCACTTCCTTTCGTGGGGTTTTTTTTATTCTTGAGAATTGTGTCTGTTGTAGTGAGATGCAAATGTGATTTCAAGAGCTGTACATAGTGTACAACAGTGACTTAGGAGTCCTGTACAGCTGTAGTCCTGTTACAGAGATTCACTGCAGAGATGGTGAACGGTGTTTGTTGTGGAGTATTGTTTTTTCTTTCCACCACCTCAAAGTAATGAAATCCTCTAACTCCTTCCCCCCAGCCCATAACTTGTATGAGATAGATTGTAATCCATTAATTAGTTTAAACTAGGAAAATCAAAAATAAATTGTGACTATTGTTTGTAGCATAAGTGGTAGTAAGTGGCTGCTCAGATTGATTAAAAGGTGAGGCAAGTTTGGGATATTTACTCAGCCTCACAACCAATTACTTTTTCAAGAATAGTGATCATAATAAGTATATTGTACAACAAAGTATAATACAAGAAAGAAATAGTATTTTTATCTTTCCTCCTGATGATGTGAATGTGTTGTGCTCTCTCTTTCTATGACTTTCCTGATGGACATTCTTATGAGGTAGGGATTTAATAATGAGTAACTGTTTAAGAACAGTTCTTATAAAATGTGCAGTTGTGTGAGGGAATGGCCAGTATGGAAAATGACTGAAGTGATTTGACACACAATGCCACATTATTGGGTCTAGTGCTTTGCCAGAGGAAACCCACCTGGCTGTTAGAGACCTTTTTTGTCTCCTTCCGCCACCAGAACAGTGCAAAGGGGACAAAGCAGGGCCAATGATTGGGCCTACAACGTCAATAAAGGTGATATATCAGCATTTTTATGGGAGAAGGGTAAAGCTGAATTACATTCTGAGGAGCAATCGGCTGAAATTATCTTGTATAATTGTTGTACTGAATAGTGTTTCAGTTGCTGGCTGTGTGAGAGTTCATTCTCTTTGTACCGTGCCAGCTCTGCGCAGATAGCCAGCCCGTCAGACCTCCGTCGAACTGTCCGAAGAGACCACCAATTCGGTTTAGTGGGGAAGGCACATGGCCAGATTTATTGTCAACGAAGCATGGCCCTAGCTCCCCAGATCAATGTCTACAGTTACACTAGCACATGTATACCTGTTTGAGTGGACCAGCTCAGTGAGTGGCGGGACTTTCCGCCACCCCCCCCCCCCCCGAGGCCAGACAAAGGGTTAAGGCGAGGCATCCCAACATTTATATACTGAGACAAACAATCTGGGATAAACAACTTACGTATCACCTTATCTGTTTCATGACATGTTTGTTACCTCCCTTTGTACCTTTCTCCTGATGGTTCAGACAAAACATCACTATTCATCACTTCTGTCAAACCATCTTATCGTGTGCTAAATTGGAGTGTTCTTGTCCTCGGCTACTGGAATATATTTACATATTCAGTGTATTTTAGCAATGCTAGCAATACCAGTGCCAAGTTCATGTACAGGATAGTGAACTTGCAGGTAAGCATCTGCATTTGACAGGGCATAACTTTTGCTGACTTTGGTTCAGGCCTCGGGCCTTGTACTACACCTCATGCTCCAGACTCTCTCTCTCTCTCTACTACAAATAGCATGTCCTGATTCAAATAAAACAGTTTAAGAGAGCTGGAATTCAAAAGAATGTAGGTTTATTAATATATATTAATACTGATACTTTGTGTATAATATTAATGTCTAAATTCACATTATCAGCAAGTGATGTGGACTATGGTCAGAGGTGGTAGAAATACAGTATTACTCTTACAGTCTGACATTAAAAATGTTTTATTGCACCAACATCTGTTGATGAGAGATGACCTGATGAAGAGCTCTGTGTAAGCTTGAAAGCTTGTCTCCCTCACCAACAGAAGCTGGTCCAATAAAAGATATTACCTCACGCAGCTTATATCTCTAATATCCTGGGATCAACGCAGCTACAGCAATTTATTATAAATGTTTCTCTTGCATCAAACCTGTATGATACAAAAGCTTAATTACAAATGGCTTCTCTCTTTTGCATTAGGTTTAGTTTTTATATATTTTTCTCAACTGTACTGGTGTCTGTATAGTCTTTTGTCATGTTTAGCTTCTGTCAGAAATCTAGTGTCGTCACAAATGTTTCATTGTGTCTTTGCAAAGAGTTGTCAGATAAAAGCCTATTCTGCAAGGTTTTAAGTGTGATTATATGCTGAAAAGGAACACTTTAAATATGTCATTGTAGGTGTCATAACCATATAGCTAAAGGTTAGCATAAAATCTCTCCTTTACCTGTAAGGGGTTAAGAAGCTCAAAAAGCCTGGTTGGCACCTGACCAAAAGGACCAATAAGAGAAGAAGATCCTTTCAGATCTGTGGGGGGAGGTTTTTTGTTTTGTGCTTTGTTGTTGTTCTCTCGGGACAAAGAGAGGGACAAGGCAGAAAAAAAAAAAACCCCCTCTCCTAAAACCATACCTGAAATAAGCCTCTAAGATTACAAATTGTAAGTATAGCAAGATAATGCATTAGTTTATCTTTTGTTTTAGCTTGTGGATTTTCCCTGTGCTAAGAGGGAGGTTTATCCTGGTTTTCTGTAACTTTGAAGTTTTGCCTAGAGGGGAATCCTCTGTGTTTTAAATCTTATTACCCTGTAAAATTACCTTCCATCCTGATTTTACAGAGGTGCTTCTTTTACTTTTTTTTCTTTATAATAAGTTCTGTTTTTTAAGAATCTAATTGGTTTTTAGTGTCCTAAAAACCCAAGGGTCTGGTCTGTGCTCACCTTGTTTACCTATCTGGTTGTTAGATTATTCTCAAGCCTCCCCAGGAAAGGGGGTGAAGGGGCTTGGGGGGGGCGTATTTTGGGGAAACAGGAACTCCAAGTGGTCCTTTTCCTGAATCTTTGTCTAACTTACTTGGTGGTGGCAGCAGTACTCATCCAAGGACAGGGAAGGATTTGTGCCTTGGGGAAGTTTTTAACCTAAGTTGGTAGAAATAAGCTTAGGGGTCTTTCATGCAGGTCCCCACATCTGTACCCCAGAGTTCAGAGTGGGGAGGGAATCCTGACAGTAGGGTTCTATGTTTAGTATCTGAGTGACATCATATCAGTTGTGCTGAGTTACCAATAATAGATTTTTTTTTCTGACAGCCCTGCAAACTCAGTGTGGGCTCTGACAAGCAAACTATTTTTTCCTTCTCACACGTCATCACCAGTATTAAGGATTTACTGGCCAGATCAGGCCTTCAGTCACAACTGTACTTTCTCATGGTCTTTGCTTATGTCTAACTGAATGGCCTTGTAAATGGAAGTTGGTAAAAAATACCGATGGGATTAGGATGACCAGACAGCAAATGTGAAAATTCGGGATGGGGGTGGGGGGTAATAGGAGCCTATATAAGAAAAAGACCCAAAAATCAGGTCTGTCCCTATAAAATCGGGACCTCTGGTCACCCTAGATGGGACACAAAATGATGTAGACTCCAGCTCACTCTCTTAGCATTGCAATCAGCAGAGCTAATAGGAGTAAAAAGCAATAAAAACTTATTTTAGTTGCTACAGTTACCTAACATGGCTAGTAATACACAAAGAAAACACATCTAGATGCAGATTCTGCCTCTGGCCTAGCTCTGTACATCATTCCAATAGCTTATAGGAGCCACTGAAAGCATTGCATCAGACCAGGGAAGAATTCCCCTGGTGTAGGCACATCATAGGTGGTCTTTCTGTTAGTGGCTCCACACAACCCCCTTGCAAACAATGGCATAAGGGGTTCCAGAGATGGTCTGGATGTGGGAGGGACCAGACTGGGAGCAGACCCATAGCACACAATGCTATAGAAATTCCGGAATTCTGTTCGCTGCTGTAACCAAATGGGCTGCTGTAAGTTAGAGCAGACATAGATGTTAGCAAGATGTCCTTGCTGATACTGAAGAGGAATTCTCAGGAGTTCCTTGAGGCTCTGGAGGAAGGCAAAGCTTCTCAAGCCCCTGCTCCAGTAAGGAATGAAGGCTGGCCAGCTCACATCACCCACAACTCAGCGGCATGTTCAAGGAATTTTTTTTTCCAGTTCTGGGTTCCAAACCACTGGGACAAATGGGTATTAGACATCATTCAGCACAACTACCTCTCAGAAATTTCTTACCCTCCTACCAAATTTCTTGTCACTAAATCGCTTTGCTTTAACCCTTCGAAATGGACAGTGTCACAAGGTGCCTCTATCATTAACCAGTGAACTCCACTGCCTGGCCAGTTTGTGTGGTCTCACAATCACAAACACACACCAGCTTGTTATCTTTCACCAAGGTGAGTATTTATTCTTTTCTTACAAAGTTACACAGTGTAAAGCAGGCTTACAGCAAGGGGAGGCTTCCTCGCAACCTTCACTCCTCAACCCAGACTAACTCTCTGTGCTTCCTTCTGCAGTAATCTCCATGATCCAGGTGCTTCTGATCATGCCCTGTCACAGAAAGCTATGTCAAACACTGCTCAACATCTCCTGGACATTGGAGCCATTTCCCCACAGGATTGATATCCTACTTATGGATCCTACTCTTGGAGATTGTTTTCTAAAGAGAGTGGGAGTACAACCAAGTGCTTGGGAAGCACCTTTTCCAATACAGTAACTGTCACAATTCTGGTGGTGCTAAAAGTGTGCCCGAGAAAGGAGGGAGTTAATGTATTCCACTATTTAGGAAACCTCCTGATTAGGTTCTAATACAGAAAAAAAGTTATTTGGATCACCCAAAGAGCAATCCAGCTGCTGCAACATCATAGGCTGGTAATCTGTCAAGGAACCAGGACATGCTGCCACCTTTCAATTGGCAGGCAGAAACAGAAAAGGGTGAACCATTGTGACTTCAGGTATCCTGACCAGTTAATGAATGACCTCCTTCCGGCCAGAAAGGATTCTACAAGATTCTGCATCCAAAGGGTTACTACTGCATATGTCATGTTTTCAAACCCTGGGATGACATGGTCTCAATGAAAAATCAGTATTGATCAAGATTGTCTTCACCTTCTGCTCAATGGCTGCTTTGGAGGACTGAGCCTCAGTCCTTAAGGCTTCAAGTGATTGCATTTTAAGCTCTCTGGGTTTCTTCCAGAAAAGAGAATCATAGAATATCAGGGTTGGAAGGGACCTCAGGAGGTCATCTAGTCCAACCCCCTGCTCAAAGCAGGACCGATCCCCAATTAAATCATCCCAGCCAGGGTTTTGTCAAGCCTGACCTTAAAAACCTCAAAGGAAGGAGATTCCACCACCTCCCTAGGTAGCACATTCCAATGCTTCACCATCCTCCTAGAGAAAAAGTTTTTCCTAATATCCAATCTAAACCTCCCGCACTGCCACTTGAGACCATTACTCCTTGTTCTGTTGTCTGCTATCACTGAGAACTGTCTAGATCCATCCTCTTTGGAACCTTTCCCCTTTCAGGTAGTTGAAAGCAGCTATCAAATCCCCCCTCATTCTTCTCTTCCGTAGACTAAACAATCCCAGTTATCTCAGCCTCTCCTCATAAGTCATGTGTTCCAGTCCCCTAATAATTTTTTGTTGCCCTCCGCTGGACTCTTTCCAATTTTTCCACATCCTTCTTGTAGTGTGGGGCCCAAAACTGGACACAGTTCTCCAGATGAGGGCTCACCAATGTCGAATAGAGAGGAACAATCACGTCCCTCGATCTGCTGGCAATGCCCCTACTTATACAGCCCAAAATGCCGTTAGCCTTCGTGGGACCAAGGGCACACTGATGACTCATATCCAGCTTCTTATCCACTGTAACCCCCTAGGTCCTTTTCTGCAGAACTACTGCCTAGCCATTCGGTCCCTAGTCTGTAGCGGTGTATGGGATTCTTCCATCCTAAGTGCAGGACTCTGCACTTGTCCTTGTTGAACCTCATCAGATTTCTTTTGGCCTCTAATTTGTCTAGGTCTCTCTGTATCCTATCCCTACCCTCCAGCGTATCTACCTCTCCTCCCAGTTTAGTGTCATCTGCAAACTTGCTGAGGGTGCAATCCACACCATCCTCCAGATCATTTATGAAGATATTGAACAAAACCGGCCCCAGGACTGACCCTTGGGGCACTGTGCTTGATACCGGCTGCCAACTAGAAATGGAGCCATTGATCACTACCCGTTGAGCCCGATGATCTAGCCAGCTTTCTATCCACCTTATAGTCCATTCATTCAGCCCATACTTCTTTAACTTGCTGGCAAGCATACTGTGGGAGACTATATCAAAAGCTTTGCTAAAGTCAAGGAATAACACGTTCACTGCTTTCCCCTCATCCACAGAGCCAGTTATCTCATCATAGAAGGCAATTAGATTAGTCAGGCATGACTTGCCCTTGGTGAATTCATGCTGACTTGTCCTGATCACTTTCTTCTCCTCTAAGTGCTTCAGAATTGATTCCTTGAGGACCTGCTCCATGATTTTTCCAGGGACTGAGGTGAGGCTGACTGGCCTGTAGTTCCCCGGATTCGCCTTCTTCCCTTTTTTAAAGATGGGCAGTGCATTAGCCTTTTTCCAGTTATCCGGGACCTCCCCCGATTGCCATGAGTTTTCAAAGATAATGGCCAATGGCTCTGCAATCACATCCGCCAACTCCTTTAGCACTCTCAGATGCAGCTCATCCGGCCCCATGGACTGTGCCCATCCAGCTTTTCTAAATAGTCCCGAACCGCTGCATTCTCCACAGAGGGCTGGTCACCTCCTCCCCATGCTGTGCTGCCCAGTGCAGTAGTCTGGGAGCTGATCTTGTTCGTGAAGACAGAGGCAAAAAAAGCACTGAGTACATTAGCTTTTTCCACATCCTCTCTCACTAGGTTGCCTCCCTCATTCAGTAAGGGGCCCACACTTTCCTTGACTATCTTCTTGTTGCTAACATACCTGAAGAAACCCTTCTTGTTCCTCTTAACTTCTCTTGCTAGCTGCACCTCCAGGTGTGATTTGGCCTTCCTGATTTCATTCCTGCATGCCTGAGCAATATTTTTGTACTCCTCCCTGGTCATTTGTCCAATCTTCCACTTCTTGTAAGCTTCTTTTTTGTGTTTAAGATCAGCAAGGATTTCACTGTTAAGCCAAGCTGGTCGCCTGCCATATTTACTATTATTTCTACACATCGGGATGGTTTGTTCCTGGAACCTCAATAAGGATTCTTTGAAATATAGCCAGCTCTCCTGGACTCCTTTTCCCCTCAATTTATTCCCCCAGGGGATCCTGCCCATCAGTTCCCTGAGGGAGTCAAAGTCTGCTTTTCTGAAGTCCAGGGTCCGTATTCTGCTGCTCTCCTTTCTTCCCTGTGTCAGGATCCTGAACTCGACTGTCTCATGATCACTGCCTTCCAGGTTCCCATCCACTTTTGCTTCCCCAACTAATTCTTTCCGGTTTGTGAACAGCAGGTCAAGAAGAGCTCTGACCCTAGTTGGTTCCTCGAGCACTTGCACCAGGAAATTGTCCCCTACACTTTCCAAAAACTTCTTGGATTGTCTGTGCACCACTGTATTGCTCTCCCAGCAGATATCCGGGTGATTGAAGTCTCCCATGAGAACCAGGGCCTTCGATCTAGTAACTTCCGGGAGTTGCCGGAAGAAAGCCTCGTCCACCTCATCCCCCTGGTCTGGTGGTCTATAGCAGACTCCCACCACAACATCACCCTTGTTGCTCACACTTCTAAACTTAATCCAGAGACTCTCAGGTTTTTCTGCAGTTTCATACCGGCACTCTGAGCAATCGTACTGACTGCTCTCTTACGTACAATGCAACTCCCCCACCTTTTCTGCCCTGCCTGTCCTTCCTGAACAGTTTATATCCTTCCATGACAGTACTCCAGTCATTTGAGTTATCCCACCAAGTCTCTGTTATTCCAATCACATCATAATTCCTTGACTGTGCCAGGACTTCCACTTCTCCCTGCTTGTTTCCCAGGCTTTTTGCATTTGTGTATAGGCACTTAAGATAACTTGCTGATCATCCCGCTTTCTCAGTATGAGGCAGGAGCCCTCCCCTCTTGTGCTCTCCTGCTCGTGCTTCCTCCCGGTATCCCACTTCTCTCAGGGCTGTGGTCTCCTTCCCCCGGTGAACCTAGTTTAAAGCCCTCCTCACTAGGTTAGCCAGCCTGCTTGCGAAGATGCTCTTCCCTCTCTTCATTAGGTGGAGCCCATCTCTGCCTAGCACTCCACCTTCTTGGAACACCATCCCATGGTCAAAGAGTCCAAAGCCTTCTCTCCGACATCACCTGCGTAGCCATTCGTTGACTTCCAGGATTCGATGGTCTCTACCCGGGCCTTTTCCTTCCGCAGGGAGGATGGACGAGAACACCACTTGCTCCTCAAACTCCTTTTATCCTTCTTCCCAGAGCCACGTAGTCTGCAGTGATCCGCTCAAGGTCATTCTTGGCAGTATCATTGGTGCCCACCTGGAGAAGCAGGAAAGGGTTGGTCTGTAGCACAGTTTAGAGCAAACAAGTTCCATTATCTATATTTTTTAAAATTGGTGCATATTTTAGTGACACATAAGTATGTGCATTATATTTTCTTCCTCAGAAATTAGTGTACAGTATTCTGATGCAACTGTTAAAGCCTCTGTGTGTAGTAGCAGGGCTTGAAAAATCACTCACCTATAGTAAGAAGGAATCTTTTCCAGGTGAGTGTAATCAATTTCTGTAGAATCAAAGATGAATCATTTTAAAATCCAGTTCTTCTGTTCAATCATACCAGTCCAGAAGCTTGGGTAGAGAATCCACCAGCCACTAGATGGATACAGAATTATTGGTTTTCTAGATATTGTCAGCTTTCAACATATTAGGAGCTTCCTTGATCATATCGGAACTCAGTAATTTCTCGTTTCACCAAGTGGGACTTTGGTACTTTTGTCAACTGAGAATCTTGAATAAGTAGAGAATGGAATAAGTCTCAGAAGTGTGAGAGGTTTTCCAGCCACACGCTGGTATGAAGCTGTTTTTGAAGCTACCAACAGTCTTGGAGCCCATTATCCTACATATTGCAGGCCAGTCCTTACAGAAATACAACATGGCCAGCTACTGCAGGAGCTACAGGACTAGGTTTCTAGGTTGCCAGATTCTCAGTTTCTACAGGCAGAATTCTGGCTGAACTCTGAGGGAAGCTACTACTTGGAAGAAGAGTCATGGGCTTGTTCTTCGAGTGCTTGCTCATGTCCATTCCAATATAGGTGTGCCCGTCAGTACATGTGCACAGTCTCTGGAAGTTTTTCCCTCAGTGGTATCTGTCGGGTTGGCTCCTGTGCCGACTAGAGAGGCGCCTTCATGGGGCGGTATATAGGGGCTTGCCAATCCCTGCCCCTTCAGTTCCTTTTTACTGCCCTTGACAGTCACTGCAACATTACTGGTTTCTTGCTCTTGCAATGCCTTTCTTCAGTTGACCTCTGTAAATAGAAAATTGTATATAGTTATTACATTAGTTGGTAGTTAGAACAATAGTTTACGAGTTAGTGTAGGTCGAGTTCCCCGCACGCAGGTTTAAGGTTTTAAGCCATGTGCTGCGTGTCACAAGCCGATGCCGCATGACAGTTGCCTCAAGTGCCTTGGCTCCGAGGAAAGGCTCTACAGAGGACTCCTGGCCCCGTCATTTTCCACTGGTGCACAAGAAGACAATCCCAGCACCGACTTCTTGGCATCACTCACTGTCACCGGTGCTGAAGAAGAAGCAGCGTAAGACGGACTGGGGGCGCTAGCTGACCCCAAAGCCAGCAGACCATAGGGGCTCAGAGAGTGTGCAGCCCATGCTAGGCTACTCTGAGATAGCAGCAGAGTGCACAGTGTCATTGACTTCGGGGCTGGGAAGGGCACAGCCGAGTCCGACACAAATGCTCTACCTGCCGAGGGAGAGCCACCGAGAAAACTCAGGCCTGGCTTTACCATCCATGCCAGAGGCATTCCAAGCAGAGAGGGAACTACTCTCCCTCTCAATGCCCCAGCAAGTTGTGAACAGTTAGCAACACGCACCACAAGACTCTATGCAGGAAAGCAAGTGCCTATCAAGGGCAAGCTGGCAATGATGCAACGGCATAGCTCTTCACCCATGTGGCATCGCTCCACCTCATGGCACTGATCTACATTTCGTCACTGCTCTCCCCTGCAGCACCGCTCTACTTCCCAGCACTACCCCATTTCAGGACTGCACTGCTCATCTCCTGCACAACACCGCTTACTGATGGCAACCGGCACCACGCCACCGTGATCGCCCAGAAGTGACTTCCATGAATCAGACTCAGAGGCTGAATCCTATGCCTCATGAGGGAACAAACACTGATCGCGTTACAGGCACCAAGTGCTGGACATGGTGCAAGGGATGGCTTTGATGCCGTGGTCATGAATTCAATAGCAGATGCCTATGTCATGACCAGTGTGGAACCCTTGGGCGTTACAGTAGCTCCAAGGGCACCAGTCAGGATACTCATACTCGGCGACTTCTGAAGGGTGAGCTCTTCCACCATCTCCCTCAGAACAGGTCAGTACAGAGGTTGGTGCTGATGCTGGTACCGAGAAACGAGACACCCCTTCACAGGGCCTGTCTACAGAAGAGGTACAGTCCCTGTACAGGCTTCATCCTCCTCCTCCCTGGATGAGGCACTGCCAGGGAGCACCGTGGCACACACTCAGGATGATTAAGGGTGAATCAGGAGCTTTTGCTCAGGATGGTCCAAAACATGGGCATTCAGGCAGAAGAAATCACTGAGTCTGCTCACTCTCTTGTGGACATATTGGCACCCTCCGGGCCGTCTGAGTTGCCTTGCCCCTGAATTGGGCTATTCTGGAGCCGATAAAAACCCTTTGGCAAACCCCCGTGTCAATACAGCCAATGGCTAAGAGAATGGAGAGAGAGAATTTTGTTCCTCAAAAGGGTTACAAGTTCCTATGTACTCACCCACCAGTGGGCTCACTGGTTGTTTCTGAGGTGAATTAAAGAGAAACAGGGACAGCAGGAATGCCAAGGATGCAAAAAAATTGGACTTATTTGGCAGGAAAGTGTATTCCATGGGGGACCTCCAGCTGAGGAAAGCTAACCATCAGGCCCTCTTAGGCTGCTGTGGGTTTAATTCCGAGTCTGCCTTATAGAAGTTCAAGGAACTCCTGCCTCTAGGATCGAGGGTCCGTTCATAGCCTCAGTGGAGGAAGGGAAGGCAGTAGCCAAGGCATCCTTTCAGGTGGCTCTCAGCGCAGTGGTCATGATGAGACAGTGCTCCTGGCTACAGGCCTTCAGACATCCATCTGAGGTCCAGAAAACCATCCAGTACCTGCCATTTGCAGGGGGCTTCCTCTTCTCAGAGCAAACGGACTCAAAGCTCCATAGTTTGAGACTCCTGGGCCACCTTGAAGTCATTGGACCTACATACACCAGACCCTACAAGGAGGTATTTTAAACCATGGCAATTGGGCAGGTTCTATCCTGCACATCAACAACATCAGAAGCAAGACTTCAGTAGGAGGAGAAATAAGGACTATAGGAGGTGCCCTCCTCCTCCTCACTCGACATCAGCCCAGACATCCACCTCGGCGAGACGCACGGCAGGCTCAAAGCAGACTTTGTGAGGGTATGCCCGAGGACAGTATACTGGAACGTTACCTGGATCCTACCTCCCCTTTGTTTGTGGACTGGCTGTCATCTTGCATTACTATTGACCATTGGGTGTTGCACACAGTAGAAGTGGGATATATCCTACAGTTCAGTTTTTCCTCTCCTTCCCAACCTCCCTCCCCATCCTTCTTCAGGGACCCTTCTCATGAGAGATTTCTGGCTCAGAAGATGCAGTCGCTCCTAAGGGCAGGAGCAGTGGAGGAGGTTCTTCTGTGTCTAAGGTGCAGAGGGTTCTACTCCCATTATTTCCGGATCCCAAAGGCTAATAGCGACCTCAGACCCATCTTGGATCTGCGAAACCTCAACGGATTCATAAAGAAGCTGAGGTTCCGCATGGTCTCCCTGGCCTCAATTATCCTGTCTGGATCCAGGGGACTGGTACAATGCCCTCAACCTAAAGGACGTGTATTTTCAAATCACAATATTCCAAGGACACAGGAAGGTGTCTATGATTTGTGGTGGACCACAGCCATTATCAGTTCACAGTGCTATCCTTTGGCTTGTCAGCACTCCGAGGGTATTCACAAATGGCATGTCAGTTGTGGCAGCCTTCCTGAGAGGAGAGGGGTGCACGTATACCCCTATCTGGACGACTGGCTGATCAGAGGCTGGTTCAGGGAGCAAGTCGAAGCTCACGTAAAACTGATATGGTCGACCTTTCAAGACTTGGGGCTATTTATAAACACACAGAAATCTATATTTGCACCAGCCCAGAGAAAGCCCGAGCCAGGGCTTTTCTTCTGGAGAGTTGCTTTTGAGTGATGGGGGGCTCATAGAAAGTGTAACAGAACACACCATTACTACATCAAGGACCTGCTTGAAACTGCTGGGCCACATGGCATCATGCACTTATGTGGTGCAGCATGCACAGCTGAGACTAAGGCCACTCCAATCGTGGCTCACGTTAGTATACACACCAGGACGCCATCATCTGGACAGGGTGGTCTCCCTTCCCCCATTGGTAATTTCAACGCTTTAGTGATGGCAGAACCTGGAGAACGTGTGCGCAGGTTTCCTTCTCAAGACCCACTCCCATGCTGTCCCTAGTCATGGATGATCTGGGTACCCTCAGGACCCAAGGCCTTTGGTCACTGGAGGAACTGGCTTTGCACATCAATGTGTGGGAGCTAAGGGTGGTGTGGTTGGCCTGTCTGGCTTTCAGAACCCATTTGGAGGGAAACCAGATATCAGTCCTCATGGACATCACAACAGCGATGTACTACATAAACAGACAATGGGGAGCTCGCTCCTCTCCCCTATGTCAGGAGGCTCTGAGTTTGTGGGACTTTTGTATAACCCATTCTATTCACCTCGAAGCATCCTAACTGCCAGGATTGCAGAATGAGTTGGCAGACATCTCAGCAGATCCTATACCAACCCTCTCAAGTGGTCCATTCACTCACACTTAAACACGATTTTCCAGAAATGGGGGTTTCCTTTGGTGGATTTGTTTGCGACGAGACTCAACAGGAGATGCCCCCAACTCTGCTTTTCGGGGACACAGCCCAGGCTCTCTCACAGATGCCTTTCTCCTCCCCTGGCTGGGAAGGCTTCTGTACACATTCCCTCCTACTCCTCTGATCCACAAGGTCCTATTCAAAGTCAAGAAGGACCAAGCAGAGCTGATCCTCATAGCACCAGCTTGGCCGCACCAACATTGGTTCACAACCTTACCGGACCTCTAAGTGGACAGACCTATCAGCTTACCACTGCTCCTGGACTTGATCTCACAAAACCACAGTCGCCTGCTCTGCCCAAATCTCGAATCCCTTCACCTGCCAATATGGAATGATTGTGTTTGGAATGAGAGCAGGAGATGGTCTTCGGGAGCAGAAAACCATCCACTAGAGCCATGTACTTAGCTAAATGGAAAGATTCTCCATCTGGTTGCTTCTAAAGGGGTCTTTCTCACTGAGGCCTCTCTGTCCCTTATCTTGGATTACCTGCTCCATCTGAAACATGGAGGTTTAGCGATATCACCTGTAAGAATCCACCTGGCAGCGATCTCCGTGTTTCACCCCTGGGTGAACAGCCGCTCAATATTCTCAAACCAGATTTGTGGCTGGTTCCTCAAAGGACTGGAGTGAATGTACCCACAAGTTCGCCAACCCCTGCCTCTTTGGGACCTTAATCCGGTACTGGCAAGACTGACAGGCCCTTTGTTCGAGCCACTGCTGTCTTTCCTTCTTTTTACTTTATCTGTCATAGAAGGTTGCATTCCTGGTGGTTGTCACCTCAGCTGGAAGGGTCTTGAAGATTCAGGCACTTACCTCTGAACCAGCATATACAGTCTTTTTCAAGGAAAAGGTGCAGCTACGACCCCAACCATCCTTACTGCCAAAGGTCGTCTCTCAATTCCATAGTAATCAAGACATATTCCTCCCAGTCTTCTATCCAAAGCACCATGCTAGCAAGGAGGAACAGTGGCTTCACTCACTGGACGTCTGACAGGTGCTCCCTTTCTATTTAGAGAGGACCAAGCCCTTTAGGAAGACCACACAACTCTCTGTGCCCATCGCAGACAGACTGAAAGGCAGTCCAGTCTTGACACAGAAAATCTTGTGATGGATCACGGCCAGTATCCTTACTTGCTATGACTTGGCAGGAGTCCCAGCTCCTAAACTAACGGCTCACTCTACAAGAGCAAAAGCGTCATCAGCTGCGTTTGTGGCACAGGCCCCCATACAGGACATCTGCAGTGTAGTGACATGGTCATTGGTCCACAAGTTTGTTACGTGCTATACCAACTCAACAAGCCAGAGATGATGCGGGCTTTGGCAGAGCAGTGCTTCAGTCAGCATGCAAATGAACTCCGAGCCCTCCTGCAAAGTAACTGCTTGGGAATCACCTATATTTTAAATGGACAGGGGCAAGCACTCGAAGAAGAAAAAAATGGTTACTAACCTTTCTGTAACTGATATTCTTTGAGATGTGTTGCTCATGTCCATTCCAAAACCTGCCCACCTACCCCTCTGTTGGAGTTGCCGGCAAGAGGGAACTTCAGTGGCAGGGGGGTCAGCAGGCCCCTATATGCCGCGACATGAGTGCGCAACTCCAGGGGGGCACAGGAGCCGACACAAAAAAAGAAAAAAAGTCTGTTTCCACCTCACCCAATAGTCAGATAGACAACCAGTTTAACTTCAGACACTCCTAAACCATTCCCTTTTCCTGATTTGTTGTCCTCTTTAATTTTCCTGGATTGCCTCTTGCCTGATCCCGTTCTTCCAAGGCCTTGTTTGAAGGGGACTGGATTAGATGACCTATTGATGTCCCTTCTAGTTCTACACTTCTATTATTTGTTCCTTCTTCACTCCCACTTGCTGTCTCCTCAGCTCATATTCTCTATTAGCTTCCCACTCCTGCCTTTTGACTCTGTCCCCTAACTCCTTGCTTTCTCATAGACTACACTGTTGCCTTCTGGACCAGTTCAGCACTCTTGGCTCCCAGTCTGGTCCCCAGCTCCATGCTCTGTAGCTTCTGGCCCAACTACCATCTGTTTTATCAAACAGCAGCTTTTAATAGTGACAGCTCTTCCCTTCCACGGAGCTCCTGGCTGGAGCCGAATCAAGTGGGCAGAGCCAACAGCAAAATTTGGGAATTGCTGTTGTACATTAATAATTTTCTGATGGGATTGTTTCTACAGCTGAATATGCAGTATTGTTGTAACCTTGTCATTACCAGGATCTTAGAGAGACAAGGTGGGTGAGGTAATATCTTTTATTGGACCAACTTCTGTTGAGAAAGGCAAGCTTTCCAGCCACACACAGCTCTTCCTCAGGTCTGAGAAAGGTACTTAGAGTGTCACAACTAAATACAAGATCAAACAGACAGTTTAGCATAAGAATTGAGCATGTATTCTAAGGGACCATTTAAGGTGAAGTGACCTGTTAACGCACCTGCAGTCATAGGACTAAAAGGGGGGATTAGTGGGTTACAGATAATTGTAATACATTGTAAATCCAGTGTCTTTATTCAGACCATGCTTTTTAGTGTCTAATGAAGTTATGAATTTAAGCTCCCAGGCTCGTCTTTTGAAAAAGTTGTGCAGGTGTCCTTTGAGGATGAGAACTGAGAGTTCGGATGTGTTGTGATTGCTTTGTCAAAAGTGTTCACCAGCAGGTGATAGTGGTTTTGTCATCATTTTCCTGTGTGAGTTCATTCAAGAGTGTAGTGATTGTCTGGTTTCACCCATATAATTGTTATTGTGGGCATTTAAGTGCATTCAGTGAGGTTTATAACATGTTGTGATAGGCATGTGTAGAACCCATGGATCTTCAAAGGTGTATTGTAGGGGGTGTTGATCATTGTAGCTATGGAAATATGTTTGCAGATTTTGCATCTGTGGTTTTGGCAGGGGCTGGTGTGTCTTGGTCTGTGGGGAGCTTGCTTCAGACGATGAGCTTGGAGAGCTCGGGGGGTTGTTTGAAGTCCAAAAGAATGGGTTCAGGAAAGACTTCTTTCAAGATGGGGTCCGCATTGAGTATGGGTCATAGTTGTTTCATGATACTGTGTATGGGTTCCCATGTGGGGTGCTAGGTATCAAGAAGGGGTATGTGGTTGCAGGAGGGTTTATTTCTATATTGAAACATTTTGGTAGACCATTCCATGATGCGATCTACTTCTCTGGTAGAGTGTCTTTGTTTGGTAAAGGTGGTTTTGAGTGTGGAACATATTCTGTGGTATCTGAGTGTCTGGCTGTAGACAACAGATTTCTTGGTGTGTTTGGGGTGGTTACTGGATCTATGACGGTAGGTGATCCGAGGGTTTCTTGTATATAGTTGTCTGTAGGGTTCCATTGTTGAAGCTGATCATGATGTCCAGGGAAATGGTGCTAGTGTGGGAGTGCTCCCAAGTGAGTTAATGTATGGGTGAAAAGAAAAGGAGTACTTGTGGCACCTTAGACACTAACCAGTTTATTTGAGCATAAGCTTTCGTGAGCTACAGCTCACTTCATCGGATGCATACTGTGGAAAGTGTAGAAGATCTTTTTATACACACAAAGCATGAAAAAATACCTCCCCCCACCCCACCCTCCTGTTGGTAATAGCTTATCTAAAGTGATCACTCTCCTTACAATGTGTAATCAAGTTGGGCCATTTCCAGCACAAATCCAGGGTTTAACAAGAACGTCTGGGGGGGGGGGGTAGGAAAAAACAAGGGGAAATAGGTTACCTTGCATAATGACTTAGCCACTCCCAGTCTCTATTCAAGCCTAAGTTAATTGTATCCAATTTGCAAATGAATTCCAATTCAACAGTTTCTCGCTGGAGTCTGGATTTGAAGTTTTTTTTGTTGTAATATCGCAACTTTCATGTCTGTAATCGCGTGACCAGAGAGATTGAAGTGTTCTCTGACTGGTTTTTGAATGTTATAATTCTTGACATCTGATTTGTGTCCATTTATTCTTTTACGTAGAGACTGTCCAGTTTGACCAATATACATGGCAGAGGGGCATTGCTGGCACATGATGGCATATATCACATTGGTGGATGTGCAGGTGAACGAGCCTCTGATAGTGTGGCTGATGTGATTAGGCCCTGTGATGGTGTCCCCTGAATAGATATGTGGGCACAGTTGGCAACGGGCTTTGTTGCAAGGATAGGTTCCTGGGTTAGTGGTTCTGTTGTGTGGTATGTGGTTGCTGGTGAGTATTTGCTTCAGGTTGGGGGGCTGTCTGTAGGCAAGGACTGGCCTGTTTCCCAAGATTTGTGAGAGTGTTGGGTAATCCTTCAGGATAGGTTGTAGATCCTTAATAATGCATTGGAGGGGTTTTAGTTGGGGGCTGAAGGTGACGGCTAGTGGTGTTCTGTTATTTTCTTTGTTAGGCCTGTCCTGTAGTAGGTGACTTCTGGGAACTCTTCTGGCTCTATCAATCTGTTTCTTCACTTCCGCAGGTGGGTATTGTAGTTGTAAGAATGCTTGATAGAGATCTTGTAGGTGTTTGTTTCTGTCTGAGGGGTTGGAGCAAATGCGGTTGTATCGCAGAGCTTGGCTGTAGACAGTGGATCGTGTGGTGTGGTCAGGGTGAAAGCTGGAGGCATGTAGGTAGGAATAGCGGTCAGTAGGTTTCCGGTATAGGGTGGTGTTTATGTGACCATCGTTTATTAGCACTGTAGTGTCCAGGAAGTGGATCTCTTGTGTGGACTGGACCAGGCTGAGGTTGATGGTGGGATGGAAATTGTTGAAATCATGGTGGAATTCCTCAAGGGCTTCTTTTCCATGGGTCCAGATGATGAAGATGTCATCAGTGTAGCGCAAGTAGAGTAGGGGCATTAGAACAACGCTTCCTCAGCTCTCGTCCCCTAAGTCAGCCATAAAAATGTTGTCATACTGTGGGGCCATGCGGGTACCCATAGCAGTGCCGCTGATTTGAAGGTATACATTGTCCCCAAATGTAAAATAGCTATGGGTAAGGACAAAGTCACAAAGTTCAGCCACCAGGTTAGCCGTGACATTATCGGGGATAGTGTTCTTGACGGCTTGTAGTCCATCTTTGTGTGGAATGTTGGTGTAGAGGGCTTCTACATCCATAGTGGCCAGGATGGTATTATCAGGAAGATCACCGATGGATTGTAGTTTCCTCTGGAAGTCAGTGGTGTCTCGAAGGTAGCTGTGAGTGCTGGTAGCGTAGGGCCTGAGGAGGGAGTCTACATAGCCAGACAATCCTGCTGTCAGGGTGCTAATGCCTGAGATGATGGGGCGCCCAGGATTTCCAGGTTTATGGATGTTGGGTAGTACATAGAATATCCCAGGTCAGTGTTCCAGGGGTGTGTCTGTGCGGATTTGATGTTGTGCTTTTTTAGGGAGTTTCTTGAGCAAATGCTGTAGTTTCTTTTGGTAACTCTCAGTGGGATCAGAGGGTAATGGCTTGTAGAAAGTGGTGTTGGAGAGCTGCCGAGCAGCCTCTTGTTCATATTCCGACCTATTCATGATGACAACAGCACCTCCTTTGTCAGCCTTTTTGATTATGATGTCAGAGTTGTTTCTGAGGCTGTGGATGGCATTGTGTTCCGCACGGCTGAGGTTATGGGGCAAGTGATGCTGCTTTTCCACAATTTCACCCCGTGCACGTCGGCGGAAGCACTCTATGTAAAGTCCAGTCTGCTGTTTTGACCTTCAGGAGGAGTCCACCTGGAATCCTTCTTCTTGTAGTGTCGGTAGGGAGGTCTCTGTGGATTAGTATGTTGTTCAGAGGTATGTTGGAAATATTCCTTGAGTCGGAGACGTCGAAAATAGGATTCTTGGTCACCACAGAACTGTATCATGTTTGTGGGGGTGGAGGAGCAGAAGGAGAGGCCCCGAGATAGGACAGCTGCTTCTGCTGGGCTGAGAGTATAGTTGGATAGGTTAACAATATTGCTGGGTGGGTTGAGGGAACCATTGCTGTGGCCCCTTGTGGCATGTAGTAGTTTAGAAAGTTTAGTGTCCTTTTTCTTTTGTAGAGAAGCAAAGTGTGTGTTGTAAATGGCTTGTCTCGTTTTAGTAAAGTCCAGCCACGAGGAAGTTTGTGTGGAAGGTTGGTTTTTTATGAGAGTATCCATTTTTGAGAGCTCATTCTTAATCTTTCCCTGTTTGCTGTAGAGGATGTTGATCAGGTGGTTCTGCAGTTTCTTTGAGAGCATGTGGCACAAGCTGTCAGCATAGTCTGTGTGGTATGTAGATTGTAATGGATTTTTTACCTTCAGTCCTTTTGGTACGATGTCCATTTGTTTGCATTTGAAAAGGAAGATGATGTCTGTCTGTATCTGTACAAGTTTTTTCATGCAGTTGATAGATTTCCACTCCATACGGCTAAATGCAGTGCCTTGCATAATGACAGGTTTCAGAGTAACAGCCGTGTTAGTCTGTATTCGCAAAAAGAAAAAGAGTACTTGTGGCACCTTAGAGACTAACCAATTTATATGAGCATAAGCTTTCGTGAGCTACAGCTCACTTCATCGGATGCATACTGTGGAAAGTGTAGAAGATCTTTTTATAACCCTGGATTTGTGCTGGAAATAGCCCACCTTGGTTATCATACACATTGTAAGGAGAGTGGTCACTTTAGATAAGCTATTACCAGCAGGAGAGTGGGGTGGGGGGAGGTATTTTTTCATGCTTTGTGTGTATAAAAAGATCTTCTACACTTTCCACAGTATGCATCCAGTGAAGTGAGCTGTAGCTCACAAAAGCTTATGCTCAAATAAATTGGTTAGTCTCTAAGGTGCCACAAGTACTCCTCCTCTTTTTGCGAATACAGACTAACACGGCTGTTACTCTGAAACCTGTCAATGTATGGGTGGTGGTTGTTGAAGTTGTGGTGGAAATCTATGAGGTAGTTGAAGTCGTCCGTCCAGAGGATGAAAGTATCATTGAAGTATCTGAAGTATATCATTGGTTTTATGGTGCATTTGTCCAGAAATTCTTCAAGGTGGCCCATGAAGTGATTGGCATATTGGGGAACCATCCTCGTACCCATAGCTGTTCCTATTGTTTGGACAAAGTGATGGTTGAATATAAAATTGTTACGGTGACGATGAAATAGAACTTGCTGAGGGTACAATCCATCCCATCATCCAGATCATTAATGAAGATGTTGAACAAAACCGGCCCCAGGACAGACCCTGGGGCAAACCTCATGATACCAGCTGCCAGCTAGACATCGAGCTGTTGATCACTACCTGTTGAGCCTGATGATCTAGCCAGCTTTCTATCCATCTTATAGTCCATTCATACAATCCATACTTTAGCTTGCTGGCAGGAATACTGTGGGAGACTGTATCAAAAGCTTTGCTAAAGCTTTGTTTAGGCTATGTTTTGTAAAGGGTTGTTTCCTTATGGATAAGAAATCAGTGAAAAGAGTCAGATATAGTCTTAGTGTAATCTTTTTGTTCACAAAAAATTTACATAAAATCCTGTTTCCTTGAAAACAGTAGAAACAAACAGCAAGCAATTTCCTTGCTCAGAGATCTCAAATGCACCCCTCTCGCAAGCTCTGTGCCCAAGAAGCTCTGTATCTTCACTTCCTTTCAGGGTCATGTTCATAACCCCTGTTGGCCTGTCCTTCCAACACACACAGCCTACAACCAACATTCTAGCCCGTATGTTCACAACCACAGACTCCATTGTTAATTCAGCTCTGCCTTGGTCATGTAACCTAGTTTCTTGAGCTGTAGCCCCTATTTGTATGCAACTGTTTCTACTATATAAAGGGGCTTGATTACTCTTTCTGTTGATCCTGAAAGAGGGCTTAGCACACTATTGGCCTGAATGAGCTCTGAAATTATTTTTGGATCCAAGACCCCCTGATTATAGCCATTAGCACTTTTTCAGTATAACATTATTATTATTATCCTCCTCATTTTACACATGGAGGCACTAAGGCCAGGTCTACACTAAAAAGTTAAATTGATCTAGCTCTGTTGCTCAGGGGTGTGAAAAATCCCTTACTGACATAGTTAAAATGACTTAACCCTCCACATAGGCTACATCTACACTACAGCACTTACAGTGGCCCTGCAGCACTTCTGGTGACGATGTTCTAAGTTGACAGGAGCTCTTAGTGAGAGCTGTCTTGTTGGCTTAATAACTCCTGCCTCTGCAAGAGGCGATAAGAGAATCTCTCCTTATGACATAGTGCTGTCTAGACCAGCGTTTAGGTTAGTGTAATTTACATTGCTCAGGGGTGTGGATTATTCACAGCCCTGAGTGACATAAATTATACTGAAGTAACCTTTAGTTTAGACAAGTTTGTAGACAGCACTAGGTTGATAGAAGAATTTTTTGGTGACCTAGCTACCACCTTTCAGGGATGTGGATTAACTACAGTGATGGGAAAATGCCTCCCATCGCTGTAATGAGTGTCTTCTACACTGAAGCAGTTCAGCAGCACAGCTAGAGCTGTGCCACTTTAGTGGTTTAAGTGTAGACAGTGTCTAAGATAGAGAGGTGCTAAATGACTTGCAAAAGTATCAGAGCAAGACTATGGCAATGTCAGGAATGGAACCTAGATCTTCCTAACTGCATCTAAATTGGAGTAATTATACTGGAATAGAATCACATTTATTCCAGAATAGAGTATCCAGCTGGGAAGTTATACTGTTATAGCTATAGTGGTATAATTATTCTGCTGTAGTTTTGCTGGTAAGCTTCCAGGTATAGACAAGCCCTTGATTTCTAGCTTTGGAAGTATGAACCAGAGGCCTTCTTCCATGCATTAACCAAGATTAGTCTCCAAATATATTGTACCTTGACTTGTTAAAAATTGTCATGAGTGCTCTCCCTGTGTGTGTTATATAACATTATGCATTGTACTAAACAAACTGTTAAAAATAAACCAGAAAGACAAAAGGGACAAAAGTGCATACTGAAATATGTATATATAGCACTGGAAAGCGAGAAACAAGGGTCAGGGATTTCCACAAGTAAAATATTCTTGAAGAATTCATATTTTTCCCTGGCACCAACAGTTCCTAGCTTTCAGTTTCAATTTCAGTCTGACTTTACTTTGAATCACCTTTAGTTGTAGCAAGGTCCAAAAGTGCAAATGAGGTTTGTTTTGTAGTTCATTTTTACCAGTGCCTTTCCAAATAAATTGTAATTGCTTCAACCCTTTTACCTTTAAAGTTTTTCAAGAATCCTATCATTTTCACTAAGGATCTTCTCTCAGAGAAGATTTGTCATGAAGTATCTAAGAAGTGAATTATAGCCTTTATCAAGGAAAAAACTAGACTTTCGAGAGGCTGAAATGTCAAGTATTGTGTTTGCCTTTGTAAGTCTGAACTTCAAGTGCAGGACCTCTTTGTATCTATTTACAGAGAGATAGTGACCCAACTGAGCACAAGTGCTACAGGAATACTGTTATTTCACTACTGGAGGCAGAGGGAAAATTGTGAACTCTAGTCTCCTTGTTTCAGCACTGCCTACCTGATCTGGCTTCAGGCTAGCTGATGCCTCAGTTTTCACTCAAGTTGGAGCTTCTGACCTCCCAGCCCGGTTAACATGCTGCAGGGACTTTTGCAGTGTCTTGGCTATCTAACTAAATGATTGATGCAAATATCCTCAAATTCCAGGGTGTCTAGAACAAACATAAGGGACTTCCACCCCAGTCTCAGGTGGGGATCAGCCCCTACTTCTTGAGGGTCTGTTTTCTTTTCAGACTTCAAACCATCTTCAGCCCTAGTCTCAAGATGGGCCCAGTCTCTCCTTCCTGAAGGTCCTTCTTCTCTTCTCGAACCCTTCTGGGCTCCTTTGAGGCTCCACCAAGCACCAGCTCCCTGGGCTTCCTACCCAGTGTCTCTCTCCTCGTCTTTTCGGTTTTCCACAGGCTTCTATCTTATACTCGCCCCCAAAGGCCTGCTTTAGCCATATAACCTGCCTGTCATATGGCTTTGCTCATTTTCTCCATCTGGGGAGGCAAGGTAAGGGTGTCACAGGTGGGGTTGGGTCCATCTCAGAGAGCCAGTCACCCTGTGACAGTCTTGTTACTGTAAGAGGTGTACACTCAACAGTGTCATTTAGAATCATAGAATATCAGAGTTGGAAGGGACCTCTGGAGGTCATCTAGTCCAACCCCCTGCCCAGAGCAGGACCAATCCCAACTAAATCATCCCAGCCAGGGCTTTCTCAAGCCTGACATTAAAAACGTCTAAGGAAGGGGATTCCACCACCTCCCTAGGTAACGCATTCCAGTGTTTCACCACCCTCCTAGTGAAAAAGTTTTTCCTAATATCCAACCTAAACCTCCCCCACTGCAACTTGAGACCATTACTCCTTGTCCTGTCATCTGCTATCACTGAGAATAGTCTAGGTCCATCCTCTTTGGATCCACCTTTCAGGTAGTTAAAAGCAACTATCAAATCCCCCCTCATTCTTCTCTTCCGTAGACTAAACAATCCCAGTTCCCTCAGCCTCTCCTCATAAGTCATGTGTTCCAGACCCCTAATCATTTTTGTTGCCCTTCGCTGGACTCTCTCCAATTTTTCCACATCCTTCTTGTAGTGTGGGGCCCAAAACTGGACACAGTACTCCAGATGAGGCCTCACCAATGTCGAATAGAGGGGAACGATCACGTCCCTCAGTCTGCTGGCAATGCCCCTACTTATACACCCCAAAATGCCATTGGCCTTCTTGGCAACAAGGGCACACTGTTGACTCATATCCAGCTTCTCGTCCACTGTCACCCCTAGGTCCTTCTCTGCAGAACTGCTGCCTAGCCATTCGGACCCTAGTCTGTAGCGGTGCATGAGATTCTTCCGCCCTAATTGCAGGACTCTGCACTTGTCCTTGTTGAACCTCATCAGATTTCTTTTGGCCCAATCCTCCAATTTGTCTAGGTCCCTCTGTATCCTATCCCTCCCCTCCAGCGTATCTACCACTCCTCCCAGTTTAGTGTCATCCGCAGACTTGCTGAGGGTGCAATCCACACCATCCTCCAGATCATTAATGAAGATATTGAACAAAACCGGCCCCAGGACTGACCCTTGGGGCACTCTGCTAGATACCAGCTGCCAACTAGACATGGAGCCATTGATCACTACCCGTTGAGGCCAACAATCTAGCCAACTTTCTACCCACCTTGTAGTGCATCCAGCCAGCCCATTTATAGGAAGTTAAACTCCATTTCAGCAGAGAATAGAAAGGCTCTCATAGTTAACTATAGTGAAAGCAGATTTTAAAAATCGTCAATCCATTTACAATTGTCCTTGCAGTTCCCAGTTCAACAGATGAAATTGTATTTAAAAAAAAACAAACCCAAAAACCAATTTGCATCCATAATTAGAAAATGAAACTCTTTTAAAAGTAAATTATCTAAGTCACTCTGAATGTTACTAAAATACTCTTGTTGTTTTGAAGTTTTGTCTCTCCCAAAATCTTGTGAACCTTTACACGTTTTGGTTGAATTTACGGTAAAGATTTACTGTGTTCAAACTTTATCCAAAAATATTTTTCTTTTGTGTTTATTGGATGCATTGTGTTGAATGAGCTTTTGTAAAGGTGTGGCATAGTCATTTTCAATTGATTATGGTTCACTCTACTGGAATTAGTTACTTTTATTATAAGTACTGTATGAGATAATAAATAAAAGAAATATGACTCTCTGTGCTGGGAACTTGTAGCTTCATTGCACAGTAGAATTAATTCCAAAGAACAAAATTATATGCTTTGAGTATTAAGATAGTAAAATATAAGAAGGTGGAAGCTTTGTCCTACAATTTTACCCTTTTTGGATGAGACTTTTACCCTTTGGAAGGGATCCCATGCATATAGGGGCAAAGAAGTAGGTACAATAAAGAGTAGATTTCCACCTATATCTTCCAGAGAATTTACTTATGTGAGACTGGTTGCCCAGAGATCCACAGTTTAACAGGGCCTGGCCCAAAGCCATAGTGTATGACACTTCTGCTGGGATTAAATCTGCTAAAAGGGTCATCATAATTATTCTTTGGTTGGCTCTGCCATTTCTCACTTGTGGGATCAAGACACCTTTACTACGAGCCGCCAGACTTTGCTAAAGAACAGTGTGCATTGGGGTCAGTGTTTCTATATATTTGTTCTGTGTGATTTTTCCAGAGACAGACTCTCTTTCTAAGCCAGGAGTGAGTATCTCTTATGCATCAGTGGTTTATGGGCACTTTAATAAAATTAAAAACTTGGCTCTGTAATTCTAATATTGTTCAGTTGAATTGTGATCATGGAAGCAAAAAGACTTAGGTTTCCTGCATTAAGAAATGGAAAAATGAAGTTGATTATCCAGAAAATGTTTTCCTAGTGGTAAGCTCTCTTAGACTGCAGAATAATTTCCCAAGAAGAGTTGTACAGTTCCCTTTGTTTCTGTCCTTCTAAACAAAAGTAGGCAAAGCTCTGTAACTTACAGAAAATATTGAAGTCTGCCTTTCTCCTCTGATTTTAACCTGTCTATTGATAACAGCTGGCACACTCCTGCTATTTATCTAGATGTTTATCTAGAAATTTCCCCCATTATGATAATATCTGAGCACCTCACTAACATTAATGCCCATATAACTGATGAGAAGCTGAGGCACAAAGAGATAAAGTGAATTGCCCGAATTCATACAGGAAGTGTTGTACAGAGCACAGGGCTGGACCTAGAGTTCCTGTGTCCCATTCTACTGCCTTGACCACAGAACCATCTGTTTTCCCTAGCTTAGATGTGTTGAGAAAGGGCATTTTCAGTGGAGGACCCTCTTCATTGGAACTTATTACCTCCTTAACTTGTTCTGACAGAGTTCTCATTTGACTGTTAGGGTATATTGTAAGGTCTATATATTTATCTACGTTTTCTCTGAGGGACAGGTTGAGTGGAAAGGGTGTTAGTTCTTTTAGGTTTGGGTGTTTGTAGTGTTGACATAGTTTATTTCAATTTTTTTAGTAATGCTTTCTTAAAGATGGAGTTATTCATGTCCTTAGAGTTTAAAGATGGTGAGTTACCATCACTATTAAAAATTTGCATCTTATTTCTAGTATGAATTTGTCTAGTTTCAGCTTCCAACTATCATTCTTGTGTGTTTTCTGCTAAATTAAAGAGCAGTATACTGTTGAAGGTCTCTTGTAGACAGTGTTCAAGTCAATTCTTAACCTTCTCTTGGATAAACTTAAACTACATAGACTGAACTTCTTTTGTTTCTCGTTTTAAGGCCTGTTTCCCAGACCTCAGTTTATTCTCGTAGCTCTTTGCAAAATCCTTTCCAATTTTTCATCATACTCTTTGAAGAATGGCTATCAGAACTAGACACAATACTTCAGTAATAGTCTTGGCTGAATACAGAATTCCACCTCCCAACTTCTAGCTGATATATCCCTGCTTATTTATCCAAGGATTGCATTCGCCCTCTTACCTACACCATTGCACTGGAAGTTCATGGTCAGTTGATTGTCTACCATGACTCTTAAGTCCTTTTCAATGTCACTGTATACCATATGTTTAAGTGTCTAACTCCCAGTGATATTACTGGGAGTTAAGTGCCTAACAGATTTTGCTTGTTTCAGTTTTTGGGTTCTCAATTCAAGACATTCTAAAGATGTTTCTGATTTTTAGAAATGCTGAGCCCATATTTGCTTCTTAACTGCAGTCTTGTCTCAAGTCAGTCACTTGAGAGGCAACCGCATACAGATGCAACTGTATTTTTCCAGTGGTAGAGTCTTCAGCTTCTTTCATGCAGAGAGCATGTGATTGTGTAGTCTTCAGCATCCTGTATAAGAGAAACAGGTTGCAGTAAAATCTTTCCATATCTCTCCTATCCAGGGCGATATGTTGCGGAATCTTCTCTCTCACACACTGAAAACCGCAGTGGTACATATGGTGGCATCTTACCCCATAGTAATGGAACCACTTTGATTTAATTGGGGGAAAGGGAAAATAATGAGGCTAAAGATGGTGAATCATTACATTTATTACTTCCGTAAGCATCATTACAATGTGCCACTATGTGTACAATTGAATTGGTGAGAGGCATCAGTAGTGCATCAGCAAAACCTAACACAGACTTCTTTAGTAGAGTGTACATTGTGCTTGTTGTTCCTGTTAACTGAATAAGGTCTACAGAAAGTCTTGCAGACTTCAGAAGAATGCAAAGCTGGATGTGACACTGGCAGACCAGGTCATGGCAGAGTGTATTCAGGCTAATTCACTTGTGTATTAGTGTAAATCAAAGTGATTGTTGAAGGTATAAGAGTGTATTTGGTGTTTAGACTTCATAAAACTAATGGGATGTTACTTGCATTGTTTTCACTTATCTGAATCCTGTTACAATGCAACAGCAAACTTTTACATTGTGTATAGCCATGTTACTAAATAACCCATCATAGAAGCATTGTGGGATGCTAATGAAGGATTTTAACAAAACAGTGCTAATTTCAAAGCAAGTGGCCATTGTGTGTGATGACTGGAGGTCAAAGATTAAAAGTGCATTCCTCATTCACTGTCATCAGAGAAAAAGCCCATCTGGGTAGAGACACTATCAACTTGTTTTCTGTCAGAAGATGTTATAAGTATGGATTCAAGGTAAAAGACTCTTGATCTCTGGACTGTTACAGGGAAGTGTACCAGATGCAAAACGGAGATCAACAGAGACAATCTGGGTACCCTGAAAAGACTTTTGGGAAGCTGGCAGTTTATTACATCACTGCCACCATAGATTCATAGATACTAAGATCAGAAGGGACCATTATGATCATCTACTCCGACCTCCTGCACAATGCAGGCCACAGAATCTCACCCACCCACTGCTGCGAAAAACCTCTCACCTGTGTCTGAGCTATTGAAGTCCTCAAATCGTGGTTTAAAGATGTCAAGGAGCAGAGAGTCCTCCAGCAATTGACCCATGCCCCATGCTACAGAGGAAGGCGAAAAACCTCTAGGGCCTCTTCCAATCTGCCCTGGAGGAAAATTCCTTCCCAACCCCAAATATGGCGATCAGCTAAACCCTGAGCATATGGGAAAGATTCACCAGCCAGATACCCAGGAAAGAATTTTCTGTAGTAACTCAGATCCCACCCCATCTAACATCCCATCACAGGCCATTAGGCCTATTTACCATGAATATTTAAAGATCAATTAATTACCAAAATCATGTTATCCCATCATACCATCTCCTCCACAAACTTATCGAATTTAATCTTAAAGCCAGATAGGTCTTTTGCCCCCACTGCTTCCCTTGGAAGGCTATTCCAAAACTTCACTCCTCTGATGGTTAGAAACCTTCATCTAATTTCAAATCTAAACTTCCTGATGACCAGTTTTTATCCATTTGTTCTTGTGTCCACATTGGTACTGAGCTTAAATAATTCTTCTCCTTCCGTGGTATTTATCCCTCTGATATATTTATAGAGAACAATCATATCTCCTCTCAGCCTTCTTTTGGCTAGGCTAAACAAGCCAAGCTCCTTCAGTCTCCTTTCATAAGACAGGTTTTCCATTCCTCGGATCATCCTCGTAGCCCTTCTCTGTACCTGTTCCAGTTTGAATTCATCTTTCTTAAACATGGGAGACCAGAACTGCACACAATATTGCAGATGCGGTCTCACCAGTGCCTTGTATAACAGTACTAAAACCTCCTTATCTTTACTGGAAATACCTTGCCTGATGCGTCCCAAGACCGCATTAGCTTTTTTCACAGCCATATCACATTGGCGGCTCACAGTCATCCTATGATCAACCAATACTCCAAGGTCCTTTTGGAATTACAAACTGTGACTCACCTGTGCATAAGCTTAACTTGCTTTAACCTCTCAACAACTCTCATTTCCTTTTCTTAGCTAATAATTCTTTAGTTACTTTACTATAGAATTGGCTACCAGCGTTGTCTTTGGTGTTAAGATCTGAAGTACCAATTGATCTGGGGTAAATAACTGGTCTCTTGGGACTGGGAGCAACCTGATGTGGTGTGATTTTTTTGGTTTAAGTGACCTTTTATCACAAAGTCTAATTTGTCTGGGTGACAAGGTAGGCTGGAGAGTCTAAGAGGACTGTCTGTGACTCCATGGTAAGACTGGTATAGTGATCCAAGAGTGCAAATTTGTTACTGGCTTGGTGAAATCTAATTATAGAATACACCACAAGCTGGAGGTATCTGCCCTGTTTTATGACAGTCTGTCCTGAGGTAGGCACTCACAGTTGTGAGTCACTCCAGACAGCATGACACTAGGAATGGGGAGTAGTAGGAAGCTGAGAGTCTTTTCTTTTCAGACTTGCAGAAATGGGCAACGGATCCATAATTATGTGGGGCTCCTAAGTTCCATATACTTTCTTTCTCTCTGGTTCTGCATAGTTTGTAGTGTGTTACGAAGCTCACTTGCCCCATTGCAATCTGTGCCTTAGGGTAAGGTGTTCTGTTCCATATAAATATTTCAAACTTTTAAAAAAGTAAGGAAATCGCCACACACAAAAATTCATTAAGATGGGAGTATATATGACTGTCATAAGGGTAAAACTCCTTATAAGAATGTTGTAATAAAAAAACCAAACATTAGAAACCCAGGAAATTCAGAGTTAGTGTAATACTTTGTAAAAAGTCAAACATTTAAATGTACAGAACTGCTCAATTAAAATGAGCAGTTATCCTTTCTCTGTGTGTGTAAATGAAAGGAAAAGTCACATTTTTAAGATGAGTGTTTCCATTTGGGCAGAGGTGCTACCGAAGCTCTTGAAGGACTTTTTACCTACTTAAGCTCATTAAGTTGCATTTGTGGATTTTTATTTCTTTTGGTTTAGTTCATATTAAGTGACGTACTGCAGTTATAAAATGAATAAAGCATTTCATCTTACTAAAAGGAAGCTATTTATCTTGTAAAAGTTGGATCCTTAGCAAGGGCTAATTGGTGACCTTGACTATAGTTGTATTTTTGTGAATTATTGTATATTTTAATGGCAGTCATCTTAGAACAGAAAGATGAATAGATGTAGATGAAATACTGTAGATATAAGTTACTTGCAGAACATTCCATCTTTATGTCTTTAAGCTAATAATTTAAAATATGCACAGGTTTTTTTTGCAAGGTGGAAGAAATAGTCTTCTAAAAATCATTCAGCCTTATTGGCTCTACATCAACAAGTTACCTTTCTACTTAGGTGCATAGAGAACCTTAAAATGATTTCCTGGTGCAACAGTCTTTCTTAGTTATAGATGGGATAACCATTGAGGACCAAATTAGAATTCTTTTGCCAAACCTGTTACATTGTTGAGGGCTAATTTTAGGTCTGCATCAACCCCTGAAGCTTGCCAGGGTGCTTCTTTGCATATGACTTCGCTGCAAGTTTGTCTCAGTGATTTGTCATATGAGGATTGTGTGTTGGATTTTCCTGAATTTTAAGGCTGGATTTGTAAGACCTACTTAAACTCAAGTTATTTCTCATTTGTCTGCTCTTAATTTCTAAGTAAATTGTGCTATGCTAAGTCATTTCTTAGATATAAATAATTGAATCCACACATGCATGTGTGCAGACATAAGAGTATAATCATAGTTTCTGTTAATCTGATTTTGTAGTAGGCACCCCCTGCTCTGCCTGCACCAGCCCCTGCCTGCAGCCACTCCCCGCACCCATCACCCTGCCCGCAGCCAGCCCCTGCCTGCAGCCAGCCCCTCCCGCACCACCTGTCCTGTATCCAGCCAGCCCCTGTCTCTAGTCACCCCTGCACCCCCTGCCTCCAGCCACCCCTGCACCCCCTGCCCGCAGCCAGCCCCCGTCTCCAGCCGCCCCTGCACGCCCTGCCTGCAGCCAGCCCCTGCCACACCCCTGCCTTGCCCACAGCCAGCCCCTGTCTCCAGCCAGCCCTGCACCCCCTGCCCTGCCTGCAGCCAGCCCCTACCTGCAGCCAGCCCCGCACCTCCTTGCCTCCAGCCAACCTCACACCCTCCTGCCTCCAGCCACCCCTGCACCCCCTGCCCGCAGCCAGCCCCCGTCTCCAGCCGCCCCTGCACGCCCTGCCTGCAGCCAGCCCCTGCCACACCCCTGCCTTGCCCACAGCCAGCCCCTGTCTCCAGCCAGCCCTGCACCCCCTGCCCTGCCTGCAGCCAGCCCCTACCTCCAGTCAGCACCTGCCCTGTCTGCAGCCAGCCCCGCACCTCCTTGCCTCCAGCCAACCTCACACCCTCCTGTCTCCAGCCAGCTCCGCACCCCCTGCCCTGTCCGCAGCCAGCCCCACACGCCCTGCCTCTAGCTAGCCCTGCCCCACACCCCTGTCTGCAGCTGGCCCCATGTCCACTGGTGCCCTGCAGTTCCCAGGGCAGTAACCCTGCACACCTGCTTCAATGAGGGGGGCAGGGAGCAGCTGGGACCCACACATGTCCACACCCTAGGGTGACCAGACCGCAAGTGTGAAAAATCAGGACAGGGGGTGGGGGGTAATAGGAGCCTATATAAGAAAAAGACCCCAAAATCGGGACTGTCCCTGTAAAATTGGGACATCTGGTCACACTAGCACACCCCCAGGGAGTGGCGGGGACCCACACATGTGAAACGGAGCTCATTTCTAGTTCAGGCCCATCTTTTTAAAAAAGAACTTTAGGCAGGGTTAACATACATCTGTATTTTCCCGGACAGGTCAGGCTTTTTGGTTCTTAAATCGCCGTCCGGGAGGAATTTTTAAAATTTAAAAAGGAAAATACGGACGTATGGTAACCCTGTTGGTACAAAAAATACATACTGGGGCACATCCCTTAAATCAGAACTTTTTATAGGGAACCGGTTGTTAACATTTTGACAGCTCATCACTGGTTCTAGTCCATGAAAACTTATGAATTTGTTCGTCTCTAAGGTCCTCTAACAAGGACTCCTCGTTGTTTTTGCTGATACAGACTAACCCGGCTGCCTGGAAAACTAATAACAGATTGATCATTAATATTTTTGCATTATATTTATGATAAATGCCCAAGGGACCAAACAAATATGAAGAAAAAGTCTGGGGAGAGGATAAACAGGTTACTCCTAGACAAAGGACAAGCCATTGCCTCCAAGCACGTGTCAGAATCGATTAGTATTCACATGTCAAGAGCCCATTCATTTGCATTGGTGAAGGCAGGAACAGATCACTTTGCATTTTAGCAAACACCAGTGGAGGAAGAAACCAGAATGGAACTTCATTCACCACCAGATGCCATGTCTGCTCCCCCCCCCCAGCTTGAATAAACTTTATTTGGGGAGGGAAGTAGCCTTCAGAAGAATCCATTTCAAAGGTTCAGTGGACAATAAAAGAGAGGGGCAAAGAACCTCAAGTTATCTTGTCACCTAAGAAGACAAAGAAAGCATTTTGTCTTTGGAGAGAGATCCTGACTAGAGGGGTGGTCAGCCATCTTCTCGAAGAAGTGTGTGGTAAGAACATTACCCAATATCTGTACAATAGCTTGTTAAAGTCTTAGCATTAGAAAGTGTATTTTTACTTTTCTTTGCAACTCTTTCTAACTTTATTCCTTCTACTTGGTATCACTGAAAATTTTATCTCTTTTTCTTAATAAACATGTTCAACTTTTCATCTAAACCAATCCAGTGCTCTGTTTGAATTGAAGTCATTGTTAACATAAATTAAAGTGATAAGCTGTGCATTTTTATCTTTTTGGAGCAGAAAACTAACTTTATTATTCCTCTGAATGGTCCAGGAAAGGAGTGGATATTGCAGAGCACATGGTTGTGCGAAAGTTTGAGACTGGAGAGTGTTGGGGTCATCTTGCCACGTGTAACCAAAGCTGGTGGATACTAGAGTGTGGCTGGAACAACAAGCAGACTGCTGGAATCAGAATTGCTGAACCAGAGCTATTTAATGCACAGACGCTCAGTGTTGTTCATCTGCTGGTTGTTGGTGTGCAGACTGTGAGCCACAGCAGCAGAGCATTTAAGTCACCCAAGCTGACTGGACAGGCTGTTAGAAAAACCCCCATTGGTCTGGATTGAACCTCAGAATTTGATAGTGGTAAAAGCTCTTAATAGTGTACTTTAGTGGAGGCAATTAATATTAATGTATAGACTTGCAGTAATTTCCATATATCAAAGAAATATATGCACTACTGCTCCCACTTTTTTAGCAACAATTAGTGAATAAAATCCTGGCAAAACTCACTGACTTGAATGGGTCCAAGATTTCACTCAGTGTATTTTTAACAGAAACAGAGAGTGGACAACATGTTACCTTCCACTGAGAATTGTAGGGGGAAGCAAAATATGGGAAAAAACCTCCAAAATGAAGTCAGAGGTTTCACAATACCCAACATGTTGGTGTTGTGAAAATGTTAACATATAGTGACTGAAGTAAATAATGTAGCAAAGAAATCAAGTTAAGTTAAGGATGCTAACAATTATATTTGCCAGTTTGTGGATCTTTCCTCATTTTCTACTTGAAGCAGTGTAATCATGTGAAAGTGTGATGACAATTTGTTGATGGGATATTTAATGATAATTGTTATTCAAAGAGAAAATTTGAGATAATAGTTAAAGCACTAAATTTAATAGTTCTTCTTCAAGGAGTATCCCTGTGGGCGCTCCACTTTAGGTGTCTTGGCGTCCTGTGCTCGTTATCAGAGATTTGTAGTAGCAGTGCCCTGGTTGGCTGTGCATGCACGGCAGCCGTCTCACACCGCACCAAGTGGCTACTTGGTGTGCGCAGCCAACCATCCCCCAGTTCCTTCTCTACTGCCTTTGGCTTGAGTTGCAGTGACATCAGTGCCTCTCTAACTTTAGATAGAAAATATTAAGCTGTTTTTCCTGATAGTGATAGCCTATCCATTTTGTTCTTTATAGATCCTATATTTTATATTTACTTAAAGTTTTCCCCCCCAAAAATCCCTTTTTCTTCATTTTTACCTTTCCCTCCACCCGCCACGAAAAATAACAATGAAAGAAATATAAATGGGCTTCTCCCGTTTCATTCTCCAAAACAAGTATCCTCTCAGGCATGCCCAGGTCTCCAGGCTTTAAACGCTGCCTGACTTGCAGACTTTAGATACCTATCTCAGATGGCCACGCATAGTGTTTCCGCTGCCTCGGTGAGACACACATTGCTTAAAAGTGTCCACACTGCAAAAAATTAACTGCTCGGAGAAGGAAGGCCAGGGATCTTCAGTTGAAACTCCAGATGATGGAGAAATCCCTCAGGCCAGCCTCCGACCCCGAGTCCAGGATGTCTCCTGGCCAGTGGTCACCAGCATCTGACGGGTTCTACCTCATAAACGGCTGCTAAAGAGCCTGCTCCCAAAAATGCTAGTAAAAAGTGGTCTCACTCTTCCCCACAACAAGATTTGCCCAAAAGAAAGCAATTTCCGAGTGAAAAATCTGCCCCGGTACCAACGCACTGAGAGTGTCGGACTGCGAGGCACCGGGAATGTTCAGTACCGAGACTTCCCAAGGAGTTAAGGACCCAGTGCAGGCAAGCTCTCTTGGAGGTATGCGCCCTAAAGCCAAACCTCCCAGCTTGGCACCGACAGAGCCGAAGAAAACCTTGTCACGAAGTATTGCAATGGTGCCAGCTGCTGTACCTGCACAACAGAGCCAACGGAGCCAGAGTCATCGGAAGCAACAGCTCTGGCCCTGATTCCTAGTCAGAGAATGGTGCTGTCCCCAGCACTGGGCTTCATGGTGCCACACCAGTTCATAAGACAGCCAGATCTGACAGTTACTTTGACACCGGGAACTCCTCTGTTCAGTACCAGTGGTACCTCAGCAAGGCCGGGACCAAGCAGAATGACTACTCCCAGTGGCTCAGCACCTCCCCTCTCCAGTGATGATCAGGAGGAAGATGAGGCAGACATATACACCCCTCGCCACTCCTCCACTAAACCAGGACCCTCTCATCACCAACCACATGCGGAAGTGCGAGGCTGGCAGACTCAACATTGGCTACTGCCTCCTATTACTCTTCCACCAAATTGGCCATACTGGGATCCATGGGCTATATATAGGGCCCAAAACCTCAGGCCTTCCAATCCCCCGAGATCCGGGGTGTTTGGTGATGTTGGTGGCCTGTGATATACAAGAGGTCAGACTAGATGATCTAGTGGTTCCTTCTGGCCTTAAACTTTATGACTCTACAAAACTTTCAACTGCACCAGAATCAGTCCTTTATGCACTTTCACTCCTTCATGGCAAGAAACTTCTTTCCAAATACCACCAGGGTGGTTCAGTCATACTTGCAAGCAAAAATGTTCTGCTGGCTAGGGCGCCCATCCCTCCTGGAAGAAGGCTGAAGGACTTGCTCTCCTCCTGAATTTGTACCACTCTGGACAAATGTGTTCCACCTTGTCCACATGCTTGTTGTTAATACTCCCAGGGAATTCTAATAGATTGGTGAATCATGATTTTCCTTTATAAAAGCCATATTGACTCTTGGCCAACATATTGTGTTCATCTATGTGTTTGATAATTCTGTTTTTTACTATAGTTTCAACCAATTTGCCTGGTACTGAAATTAGGCTTACTGGCCTGTAATTACCAGGACTGCCTCTGAAGCCTTTTTAAAAAATAGCAGTAAAATTAGCCACCCTCCAGTCATATGGCACAGAGGCTGATTTAAGCAGTACATTACGTACCACAGTTAGTAGTTCTGCAGTTTCACATTTGAGTTCCTTCATAACTCTTGGATGAAGACCTGTGTTCCCTCTAAACTGCACGGTTGGGCAGGCACCCAGTGATTCAAGTGCCACGTACTTGATTAGCAGAACCGCGCACAGCCGGCAGTGTGTGATCAGGTGCCCCACACCCCACCCCACTTTGCAGCCATGTTGCTCCTTCAGCTGCTCCTGAGACCCTCCTGCTGGCTGTGCAGAGCGGGAGGAAGGAGGGAGGTGCTGATGTCTGGGTGTCCCCCTTCCCCCGCCTCTGTACCCCATCTCCACAGAGCAGGGGAGAGGAGACAGCCTGGCTCAGGACTCAGAGCAGGAGAGAGCTTCTCAGGTCTGAACCAGCCTTCCCTTCCCAGTGAGTGAGTGACAAAGAGACAGCGCATGGCATCTCTCAGGAACTTCCCCAGCAGCCAGCACACACACTATTTGTGTGTGTGTGTGCGCGTCTGTCACTCACACTCATACACTCACACACGAGTCTTTCACACTCACCTCTCAACACATACTTGTGTTGTTGTTGTTATTACTTCTTGGTTCTTCCTGTAAAGCACATATGTTCTCTGTAATTCTATTCTTTCAAAGTGTTATTTTAGTTTTTTGACTGGTCTATGCATTTCATAATTTTTATTTCTCTCTTACACTTAAATTTAATTCTTTCAGTTGTGAGTTCTAAAATGCCTCACCTGTCTTGGCTGGAGTAATTATCCCTATGGTAACTTTTTAAAAATATATATTATATCTAGGTTTTTGTTTCTACTGACGGCACACAGCTGCATATACCTCAGTGCACATAAAATTTATTCCGCACATGGATGGAAAAAATTAGAGGGAACATTGGTAAAGACCATCTGGTCCTGGTGACTTATTACTGTTATTACTTATCCATTTGTTCCAAAACCTTCTTTATAAACATCTCAGTCTGGGACAGTCTCTCAGATTTGTCAAGTAAAAAGAATGTCTCAGGTGTGGGAATCTCCCTCACATCCTCTTCAGTGAAGACTGATGCACAGACAGCTGCAGCAGCACAGGAGCCAGCAAACAGAGCTGTAAATGGGTGTTTGAGTGGGAGTTCTGTTGGAGGAGAAGGTATTCTGCTGGAGGAGAAGGTATTTGTAGGTATTTGTATTTGCACTGGTATTTATAGAGGCTGGTAGGGGCAGTGTGCTGGGAGAGATTAGTTTGTAAGGGGAGTTTGGTGGGGAAAGATTAAAATAGCCAGACAAAGGAACAGACAGGCTAGTGAAGGGAGTGTGTGGTGGTCTGGCTGTGTTTTGGTGCTCGTTAGGGGTTTGTTTTGCTGTGGGTGGTGGTGTTTTGGTTTGGTTTGTGTTTCTCAGACTAACAGGACTTAGGTGAGAAGGCTATGACAGATACAGAGGCAGCAGTGGTAGTGACCCAAGTAGTGGAAGACACAATGAAGATGACTAGATGTAGAAGCTGTGGCATGTACATGAACCTGGAGGGGGTACCTGAAAAGAGTTTCGTCTGCATGAAGTGCTGCCTGATAGAGCTGATGGAAGAAAAAATCTGAGGCTTGGAGATGCAGGTGGAAACTCTGGCTGAATTTAGAAGGGGGTTTGAGTGGATGATGGAGGAAAGACAGGTGGAGGCTGAAGGGAAAAGCTCAGACTTGCAGCTGGAAGCAAGACCAAAGAACTCTGAGGGGATACTGCTGAGTGAGGAAAGTGGACAGTGGAAGCATGTGACTAACAGAACAAGGCAGAGGAAAAGACAGGCTAGTGAAGGAGAAACAGAGCTCAGGAACAGATTTTGCGGCGTTGGAAAATTAAGAAGGGGCAGAGCAGGTGGTCACTGAAGGTGAGAGGGCGAGGAAGAAGAGAAGAGCAGCTAGTCCTATAGGAACAGGGCAAGCGTCAGTGGAGATAACAACACCAAATATGAGCCCCAGGAGGATACGGGATGGATTGCAAGGGACAATAGGAATCGAGAGGACTTGCAGCCAGAGGGAACAGGGGATAGACCGGAGAATCACACCATCACCAGGAAAAGGCAGGTCTACGTGATTGGGGACTCCTTACTGAGAACAATAGACAGGCCTGTAACAAGAGCTGACCCAGAGAACAGAAGGGTGTGCTGTCTGCCGGATGCTAAGATACGGGATGTGGACCTGAGGCTGAAGAGGATCCTAACGGGAGCAGGAAAGAATCCACTGATTGTCCTTCCTGTGGGAGCAAATGATACAGCTAGATTCTCGCTGGAATGTATCAAGGGAGACTATGCCAGGCTGGGGAAGACGCTGAAGGAAATCAAGGCTCAGGTAATCTTCAGTGGGATTCTGCCTGTTCCTAGAGAAGGGCAACAAAGGAGTGACAAGATTATGATGCTCAAGAGATGGCTCAGGCACTGGTGCTATAAGGAGGGCTTTGGGATGTATGGCCACTGGGAAGCATTCATGGACAGAGGACTGTTCTCTCGGGATGGACTTCACCTGAGTAAGGAGGGAACTAGACTTCTAGGATGGAGGCTGGCACAGCTGATTAAGAGAGCTTTAAACTAGGAATATGGGGGAGATGGTTGGGAGACATCCAGGTAATCTCCACACCAGATTTTAACGTTGAGAGGGAAGAAAACAAAGTAAGAGAGGATACAGCCATGGGAAGGAGAATGGACATAAGGAGAAAGGGTAGTGTACATACCAGTCTAATAGGTGATACTGGTAGTAGAGTGTCTGTGCCTAATCGGGTAAAGAATGTGAGTGAGGCCAAACAGCAAAAATTATGATGTTTGTACACTAATGTGAGGAGCCTAGGTTACAAAATGGAGGAACTAGAGCTACTGGTGCAGGAAGTGAAACCAGATATTATAGGGATAACAGAAACATGGTGGAATAGTAGTCATGACTGGACTACAGGTGTTGAAGGGTTTTAGAAAGACGGAAACAAATGCAAAGGTGGTGGAGTAGCATTGTATATCAGTGATGAGGTAGACTGTAAAGAAATAAGAAGTGATGGAATGGAGTCCAGAGTCTGTCTGGGCAAAAATCGAATTGGGGGAAGAAAGCTACTAGAGCCTCCCCTGGAATAGTGCTTGGGGTATGCTATAGACTGCCAAGATCCGATTTGGATATGGATAGAGACCTCTTTAATGTTTTTAATGAAGTAAATACTAATGGGAATTGTGTGATCATGGGAAACTTTAACTTCCCAGATATAGACTGGAGGACAAGTGCTAGTAATAATAATAATAATAATAATAGGGCTCAGATTTTCCTGGATGCGATAGCTGAAGATTCCTTCACCAAATAGTTGCTGAACCAACAAGAGGGGATGCCATTTTAGATTTGGTTTTGGTGAGTAGTGAGAACCTCATAGAAGAAATGGTTGTAGGGTACAACCTTGGTTCAAGCAATAATGAGCTAATTCAGTTCAAACTAAATGGAAGGATAAAAAATAATAGATCTGTAACTAAGATTTTTTATTTCAAAAGGGCTAACTTTAAAAAATTAAGGAAATTAGTTAGGGAAGTGCGCTGGACTGAAGAACTTGTGGATATAAAGGCGGAGGAGGCCTGGAATTACTTCAAGTCAAAGTTGCAGAAACTATCAGAAGCCTGCATCCCAAGAAAGGGGAAAAAATTCATAGGCAGGTTGTAGACCAAGGTGGATGAGCAAGCATCTCAGAGAGATGATTAAGAAAAAGCAGAAAGCCCACAAGGAGTGGAAGATGGGAGGGATTAGCAAGGAAAGCTATCTTATTGAGGTCAGAACATGTAGGGATCAAGTGAGAAAGGCCAAAAGCCATTGTGACGGGGCAAGGCCAGATGGCTATAGAAAAGTAGTGGGAGATAGATATATTAGCTCCAGGCTAAACAAATCCCTGGTACCAGGATAAGTTAAATGGCAGCTGTTCCAGGTCAGTTAAGACACCTGGGGCCAATTAAGAACTTTCCAGAAGGCAGGGAGAATGCTAGGTTGATTGGGACACCTGAAGCCAATCAAGGGCTGGCTGAAACTAGTTAAAAGCCTCCCAGTTAGTCAGGTGGGTGTGGATGTCAGGAGCTGTGGGAGGAAGTTGCGCTGTTGGAGAGACTGAGCAGTACACACCATATCAGGCACAAGGAAGGAGACCCTGAGGTAAGGGTGAAGGGGAGCTTGAGGAAGTGGGGGTTGCTGTGGGGAAGTAGCCCAGGGAATTTTACGTGTCATGTTTCTAAAAGGTCAGCTACCATAGCTGATACTACTAGGGTCCCTGCGCTGGAGCCTGGAGTAGAGGGTGGGCCCAGGCTCCCCCCTTTGCCCTCCCCCCGATGAATCACTGAGACTGGGAGACAACAGAGACTGTGCAAGGGAGGAAAGCTTCTCCTCACCTCCCTCGCTGGCTTATGATGAAAATGGCTCAGTAGACTATGACCCTTGTCTCTAGAGAGTGGAGGGTCACAGTGAGCCTCTGAGGCTAGTGAAATCCACCAGGAAATGCTGGACCCACGGAGACAAGGACAGAGCTTTGTCACACCATGTAGAGTTGGACCTTGCAAAGGGAATTACAACCAATAGTAAAAGGTTCTATAGCCATATAAATAAGAAGAAAACAAAGAAAGAAGAAGTGGGACCGCTAAACACTGAGGATGGAGTGGAGGTTAAGAATAATCTAGGCATAGCCCAATATCTAAACAAATACTTTGCCTCAGTCTTTAATGAGGAGCTTAAGGATAATGGTAGGACGACAAATGAGAAAGAGGATATGGAAGTAGATACTACCATATCTGAGGTAGAAGCCAAACTTGAACAGCTTAATGGGACTAAATCGGGGGGCCAAGAAAATCTTCATCCAAGAATATTAAAGGAACTGGCACATGAAATTGCAAGCCCATTAGCAAAATTTTTTAATGACTCTGTAAACTCAGGGGTTGTACCATATGGCTGGAGAATTGTTAACACAGTTTGTATTTTTAAGAAAGGGGAATAACGTGATCTCGGTAACTACAGGCCTATTAGTTTGACATCTGTAGTGTGCAAGGTCTTGGAAAAAATTTTGAAGGAGAAAGTAGTTAAGGACATTGAGGTCAATGGTAAATGGGACAAAATACAACATGGTTTTACAAAAGGTAGATTGTGCCAAACCAACCTGATCTCCTTCTTTGAGAAAGTAACAGATTTTTTAGACAAAGGAAATGCAGTGGATCTAATCTACCTGGATTTCAGTAAGGCATTTGATACAATGCCACATGGGGAATTATTAGTTAAATCGGAGAAGATGGGGATCAATATGAAAATTGAAAGGTGGATAAGGAATTGGTTAAAGGGGAGACTACAATGGGTCACACTGAAAGGTGAACTGTCAGACTGGAAGGAGGTTACTAGTGGAGTTCCTTAGGGATCGGTTTGGGGACCAGTCTTATTTAATCTTTATATTACTGACCTTGGCGCAAAAAGCGGGAGTGTGCTAATAAAGTTTGCGGATGATACAAAGCTGGGAAGTATTGCCAATACAGAGAAGGACCGGAATATCATAGAGGAAGATCTGGATGACCTTGTAAACTGGAGTAATAGTAATAGGATAAAATTTAATAGTGAAAAGTGCAAGGTGATGCATTTAGGGATTAATAACAAGAATTTTTGTTATAAACCGGGGATGCATCACTTGGAAGTAACAGAGGAGGAGAAGGACCTTGGAGTATTGGTTGATCACAGGATGACTCTGACCCGCCAATGTGATATGGCTGTGAAAAAAGCTAATGCTGTCTTGGGACGCATCCGGCAAGGTATTTCCAGTAGAGATAAGGAGGTTTTAGTACTGTTATACAAGGCACTGGTGAGACCGCATCTGGAATATTGTGTGCAGTTCTGGTCTCCCATGTTTAAGAAAGATGAATTAAAACTGGAACAGGTACAGAGAAGGGCTACGAGGATGATCCGAGGAATGGAAAACCTGTCTTATGAAAGGAGACTGAAGGAGCTTGGCTTGTTTAGCCTAGCCAAAAGAAGGCTGAGAGGAGATATGATTGTTCTCTATAAATATATCAGAGGGATAAATACCACGGAAGGAGAAGAATTATTTAAGCTCAGTACCAATGTGGACACAAGAACAAATGGATATAAACTGGCCATCAGGAAGTTTAGTCTTGAAATTAGACGAAGGTTTCTAACCATCAGAGGAGTGAAGTTCTGGAGCAGCCTTCCAAGGGAAGCAGTGGGGGCAAAAGACATATCTGGCTTCAAGACTAAGCTTGATAAGTTTATGGAGGGGATGATATGATGGGATAGCCTAATTTTGGCAATTAATTGATCTTTAAATATTCATGGTAAATAGGCCTAATGGCCTGTGATGGGATGTTAGATGGGGTGGGATCTGAGTTCCTACAGAGAATTCTTTCCTGGGTGTCTGGCTGGTGCATCTTGCCTCCATGCTCAGGGTTTAGCTGATTGCCATATTTGGAGTTGGGAAGGAATTTTCCTCCAGGGCAGATTGGCAGAGGCCCTGGGGGGGTTTCCGCCTTCCTCTGCAGGGTGGGGCATGGGTCACTTGCTGGAGGATTCTCTGCACCTTGAAGTCTTTAAACAATGATTTGAGGACTTTGTTAGCTCAGACATAAGTTAGGGGTTTTTCGCAGGAGTGGGTGGGTGAGATTCTGTGGCCTGCGTTGTGCAGGAGGTCAGACTAGACGATCATAATGGTACCTTCTGACCTTAAAGTCTATGATTCTATGAAATAATTCATTTAGCTTCTCGCAACAACATTTCTTCCTTGAGTGCTCCTTTAGTACCTCGATCGTCCAGTGGCCCAGCTGATCGATTGGGAGCTTTCTGCTGGTGATGTATTTTTTAAAATTGCTGTTAGTGTTTGGGCCTTTTGCTTGTTGCTTTTCAAATTATTTTTTGGCTTGTCTAATTATACTTTTAGACTCATAGGCTTTAAGGTCAGACGAGACCATCATGATCATCCAGTCTGACCTCCTGCACATTGCAGGTCATAGAACCTCATCCACCCACTCCAATAATAGACCCCTAACCACTATTTCCCCATGTTTATTCCTCCCCTCCCCCCCCCACTGTTCCTCAGATGTTCTTGTCAACTGCTGGAAATGGCCCACCTTGATTATCACTACAAAAGGTTTTTTCCCCCCACTCTCCTGCTGGTAATAGCTCACCTTACCTAATCACTCTCGTTACAGTGTGTATGGTAACACCCATTGTTTCATGTTCTCTGTGTATATAAATCTCCCCACTGTATTTTCCACTGAATGCATCCAATGAAGTGAGCTGTAGCTCACGAAAGCTTATGCTCAAATTTGTTAGTCTCTAAAGTGCCACAAGTCCTCCTTTTCTTTTTACGGATACAGACTAAAATGGCTGCTACTCTGAACTCTTGAGTTGAGTTACTGAAGTCCTCAAATCAGGATTTAAAGACGTCAAGTTACAGAGAATCCATCCTTTACACCAGTTTAAACTTGCAAGTGAACTGTACCCCATTCTGCTGAGGAAGGTGAAAAACCCGCAGGGCCTCTGCCAATCTGAGCCAGGGATAAATTCTTTCTAGACCCCAAATATGTTGATCAGTTAGACTCAGAGCATGTGAGCAAGACTCACCAGCCAGACACCTGGAAAAGAATTCTCTGTAGTAACTCAGAGCCCTCCCCATCTAATGTCCCATCACTGGCTGTGCATTTGCCTTGCCAGAGTTTGTTTCTTTCTATTTTCCTGAGTAGGATTTGACTTCCAGTTTTTAAAAGATGTCTGTTAGCCTCTAACTGCCTCTTTTACTCTGCTGTTTAGCCATTGTGGCATTTTTTTGGTCGTCTTACTGTTTTTTTTGTTTGTTTGTTTTTTTTAAGTAATTTGAGGTGTATATTTACTTTGAGCCTCTGTTACGGTGGTCTTAAATAGTTTCCATGCAGCTTACAGACATTTCACTCTTGTGGCTGTTCCTTTTCATTTCCATTTAACTAGCTTCCTCATTTTTGTGTAGTTCCCCTTTTTGAAGTTAAATGCCACTGTGGTCAGTTTCTTTGGAATTTTCCTCCCTAAAAGGATGTTAAATTTAATTACATTTAATTATGGTTGCTAGTACCGAGCGGTTCAGCTATATTCACCTCTGTGCTCCACGTCTGACTCAATTTAGAGTTGCCTCTCCCCTTGTGGGTTCCAGGACTAGCTGCTCCAAAAAGCAGTCGTTTATGGTGTCTAGAAATTTTATCTCTGCATCCTGCCCTGAGGTGGCATACACCTAGTCAATGTGAGGATAATTGAAATCCCCCATTATACTTTGGTTTTCTAGTTTTGTAGTCTCTCTAATCTTCCTAAGCGGTTCACAATCACTGTTACCATTCAGGTCAGATGGTCATATAGTCCTACTGCTATGCTCTTATTATTCAAGCATGGACTTTCTACCATAGAAATTCTATGGTACAGTTTGATTCATTTAAGATTTTTATTGTATTGCTGCTCCCTGATCAGCACGACCTACTCTGTCATTCCTGTATATTTTATACCCTAGTCTTAGTGTCCCATTGAATATCATCATTCCACCAAGTTTCTGTGATGCCTATTATATCAGTATCACCATTTAATACCAGGCACTCAAGTTCACCCATCTTAGTATTTAGACTTCTAGCATTTGCACACAAGCACTCATAAAATTTGCCAGTATTTAGCTGACTGTCTTCATGTGATGTAATTGAATGGAACTCTTTTCTGTTTGACCGTTTCTCTTCAGTTCCTACCTGTACTTTAGCAACTTTTATCCTCTCCTCTTTACTAGGATAAAGAGTATCCTCTATAATAAATCCTCTTCTACGGGATGTCTCTGTCTGATCCCTGTGCTCTTCTGCATCTTTTGGCTTTCTCCCAGCCCTTCGTTTAAAAATACCATTAACTTGCATATAAAAAATTTGGCATGCTTTTGTGAGGGTTCAATTGCAAAACAGACTGGGACTGACTTTAAAAGGTGAATATTTCTTTCATTTGCCTATTTTGTAAATAACACAAACTACAACAGACAACAAAATAAAATAAGGAATCTTGACACTTGTCATAAGCATACAGGGAAGGGTAAACCCCTTTAAAATCCTTCCTGGCCAGAGGAAAAATCCTCTCACCTGTAAAAGGTTAAAAAGCTAAAGGTAACCTCGCTGGCACCTGACCAGAATGACCAATGAGGAGACAAGATACTTTCAAAAGCTGGGAGGAGGGAGAGAAACAAAGGGTCTCTCTCTGTCGGTATGCTGCTTTGCCGGGGATAGAATAGGAATGGAGTCTTAGAACTTTAGTAAGTAATCTAGCTAGGTATGTGTTAGATTATGATTTCTTTAAATGGCTGAGAAAAGAACTGTGCTGAATAGAATGACTGTTCCTGTCTGTATGTCCTTTTTGTAACTTAAGGTTTTGCCTAGAGGGATTCTCTATGTTTTGAATCTAATTACCCTGTAAGGTACCTACCATCCTGATTTTACAGGGGTGATTCCTTTACTCCTATTTACTTCTATTTCTATTAAAAGTCGTCTTGTAAGAAAACGGAATGCTTTTTCATTGTTCTCAGATCCAAGGGTTTGGGCTGTGGTCACCTATGCAAATTGGTGAGGATTTTTACCAAACCTTTCCCAGGAAGTGGGGTGCAAGGGTTGGGAGGATTTGGGGGGGAAAGACGTGTCCAAACTACGTTTCCCAGTAAACCCAGTTAGAGTTTGGTGGTGGCAGTGGTTATGCCAAGGACAAAAGATAAAATTAATTTGTACCTTGGGGAAGTTTTAACCTAAGCTGGTAAAAGTAAGCTTAGGAGGTTTTCATGCAGGTCCCCACATCTATACCCTAGAGTTCAGAGTGGGGGAGGAACCTTGACAACACTAATCTCAATTATTATAATCTTCAAGAGTTTTGACAATTACAATACAAATGCGAAGTGAGTGTAGCTAGACTATGCAAATTCCCAGTCTAATGTAGTTATGCTGCTCACCTATGCATGCAATATCATATCCAGTGATCTTGAATGTGGGGAATGGTCATCCAGTCATTCAGCTGCCCTGTTGAGTTGGTTTCTAGAAGTTATTGAATTATGTGTTCCTAGAGCTAAGGCTCTGCCAGTATTTCCATTACAACAACTAATTTTCCAAAATTCAGATCTCAGTTACTTCTGATTGTCACCTTGAAATCTTCCTATAAATTGTCAAACGCTGTGTAGACAAATTTCTGTTTAGAAAAAAAGTTTCAACCTGTGAAACTGTTTATGAATATTAGCACTTCAGAATGCCTCTCCTCCCTCTCTACTCTCTCTATTTGTATAGTTTATCATATTATTTTTGCCTTCCTGCAGTGTAAATACTGGAGTTGCAAAAACCAAAATTTTATATAAATTGTTTTTAAGGAAATGGCTTCATGAGTCTTGCTGTGGGGCCAGAGCTGAGTGCTAGTTGCATGGGAAGTCCCTCATAGAATCGTGGAGGTTGTTCAGCTCTGTCATGCATTCTTGCATTCTGATACATCCAGCAGGCCTGTTGAACAACAGCAGTGATTACCCTGCAGTTCTTCCTCTTGGTCCCTGAGTGTTGCTATGTGACCAGATTTCATGCAGCCAGGCTGCTTGTCTCTTGTTCTCACAGTTTCCCCCCCAGTTGATCCCAAGCTAGCATGGGAGAGAAGACAGCCAGAACTGGAGAGTAGACTTTGGAAGAGGATAGTAGCTAGGACACCGGATTGTTTCTTAAAAGTACAGCGTGACTTAGCCACTGACCTGTTTTGGCAACTTGGGCAAGTCACTTCACGTCAGGGGCCCGACCAGCTAGGACCAGCTGCTGGCCTGGTCTCTGACTAACTTCGCTTCTAAGAAACTTTATGAGCCCAGCTGAACTGCCTTGGAACTGACAGAGTAGCTACAGTCCCTGATTGGCTGCTGGTTTAGCAGCCCTGCTTATAAGTCTGGCTCCCTCAGCAGATCAGCGGTGGCTCAAGATGTACTTTGCCTACGGTTGGACTTGCCCTTGTTCCAGTCCCTGCTCCTGCTATGTTCCAGCCTCCTTCCAGTCCCTGCTCTAGCTCTGCTTCAGCTGGTGTTCCCCACTGGCTTCTGGCTTCAATCCCTGACTCCACCTCTGGTTTATGACTCTGGTTGATCCTCTGGCTCTGGCATTTGGCTTCTGTCTCTCCACTACTGATCCTTAGCTCTGCCCTGGCTAGGGTTGCCAACTTTCAAATCACACAAAACCGAACACCCTTGCCCTGCCCCTGCTCACTCCAGCTCCCCTCCCTTTGTCGCTCACTCTCCCCTACTCTCACTCACTCATTTTCACTGGGTTGGGGGAGGGGGTTAGGGTGCAGGTGAAGGTAAGGGCTCTGGCTGTGAGTGCAGGCTCCAGGACAGGGCCAGAAATTAGGGGTTCAGGATGTGGGAGGGGGCTCCAGACTGGGGAAGGGGATTGGGGTGCAGGCACTGCAGTGAGGACTGGGATGAGGGGTTTGGGGTGCAGGAGGGGGCTCTGGGATGGGGGGGTGGAGCCGAGGGGTTTGGTGTATGGGAGGGGGCTCTGGGCTGAGGCAGGGGGTTGGGGCGTGGGAGGGGATACAGGCTCTGGGATGGGGGTTATGGGTTCCAGGGTGGGGCCAGAAATGAGGGGTTCAGGGTGCAGGAGGGGGCTCCGGGCTGGAGCAGGTGTTTGTGGTGCGGCGGGGGTTCCTCAGGAATGAAGTTTGGGTGCAGGAGGAGGCTCAGGGTTGGGACAAGGATGTGGGAGGGGATGCAGTGTGTGGGCTCTGGGAGGGAGTTTGGGTGCGGGAGGGGGCTCAGGGCTGGGGTAGGGGGTTGGGGTGTGGAAGGGGGTGTGGGGAGCGGGCTCCAGGCAGGGCTTACCTCGGGGGGCTCCCCGGAAGTGGTGACATGTCCCTTGGCTCCTAGGCACGGGGCGGCTGGGCAACTCTGCGTGCTGCCTCTGCCTGCAGACGCTGCCCCCACAGCTCCCAGTGGCCGTGGCATGTAGCCCCCCTGGCTGCCCCTACACCTAGGAGCCGAGGGACAGGTCACCACTTCTGGGAGACCTGCCAACCGGACTTTTAACCGTCCAGTCAGCAGTGCTGACTGGAGCTGCTGGGGTCCCTTTTCAACTGGGTGTTCCAGTCAAAAACTGGACACCTGGCAATCCTACCTCTGTCCTATGACTCAGGTTTACTCTCTGGCTCTGGCATTTGGTTTCTGTCCCTCTGGTACTGAACCTTGGCTTGTTCCTGGACATTCGTTTCAACTACCAGGCCTGACTACTGACAGTCCGGTTGGCTACACTTCACCTCTCTGTGCCTCCATTTTCCTTCTTGCCCTTTATCTGTTTCATGTATTTACAATGTAAGCTCTTTAGGACAGGGACTGTCTCTTGTGTGTATATATAGTGCCCTGCACTATACTGTCCTGATTTCAGGTGGGGTCTCTAGACACTACTGTAATACAAATAATAATAGCAGCTAGCTGCTTCAGTGCTTCCCCAGCAGGAGTGTGGTGTGGGACACAGTACATAGGCTAATGGAGAGATGGACAATGGCTGACGGGGAGACATAATGGTTAGGGACCTGAAAGAGCCAAGAAAAGGATGGGGAGCATAATGGGGAATAGTGGCAGAACTTTTTAAATTTTGCATATAAAAAGCACCAAATCATTCCCATCCACCAAAATAGTAGACTACTCTGTTGTCACAGAAACCATTCTGTTGCAGAGGCATTCTGTTTAAAGTATACAGCTACAACTGTTCAGCTAAACAAGCCATCTGTTGAGATGAGATGAATACCTCTGAGTGTTATAGATGCCAGTTGGAAGTACCAATAATACTTTACATCATGTGTGTTAAGAATCCTGAACTTTTCTGACTACCCATCCATATTTGCATTATATAGCTTGAATCATGAGAGTGCTCAGCTCTTCTGAAGATGATGTTTTCCTAGAAACCATCTGCTACAGGAGCTTAAAAGCTGCATGAACTGGTGTAAAATAGCATGACATATGCCCTTTGGAACAGTTTTCTTTTAAATTTAGGGGTTTTCCCCCAAAATTTCTGTAGGAGTTTAGTGCCTGACACAGTAAACAAGGTCTGAGTACTTTGGAATGATCAGGATGCATATCCGAATTTTCTAGACTTTTTGGGCCAAGATTAATTGGGCTGGAAAACTAATAAGAACAAGCTTTCTTGCAATATTTCTGGTACTTAATGTTTCTATTAGGACTGGAAATACCATAGGAACAATAAAGAGGTATATGAAAAAGAAGAAACAATAAAACACCTAATCAGCTTTTATAATCTTCAAAAAGTTTGTGTTTTGATTTGAGACAAAGAGTCAGTGTCATTTAAATTAGTTCCCTACTCCTTAATGAGAGAGAACTCCACAACTCGGACATTTAGGCTGAATAAAATATACTAAAATAAAATATACTATCCCTAAAATATACTGTAGGGAATAATCCTGCACTGCCCACGGACAATGATGTAGATTTTATTTGAATGGTCTTTTCACTTCTGATTTTTAGGATTGTGATGATAATCAGCTGGTGATGTGGCTGAAGGATCAGTATCATTAACTATAAGTCAAATTGCCCTCTCTTGTGTAAAAACCCCAGGACAGATGTCAAGGGGAAGGGAAACTGCTATAGGAGGATTATTCTGTGTGTGTAGGTGAGGTTTGCCCAAGTGCAAAACAGGAATTGAGTTTGTATCCAAGAGATCTTCTAGAGCCCAATACTATATGGCATATGTTCTTCGTCCTGTTCTTTGTAGCATTCTCCCAGGTTTTCCCCATTAAAATGTGTTTAGTAATGCAGAGGGGCTAAAGGGTAAAGGTAGTAGATTTGTATCTAGCATAATAATCCAACTCCATAGGATTTCCATATACAGGGGATCTCAAACTGCCAACACTCCATTGGCTTCACTGGAAGTTCTGCCAGAAGACAATTTAGCCTACTGCCTCCAATGACTCAGTTTTAACTGCTGGGGCATGGAGCATGTTTTTGTACCTTTGAAATGTAAAACTCTTTGATCAGTAGCTGAATATATACATTGTTAATTCTGTTCTGACTCAAATATCTTCCACTCAATTCACAAAATACCCTATAGTACAGTACACTTAACTGATCAGTGATTACAGAAGCTCAGAGAATCTTACCAAACTCAGTAATAAAAGAAACGGGACTAGGTCAAAACACATTAACAAACTGTTAATGCGCATCAGCAGAGTCCACAGGGATAGTTTGTCCAGGCCGGCTAGCTCAGGGTAGATTCACTCTCTGGCTTGTCGTGAACTAATTATTCATGTAGACAAACCCTTAGTCACTGCCACCACTGGGACAAATTTAGGCAGCCTGAATGGGAAAGGCTCCATGTCACAGTACATTCAAGAGAGAGAGAGACTGATTCATTCAATTTCCTAATCCTTATATTCTCATACACAGTCATTTTGCTGATTTTACAAATCAAAATACAAATTCTCTAGCTGCCACCATTGTAAACTCAACCTGGATTTGAAAGTCTATCTGTTGTGTTTCAGCCTCTGACATCATAGTCAGTACTATAGATTCTGCAATGAGAATTAAACTGGCAATTATTTTTTATGGATGAGACAAAACAGAATCCGTTTTACTCCTTCATGGGTGAATTGGCTCCTGTACAGTTAACGAGAGTAAAAATGTGGTTTGGTTTATTCAGTAGACTGTGGAAGGCATATGTCAGGTATGCTGTATGCAACTGTGTTGACTACCACTGCATCTTACACACATGATCGGCTTTTGCCACTGATATTTCACATACCTTTTAATTTGTCACAAATAGCTCTGAATTGGCTAGAATTTGTTTTTAATAAATTATAGCTCTGTAAAGATGAAGGAAACTGAGAGCATATTTTTTCCACTGAATGCGTAGTATTGTATAATTTTTGTTAATTAAGACAAAAAAGGGGAGGGGGAACATTCTGTCCATAAGACTAGAACATCTGGAATACAACCTCCAAATGTGTGAGGGGGGTGTTGTTTTTTTTGTTTTTTGCGTTTTTTGCTAAGACATATTGTAATTGCGTCCTCTGGTTTACACAGACCAATGAATCTGTCTTGATAACCATTTTTGCCATCTTTGAAGAGCCATACTGAGTTTGGTGAAACATGAACTTTTAGCAGGTTGGAAACATTACAGCTTTGAAACATATCTTGACATTTATCCAGGATAGTACTATGCACCAGAGAGCATTTCAGGTAGGGTGAGGTGGCTTAAGGTACGTCTACAGTATGAAATTATTTCGAAATTATTCTATTCAAATTTTCTGAACCTATTTTATACATTTGGTCTTCTGTGTCCCCACTAAAGCGTGTGAATTCGGCAGATTGTGTCCACAGTACCAAGGCTAGCATCGAATGTCAGAGCGGTGCACTGTGGGTAGCTATCCCACCGTTCCCACAGTCCCCGCCGCCCATTGGAATTCTGGGTTAAGCTCCCAGTGTATGATGGGGCAAAAACATTCTTGCGGGTGTTTCTGGGTGTGTGTCGTCAGAAAGCTACAGCAGACAATTGTTTCACGCCTTTTTGGCGTGCAGACGCCATACTGCTTTCAGTAGACAGTGCACTGCTGCTCTCCTGCTACTATGAATCCACCTCTCCAACTCAGCTGTGCTCGGCCATCGTGAACCGAGCAGCACAGCTTCCGCCGCCAACTTGGCTCTCCCACTATTGCCACACTTCCAAGCTTCTCCATGTTGTCTGTCCTGGGCTCCCACCTCTGTGAAAGCCACAGAAGACAACCATTTTCCACCATTCTTCGGCTACCGTGAACCGAACAGCACACCTTCCACTGCCATTCTGCTCTCCTACATTTCGCACCCTTTTTCCAGGATTACCCGTGCAGGCACCATAGCTGTGGAGCCTGATCAGATCTCCGCTGCAGTTTTGACCATTGTAAATACCTCGCGCATTATCCAGCAGTATGTGCAGTACCTGCAAAACTGGGCAAGGAAGTGATGACAGCGCGATTACTATACTGATGAGGACATGGATGCAGACGTTCCTAGAAGCACGTCATGTGGCAATTGGGAGATCATGGTGCTGTTGGGCCAGGTTCATGCTGTGGAACGCCGATTCTGGGCCCGGGAAACAAGCACAGACTGGTGGGACCGCATAGTATTGCGGGTATGGGATGATTCCCAGTGGCTGAGAAACTTTCGTATGTGTAGGGCCACTTTCATGGAACTTTGTGACTTGCTGTCCCCTGCCCTGAAGTGCTAAGACACCAAAATGAGAGCAGCCCTCACAGTTGAGAAGCGAGTGGCCATAGCCCTGTGGAAGCTTGCAATGCCCAACAGCTACCGGTCAGTCAGGAATCAGTTTGGAGGGGGAAATCTACTGTGGGGGCTGCTGTGCTGCAAGTAGCCAACACAATCATTGACCAGCTGCTATCAAGGGTAGTGACTTTGGAAAATGTGCAGATCATTGTGGATGGCTTTAATGCGCTGGGATTCCCTAACTGCGGCGGGGTGACAGACAGAACGCATATCCCTATCTTGGCCCCGGAACACCGGGGCGGCCAGTACATAAACCACAAGGGGTACTTTTCCATGGTGCTGCAAGCACTGGTGGATCACAAGGGACGTTTCACCGACATCAACGTAGGATGCCCGGGAAAGGTGCATGACACTTGCATCTTTAGGATCTCTGGTCTGTTTGAACAGCTGCAGGAAGGAACTTACTTCCCAGACCAGAAAATTACTGTTGGGGATGTTGAAATGCCTATAGTTATCTTTGGGGACCCAGCCTACCCCTTAATGCCATGGCTCATGAAGCCATACACAGGCACCCTGGACTGTAGTAAGGAACTGTTCAACTATAGGCTGAGCAAGTGCAGAATGGTGGTAGAATGTGCATTTGGACATTTAAAAGCGCGCTGGCACAGTTTACTGACTCGGTTAGACCTCAGCAAAACCAATATTCCCATGGTTTTTGCTGCTTGCTGTGTGCTCCACAATATCTGTGAGAGTGAGGGGGAGACGTTTATGGTGGGGTGGGAGGTTGAGGCAAATCGCCTGGCTGCTGGTTTCGCACAGCCAGACCCTAGGGCGATTAGAAAGCACAGCAGGGTGCGCTGCACATCAGATAAGCTTTGAAAGCCAGTTTCATGACTGGCCAGGGTACGGTGTGAGAGTTGTTTGTTTCTCTTAAAGTTATCCACCCCCTATATATATATTAAAGGAAATAAAGTCACAATTGTTTAAAAAACGTTCTTTATTATTTGTTGCACAAAGCATTGAAAGAAATCAGAAGCTAGACGGGGGGGCCGGGGGGGGGAGGGAGGCAGGGGTTAGGGTGGTGGAGGAGGAGGGAAGGACAAGTCCAGAAACCAAATCAAAATGTAGGATATGCCAGCTTTCTGCTGCTTGTGCAATCCTCTGGGGTTGACTGTGTGGGTCCCCGTAGCCTTCCCCCCCCCCCCCCCGTATTCTTGGGCGTCTGGGTGAGGAGGCTATGGAACTTGGGGAAGAGGGAGGGTGGTTATTCAGGGGCTGCAGCGGCAGTCTGTGGTCTTGCTGCCTTTCCCACATTAGATCCACCATACAGGGAAGCATGTCAGTTTGCTCCTCCATGAGCTTGACCATAGCATCCTTCCTGCTCTCATCGTGTGCGTCCCTCTTCTCTTCGTATTCATGTAGTGCTTTACGCGACTCTGCAATTGTTTGCCTCCATGCATTCAACTGGGCCCTATCAGTGCAGGAGGACTGCATGAGTTCGGCAAACATGTCATCCCGAGTTCGTTTTTTCCGCCTTCTAATCTGGACCAGCCTCTGGGATGGCGTAGATATGGGCTGCATTGAAACATTTGTACCTGCTGCCGGAGGAGAAAAAGGGAGGGTAGTATTTTAAAAGATACATTTTAGAGAACAAAGGGGACACTGTTTCTCAGTGAAACAGGCAATTCATAGTACACAGCACATATTCTTTCTGTACAATGTCTCATTTTGCCTCCTTTACTGAAGTGCCTGCCACTTTGGTGTGAGTAAGCCATCACATGCAGCCCGGCAACAGAATTCAGCTTGCAGGCAGCCTGCGGGCTCTCTGGGATGATGGCTTCACACAACACTCTTTCCCCCCGCCCCCCTCCCAACACACACACACACACACCACGGCGCTCTGATGAGGCTCTGAGCAGGGATGAGCCCTTTAAACTAAACGCGAACAGCCCAGCGTGGCTCTGATGAGGCTCTGAGAAGGGATGAGCCCTTTAAACTAAATGCGAACAGCCCAGCGCGGCTGGGTTTCCCCCCACCCCCTACTGCGTGGCTCCGATCAAGCTCTCACTCACCAGAAGTGCCTTCTCCAGGGTCATGGTCTGGGAGCATGCTTTGGGAGTAGGGGCAGGCTATTGGCTCCAGCGTTAAGAATAGTTCCAGGCTAGGGGGGAAAACAGATTCCCCACTTGCCACCTGTGCAATCTCCTCCTCCTCCTCCTCCTCTTCGTCCTCCAAAAATTCATCCTCCTCGCTCCATGCTTCTCCCCCCTTGCAGGTGACCGCGGAGAGTGGTGGGGTAGTGGTGTCGTCACCCTCCATAATTTCATGCAGCTCACGGTAGAAGCGGCATGTATGGGGCTGTGACCCAGAGTGCCTGTTCGCCTCCCTGGCTTTTTGGTACGCTTGCCTGAGCTCCTTGATTTTTGTACGACACTGTTCTGTATCCCTGGAGTAGCCTCTTTCCATCATGGCCCTGGAGACTTTAGCATACGTATTTGCGTTCCTTTTTTCGAAATGTAGTTCTGCCATAACAGATTCGTCTCCCCAACATGCAATGACATCCAGTACCTCCCGTTCGGACCATGCTGGAGCTTGTCTGCGAATCTGGGACTGCGTGGTCCCCTGTGATGGTGTATTGTGCTGATGGTCACCTGTGCTGTTGGTGACCAAACAGGAAATTCAAAAGTTCCCGGGGTTTTTACTGCCTACCTGGCTAGTGCATCGGAGTTTAGAGTGTTGTCCAGAGCGGTCACAAGGGAGCATTCTGGGATAGCTCCCGGAGGCCAATATCGTCAAATTGCGTCCACAGTACCTGTAACCGGGAACTGCGATCTCTATTTTAGTGCTACTCCACTTGCCGAGGTGGAGTACAGAAATCAGAGTAAAGAGCCCTTTAAATCGAAAAAACTGGTTTGGTCGTGTGGACAGAACCAGTTTTATTTCGAGGTAACTCAGCTAATTCCAAAATAACCACGTACTGTAGGCGAGGCCTTAAAGAAATAGCCGCTTAGGCTTTGATTGGTGCTACAAGGTGATAGCATTACTGTTTATGGCCTGCATAAAATATCTTAGATTAAAATACAGCTGTCTGTTTCTCAAAAAGAAAAGGAGTACTTGTGGCACCTTAGAGACTAACCAATTTATTTGAGCATAAGCTTTCGTGAGCTACAGCTCACTTCATCGGATGCATTCAGTGGAGAATACAGTGGGGAGATTTATATACACAGAGAACATGAAACAATGAGTGTTACCATACACACTGTAACGAGAATGATCAGGTAAGGTGAGTTATTACCAGCAGGAGAGCGGAGACGTGGGGAACCTTTTGTAGTGATAATCAAGGTGGGCCATTTCCAGCAGTTGACAAGAACGTCTGAGGAACCGGGGTGGGGTGTGGGGGGGGGGAAGGGGGAGAATAAACATGGGGAAATAGTTTTACTTTGTGTAATGACCCATCCACTCCCAGTCTTTATTCAAGCCTAAGTTAATTGTACCCAGTTTGCAAATTAATTCCAATTCAGCAGTCTCTCATTGGAGTCTGTTTTTGAAGTTTTTTTGTTGAAGAATTACCACTTTTAGGTCTGTAATCATGTGACCAAAGAGATTGAAGTGTTCTCTGACTGGTTTTTGAATATAATTCAATTTTGTTATAATTCTTGACGTCTGATTTGTGTCCATTTACTTTTTTACGTAGAGACTGTCCAGTTTGGCCAATGTATATGGCAGAAGGGCATTGCTGGCACATGATGGCATATCACATTGGTAGATGTGCAGGTGAACGAGCCTCTGATCATGTGGCTGACGTGATTATGCCTAGTGATGGTGTCCCCTGAATAGATATGTGGACACAGTTGGCAACGGGCTTTGTTGCAAGGATAGGTTCCTGGGTTAGTGTTTTTGTTGTGTGGTGTGTGGTTGCTGGTGAGTATTTGCTTCAGGTTGGGGGGCTGTCTGTAAGCAAGGACTGGCCTGTCTCCCAAGATCTGTGAGAGTGATGGGTCGTCCTTCAGGATAAGTTGTAGATCCTTGATGATGCATTGGAGAGGTTTTAGTTGGGGGCTGGAGGTGATGGCTAGTGGCGTTTTGTTATTTTCTTTGTTGGGCCTGTCCTGTAGTAGGTAACTTCTGGGTACTCTTCTGGCTCTGTCAATCTATCAAGCGTTCTTACAACTACAATACCCACCTGCTGAAGTGAAGAAACAGCCCCCCAACCTGAAGCAAATACTCACCAGCAACCACACACCATACAACAGAACCACTAACCCAGGAACCTATCCTTGCAACAAAGCCCATTATGATCATCTAGTCTGACCTGCACCATGCAGGCCACAGAATCTCACCCATCCGCTCCTGCGAAAAACCTCACCTATATCTGAGCTATTGAAGTCGTCAAATCGTGGTTTAAAGACTTCAAGGAGCAGAGAATCCTCCAGCAAGTGACCCGTGCCCCATGCTACAGAGGAAGGCAAAAAACTTCCAGGGCCTCTTCCAATCTGCCCTGGAGGAAAATTCCTTCCCGACCCCAAATAAGGCGATCAGCTAAACCCTGAGCATATGGGCAAGATTCACCAGCCAGATACTACAGAAAATTCTTTCCTGGTTAACTCAGATCCGACCCCATCTAACATCCCATCGCAGGCCATTAGGCCTATTTACCATGAATATTTAAAGATCAATTAATTGCCAAAATCATGTTATCCCATCATACCATCTCCTCCATAAACCTTACCTGATCACTCTCGTTACAGAGTGTTGTTTCGTGTTCTCTGTGTATATAAATCTCCCCACTGTATTTTCCACTGAATGCATCTGATGAAGTGAGCTGTAGCTCACGAAAGCTTATACGCAAATAAATTTGTTAGTCTCTGAGGTGCCACAAGTACTCCTTTTTCTTTTTGTGGATACAGACTAATACAGCTGCTACTCTGAAATATGTCATTAACGTAATTTGTATTAAAATCTCTAGTCAAAGGTACTGTACCTAAAAATAATTCATAAAAAATTCAGAAAATATAAAATATACTTTTTGCTTGAAATACTCCTCTCACTCCCCACCCTAGACCACATCCTTTGGGTTTTACCACAGGAGTAGGCAGTCTGGTTGATGGTTAATGATATTATTGAGTGTCCAGCTACCTGGAGTGGGTCACCTGCATCTCTGTCCTCAGGATCCCCACTTATGCAGCTGTAAACCCCCTTGAGTAACCTGTAGTCCATACATTATTCTATTTTAATCAGCAAGGGTAATGAATAATGAGTATTTTCTTCCCCATCCCTAAATGGCTTAGCACACTGTTTTCACTGTGCAGTCAGTTGTTGCTAACTATGGTCCCAGTTCTACTCCTACTGAAATGAATGGCAAATGTCACTGATTTAAGTGGGAGCAGCAATCAACTAGATTAGTTACTTTCTGGGAAATAGGGAGGCTGAACAGATAAAACTATAATACAGTTAAATCAGTTGTAAGAATTGAAGGGACCAGCTAAATTCAGTTCCCCAGTCAAGGGTTAGTCATTAAAGGGTGGACAGAATTATACTGAGTACCTGGGAGGTACTTTAAGGTGGTTGCTAAAGATATTGGGATACCTAATGAAGGTTGGGTCCTCAGTAGAGGATTTATTATGATCTCAGTCAATTTTTTTTAGTAGAAGCTTTAATTTATTATGTCAATTTTCAGGTTTATATAATAGCCAAAAAGTACAGTAATTCACAAAATATAATTTGCATGTTTATTTTCTCTTAAAATGGAAAAAAAAATTGTGACGAAGTGCCAGATGAGGTTGGGAAATGGTTTGAACTTGTTCCAGTTCTCTTTTGTGTTGAACCAATAGATTTTAAGGATTGGTTTTTGAAGTGCAAAAGTAGTTTTGAAGTGTAAAGTATTAATGGTCAAATGCATGATTTGCCTACTTTTAAAACCAGATTTCACAATCTTAGGGTCTTCTGGTTGACTGCATAGTGACAGTGGTTTTAAAAGTAGGCAAATCATGCATCTAGTAGCTATGAAAATGACTTTGACCATTAATACTTTACACTTCAAAACTACTTTTGCACTTCAAAAACCAATCCTTAAAATCATTTTAACCTACTATATAATACCCATTGAGATATGGGCCTTGTGAATATGAGAGACTGCTCTTTTCTTCATGTTACACTGCAATAATGAAGATCAGCTGGCGTGCACAAGGTAACAATACCTAGATTAATATGTCTGAGGCTTGAAGACATGGCATTCTGAGTGAAGAATCTGTGACGGGTTGTCATCCCCAGGGTAAAGCCTGGAAGCTGTTGGAACTGCTGTGCCCCCTGACAATTCAGCTGGGTTGGCCTCTCCGCCTGCTCTACTGGTGACTCACAGACAGCCCCTCCAGGGGCTGTTATCACCCAACATGACAGCAGGTGGTGCCACATACCCAACTGAGTCATCTGAGTGCTTTACCTAAGCCACTCATGGACCAACAATAGAGGCACCAGCCAATTTCCCAGCTCCCCAGCCTTGCACCTATACTGGAGTATAAACCCCAAATGATACCATCTTGCACTACACAGGAGTCTGCATGGTGCAAACTCATTAAATTAGTCCACTTCCCCCTCGATGTGGGGAAGATATGCAGCACCCTTTGTTACCAGAGCTAAGATTTCTAAACTGTTCACTCAAAGACACACACAAGTTTATTAACTACAGAAAGATAGATTTTAAGTAGGGTTGTTGATTAATCACAGTGAACTTACGCGATTAACTCAAGACTACTCAGAATAAGAGATAATAAAAACTTGGGGGGGTTTTCCACAGGAGTAATAGGATATCACTATGATCACACAGGTAACAATTTTGTATAGTAGGAGGGTGTGATCTTTACATAGTTACTTTTCTGAGCAGAAACACATTTTAAGGTATTTTTCTGCACAACCACTCAATGCAATTCAGATGAAATGTTGACAACTGTAAGCTAATTTATATTACTTAAGGTTTGAATGTTAATGATGAACTTGAAGTCTGGGAATACACAGTGGAAGATCATGTGCCAATATACTTCCACAGGACAAAGTTATCTGGAGTACCGGGGTCCATGGATCCCAGTTTTAGAGATGCTGTCCTAAGTAACTGGCTTTGATCTATTTGCTATCACTTATAATCACTTAAAATTAGGGCTGTCAAGCGATTTAAAAAAATGAATCACGATTAATCACACTGTTAATAAAATACTGTTTATTCAAATATTTTTGGATGTTTTCTACATTTTCAAATATTTTTATTTCAGTTACAACACAGAATACAAAGTGTACAGTGCTCACTTTATATTTATTTTGATTTAAAATATTTGCACTCTAAAAAGCCAAAAAGAACACAACTTGACTTTCAGATCCTAGGCTACATTAGCAGGGCTGTCTGATTGAAAAAACCCTATTTTTATTGTACTGTAAACTGAGCAAGTTTGATATCTAGTCATTGGGAGACAGTGGGCCACATACTCATCTACATTAAGGGCACCACAGCAGCCTAACACTTAATTTCAGAAAGGGGGACTACACAAAAATGAGAAAGTTAATTAAACAGAAATTAACTGGCTGACCTAGAAAAGAAGCTGTTCAGTTGAAGTTCAGATCATTCTGCTCCAAAGCAGGAAAACATCAACTACATTGACTGACTTCAAAAGCTAAATGGAACAGAAATTAAAAGGTACAGTGCAAAAAGTGAAATCCCTGCAAGCTGCCTGGAAACTTTTAAAGACACCATAATAGAGGCTCACCTTAAATATAGACCCCCAAATTAAAAAAACATAGAGAACCAAAAATGTGCCACTGTGGCTAAACAACAAAGTAAAAGAAGCAGTGAGAGGCTTTAAAAAGGTATCCTTTAAAAAGTGGCAGTTAAATCCTATTGAGGAAAATTGAAAGGAGCATAAACTCTGGCAAATGAAGTGTAAAAATATAATTAGGAAGGCCAAAAAAGAATTTGAAGGACAGCTATCAAAAGACTCAGAAAGTAATAGCAAAAAATTAAGTACATCAGAAGCAGGAAGCCTATTAAACAATCAGTGGGGCCACTGGATGATCGAGATGCTAAAGGAGCACTCAAGGACGATAAGGCCATTGCGGAGAAACTAAATGAATTCTTTGCATCGGTCTTCACGGCTGAGGATGAGAGGGAGATTCCCAAACTTGAGCCAGTCTTTTTAGGTGACAAATCTGAGGAACTGTCCCAGATTGAGGTGTCATTAGAGGAAGTTTTGGAACAAATTGATTAAGCAGTAATGAGTCATCAGGATCAGATGATATTCACCCAAGAGTTCTGAAGGAACTCAAATGTGAAATTGCAGAATTACTATCTCTGGTCTGTAACCTATCATTTAAATTAGCTTCTGTACCAAATGACTGGAGGATAGCTAATGTGAGCCAATTTTTTTAAAAGGGCTCCAGAGGTGATCCCGGCAGTTACAGGCCTGTAAGCCTGACTTCAGTACCTGGCAAACCTCTCCAATCTACTAGAATTCTTTGAGGGGGTCAACAAGCATGTGGACAAGGGGGAATCCAGTGGATATTTAGATTTTCAGAAAGCCTTTGACAATGTCCCTCAACAAAAGCTCTTAAGCAAAGTAAGCTGTCATGGGATAGGAGGGAAGATCCTCTCATGGATTTGTAACTGGTTAAAAGATAGGAAACAAAGGGTAGGAATAAATGGTAAATTTTCAGAACAGAGAGAAGTAAATAGTGGTGTCCCCTAGGGGTCTGTATTGGAACCAGTCCTATTCAACATATTCATAAACGATCTGGAAAAAGGGGTAAACAGTGAGGTGGCAAAATTTACAGATGATACAAAACTCTCAAGATAGTTAAATCCCAGGCAGACTGCAAAGAGCTACAAAGGGATCTCTCAAAACTGGGTGACTGGGCAACAAAATGGCAGATGAAATTCAGTGTTGATAAATGCAAAGTAATGCACATTGGAAAACATAATCCCAACTACACATATAAAATGATGGGGTCTAAATTAGCTATTATTACTCAAGAAAGAGATCTTGGAGACATTGTTTATAGTTCTCTGAAAACATCCACAGAATGTGCAGCGGCAGTCAAAAAAGCGAATAGAATGTTAGGAATCATTAAGAAAGGGATAGATAGTAAGACATAAAATATCATATTGCCTCTATATAAGTCCATGGTACACCCACATCTTGAATACTATGGGCTTTCTGGACCCATGGAGATTAATTGGTGTGGTCTGGTCTGGTCTGGTCTGTAAAATCCTAGTTCTTCTTTGAGTCTACATGGATTCCACTCTTGGTGCAAATGCACTCACGCGTATGAGATTGGATTCTTTTAGCCAATAGTGTCTGCTGAGGCCACACCTGTTTCCTAGATATTCTCATACCCCTCCATAAAAGGACATAAAGGGTGGAGCGGGCCCAGCAGTCTCTCAATTTCGCCTTACTGCCCATGGCAGCAAGACAGAACCCTGCAGTGTCCATTTGCTTCTCTGAACACTGCAATAATGTTGCTAATTAGTTAATTGTTAGTAGTTTTAGTCTTTTGCCTGTTGGCGCTTTGTGTGTGTGTGTGCTGGAAGCAAACTCCCTGGTGTTTAAAACCTGTCCCTTATGTGAAACCTCAGTGCTGCTTAACAGGCACTCCAAGTGCCTTTTTTTTTTTCCCTTCCTAGGAAAGGGACATATTCCTGAGCAATGTTCCATATATTGCTTCCTCTCTAAGTGGACAGAAAAAAACTAGAGATGCCCACCTAAAATTGTTCCTTGTGTAGCATTCTGTTCAAGTGTCCACTGATGCCTAAAGGAAGAGCATAATGAAACCGTAGTCCTTTGGTTGGTCCCTGTCTATGAGAACCACAGTGAATTGAGATTCCACCCCAAGTTCCCATGCTACATTGACCAAGAAGCCCCAGGCGTCTACCTCCATTCTGGGTCAATGATCTCAGGTGGGTAGGAAGGAGCACTGCTCAAGAAATGAGATGGGGCATAAGTCGCCCTTTCTAGTACTTACCAAATCAAGACACAAGAGTCAGTAGTATCTGACTAATCTTGAGCTCACAAGTCAAAGGATATCCAATGTCTGGCATAGGTCAATCTGATGACTTTGTGCTGGCTGCTAAACATGCCTGCAGTACCCACTAAACTCATGGACTGCCCTTCCAGCAACACCAATACCCTGAGCCTCTACAGGTTGAGGATGATTGATAGTTGAGCTACCAAATTCCAAATCATCAGTGTGGCAGCTGAGGACCCAAATGGGGAAAATACAGCAAAGCCATGGCACTCCTGACAGGACAACGCTACATTTGGAAGAAGTGTATTCTTTTTCTACCTCCCCATCAAGATACAGTAGGGAGTCATCTCCTACATTCCCTCCCCCATTTAGGTGGCACAATGGAAGGCAGGAAGGACCTCTAAGAAGGGCTGTGTCATCAGGAAACTATCTGGAGCTCACAGAGAAGATCCCTCTTGGTACCCCCCATCCCAATACATATCTTTCATCAGCCTGGTCCCTAACACGTGCTTTGGGGTTGCAGCCGTATTCTTGTAAGCCTGCATCTTCTGCCCATCTACAGTTTGATCCCCTCCCCAACGGGGCAGTATAGACCAACCCCACCAAGTCAACTAGTGCAGCCTCAGCTCCTAGGAAATGATGGAGGAGTAATATCTATAATGGGGAGGAACAACTTATATCCACTACAGCCACCTCATCCACCCATGATGACACCATAAATTCCTTGTAATTTTCCGCAGCTGGCAGCTTCAAGGTGTTCTAGGACCTCATCAAGTACATGGCAGAAACTCTGGCGATACCTCTGGAAATGGTGCAAGAGAAAACTCACAAGTTCTTGACTATTGTATATTCGTCTATACCTGGAAGGCTCACCATGCTGATAAATGAGATATTGTTGAAGACTACAAAAGACCTGTGACAGACTCCAGCATTGATTCCAGCCATATGTAAGCTTGCAAACAGAAGGTTCCAGGTCCCTTCCAAGGTGCTGAGTACTTTTACTATCATCCAGTACCAAGCTCTCTGGATGTAGCAGCTGTCCAGGAGAAATCTAATCAGCCAGTGCCTCCCAAAGCAACTCCTATGAAAAAAAAAGACTAAAAAGCTGGACCTGTTTGGATGCAGTCTACTCGTCCACCAACCTTCAGATACACATGGATAACCACTAAGCCCTCCTCTCTAAATACGACATTCTGAATTTGGAACAAACTGTCTCAGTCTGTGGACAAGTTTCCAGAGGAACACAGAGAGGAATTTAAAGGCACCACAATTAAGGGACAACTGATAGCCAGTGCTTCCCCTCAGGCTCCAATGGGCACATCTGACACAGTGAGGTATGTTATGTGGTAATGAGAACATCCTCCTGGCTCTAATCCGGAGGGATTCTCAGGGAAGTCCAGACCACAACTGAGCCCTTTGGTGGTAATGAGATTTTTCATTCCAAAACGGATGAAGTCCTCCATTCATTGAAGAACTCCAGGGCTTCTCTACGTTGTTTGGGACTGTACATATCAACCACAAAATGGAAGGAAGGAAGATCACAGTCTTCCTTCTGGGAGCATCCCCCTGACCATTACTACTGTCAGTCTCAGAGGATGTTGGAGCCACTGAGAGAGAAGCAAAAGTTCCACTGACTACTTTCCGTCACTTTCTCTGATGCTGCACAATCTGCATCTTCCAACAGGGAGCATATTTGATGATAGTGTCAAGAAATAGACAGAACCTCTAAAGGATCACTTCCCTTCCACCAGCATCCCGTTTGACAATTGTGTCTTTCATTTCCAGGAACCGACTTGTATCATCTAGGACCAGAGGGTCCTAGAAATTATCAGCAAGAAATATTCTATCCAATTCCAGTCCTTTCTTATCCATTTTCAGAGACCTGTCCCATGAGATACTGTTGAAACAACAAATGGACATCCTATGTCTGGGAGCTGTGGAAGAGATGCCTTTAGAGTTCGGGGCGGGAGGGAAGTTATTCCAAATATTTCGTCCTCCCAAAGAAGAAAGTGGGTTGGTCTCCCATTCTGGACCTTTGACATCTTAACAAATTCATCCATCATTTCAAGTTCAGAATGAGTCCGGCCTTCATAATTCTTCTCTAGATTCTTAAGACTAATTTGCGGCTCTCAACATTCAGGATGCCTACCTTCATATATCCATTCATCCAGTCCACAGGAAATACCTCAGATGCCTACTAGGAACATGTCACTACCAGTACATGGCCCTGCTCTTTGATCTTTCCACAGCACTGAGAGCATTCACTAAATGTTTGGCCATTATGGCAAGTCATCTAAGGAGATGGGGGTTGCTAGTCTATGCATTTGTCAATGACTGGCTGATCCAAGAAAGATCACCACAGCAGGTGACCAACTCAGTTCAAGTGATATTTTGCCACACTGGGTCTAAAAGTCAGCAGAAGAAAAAAAATATACACTTACTCTGACTCAAAGGATAGATGGGAACCATGTTAGATTCCAGCTCACCGAGAGTTTACTTTTCACAATAAAAGTTTCAAACTATAGTGAACCTCATCAACCAACTCCATGTTCACCCAAGACATCGATAAGAGCATGTGTCAGACTTTTGGGATACATGACTTTATGCACCTATGTGCCACAGTTTACCAGACTTCACCTACGTTCCATACAAGGGTGATTGAAATCAATGTATCTACTCAGCAAGCACCACATGGACATGTTGGTCATGATCCTGAAAGAAGCCCTCTCCTTGTTAAACTGGTAGAAAAATATTATTCAGGTGTGTAAGCAAGGACCACACATATTACACAGCATCTTTCACAAGTGCAGATGCCCAGCAATAGATCTATTTGCCACAGAGTGGAACAAAAAATCCAAAGATGCTCTGCTGCAGAGGGAGCTCCAGCCTAGGCTCTCTGTTAGATGCTTTTCTCATCCTCTTGACGCCAGGACTAATGCATATCTTTCCCCCCATCCTCATAATACTGAGGAAATTGAGACAAGATGCTGGTATGATAGCCCTGGCACTTCTGGTATTCAGATCTGGTAAACCTCTCAATGCAACCACCAATCATTTTTGTCTGCTATACGCAACATAGCCTTGCAGAATAACAATCCAGTCCTATACCCAAACACAGCATCATTACATCTGACAGCTTGGATGATGACTGGCTGACCTAGAAAAGAAGCTGTTCAGTTGAAGTTCAGATCATTCTGCTCCAAAGCAGGAAAACATCAACTACATTGACTGACTTCAAAAGCTAAATGGAAGATGTTTTCTATTTGTGCATCTTAGCACTAACTATCTCCCTTGACAATGCCCATTTCATTTATCCTGGACTGTTTACTAATCCTGAAACAATATGGACTTTGTTAATTCTATAACGGTCCATCTAGCAACAATATCTGCACGTCCTCCTCCAAGCCAGGGCCACATGATATGTTCTCACTTTAGAGTGGCTGGATTCCTTAGGGACCTAATTCATTCCCGCCCCCCCCAGTTGAGGAGCCTTCTGCCTCCAGAACCTCCAGTGTAAACAGGGTTAATACCCTTTGAGCCCTTAGCAACCTCTTCCCTATAACATCTATCGGTGAAGAATGCCTTTTTAGTAGCCATTACATCCGTTTGAATGGTAGGGGAGATTGAGACCCTCAAAGTGGATTCCCCTTATATACTGTTTGATAAGAACAGGGTTGCTCTTAGGCCTCATCCCAAGTTCCTGCCCAAAGTTGTTTCAGAGTTTCACATGAACAAATAAATTAATCTCCCAGTTTTTTCCCCCAAGCCTCACTCAATCCTGGGGAATCTAAACATCAAGCACTTGATGTAGTAAGGTTATTGTCATACTATCTTAACAAGACAAAATCCTTTAGGAACACACACAGACTGTTCATGGCCTTTGCTGGTAGGATATGGGTCAGAAATTATCAAAAGGGGTCTGCATTTGTATGAGAACATGTTACAAGCTAGCCAGGTTAGATCTACCCAGCCACATTAGAGCTCATCCCATAGAGCTCAGGCAGCCTCTACTATGTTTTTGAAAAATGCCCCTATTTCTGAAATTTGTAGGGGAGATGTGCTGAGCTTGGTTCACACATTTACAAGACATTGTTTTTTCAGAGGGGCTTCCAGATCAGATGTCCATTTTAGTAGGGCTGTCTTCTAGTCATTATTTTAAAGAGTATTCCTAGTACCAATCTCCATGCAGACAACTGCTGGTTAGTCACCAAAGTGGAATCCATGTGGACAATCACTCAAACAAGGAAAAATGGTTACATACCTTACAGCAGGGGTTCCCAAACTTTTTCCCTGAGGCCCACCTGTGCAGCTGCAATAGGCAGTGTGAACCACTATTAACACTTCTTGAGGAAAGTTATTAATTTTAATGATTACATAGCTATAAACTATAATACTGTAAATAAGCAATGTATGTTCTTTTTCATTTTAATGTAAACAATTATAATGATAGAAATCCCTAGCAATGTGCGCTCAAATAAATGCATCAATGCTTTGAAACCAAACAGTTTTAGTAAAACTACACTTTAAAAAAATGTTAAGAGCAAAATGTGGTGTTCAGACAGGGAAAACGCACTATATAAATGTACAATGTACAAAACTGAACAATAAGCAACACAACAATGTTAACAGAATTGTTTAAAAAATTGTGTTGTTCACTGATTTTTAAAACAAAACAGTTGTCCAATTTTTAACACTTTATTGTGTTTTCATTTTTTAATGAAATATCAAATCTGAATTTCTGTGCTATGTAAGTAAAGACCTAATCCTACTCTCTACTAATTAGAAAAGAATAAAACATTGCAAATACAATCTAACTGTTGTTTTACATTTTTAACACACTTAGGCAACAGGTAATCATCCGGTAAAGGGGAATCCAAACTTCAAGTATGTGTCATATTTTCTTACTGGCTCATTTTGTGTAGCTGTAGATGGTCTGGGACTTTCATTATCTTCTCCACCAGTGCGCCCTTCTTTTTTTTCTAAAACTAAATCAATCCACGTCAGATTGAAATACTCCTTACCCTTCTTTATAGTTGTAAATGGTGGACTGTGTGTATGTTGCTAGGTTACTTTGCAGTGAAACACACCATTGTACTTGCAAGAATTAAACTTGACATAGTGCAGCTTGTTTTTTTTTAAATAAATAAAGTTTAATAAGTATCTTGTTTTCTTTCTGACACTGTTCAAACAAAATCCACATTACTTACAAATGGGAAGTAGTTACTATCTCAGTTCAGGGCAACTGCACCTGTGTTTCCCCTTAGTGGACCAGCAAGGGCACACTCTCTCAAACTTCTAGCTCCCCTCTCATTGGCTTTCTTGAATGGAAACCCACATTTCACTCCCTTCTGACCAGGATATTCCCAGGCTGCACAGTTCCTTCCCTTCACTGTGTTGTTCCCAGCAGAGACAGTCTGCCTCAGCACACTTGCTTGCTTTTTCTTAGAGATGGCTAACGGATATCATTGCTACAGTTATAAGTTACCCACACAGAACTTCTTATGCAAACATATTTTATTCTTAAGGAAAAAACACTATAGAGAAAACAGATTAAAAACAATAAAAGAATCTACACACATACTGTCATAAATATAAAGGGAAGGGTAAACCCCTTTAAAATCCCTCCTGGCCAGAGGAAAAATCCTCTCACCTGTAAAGGGTTAAGAAGCTAAAGGTAACCTCGCTGGCACCTGACCAGAATGACCAATGAGGAGACAAGATACTTTCAAAAGCTGGGAGGAGGGAGAGAAACAAGTGTGTCTGTCTATATGCTGCTTTTGCTGGGGACGGAACGGGAATGGAGTCTTAGAACTTTAGTAAGTAATCTAGCTAGGTATGTGTTAGATTATGATTTCTTTAAATGGCTGAGAAAAGAATTGTGCTGAATAGAATGACTATTTCTGTCTGTGTGTCTTTTTTGTAACTTAAGGTTTTGCCTAGAGGGATTCTCTATGTTTTGAATCTAATTACCCTGTAAGATATCTACCATCCTGATTTTACAGGGGTGATTCCTTTACTTCTATCTACTTCTATTTCTATTAAAAGTCTTCTTGTAAGAAAACGGAATGCTTTTTCACTGTTCTCGGATCCAAGGGTTTGGGTCTGTGGTCACCTATGCAAATTGGTGAGGATTTTTACCAAACCTTTCCCAGGAAGTGGGGTGCAAGGGTTGGGAGGATTTGGGGGGGAAAGACGTGTCCAAACTGCGTTTCCCAGTAAACCCAGTTAGAGTTTGGTGGTGGCAGTGGATATTCCAAGGACAAAGGATAAAATTAATTTATACCTTGGGGAAGTTTTAACCTAAGTTGGTAAAAGTAAACTTAGGAGGTTTTCATGCAGGTCCCCACATCTATACCCTAGAGTTCAGAGTGGGGGAGGAACCTTGACACATACTAATAAACTTACCAGAGAACCTCCCCAATCCTAACATGGGCTCTAGCAAAAGCAGCCCTTCAACACCCCATCTTTAGGGTTTCCTATATAGTCACAAGCTATTCCCAGCTTCAGCTCAGAACACGCAGACTCATAACATGTTTAGTCCATGCTTTATACCAGGGGTCTCCAAACTACCGCCCGCATGCCGGATCTGGCCCGGGGCTTCCATTTGTCCGGCCCTCCAACCAACAGGGGAGAAGCGAACAGCTGAGTAGGCATGCCAAGCAGGCAGGGGGAGGGGCCGCCGGCAGCAGCTCACACGGGGCAGCAGCACAGCTGAGCTGTGCAGAGGGGTGAGTGCCTCTGGGAGCCAGTGTCCCCCTAAAAGGGGAACCAGCTTGGGGGAGAGTCGTTGCTGCAGCTGAGCAGGCACAGTCCCCTGCCTTAGAGTAAAAATATAAGCCAGATGCTTAATTACATCTCCAATAAATGGAGTAAAGAAGATGGAAATTAACAATTTCATAATGGTTAAATTTTAACTACAGCACTAATAGAACCAAACAGTCCCAAACGAGTAGAGTAGTGTTGTTTTTTTTTAATGATTTTGCATATATTTTGCATATATTTAATTTCTTTCACAGTCGCTTCGGCCCGCGAAGCCCCTTCAAAAATCTAATATAGCCCTCATCTCATAAAGTTTGGAGACCCCTGCTTTATACAATGCAGGGATCTTTGATGTGGAGCCTCCAGAAGGAGGTAATTAGTAGACAATGGGTTTTCCTCCCCAGGGCATAGCTTTAAAAGTGTGGGTTTGAAGTGGTTTATTTGCATTCCCCTCACTCCCCAGGTATTTCCTATAGAATCCACTTTACATGCATTGTCCCAAAAAGTCTTTTGAAGTTTTTGACTGTAGTTCACGAAAGCTTATGCTCAAATAAATTTGTTAGTCTCTAAGGTGCCACAAGTACTCCTTTTCTTTTTGACTTTTAAGTTAGTCAAGTCCTTTAAAGAGTCACATACAATCCTACAATAACACAGAAACTCTTGCATTTTCAATTACAGTGGCTATCAAGGACAAACTCCATTCACTAATGCTTAACTTAATTCAGTAAAGTTTATTCAGGATAGTCAGTCTGTCACAGTTACATCTTTCAACACCTGTGTGAAACAAACTGAACAAATCTTCATTTAATGAATCCGATGAAGTGAGCTGTAGCTCACGAAAGCTTATGCTCAAATAAATTTGTTAGTCTCTAAGGTGCCACAAGTACTCCTTTTCTTTTTTCATTTAATGGAGTTTCTCTTAGGGAGGATCACAGAATTGCGTGGTGTTAAGCTTTTGGTGATCATTGTGGCAGAAATGTGTTTTAAGGAAGGATTTGAAGGAGGACAATGTGGTGGCTTTGTAGAGTTTTATGGGGAGCTCTTCCTGTGCAGAAGAGAGGCAGGGGAGACAGTGCAATGGTTAGAAAATTTACAGATAGATAATGAAGACTAGCACTGTTGGCAGTATGGAGGTGGGAGTCAACATTTCAACCATGTACAAAGAAGTGACAGGTAGGGTGAACATAGACTATGAAGAGCCTTAAAAATGAAGATAAGTTGTTTTTATTTGATGCAGTGGGAAAGGAGGAATCAGTAGAAGGATGCAAAGAGAAAAGGGAGATTATGTGGTTGAAGTGACAAGGCAGGAAAACTAACTTTGCATGTTAAGTACACATATAGTTTTGGATTGTGTGTGAGTACACTCCAGATGATTGACTTTTGGCTGGAGAGGGAGAGCAGAGAATAAAGAGGGCAGCCAGATGTGAACCTAACTTTCTCAAGAGCACACAGCAAGTCAGTCTCAGAGCTGGGATTAGCATCCAGGGGTGAAATCCCCCAAATCATTGCTATGCTGCCCATCTCTAAGAGAGTCCAAGATCCTTCTTGTAATTACTGTTGTGTGGAAGTGTTTTAAAGAGGAATTACCTAAGGCCTTGTCTACACTGCCACTTTACAGTGCTGAAACTTTCTCGCTCAGGGAAAAAAAACACCCCTGAGCGATGCAAGTTTCAGCACTGTAAAGTGGCAGTGTAGACAGTGCTACAGAGCTGGGAGCCGCGACTACACAGCCACGTTAAAGCGCTGCCACGGAAACGCTTTAACGTTGGTAGTGAAGACATACCCTTAAACAGTTAGTCATATAGAGTACCTTATGAAACTTGTGTCTTATTCACTGTGGATCTGGACCCTAAACTGTTTGCACATGCCCTCCACACACTCTACTGTGTTAGTCATGATGTTCTGTCATCTTACTATCATTGACATTTTGTTGCATTGATAGATTTATTGGGCGCAAACCTGCCTGGCATGAATGAGGAATAGACTACATCTTTTCCATCTAAATATTATGATTCATTTCAAATTGTCCTCCAACACCAACAGTACCTGTGATTTTATCTCAGAAGCCTGTACTTCCAGTATACCATCCCTCCCCCCTTTATTTTTTTACCTTTCTTTGAATAAAATTTACCCTCTTCCTCGATCTAGCATACTAAAAATAGTAGTGTAGCCAGGGCTAGCACTGGTGGGTTTGTACTCAAGCGGCTAGTCCAAGCTGCTGCCCATGCTACCCCTCACTACACTGGTATTTTTAGTATGCTAGCTCAATCAGAGCTAGTGCGTGTCTGTCTACCAGAGCCAGGAAGCACGCTCTCAGCTGCAGTGTAGATGTACCCATAGAGCGAGTCAGCAAAAGTAACTCTACCTCTCTATACAGTGTTCTAAAACCTGATGTCCGGGTAATTCAGCGGAAGAGCCCTGCATTCCCACGCATAGGATTAGAAACCTCAGCTCTATTATATGGATACTGTAACCTGCAGTATCTGCAGATTTTATTTCCATATCTGCTTCATATTATGTAAATTAGGTTTTATTCTCAGACACGCAACAAATTCCCTTCACTTGGGCAATGTGTGACTGCCCCATGATGATCCACTGCTGACTGTACTGCTGCAGATTCTCTGTGCCCCTCATAGAAGTGTACTTACTTTAAAAATACCCATCCCATTGAAAAAGTGCCTCCTGTAGGGCAAAGTAAGAAAGAAGAATGTATTATCTTCGCCCCTATTGTAATAGTCTACTGTGCTTTCTGGAGTCTTCAGCCTACAAACTAAGGGTACGTCTATACAGGGATTAAAAAACCCTGCAGCACAGCTGTGGTTGGCCTAGGTCAGCTGTCTTAGGCTCGCGGGCACAGGCTTCTGGGCTAAAAATTGCTGTATAGACCCTTCACCCTTGCAGGGTCCCAGAGCATAGGCTCCAGCCCAAACCCAAATGTCTGCACAGCAGTTTTCTAGCCCTGGAGCTGGAGCCCCATGAGCCCAAGTCAGCTGACCCAGGCCAGTTTTTTTTATTCCAGTTTTTTTTATGTGGACATGGCCTAAATCTCCAATGGCTTTTGAAAGGCTTTTTTCTCCTTTGTCTAAACCATGTGAATTTATGGCTCTTTTTATGAGGGTGATTTATCTGTTTCTGCATATTTTTTCTCTCATGAAGCTTCAAATCCTGCTCATGTTGTTTAATGAGCTGGCCGGTCAAGTATCTGATGCCCTAGTAGGAACTTTTAAAGTCACTGAGCACATTTTTCCTTAAACCTAGTTGACATTCTTGTCTGTTTGATTTAATGTATGACTTCCATAGTTAAATTACCAATCAGATGGAACAGTCTAAAATCATTCCTCGGTTCTGTAACCATGTAGTCATCCAACACACAAATTGTTTCTTCTTCTACATGGCAGTACATTTTTAAGATTCTCTCTGCATTTGAAAGCAGGTTAAAATATTTTGTTTAGAAACTGGAAATTCTGAGCAAAGAGCTAGTTTTTCAGCCCAGTTCAGATGCAGTACCACTCTCTCTTCTTGTAATCTACTGGAACCATGGCACTAGAAACAATGAAGTACTGATCTTCCTTCTAAGAAAACATTTGAAGAGCAGTTTATGTATGCTATTCTTATCCTAAAATGACATATTTTCAGATGGTGTTTCATGTGGCAGTACGTTATACAGTATTCTGGATGCCAGACCGTCTGCTAGAGTTTAAAAAAAAGAAAAAGTTTTAAACCTATGTATTACAATAAATAATTTCTGTATTGTTTGTACATATATAGTTTCTTTTCATTCAAGGGTCTCAACGCACTTTACAGTCAATGAAGCCTCACAATCTCATAGTAAAATGTGTAGATTTTATTAATGGTGGATGCATCCTTTGAATTAGAAGTTTTATGAGGCTTTTTGAACAATTTTCAATGAATTTGTTAAGTGAAAACAAAAACCTAAAAAAATTGTTGGAGTTGCTCATAAAATTTCCATCTTTCTTCCTTTCCCCAATTCTAATGCCTCCATATACTTGGCTTCTGCTGGAAGGAGACAGTCAGGGCCGGCTCCAGGCACCAGCGAATCAAGCAGGTGCCTGGGGCGGCAAATGTAAAGGGGCGGCAGGACGTCGGGCGCTGGGGCGGCAATCCGCCCATGGCGGTGGCAGGAATTTGGCGGCCGCTCCGTCACAGCGCTTTTTGTGCTCAGCGGCAATTCGGCGGCGTGGACGCGACTCTTCTTCGGCCACACCATCACTCCGCCTCCGTGTTCGGCGGCAAGTTTTGGGGTTTTTTTTTGCCGCTTGGGGTGGCAAAAACGCTGAAGCCGGCCCTGGAGACAGTGGTGAAATTTGTGATCCCTGCCCACTCCTTCATTCCATGGGGAGGAGTAATAAAGATGCTGCATTTCATCCCTCTCAAATTTCTTCAGATTTCTTTTATTACCTTTTGTGTCTTCTCAGGGCCAACTGTTCCCCCTCCATTGTTTTCTGGGGTTACAGACTCCCACATCTTCAGTAAGGCACCAAGGAGGCTCATGAAATACAAGTTCAAAGAGAATGATCTTCAAAGGGAAGACAGTTTACCCACCTATCACAGGCAGCAGCAGGATCAGGAAGCCCCCTATCCCACTGTACTATGCCTTTAAGCACTGTTAGGTAGAGGTGCCCCATAGTGCACTAGGTTCTTCTTCAAGTGGTATCCCCACAGGTGCTCCACAGTAGGTGCAGCAGTGCTTTTATGTCTGGAATCAGAGATCTTCATAGCAGTGCCCGTTGGACCACACATGCGCAACTTCCCTCCCTCGTGTTGTGTGCGGGATGTATATATAGCACTGTGCAGTCTGACCACCCTCAGTTCCTTCTCTACTGCTGTGGTCTGGAATGGAACCCTTAGCAGAGCCTGGTTTCCCTTCAGATTGTGCCTTTCTCCGTTTTTTCTCTTGTAGTTAGCTAGTTCCTCCTTTTTTTCTTTCTCTTTCACTAAAAAAAATAAAAATAATTATTATTTTACTTCCCTTACAACTCTATACTCTTAGGTTACTGTAGTCTTCGTTTGCCTCTCTCCCTTCCCGTCAGAGAAGCTATTGCCTCACCCTTATGCCTGGCTCTCCTGGATTTAAGCGGTGTGTGTCATTTGGGGCCGCCTTTTCCGTAACAGTCAGTCATGGACAGTGTATCCGTTGCCTTAGAGAGGGACGTGTTCCCGAGAAGTGTTCCCACTGCCTGGGCTTAAAGCCGACAGCATTCAAGGACAGGGACATTAAACTAAAATTAATCCTAATGGAAAAGTCCCTTCCACCAGCTTTAGACCCGAGTTCCTACACCTTCCCGGAGAGACCCTCATGCTCCACGCGGTCATCTACCAACCCTCACTCCCCATGCACGAGTAAGAAAAAGACATCTTCTGACGGCAGAGGGTAAGAAAAGAGTGGTCCCTTCCTTGGCTCCTGAGGCAGAAGCTGCGAGAATGCCATCCCTGGCTAGATCTGTGGCATCAACAGCTTCTAATAAGGGGCATAACTCTGCTGTTGGACCGAGTACTCAGTCTCCAAGAAATGGTCTAAAGACTCTACTAGAGCACAGCACCGGCTATCAGTGCCACCTTCTGTCATTGACAACTGAAGCGAGCCCTTTACTTCATCTGTGGCCCCAAGACTTTGTGGCACCAAAGAAGCCATTGGCACTGATATCAGTAGCAGTAAAACTGCCAGCTCCTGTAAAACCGCTGGCTCCGGTGAAACTGTCGGCTCCGACGACATCTGTGGCACTGAAGCCCTGTACACAGAAGCCCTCGGCACTGAGGAAGCCACCAGTACCGACATTGGCACTGACTAAATCAATAGCTCCAAAAACCTCTCTGGCGCCACCTGCTGACTTTTCTAAATCTCACAGCTTGGCACCATGGTCTGCACGGCACCGACTATGACCTACCCACCTCAGGAATTTAGACACATATCAGATCTGGCAGTTTCAGACACTCCAGACTCCTTGGACGGAACCTACCACAAGTCTCTCCATCCTCACAGTCCAGACACTCTTCACTCTTTCCACCAGGAACAGTGCCTCCTTTCCTAGTGAGCCCAAGGAAGAGTATGAAGAATCTATTGCCTGTTCCACATCAGGGCAAATGGAACCAACCTGCTAGGCTTATCCTCCCACAATGCAGGGTACTCAATCTTTTCAGGCCCTCCGCATATCCCCCTCCCACCTAACTGGCCATATTGGGATCCCTATGTCACAGACAGAGCACAATTTGGCAACCCTTCAGCACAAGAGATTCAGAGGCCTCCTTCCATTTGCTCCGCAGTGGCCTCCTGACCTCCAGAACCACAACCTCCGCAAATACTGCCGGAGGAGGAGGAACAGAAAGAGGGGCAGGACGAAGAGTTATCTCCAGCCCTGCACTTCCCTGCATCTTCACCCGAAGAAGCAATTATGCTGCCACCTCCGGCAGCAGCTGATGATTTCAGAAACTTCCAGGACTTATTCTGTAGAGTGGCTGATTCACTGAACATCCCCCTCGCGGAGGTCAAGGAACAGCAACATGAATTTATTGACATCCTCCATACCTCCTTGACATTAAAGATCGCACTGCCCCTCAGTGGGGCCCTACTTGAACTTGCTAACCTCCTTTGGCAGATTCTAGCCTCTATCCCACCCACCTGCAAGTGGGCAGACAGAAAATTTTATGTGCCAGCAAAATGAGCTGTTTCTCTTTTCGCATTCTACCCTGAAATCCCTTGTGGTAAATGCAGTGCTGGAGAAGGGAGGACAGTACCAATCCTGAGCCGTTCATCTCGACTGTGAGTGGAAGCAGTTGGATTTATTTGTCAGGAAGACTTATTCATCCACTACCCTCCAATTTTGAATTTCTAATTATGAGGCCCTCATGGCCAAGTACAACTATAAGAACTGGAGGAGCTTTGTCAAGACCTACCAGAGGCAAAAAGAAGAGCAATTCCTTGCCCTAATAGCTGAAGGCCACTTAATAACCCACACAGCTATGCAGACCTCCCTAGATTCAGCAGACATGGCCGGCCGATCCATGGCTACCTTGGTAGTAATGAGATGCGTATCCTGGTACAACTTTCAGGATTCCCTAAGGAGGTGCCATTTGAGGGACAAAAACTCTTCTCCAAACGTACTGACAATGCCTTACATTACTTAAAGGACTCCTGCGCCACCTTAAGATTTCTTGGCATATACACCCCCCGCCAAAACAGAAATCAGGGAAATACCAGCTTCCCCCACAATCGCAACCCCAGCCATACGATCCACAACAACAGTTTGATAACCAACGTTGTCACCAGAGACCCCCCCGCAAACAGGTGCAGACAACCGCCCACATAAGGAGCACCATCTCATACATCTTCCACTAAACAACAATTTTGAAGGTGTGGTTGAGGTCCCAAGAACCTCTCACCTGCTCCAGTCAGACCTACCATCCCCACCATCTGTAACATCTCTAGCACATCAACAGCACATCAACCTACTAGCTCCATTTTTGCCATCTTGGATGCTCATCACTTTGGACAGATGGATCCTGGAAATAGTCCAGCAGGGATATTCCATCCCCTTCCTAGCTACACCCCCCCCCCTTCAGGGACCACTCTCACGACTCCATCCTTGGTGGGAAGGTGAAACATTTTCTTCAACTGGGAGCCATAGAACCTATCCCTTACAACATGGGACATGGTTTCTACTCCCACTACTTCCTCATTCACAAGAAATCTGGCAGTTAGCATCCTATCCTGGACCTTCACTATCTGAACAAGTTTGTCAAACTGCAGCGATTCAAGATGGTCACTCTCTCCACCATAATCCCAGCACTGGAACTGTGGTTCTCGGCCCTCGATCTGCAGGATGCTTATTTTCACATCGCCATGCATCCCACCCAGAGACCGCTTCCTATGATTTGTCGTCAGCAATGGCCATTATCAATACCGGGTGCTACCCTTTGGACTATCCACAGCACTGCAAGTTTTTTCCAAGGTACTTGGAGTGGCCACATCCTTCTTAAGGAAAAAAGGCGTCACCATCTTTTTGTACCTGGACGATTGCCTTCTCAAAGCTCCTTCAGAGGCCGAAGTGCTCTAAGCGGTCCATACGACAATGACTCTCTTTACAAGATTAGGTCTCCTCATCAACCTTGGAAAAATCCCCACTAACACCAGTGCAGAAGCTAGAGTTCATTGGCGATCTACTCGATGCCATTACAAGCAAGGGCTTTTCTCCCACCGCACAGGGTCACAGCCAGAACAGACCTGATATCCAGTGCTCGAATATGCCCCCAGATCTCAGCATGCATATGCCTCCACCTTCTGGGATATATGGCTGCAGCTATGTTTGTTGTCAAGCATGTAAGGCTCCATATGAGGTGACTTCAGGGCTGGCTTCGTACTGTATATCTCCCCCCCAAAACACAGCATGCTAAAACTTCTGTCCATGCTAAGTCAGGTCAAGGACTCTCTGCTGTGGTGGACACATCCCAAAAACGTTTGTGCCGGATTCCCCTTTCTCCAACCCTCAAGTACCATGATGCTAACCACTGATGCCTCCCTCATTGGCTGGGGAGCACACCTCGGCAAATACACCATACTGGGCAGATGGACACCCACCGAATACACCCTGCACATCAACCTCTTAGAAATGAGGGCGGTACAAAATGATGGCTGTCATTTCTTACCACTCTTAAAATCTCGCTGCATGTACTACATCAACAGGCAGGGTGGAGTGAGATCCCATTCCCTATGCTCAGAAGCAATCAAATTATGGAATTGGTGTATCTGCAACGGTTACGCTAATAAAAATGATACCAACAGGATCTTGTAAGAGGGACAAGGCAAATTGCCATGTGTATTTTAAATACAACAAAATATTCCTATATGCAATTTCTATATAGATCCATTCACACACACAGACATTCACACACAGGTTCTACATAAAGGTTGTTATAGTTACCAGCCTAGATGTTGCTCGTGCCAGGTCACTGGCCAGGTGGCCTGGACACGAGAGTGGAGCCGAGTCATTGTCAGATGCGCATCCGATGCTCTGGAGGGTGGTCGTAGAACCAGACTCAAAGAACACAGTCCCTGGACCCAATTTTTATAGGTCTCTGGTTCAGTACAAGTCTATTGAAGTTGCTTCATCATGCTGAATTTACAATTGAGATGACCATCAATCAGCTCAATCAGCAGGTGGTACATCCATGACGGCTCCATGCTGGCTAGGTGTTACCTTCTTGTTCTTCCTTGATGCATTTTGGGTGGATTCCGGTTCGCCCTCCGGGGGTCATCCAGTTATCTCCACTTTGCATATTCTTTGGCCCATGGATATCAAGGTTGAAATTCTTAGGATTAAGCTGGCACCATTTACTAACCAATTATTTCCCTCCTGCAGGCTCTCAATTCCATGCACTCATCATTCATTCTTTTACTTAACAACACAATCTATGACTCTTGATTCATTTAACAAGTTTTATCCCACTATCTATTTTTCCATCTTTGGATACCAAGATTTACATAGACATGACAAGGGGCCCCCGCGGGGGAAGAGTATTAGGGTGTTGTTTTAAAGAACAGCATTGTTTCCTCAGAGTTCTTATCACTTTCCAGCACAGACTCTTTATCCTGTACCGGCCTGAAATAATTAGCACTTTGGCCTTGCATTTGTTACAGAGTGACATTCAACAGCATGGAACTGATGTTCATACCTTTTTACAATACCTATATACTCTTTTGTCTATCTTTATTTCTACTACTACATAATTATAATTCTATCATACCTATATAACTGTGAGGGCGACCCAACACAACAACATCTCCATGTTGGCTGCATATCTCCCCAAACATTACCGCGGACACCCTGAGCAGGACTTTTTCACACAAGCATGAATAGGGGCTAGATATGAGAGTGCTCCAACCCATATTCCATCAATGGGGTCACCCTGCTATAGACCTTTTTGCCACTCAGTGCAATACCCGTCGCCCTCAGTTTTTCTCCAGAGTGGGCCTGGGACGCAGCTCACTAAGGGATGCATTTCTCATAACCTGGAATGCCCCACTTCTCTGTGCTTTCCCTCCTTTTCCTCTTCTGTTCAGAGTCTTACACAAGATACATGAAAACCGTGCTCGGATTATACTAATAACCCCAACATGGCCATGACAAGTCTGATACACTTACCTGCTTCGCATGACACTATGCTGGCCTATCAACCTTGATCCAACATCATGGCTCTTCTCACAAGACATGCGGCACATTCGCCACCCCAATCTGCAACTGCTCCACCTGAAAGTGTGGCTCCTTCATGGCTCCGGGGTCTGGAAATAGCTTGTTCAGAGTCAGTAAGACTGATACTAATAAATAGCAGGCACAACACTACCAGGTGACCCTATGTGCATAAGTGGACCAGATTCCACCTTTAGTTTGTTGCAAGGCAGGTCAACACGGCTCATGCCCCATTGACTTTCATACTGGACTATCTCCTTCAGCTGAAACAGAATGGATTAGCTAATAGTTCTCTGTGCATACACCTGGCTACAATTACTGCATTCCACTTCTCAGTGGAAGGATACTCAGTTTTCGTACACCCTCTAGTTAAGCATTTTTTAAAGGGTGTTCAAAATCTATACCCATGCATACATTTCCCTATTCCGCCCTGGAACCCTAACCTAGTTCTCCGCTCTTTGACTAGACCTCTGTTCGAACCAATGGCAACATGTTCACATCTCCTTCTAGCAATGAAAATGGCCTTTCTCATAGCCATCACATTGGCGCAACGTGTGGGAGAAATCTCAGCCCTTATGGCATACCCACCGTATATGGTGTTTTATAGAGACAAAGTAACTCTTCGTCCACAGCCTAAATTTTTGCCAAAAGTTATAACATCTTTCCATCTGAATCAACCCATAAATCTCCCCTCCCTTTTTCCCAAACCGCACAAAAATCAACAGGAAGTGGCTCTCCACACCTTAGACATGTATTATCATTCTGTTGGGATAGAACCAAGCCATTTCGAAAATCTCTGCATCTCTTTATATCCACCGCCAAATGGTCTAAGGGTATGGCTTTATCAAAACAATGCCTCTCTAAATGGATCTCACAGTGCATGTATCTAGCTTATGAACTTCACAATAAACAACCACCCACCTCTATCAGGACACACTCCACACAAGCTCTTTCCACCTCCATTGCATTCTTCAATAATGTTCCCATCATAGATGTATGTAAGGCTGCCACCTGGGCATCCTCAGTTACATTCGCCCAACACTATGCCATCATGCAAGATTCCTCCACGGATACCGTCCTTGGATGTAAGGTCCCGTCCTCAGTCAGACCAGCAACTCTGAAGCCCCAACCTTTCAGCTAGGGGCACTGCTTTGTAGTCACCTACAGTGGAGCCCCCATCGGGACACCACTCGAAGAAGGAGAGGATTACTCACCTTGTGCAGTAAGTGAGGTTCTTTTGAGATCTGTGTCCCCATGGGTGCTCCAGTACCCGCTCTCGTTCCCACAGCTTCAGAGCGTAACATGAAGCTCTGTGGTAGAGCAGGAACTGAGGGCAGTCGGACCACATAGCGCTATATTGTACGTCCTGTGCACAGTGCGAAGGAGGGGAGCTGCGCATGTGCAGTCCGATGGGCAGTGCTATTGAAGATCTCTGACTCCAGACACAAAGGTGCTGCACCAAAATGGTGCACCCATGGGGGACACATCTCGAAGAACCTCGGTTACTGCACAAGGTGAGTAACCCTTTCATAAGGAGAACTCTGCTCTGGTATCACCCATATGTAGGAAAACCACTCTCAGGCCTATACAGAAGTGGGGTTTCCCTTAGCCAGATAGAGGTGTCTTTTATCTTAGTGCAGTTTGGGTCCTCCCTGATCCATGTGCTTAAAGGGTCATTGCAGGAATACATGAAAGAGTTATTCCTAGTCCTGGTGCTGCCAAATTCAGGGCAGCAAAGGTGACCTGCCCCCTATACATTGTTATTTGCATTAGGAGGAGGGCAATGGGCCTCCTTGACATCTTTACCAAGGACGCAGGATTAGGGAGGGAGCAGCCCCTTACCCCAAAGTTGGGAAGGGTTGGCCATCAGCCTCCCCCCACCACTGCAGAAGATGTCAAAGACGTATAATGGACAGGTTTCTAGGGTTAGAGGAAACTAAATGGAGTTGGTGGTGTCTCTATGACCTCTCCCTATGGGAGGAAGGAAGAGCAGGATATCAAACGCTCCTTTCCCCTTCTGAAGGGAGGGAGAACATCACTTTTCAGTACTTTTAAGCTATTCCATTTTGAAATTTTGGGAAAACACCTATCTCTTCTGTTTTTAACTTTTTTTTCTTTTTCCCTTAGAAAAGTGGGGAATCTTTTACTTTTAACTTTCTCTTTAAGTGAGAGAAAGTAATATTGGCATTTTTTTCCGGTTGGAAAACTGTCAGAAAGTGAGGGGGAACCCATTTTCACACTTTGTTACTGTTTTACCATGATCAAAAGTTGAAAAACAGTAGGAAGGTGGGAGAAAATATAGGTTTTTCCTCACTTTCTTAATTTTCAGTTGCTTTCAAAGGAAAACCATTTTTTTCAACAGGAAACTTTTGAATTATGATTTTTCCCATGAAAATTCATGAGGGAAAAATCATATTTTCTAGCTAACTCTATCTGCTATTGTCAGCAACAGACAGGAACTGATAAAACATGAACTTCAAATCATTTGATTTCTTAACCTACTTTAGATCCCCAAATGTTCATGTGGACTCAAAATTAGAAAAAAAAATTGTCATATCCCTAATTATTATAGTCATCTTAGAGTGAAGCTAAGGGACAGATCCTTGGCATCTGATACATCCTGCAACTGAAAATGGATGCAATGCTGCCTTACCCCAGGGCAGCTGCTCATTCCCTTTGCATAGGGAAATTCCGGCTTGGCATATAGCCATCTATATGAGCTCTATACCAACCTCTCTACCGTCCAACATTCAGGCGGCATGGCCAAAACAATTTACTATGATAATTCCTGGAAGGTTTAACAGCTACTAGGTGGCCTTTACAAGATTGCATAAATTAAATCAGGCTGAGTCTGCTTTAATCTATGCCCCCAGGATTGGGGAAGAGCACAGTTTCCTTTCTTTAGGGTACCTTTGCTGCCTAACCCCCTTCAGTCCTGTGTTGTATGTGGTTCAGCTAGACTTGAAGATTTGGCTAAGGAAGTTTGCCTAAGGTTGCACAAGCCAGTGTTAGAGTTGGAAATAAAGCCTAAGAATGCTGATTCCCAGTCCTCTGATTTGTTTACAAGCACATGTTCATTCTCCAATAACATTTCAGGTCTTTAATAGCCTGCATAGTTTATTAATACATCAAAAGAGAGAGTTCCCTTTTGGTAAATAGCATGAATGTAATTGTAAAATAGGTCTGGAAAAACATGAGCAGAGTGATTTTTTTTTTTTTTAAATAAAAGAGGAAAGCACAATTTCACTGATGACATGTAGCTTTCTGATAGCAGTGAAAGCCTTAGCATCATTTAGACAGCATGATCTGCCTGAGAAAAGATTAATGTTAATTAAAGTGGCATCTGAAAACTTCTGCAAATGACAGCAGCCAAGCTGGATGCAGTTATTTTAACACTACATTGCATTCAGCATTACTCATTTATTAAGGTTTAACAGATGAATCAATAGCTCAGCTTCTCATGACACTCCCTAAACATAGAACTGCATAAAAGGACATATTTGGTCAGAGCTAAGATTATGAAAGCAAAACAACACTGCCTCAGTCCAAGGCCACCTAAGAAGTTTAAAAATGCATATGTATTTCATAGAAGAATAAATGTATTTCTAAATGATATTTGAAAAGGATGATAATGACAGGGAAAACCCATCACAATTCTAACTTGCAAACTACACAGAAAAGAATTTGATGTATACAAAGAGATCCTGACATGTTTTGGCTTATTTTCAGAATATTAGTGTTTTAAAAAATATAAATACACTGCCAGACAGAGGTTGTGCTGGCAGTGTCAGTAGAAGGTACTTCAGAGAAATCTTAAAATCATATATTTCAGTTTCCCTCAGATCAGATGCACAGATTCTTGGGCTGACGTGCAGTCTTGGTTTGCTTTTCATGTTCTTCAGACATGCTGTTTTCTTATCACTAATCTTGACATGTTAATCATCCTCATCTATGCGTGTGACATTGTGTAGCCCTCTTCCCCCCCCCCCAATTCTCACATGGTGGGGCTGTCTGTTTGGGACAGCTAAACTGACACCAATAAAAGTGAACAATTTCAGTTCTGCTTTAACGTGCTGTTCGGAGCACTTATCAGATCAGAATAGACAGGTTTTGTCTTTTGTGTGAAGTGCACAGCAATTTTAATGATTGGTTCTGCCCATTTGCAGCAAAGTCAGCGTGGTCACAGATTTGTGTACTGCGTTTTGCCCAGTACTGAATCATACTCTATGTGAAAGTGGACTCAAGAAAGGGCGAGTAGCTAGTGATACTGTTTTAATTTTCTGTATATGTGAATTTTACCCTGATGAAAGGTGCCAAGTAGACACTCCTGGAAACCAAAATCCTTTCTGTATTTGTGTAACAGATACATTACAGTACAGTAAAAGAGTAAATCCCTCCACTATTCTCCACCCCCCAATGTGACTTACTGAAGACCTGGAGAAAGTCACCTCCAGGAAAGGCAGACTATGAAAGGCCTTGAAAGTAAATACAAGCAGTTTATGTTTGATGCAGTAGAGAAAGGGGACCCAGTGGAGGGATTAAAATAGAGGGGTTATGGTTGAAGCAACAGACCAGGAAAATTATCTTTGCAGCACCATTCTGAATAGAAAAGAGCAGAGCAAGTTTGTATTTGGCACAGAGAGAAAGATGTTGCACTATCCAAGAGGTGTGACAGAGTGTTAGCTGTGTGGATGGATAGGAAAGGTCATATCTTAGAGATGTTTTGCAGAAAGAATTGGTAATGTTTAGCTATCGCCTGCATGTGAAGACCTAGAGAGAGAGGTCTGAGTCAAAGATGATGCCCAGTTGAGAGGCCTAGGTGGTGGTGATATGATCAAGAAAGAAGGTACCAGGAAGGGTTGAGGAGGGAACATTAGAAGCTCTGTTTTGGGCATGTTTAGCTTGAGTTGGCAGATAGACATGCATGAGGAAATGCTTTCTTTCTCTCCTTTTTCTTCTTTCCTTTTTTCTCTTTTTTCTTACATAGTACTCTATGAATCTTTTCATGTTTCTCCCCTTTCCTTCTCTAACTGCATCCATTTTGTTTCTGTGTGTTTTGCTTTTTCTTCCTTTCCCCCAATTATTTCAGGAGAAGGACAGATTTTGAGTTCTTTTACTCTAAGTTGTGTAAGAATAATTTGGCTCCCTGGGACATTGGTGTTTCATTATATGATTTGATTCCATAATGGTTGTAGGTGTAAGCATATCAATTGTATTGCTTTGCTATTATATTTGTCCCATAGAATTCTAAATCATAATTGTTTTCCATCAAGCCTCACTGATATAGATGAATGGGGGAGCAGTACATAAGGTGGAGCATTTTGAACTGAATGAGGTGCAGAATAGCTTGACTTCTGTGGCTGAGCTGCAAGTCGTTTATAGGATCAAGTATCTTTGTTTGTTTGTGATGCTGGGGTTCTTCTTCCGACTTAATTTAAAACTGTTTAATTGTGGTGTCAGGTAGGTCGAGCCAAGGATGGCACTGTGGGATTGGGAAATAAATTGGCTTGTGATAGTGTATGCCAGGTGTGGGCAAACTACAGCCCGCAGGATTGCCAGCCCCGTGGTGCAGTGGGGCTAAGACAAAGGTTCCCTGCCTGCCCTGGCCCCGTGCTGCTAATGGAAGCCTGTGGGACCGGGAGGGGGGAGCGTTGCAGGCACCACCCCAGCTCCGCAGCTCCCATTGGCAGGGAACGGGGAACCACGCCCAATGGGAGCTTCAGGGGAGGTACCCGCAGGCAAAGGCAGCGCACGGAGCCCTCTGCCCCTGTGGTGCCGGCGGCTTCCAGGAGCAGCACGGGGCCAGGGCAGGCAGAGAGTCTGCCTTAGCCCCACTGCCACCCTGGAGCTGCTCAAGGTAAGTGGTGCCTGGCTGGAGCCCGCACCCTAAGCCCCTGCTGCACCCCGCACCCCTCTTGCACCCCAACCCACCCTGCCCTGAGCCTCCTCCTGCACTCTGCATCCCTCCCTGCACCCCAGCCCCCTGCCCTGAGCCGTACTCTGTGCTCCTGTACTCTACATTCCTCCTGCACCCCAATCCCCTGCCCCGAGCCCCCTCCCTGCACCCCAACCCCCAGCTGCACCCCGCACCCCTCCCTGCACCCCAAACCCCTGCCCTGAGCCCCCTCCCGCACTCTGCATACCCTCCTGCACCCCTCCTGCATGCCAAACCCCTGTCCTGAGCCCTCTTCCACACTCCACACCCCTTCCTGCACCCCAGCCCCCTGCCCTGAGCCCCTCCTGCACTCCGCACCCCAACCCCCTGCCCTGAGCCCCCTCCTGTACCCCAATCCTTTGCCCTGAGCCCCTTCCTGCACACCGCACCCCCTCCCACACCCTGCACTCCCTCCCACACACCAACCCCCTACCCCAGCCCTACATTCATGACTCTGCATGCATGAAAGTGCTCTGTTGTCAAGGACACTGTTTTAATATATATGTATATTAAGCAAAATGATCCCCTTCACTCTTCCCAGTTTTGCCCTTTTTTTGGTTCATTGTGACATATCTGCGCCTTGGCAGGCTCCAAGCTCTAAGAGGAAGTGCTTTATGTTGATAATTGAAGGCATTGATATGTTTGTGATTCAGTCAATCCATCCATTATAATGGCACTGGAAAAAATGAAAACCAGTCCAGAACTCTGAACTTAGCAAGGTCCAAGTATGATAATTATCTAAAAGGAAGAACACCGTAAAAGCGTGTGAGGTTTCATTTTGTTTAATATGAATAATGTTGTCCATGATCAGTCTCATGATTCAGTATTTTTTCCTGAGGTAACTAATTGACAGTAATTGCTATCGTCATCCTAACTTTGGATCACTGTCACCTTTCACATTTGGTCTGTCTTGCATTTAATTTTCCTATCACATATAGCCCAAGATAAAATGATTAGCCCTTGACACATATAGGTTTGATTAACACAGATCAGTCCTTTGGAAAATGGATTAAATCTACAGGGTCTGTAAAGTTTTCATTGCACAGGAAGAAAACTAAACCAGTTTAGCAGTGAAACCACTCTCATATCTAGTTGAGAAATTCCACATTTTCTCTCTGGGAACCATTTCAGATACACCAGTCAGAATTATGATAAAAACTACTCATCCTTGTTCTCTGTCAGTCAGTCTCCACCACACTATGTGGTTCCAGGCACACACTTACAGTCCAGTTGCAAAACTGCACCACACAAATCAAAATATTTCTATTTAAAACATGTTACATTCATTAACATAAAAGTGGTAGAGTTTAATTCATCCACCTGAGTCTACTGATTCAATTATTCTGAGTTATTTATTGACTTGATCTGGGAGAATGGTGAAGGAAAGTTTCAGGGCTGGAATCTCTGGTCTGCTAAGGCCACTTTGTTTCAGGGGGTGGATAGTGAAGATTTCACCCTGTGCAGAGGAACTTTCCACTCATGTAAATCTCACAGTAGTGGCTCTGTTTCCTCCTCTTCCCATCACCACTGGTGTAAGGAGAAGGAGGGGGGATATATTGGGAGGTTCCAGGGATAGGGCATGGGTAGGACATGGAGAGGAGGGAGCATGGCAGAATGGAGCTCTGCTACACCTCACCTCAACTGGCATAAAGTCCCTCATGGACTTTACTCCAAGTAACATTAGGGCATTTTGTGTGCAGCTCTAACTTATACCAAGGCAGAGTTGTTCTTAATCATGTGGCAGCCAACTCCCTGCAACTTTCCCTCAACTATATTTGAGCAAAGCTCAGGCATAGTGGAGAATCAGAGCCCTCGGTGTACTGTATTGTCATTGGCAAAAATCAGACACAATTCACCACCAGTGAAGCTCTGCTGATGATAGCAATGGTGGAAGCTGCAGCATAGACAGGGCTGATGCATTTCTACAACTATCCTTGTATCTACCTTGCAAAATAAGACCTCCAGCAGCGAGTCTCAGAGCCTAGGTAAACTGACTTGGGATCCTGTTACGGAACTAAAAATAATAGTGTAGATGTTCCCACTCGGGCTGGAGCCCAAGCTCTGAAACCCTCCCCACTCACTGGGTTTCAGAGCCCAGGCTCCAGCTTGAGCCCAAATGTCTACACTGCTATTTTTAGCCCCTCAATGCAAGGCCCATGAGCCCAAATTGGTTGTTCTAGGCTCTGAGACTCACTGCCATGGGGCTTTTTCTTCTTTTTCTTTTCTTTTTTTTTTTTTTTTTTTTTTTTTTTTTTTTTTTTTTTGCAGTGTAGACATACCCTGTGTCATCTAACTGCTCATAAGTTAAATACCACGATGGTGAAAATTCCTGTGTCCTGTCTATGCCTCAGTATCCACTGTTGCTACCATCAGTGAACGTGCACCGGTGGTCAATTATAGGGATAATTTTTCCTACTGTAGACATAGCCTACATCTTTTTCACAAAGCAGTTTCACTCCACATGCAACATATCAGTTTTAAAGGTGACCTGCTTGTAGAGAGATGTATAAGCCAGAACACATAAGCCAAATCTTGTTTGGTTTAAAAAAATTTTTTTTATTAAAAAAGCAAAATGTATAATAAATTAAAGCTGTATTTCATTATATTCTAACTGGATGTATATCTTTCTAGCTGAAAGAAAAAAACCATCCCTGCCAAGTAAGAGAGTGAGAATTTAACTGTATAAATATTTGATAATTCTCCAGTGCTTTGTCATTAAATTTTTTTCTAAATGGGTTTCACTTCTGTAGGACCTGCAAAATAATTAGTTCTGTTCTGCAGCAGAGCCAGCAGGGCGAATATTAATTAATTATATTCCCAGAGCTGTACTGTCATTATCAGTGATAGTGCTTCATGATATGAACAGAACCATGGTAGCATGTCCTTGGGGGAGAATATCAGTGCCTGTAAAATAGACACCTAATCCTGCAAATGCATACTACCAACCGCAGTACTTATTATTGAGAGTCTTAGTCCCCTTGCTTCAACAGGAGCAGTAAATGACAGTAAGGTCTTGCAGTATACAGTCTTAAAATACACATCCTTTACAAAGGCTACTCGAGGGGTTTTGGGTAGGGAGAGCCATAGAATACACACAGTTGGCCAGCTGTTTAACAAAGAAACTTTTCTAATTTATTTAGAAACTAAAGCTATAACTGGCTCGCTCTCCCCTTGTACCAGTACCTTCTACTTAGGCATGATGTTTCTCAACTTTTTAAAAAAGTATCTTTTATACAGAATGATATTTTTAATAGAAGCTTTGATTAAGAAACACACAAGTTAAAACCAACATATTAATCTTTGCAGACAACTTTCTTTTTTTAAAAAAATAGTCAATGCATGATATGGTGGGAAAGAATTAGGATAGGCAAATAATGCCAGAGGAATGGGCTTTGATCTGGAAATGAGGACCATCAACCTTAGTTTGTAGTATAATATAATAAAATAAAATTTCTTTAAGATATTTTTTCAGTGGTACCTCACACCAGTCTAGTTAAAAAATAGAGACTGAATGAGGATAAATATTGGAGAAATTGTGTTGATAAAAAGATTTTATGCATATGTGGTGGACATGTTTTAAAAAAATACCACAACAATTACGTACCTAACAAAATAAAGGACAAATAGATACTCAGGTCTTCGGTTACCATTTATTCAATACTCAAAATATCTTCTTCTGAAAAACAGCACACCTGTACATTTTTTTTGAATATTAACATTTGATAGATACCCCTGATTTGATAAATATGTGTAGAGTCAATAGTTTCATTCCGTTTAATAAAATAACCAAAAACAACATGTGCCAGGTGGTATAAAGAGGGTTACTCTGTAATATTGGAAGGCCCTGCTAAATAGAGAAATGTTATGATTATATAACTGTATGATATTTCTCTAAACAAAATGATAAGTTCAGTCTTTTAATTATTCATTTTTTCATTTTTAATATTTACATGGCAATGACTTGTATATCTAGTAAAACTTCACAAATAAGTTGTTATATAAAAAATCACAGAATCATTAAGGAGATGAAATTTAATTTCCAATTTTCTAAGTGGAGATTTCAAACTCTGGAGGATTTTTAAAAATGTGAACTATTAAAAAAACATAACTATGTGACCATGGAATTTAAATGAAATTAATTTCTATAACGCCTTTACTGCTGAATTGTATGCTAGGTATGTGGATCAAAATGAATCTCTACTGCCGCGTTACATATTTGGTAATATACATCAACATGGAAGTGCCATCATCGAACAATGCTACCTTAGGAGTGTATGGCTGAGGGGCTTTTTTTTGCGGCATGTTCAATATTTGTTTGCTATTTCAAATCTAACTCAAGAGTTGTAGCAGCCAGAAGTTTTTACCTTCTGTAGGCTTTACAATCCAATAGTTCTTGATGGTCTATGAGAAATGAGTAGTTCTGTTTGTCTCTTTCTTCCACAATTATCGCTGCACTTTCTTCCATGTTGGTCCCTGTATATGGAATGCCCTTCCGGAGTTGGTCCATAAAGCCGCTACCCTCTCTCTTTGTATAGGATACCATCCAAAGTCCAAGTCTTTCCAATGGTTGACTTCTACTGAAGATCCATGTCTTCCACAATACCTATAAGAAACTTACTAATTAGTAAGGCTCCGTGTTTGTCATAGAGGTCACGGATTCCATGACTTTCCATGACTTCTGCAGCAGCCGGTGCGCCTAGCCAAGGGACCGCCTGAGCGGCTCAGGCAGCCCCTGGGCCAGTCACACTGGCTGCTGCTGGGGCAGTCTCAAGCCCCTCCACCCCCCAGCAGCAGGAGTTTCGGTGTGGGGAGGCTCAGGACTGGGGATTCGGGTGCGGGGCAGTGCTTACGTGGGGGCAGGGGCTCCCCAGAAGGATGACAGGATCTCCCCTCCCTCAGCTCCTAGCTCCACGTGTTGCCTCTGCCTACAGACACCGCCCCGCCACTCCCATTGGCCGCAGTTCCCAGCCAATAGAAGCTGCAGAACGGGGGTTTGGGGTGGAGCAGAGGCAGCACATGGAGCTAGGAGTTGGAGGTTGCAGGTGCCCCTCAGCCCCCCCCCCCCCCCCCCCCCCGAGCACCCATGGCATGTCCCGTCCCTTCCCAGCTGTCCCCTTTTCCCCCATGTTTTAGTCTGGGGTATATAGTAAAAGTCATGGACAGGTCACGAGCCGTGAATTTTTGTTTACTGCCCATGACCTGTCCATGACTTTTGCTAAAATTATCCGTGACTAAAACATAGCCTTAGATCTTCTACTTGTCCATTCTGTTTAGCTATTTTTATCCCCCAAAGCATCTGCTCCATGATGATGTGCACTTCCCTTTGCTGAATAACTGCATATTCCTATTGATCTTATCTCTCAGGCTGGCCAAGCACATCTTGCTTCTGATGCTCATTTTAACTACTTAAAGGTTTTTATTTGGTTAATGAAAGAAACATTTTCTGAACTGCTCAAATACCAAGTTAACACTCAAAACTAATATACTAAGAAATAACAGTGACAACATGAACAACATTCCATGCTTTGTGATACTGGTTATGAGAATATTTTCTTCTCCCAATTTCAGGTTGGGTGGGACTATATCTGCATACAAGATAGTACCAGACGAAATTGAAGAAATCAAGGTACAGTATTACTACTGTCTTTCAACACTGGAAAGTGGACAGTGTTTTGCTGGGGAGCATTCTTAAGGTGTTACATGAAAAAGCCCTCCTCCCTTCTTTTGTGCTTTGGAATGCACAGAGTGTGTATGGCCTTCTCTTAATACCCCACCTGATAAATACTGGAAATGGTAAAAAAATAATTTTAGATATTGAATAGATGACCTGACTACCATCTGGAGCAGTCTCTAAAATTAAAAACAGCATGCAAATAAAAATGAATTTTTGTCCTTTTTATACATTTTAAAGTCCTTTTTTGTCACTGAGCATGACAGATTATATTTGCTATTTGCTATATTCATCTAGCTATAGCTTCACAGGGCAAAAACAAGGTTTTAATCAGCCTGACAGAATCTAAAAGACTCAATAAGGCTTTTCCCTTCTAATTTCTGACTTGGTACCTTTATTTAAACTGATTGGGGTATTTTATTGTACAACAGTTTTAATCAGGCTTTATAGTTTGTGGCCAGAATTTTAAAACATGACTGCCTAAAGTTAGGTTCCTAAATCCCTATTTAGGCACCTTAATAGAACTGATCTGATTTTGAAAGGTGCTGAGCACTTTCAGCTCTCATTGACTTTAGCAGGATGTGTTGATGCTGAGCAATAGCACCTGTATAATTCACGCCATTTATGTTTACAGATTCTGGAGCCTAACTTTTGACATCTGACTCTGAAAATGTTGGCTTAATTTTTTTAACTTTTTAGAAATATGTAGGCTTGGAAGGATTAGATTTTTATCAGTAAATGTTGGTAAGCATTGATTTCAATGTACACACCCAAACAAACAAAAAAAAAATTTCCATTGCTAATCAAAATTTACAGATTGGAAAGGTGAGAAAAATGCAGCTTGAGAACTTATTAGAGTTTGATTTAAGGATATTTCTTTTGTATATTTTGTATAACTTGACATGTGATGTTGACAGTTTGTGTTTTAATGGTTATAAAGCTTTAATTTTGAATCTTGACATCTACTGCCATCAAATTATTGTCTGACCCCCCCATTTTTTCCTGCAACTGTGAAAATTTAAATTGCTAAAAAAAGTTGAAAACCTATAATTTTGCAAAACTATGAAAATGTAAATAAATAAAAATCTTTAAAAATGGTTAAAAATTATTTAAAAAATGAATTCTGTCAAGCCTAGAAACATATAAACTTTTTTATTTTCTTTTGGCGATCAAAAGCCTATCCAGCTCAAGACATATTGTCCTTTTATCCTTCCATCAGAGCTCTGCTGCTCTAAGGCCAGGTAAACAGACATCCACCCCTCCCCTTGTAAAGCCCTGGGAACTTTGAAAATCCCCTTCCTGTTTTCTTGGCAAGTGCCAGGTGACATCTGGCCAGGTGACGATGCCTGCTCCACGGAGCAAAGAGTCCCCAGTTTACAGCAATGCTGAGCTATTGGAGCTGATCAGTGTTTGGGGAGAGGAGGCTGTGCAGGGACCCAGGATGCCCGGCAATCACCTCCCCTCCCCCTGCCCCCTTCCCACAAGACCTATCGTCAAAATGGAGAGGGCTGCACTGTGAGATAGCTATACTCAGTGAGCTGGTCTCATCGGTGATGGAAGTGCTGCAAATGTAAACGCCCTCTGATGCCTGTGAAAGTGAGTGAGTACACACACCAGCGCTTTTCTTTCACTGGTTCACTATCACCATTGAAACTGACAGCAGAAAAACTCTGCAAGTGTAGACATAGCCAGAGTGTTCTTGCAGTAAAGAGAGGGAGTTTATTCTGTCTGAAGTCCTCCTGTAAAAGGAGACAGAGAACAGAGGGTAATGGGAGGAGAAAACAGGAGAAAGAAGAGAGGATGAACAGAAAACCAGAAATGATTAAACATACAAAGGGTTTTGATGGTTCTCAGGGTACCTGGGTCTGTGACACCCCTTGTTACCCCTGCCTCCAGCATGAGGAAGTCCTGCTTGAGGTAACTGGATGTAGGTTCCCTAAAACCACCAGCTTTTCAGCCACTCAAGCAGTCTTTTCTGGGCTATGCCAGCCCTTTCTTTGCCTTGCAGGTTAACAAGAGGTGGACCCAGTCCCCAAGTCCCCTCGAATCAGTACCCTGTGATTTCCAGCCCCTGAAACTGAATACTCACAGAAATCCTAAAAGCAGTGTAACCCCATTTTACCAGATTTACCTTAAATCACTGCTCCTGTATAACGCACAGCAATTGTAAAGAAACAAAAGAAGGTTTATTTAAGAAAGAGTAGAGATTCCACTAGAAACAAGAGAGAGTGATGGAAACAAGTGATTACAATACAAAACAAAATAAGAAGACATGAACTAGGGCTACACTTATTAATTTTTACCTTTCCTACCTAATAAAGTAGCTTTCCCCCCAAAGTTCACAGCTGGCTGGCTTCAGAGAAACCAGGCTCCAGTCTTTCATGAAAAAACATCCCTGCTCAGTAGGCTGTCTGTCAGTGAATAGATCCAAAGTCCCTCCCTCTGCTTTGTGTTATGCTGAAACAGCCCTTTGTCTTTATTCATAGATTGGGTGATCCCTAGTCTGCTCTAATGTTCCTTTTTTTTTTTTTTTTACCTCCAAGTGGTTTTGATTGTTTGCAGGTGTTTTGATGGTTTTCCATTGACTGTTCTGGGATGGGGGAAGGCTAGGCAATTGAACAATACATTACATAATTGGTAAGCCGGCGGGGGGGGGGGGGGTGATAACTCCCTTCTGCTTGAATGGGTCATCATGAAGACATAACAGGTTTCAGAGTAGCAGCCCTGTTAGTCTGTATCCGCAAAAAGAAAAGGAGGACTTGTGGCACCTTAGAGACTAACAAATTTATTTGAGCATAAGCTTTCGTGAGCTACAGCTCACTTCATCGCATGCATTCCAGACATAACAGTCTCCGGTGACTAACTTTTACTCCAAGACCATAAGAGAATAATTTTCAATATAGTTACATATATTGTGCCTTAACTGTTCCCCATACACAAATCTGACAATCATTACAAGCTTTCAGTAAAGACCTCGCAAGCTACACTCTGTGGATAAATACCATGAAAGTGGTATATTAGATGTAGTGAGTTTGTCAGGTCTGAGACAAGAGTTGTTCGGAAAGAACAGTGAACCTTTTTCTAGTTGGCACCCATAAGTCTCTGTGTCACAAGGGTAAGAAATGGAATCTCCTCTCATGCACAGTAGTGCAGAGGAGAAATTCCACTTCTCATCCTCCCTTTTCCCTGCCTAAATGTGAAATTAAAGCCCAGACTTTTAGGGGTAAGGAAAATAACTATAGTTTTAAATATATGATTTATCTTGACATGTTGCTGAACTAAATCCACAGGGTAAAGAATAATCAGATTGCCCTTTACTAGCCTTATAGAGTGATCCCTGCTCCCTGATGGGCAAAAGAAGTGGGGTTTCTCAGTAACAATACTAATTATGAAAAATGAAGAAGAAAATTGGGGACAAATTTAGCTTTACACATCAGTGTCAGAGAACAGAAAGAATCTGACTGGCGTGCCAGGTATTTTTATCGCAGATCAGGGGAAACAGCCTCATAGACAATACAGCAATGTTCTATCTCTACAGGCAGTGGGGAGTCCGCTCTTTTCCACTTTATCAAGAGGTGACTCTGCTCTCGGAGCTCTGTATTTCCAACTCTACAGATCTAGAAGCCTCTAACCTGCTGGGGTTCCAAAATGACCTAACAGACCACCTGAGCAGATCGTTTGAGTCACCACAAGTGGTCTCTTTGTCCAGATGTGGCCAGGTACATCTTCCAGCAGTGGGGATTTCCCCAAATAGACCTGTTTGTGACAAGGACCAACAGAAGGTGTCAGCAGTTCTGTTCCCTACAGGATCACAGCCTGGATTCCCTGGCAGACACATTTTTACTGCCATCGTCAGGCAGGCTTCTTTACACTTTTCCACCAATTCCACTCATTCACAGGGTATTACTAAAGATAAGACAGTACCAGGCCAAAGTAATACTTATAGCCCAACATGGGCCCATCAATACTAGTTCTCCACTCTCCTAGTGCTGTCAGTGAAACCTGCAATTTCACTTTCATTAGGACTAATCTCCCAAGATCATGGCCACCTACTCCAATCAAGCATACAAACCCTTCACTTATCTGCATAGATGTTCCATAGCTAGATACTAGAGAGTAGTCTTGCTTGAAAGAGTTCAAGAGATCCTGCTAAATAGTAGAAAGCCTTCTACAAGAACTACATACATCCCCAAATGGAGACAGTTTTTTATCTGGTCTCACCAGTATGGTGTATTGCTGTCTGATTCTTCAGTTCAACATATCCTGGACTACTTATTGTACCTGAAACACCAAAGGTTAGCTGTTAGTTTGATCAAAGTACATCTGGCAGCTATTTTAATGTTCCAACCTAAAGTGGACAGTCTCTCCATTTTCTCTAATGATATGTCCATATGGTTTTTGAAAGTCTTAGTCAAATTGTATCCTCCAGTGTAAGACCCTGTTCTCCAGTGGGATCTAAACTTAGTATTGTCAAGACTTATGGGTCCCCTGTTTGAGCCATTGGCTACTTGCTCTCTGCTGCATCTGTCAATCAGTGAAGATGACATTTTTGGTGGTCGTTATCTCAGCTACAAGAGTAAGAGAGCTATATGTCTTAATATCTGGACCTCCCTGTATGATCTTTTTTAAGGACAAGGTTTACCTGTGTCCTCATCTGAAGTTTTTATCAAAGGTGGTATCATCTTTCCACGTCAACCAGCCAATTTATTTCCCTGCATTCTACCTCAAGCTGCATTTGAGCAGGGAAGAAAAGTGTTTGAGTACCTTGGACATCAGAAGAGCTCTAGCATTCTATCTGGACAGAACCAGGCACTTTCTATAAGTCCTCCCAGCTGTTTGTAGCAGTGGTGGACAGATTAAGAGGATAATCAGTCTCCATCCAGAGAATTTCTTCTTGGGTTGCCTCCTGTGTATGCATGTGCCATGACCTGGGTAATGTCACTCCATCTAGCAGAGTCAGAGCTCATTCAACGAGGTTGCAGTCGGCCTTGGCAGCTTTTCTGGCACAGGTTCCTTGGTCCACACTTTTGCCTCCTCCTGTGCAGTGGCTCAAGACTCCAGAGACAGAGTTGATCATGTTGTTTTCCAAACATTATTGAAATAGACTCCAATCCCACCTCCTGTTCTTATGACTTGTGAGTCACCAAGAGTGGAATGCATGTGTTCAATCACTCGAAGAAAAAACGGTTACTAATCTATTCAATAACTGTTGTTCAAGGTGTGCTGTACATGTCCATTCCATGACCTGTCCTCCTACACCTCTACATTGTAGTTCTGGCAAGATGGACCTGAGGGGCCTAGGAGAAGCTCTGCCCTTTATACCTGGATGTAGTGGCATGCAATAGCAGAATGAGTTTGGGCTGCCCAATGGGTACCGCTGAGGGAAAAAAATTCTGATGACTTTGCACTGGGCACACAAACACCTAGAGTGGACATGTGCAACACATCTCAAACATCAACACTTACTGAACAAATTAATAACCACTGTTATAGCCTGCGTCAGTGAAGGCCTTATTTATTAAGCGACATAAAGTCAACATAGCCTTGTTGTCACTAAAGAGACCACCATCCCTGTGTAGGGAGGCTTCCTGCCCAAGGATCCAAGGTTGACTTCTTGCTGAGAAGCAGACCTCACCAACTTAATCCTGGTCTCTGTGGCCAGGATATATTCATTGTTAGAGCACTCTCCTGTTAAGATCCAGAAGTCATATGATCTGGAAGTTTCATTGTTTAAACCTACAAAAAAACCCTCATAGCAGCATTTATTTAAGGAACCTCATACGATGATCTTCACAATTCAACAGGAGAAATAGACTATAACACAGTTTCCCATTGTCAAATATGGGTATGATTGTGGAGTGCTGACACACAGGTCAACCAGATCCTGGCAACCTTCCAGTATATAAGTAGTACACTCTTCAGAGAGCTGATATTAATGTCATCACAGAGTCCTCTTGGATATCAAAGATGACCTTGACCGTCATTAGCAGTAACAAGAGGGATTATAAACTCCACTATAAAATGAAGCAACCTTTTTGCTCAGATTCCTTTTTGTTCATATGCCTTCAAGATATAATAGGAGAGACAGCCAAGCTGGTAGAGGCAAATGGAGGTCAAGGGAGTCTGGGATTTCCCAGGGCAACCGTTGACCTTCTCCAAGCAGTGAGCATGCCTTCAACTAATTCTAGTTCAAAGTGGAGCCCTTCATAGGTTGGACTTTGCATACATCTAGGGATAGATACTAGAATCCACAGTGTGTTTGGAGGGACTAATGGGCTCAATCCATTAGTTTATCCGTTTTTAGGGACCTCAGAGTCCAGACCCTGATGTTTTTACGAGGAATGGCTTCCTGTTATTGATATTCTTCTCTAGGCAACACTTTGCACTCTTAAAAAATAAAATAAAAATATCAACCACAACAGTCAGTTGAGTATTGGAAGTAGTCCACCAGGATTGTGCAACGTAACTGGCTCTCAGAAACAGATTTACAGCTCCCAAACTTGGAAAAAAGCAAAGTGTGGTTGCAGATATATATCACTTTCTCCAGGTGAGTAGGATAGAACAAGTTCCCAGAGTGGAGAGGGGGACCTTAAACTATCCTCCATCCTCTTCTTGCTACTCAGTACTCAGAAGGATAAAGAGCTAGGCTAGATTGAAAGTTCCTGAATAGATCCATTAGCCAAAATATAGGGTGGAGATGCTCATATCTACTTTGGCTGCAACATCCCAAGAGGATTGTTTATATTCAGGCCTTTTACAGATCAGCCATTGATATATCCTGATAAGATCTTCTTACAGGAGATTTCTGCACTCCTTCTACAGTGGCCATTTCCAGCCCGTTCTTTACCTTTTGAGTTAGCAGAAGTCCAGAGGGTTTTTGGTGAAATGACTAGTGACTCTTCTACCACCTCTCAGGCAGAGAGGTGTATCTCTTCCTAGATGATCCTCTAATCAGAGCATCCTCACAGGAAAAAACAGAAGACACTACTGAGCAAACAGCCCAACTTCTGCAAAAGCACCACTTTGTCATAAATCAGGATAAGAGCAAGCTGATACCAGCCTAACTATGTACATTGGTTAAAAATCTGTATATCTGGTCCCAAGAGCTGACTCAGAGAGAATTGAGTTTACAACATATATCAGTCTGGCTGGAGAACCTACACAGAAGGGAGCTTAGGTTCAAGGGATCCGGTCAAATTAGAAAGCAGACAGTATAAATCATTAGTATGGCCCTCAGAGAGCTGACTGCATCGATACACTACAGGAATATGTTGGTGGTGATTGATAATACTGTAGTCACAGCCTACATTATTGGTCAGGAAAGAACCAGGTCACTGACACAACAGTGGGATTCCAGCCTTCTGCTCTCTTGATCAGAGAGCAAGATGTCATCCCTGCATGTTCGCAGTGTAAATGGAAAGTTGTAAGTCTAAGTACACAAGGTAAGCAGTCAATAAAATCAGGCAAGTGGGACCTATGTGTTGAGGTATTTGATTTGCTGTTGAAATCTCAGGGCAGACCATAACTAATCTGTTAATTTTGAGGTTCAACAGCAATAAAACTCCAAATTTCTTCTCTAGGAGGAGGAACCTCAAGGCCATGGCAGTTGATACCCTCAACTAGAGAGAACCAAAATCTCTAACGTCTGCTTCCTACTGTATTGGTAGAGGAAAGAACTTGAACATGATAGGTGATTTATTGTTTGCAGTGTTGTTGTAGGCATGTTGGTCCCAGGATATTAGACAGACAAGGTGGGTGAGGTAATATATTTGATTGGACCACCCTCTGTTGAGGAGAGAGACAAGCTTTTGAGCTACACAGAGCTCTTCTTCAGGTCTGGGAAAGGTATTCACGTGAAACATGTCTGACAAGTACCTATTAAACATGTACGAGTAATGTTTTATATATATAATATACAAACCTGTTAAAAGAATAAAATCTGCTCACCATATCAGTGGAAGTGTGCACATGATTATCAATCCATTAAATAGGTTGTGCAAATTCAGTTTGCTGCATGCTAAATGCTATGTGTGACCATAGGAAGGAGCAGACTTATTAAGGAACTAGCTTATTGTTTAGCCACAGGGTAGCTGCATGTATCATTTTATGAAGGCCTACCTCATTCAGTATGTAATGGAATGATAGCATGAAAATGCTCCTTTTTAAAGTCCTTTTAGTATTCCTCGGAGAGAACATGTGCTGAGTCCTTCCCTGAAATCATCAGTTTTTCAATAAACTTTGATGGTTCTGTTTGGAAACACATTTATAACTTTAGTTGACTGTCAGTTACCAGATTTCAACCATAATACAATCAAACATGGTTCAGTTAATTTTACTTTGCCAGCAGCAGTATGAAAAAAATGTATTATGCAATTTTCTCCAAGGTAGATAAAAAAAAGACCATAATATTTTATTTAAAATGTGCTAGCTTCTCTCAAACCCCAATTTTTTCTACCAGCAAAGATTATTTACCTGTTTGTCCAGCAGTTAGAATAAAAAAATGAGTAACCCCTTCTGCAGAACAGGATTAGCCTTTGACTTCTCAAGACTAAATAAAAATTAATAAAAAATATCAGTTTTAGCAGATTTTCATTGGATCATGATCCACAAGAAGAGACAGTGATGATATAAGATTTGACTCTCATATCTCCTGAAATGAAGTTTGTGATGGATTAATTCATTAAAATTGCTTTAGTTTCATTGGCTAATGTTTACTGGTCTTAGGTTTTTCCCTTTTTATGTGTATATATGTATTTAAATATCCACTCAACCCTCCCCCCGCCAAAAAAAAAGTTTTGTATTTTCCTTTTGAAAGTGAAAAAAATTATTCAAGTGGTGTGCACTATTTACATTCTAAGTCGACAAGGTTGTTGGTTTGTTCTGTGTTGTAGAATCAGTTTTAGCAACAATATATTTACAATTCTGTCACAGGGTGGCTGGCCCCTTGGGAGGCTGAGACTGGTGGATCACTTGAGCTCAGGAGTTCTGGGCTGCAGTGGGCTATTCTGATCGGGTGTCCGCACTAAGTCCAGCATCAATATGGTGATCCCTGGGAACATTGGGGTCACCAGGTTGCCTAAGAAGGGATGAACCAGCCCAGGTCAGAAATGGAGCAGGTCAAAAACTTAAGGAACTACACCTCCTCTGTGCTCCCACTTGGGCCAGTTAAGAGGGCAGGGCTAGACCTGAGGCTATAAAACATTAGGTGGCATTTGAGTGAGGGAGAACAGGCTGCAAGAAGGAACTGGTTGAGAGTGAACCAGAGAGAGGCAGGACTGCCAAAGACCTGGGAGTGGAGGCAGTGAAAGCCTGAGATACAATGGGTGAATGGATAACTGTTTGTTGGTTTAAGTTTGGTAATAAAGCTGCATACAAGAGATTTTGGGCAAGGTAGTAAGTCCATAGAGGAACGCCAAAAGAGAATTTGAAGAACAGTTAGCCAAAGACTCAAAGTTTAAGAGCAAAAAAATGTTTAAGTACCTCAGAAGCAGGAAGCCTGCTAAACAACCAGTGTGGCCACTGGGCGATTGAGATGCTAAAGGAGCACTCAAGGACAATAAGGACATTGCGGAGAAACTAAATGAATTCCTAACATTGGTCTTCACAGCTGAGGATGTGAGGGAAATTCCCAAACCTAAGCCATTCTTTTTAGGTGACAAATCTGAGAAACTGTCGCAGATTGAGGTGTCATTAGAGGAGGTTTTGGAACAAATTGATAAACTAAACAGTAATAAGTCACCAGGACCAGATGGTATTCACCCAAGAGTTCTGAAGGAGCTCCAAAGTGAAATTGCAGAATTACTAACTGTAGTTTGTAACCTATCATTTAAATCAGGTTCTGTATGAAATGACTTGAGGATAACTAATATGAAGCCAATTTTAAAGAAAGGCTCCAGAGGCAATCCTGGGCATGTGGATGAGGGGGATCCAGTGGATATTTAGATTTTCAGAAAGCCTTTGACAAGGTCCCTCACCAAAGGTTCTTAAGCAAAGTAAGCTGTCATGGGATAAGAGGGAAGGTCCTCTCGTGGATTGGTAACTGGTTAAAAGATAGGAAACAAAGAGTAGGAATAAATGCTCAGTTTTTAGAATGGAGAGAGGTAAATAGTGGTGTCCCCTAGGGTTCTGAACTGGGATCAGTCCTATTCAACATATTCATAAATGATCTGGAAAAAAGGGTAAATACTGAGGGGGAAACATTTGCAGATGATACAAAACTACTCAAGATAGTTAAGTCCCAAGCAGACTGCAAAGAGCAACAAAATGGCAGATGAAATTCAATGTTGATAAATGCAAAGTAATGCACATTGGAAAACACAATCCCATCTATACTATAAAACTATGGGGTCTAAATAAGCTGTTACCACTCAAGAAAGAGATCTTGGAGTAATTGTGGATAATTCTCTGCAAACGTCCACTCAATCTGGAGCAGCAGTCAAAAAAGTGAACAAAATGTTGGGAATCATTAAGAAAGGGATAGATAAGAAGACAGAAAATATCACATTGCCTCTATGTAAATCCATAGTACGCCCACATCTTGAATAATGTGTGCAGATGTGATCTCCCCATCTCAAAAATGATATATTGGAACTGGAAAAGGTTCAGAAAATGGCAACAAAAGTGATTAGGGGTATGGAATGGCTTCCATGTGAGGAGCGATTAATAAGACTGGGACTTTTCAGCTTGGAAAAGAGACGACTGAGGTGGGATATGATACAGGTCTATAAAATCATGACTAGTGTGGAGAAAGTAAATAAGGAAGTGTTTTTCTCACTGAGATCCAATTTTGTGAGTGAACAATGTTGGTGTCCCTTCAGGCTACCAAAAGCACATTCAGTTGTCATTCTGCACCTGCTGAGCTGGTACTTGAGTCTTTCCTTGGTGATGTTGAGGTGGCCAGTGTATGGCTTCATGAGCCAGGGGAGTCAGGGGTGGACTGGGTCCTCCAAGATCAGTAATGGCATCATGAATGGTAATTCGCTAGTTGGGAAAGTAAGTCCCTACCTGTAGCTTTCTGAACAGTTCTATGTTCCTAAAGATGCAAGTGCCATGCCCCTTCCCTGACCAGCCAACTCTGATGTTGGTGAAGCGTATCCAGTGATCACTAGCACTTGCATAACCATATAAAAATAGGCCTTTCTGTTGATGTACTCTGTTGCCATGTGGTCTGGTGCCAAAATAGGGATGAGTGCCTCCACCACAGTTCAGGAACCTCACTGCTGCAGATCCATTCATTATGCCCAGCACGTTGCCACGAGTCACAATTCTGAGTAGCAATAGGTGATTAATGACCCTGCACACTTACATGACAATGGCCCCTACAGTGGATTTTCCTACTCCAAAATTATACCCACTAACTGGTAGCAGTCTGGCATTGCAAGTTTGACAGTGTGATCACCACTCGCTTCTCCATTGTCAGTGCAGCTCTCATTTTGGTGTCCCTGTGTTGGAGGGCTGGGGCAAGGTCTGCTCACAAATCCAAGAATGTGGTCTTGTGCATCCGAAAGTTCTGCAGCCAATGCTCATCCCAAACCTGCATTAAGATGTGAGCCCACCAGTCAGTGCTCATTTCTCAGGTCCAGAAGTAGTACCCCATCATTTGCAGCTACTCTGTGAACACCAGCAATAATCATAGACCAATCTCGCTATGTCCCACAGCAATCTCCAAAAAAAATCATGTTCCCTGTGCCTCTTCTTGTGGGTCTGCAAATATTGGTGGATTATGCATCCTGTGCTTGCAACACTCATGACAATAAGAGCTGTGCAGGCTTTGTGCTTCTATCAGAGAGAGTGGACAATGACAATTCCTGCATGGGTTGTGGGATTTTTAAAATAGGTGTGAAAATTATGAGATAGAGATGACATTATGGGGTGGAGAAAGTAGCATGATGGGAACTTGACCCTGCAGTTCCAGTCACCCCGCGCAACTCATTTCTGCCCCAACATGCATTGCCAAAACTTCCCAGAAGACAATGCGCTGGATGGTGTTGAGTTGCACACTGGGATACTTACCCATGATGCACCACACTGTGCATCGAAAGAAGCATTCCTGATGAGCTCACGTAGTGCCAATGCAAGGAGCTAAGTATGCATGCACACGCGATATGCTAACTGCAGCGGCTTAATGCTGAAGTAACTTGCATCAGCAAAAGTTTGTAGCATTGCCCTTACTGCAGTTTAAGGATGGTTTCTCCAATTACATTAAGTAAATCACCTTCCCGAGAGGTGGTAGCTAGTTGGATGGAAGAATTCTTCCATCAACCTAGTGCAGTTTACACTGGGGGTTACATCTGCTTAATGACATCTCTCATAGATATGGATTTTTCACATTCCGGTAATGGCTGTGGGCCAGAGGGAGGAAGCGCCTCACACAAAGTGGGGAATGAGCAGTGACATCTAGTTCCTGGAAGGGTGGGTACTTCCTATTTTTGAACTGGGATCTGGGGGGCCTCCCCTTTTTGGGGTGTGTGAGGCCCTCTCCCTGCCCCCATATGTGAACCGTGATCTGGGGGTCTTCTTTCTCTGAGTGGGGTAGCCTGATTTATAGACTACTAATTATATTGATTACTTAAGAATTCCCAGTTATTACTTTGAGGGTTGATAACTCAGTAAGGTAAATAGACTACTGAATGTACATTTGCACATCCATATACTCACACCATCCCTTACAGAACAACCTGAAATGTTAGCATTTATCTTCCTCATCACCATCACCTTCGTCCTCATCACCAGTAGCCATGATTCTGGCACCTTCCAAGGGCTACATCTCTCTCTCTCTCTCTCATACTGCCCACAGGCTGGGATGCAAATTTTATAATATGTTATGCTGACACCACTGTATCTAATGCATATTTAGTAGGGGTTTTCCCACTTTTCCTTATTTGTATTTCCTCATCCTACTAATATTGAGGTGTCCTCCTTCTGTAGGTTAATATATGAATATGTACTGCCACCATTTCAGCTGATGATCATACCCAGCACCCCTTGCTTAAGCGGATTTGTGGTTATTATTTCCATGTTTTTTGCAGTAGCACTTACTGGAACATTCAGTCTTTTACCATTGAGCAAGCTCTTCTTAGTTCCCAAAATCTAAAGGTAAGCATTAATCTATGCCAAGGGTTACGGCCTACTTAACCACACACATGCTAATTTATGCTTCAGCTAATAGTTACAGAATACAGGCCTGTAAGTTCTTTGCATTACGGCTGAATATAATGAAAGCAGCAAAATGTAATGAAGACAAGACAGTGAATATAGTAAAGGCAGACTAGCCTTATGGGTTATGGTTGTGGGCATGGGAGGATCTGAGCTTTTCTCCCTGCCCTCCCATGTGTGTACGCTGGGGGCCTTGCCCTCTTGAGGGGTCCAAGGCACTCTCCTTGCCATCCATGTGAGAACCAAGATACTAAATGTCTAAGGAAGACGGGATGAGAACACCCAGTGAGATTAATGAAATAGTTCACACATCTCAAAGCTATTATTTTAAACTGTAGTCATCTTCTTGCAGTGTTCTCATTCAGCTGAGAACATCTCTTGGAAATGAATGGACCACTTCACACCTCAGAGCCTCTTGTGCTGTGTAGACTGTTGTGTGTAGAGTCTCTTCCCTGTACCAGAGGCCCAGATTGCATCTGGGTGTATGCACTTTCACAGCCCCACCACCTATTCTCCCCTCCCCCGTTGGCTCCTCCAAGTTTACCAGGGGAATGGTAATCTGAGGGGTGTATCAGATTCAGAAAAACGTTCTTTCAACTCTGAAAAGGACTCTCCTTCCAAAGACCCCACTTGTTCAGCTCCCCTGTAAATAGGGAATTTGCCTTGAAGATTCCTGTTACTAGTAATGAAAAGGAGTCTGCAACCCCTTTATTCAGCCATCCTTGATCCTCCAAACAGAATTCAGCACTGGCTGGGAGTTTAGTTCCAAGGCCAGGACTGCCTTCACCACCTCAAGGCACTGAGCTCCCCTCTAAGGGCAACTCACAAAATTGATCCTCTTCCTTGGAAAAGGAAATATCAAAGAAATTTTAAGAGTCAGAGCCCTCTTTACTTTTCTAAACCATGATCCTGGAGACCTGATCATTCTGGACAGGCTAGCAGGGCCAATTCTTTACCTCGCCTGGAGAGATAACTAGTAACCAAGACTTCCCTCCAAGCAGCCCTGGGTACTTCAGATACATTATCCTCTTCCATAGCCACAGCTATCATCATGAGAAGAGCACCCAGGTTGCAATCCTGTAGGATTCCCAGAGAAATACAAATGAACAGCCCCTTCAAAGGACTTTTTAGAAAAAGTCTGGTTCATGCCTATCTCCCATTCAGGAGCATCAGTGTCCTGAAACTTTTATGTAGTTCCTATGAGCCTTATGGAACTCCTCTTTGAACCCTTATCCAAATGCTCTCTTCACCATCTCACCTTGCTGATAGCTATCACCCTAGCTGGGAGAATAAACTCGATTCAGGCACTTGTGGTTAGATGTTGGGCTGCATGTGTGTATTTTTCCTGTGTGCTGCCCCAGCTCTGTGCAGACAGACAGAACAGCAGACCTTGAGCAAACCACCCAATGACCACAAGATTCATCAAGGAATGAAGGCACCAGGCCAGGTTTATTGTCGACGAAGCATGGTATTAGTATCCCACAGACTCTACCGGACCACTAATATGTATATGCCTGTAACAATGGACCAGCTCAGTGAATGGCGGGACTTTCCATTCCTCCCTAGGCTAGACAAAGACACTCCGTCTGAGACTCCATTTTATACATTAATACAAACAAGTTATGTACTGTCCCTCTGACATAGTTAGTTGACGTAGTTACGTACTGACCCTCTGACGTAGCCAGTAACCCATCACCTTGTACATCTTTATCCATTACACTGCCATCCTGACCTTACTTTTAGGATGGGTCAGCGTTATCCTGTTCTTTTTAGGGAATGTACTGGTATAGAGGTGTTCTGGTACCATCCTTCTGGAAAGTTTTGACTACTACCTTAACCCAGGCCTCATGCCAGGCCTCTGTTACAAGGGCTTATGTCTCAGGCTCTCTTCCTGCTACAACACTAATCACAGATCCTCCTTATGCTTTCTTCTGCAGGGATAAGGTGGTGCTGAGACCCCATTCTAAGTTCCTCACTTAGATGGTGTCTGATTTTCACTTAAATGAAACTATCAGCCTCCCCATTTTCTTCACCAAACCACAGTCAAAACCAGAATAAACTATGCTCCATATTTTAGATATTTCCAAAGCTCTTATTTATTATTTAGTCGGGGAAAAATCATTTAGGAAATCACTGTGTTTATTTGTGGCATTGCAGAAGACTGGGAGGTCAGATCATGTCTTCCCAGAGATTATTCATGTAGATCATTAAGTGCTGTGACAGGGTCGGGCCAGATGGCTACAGGAGAGTGATAGAAGGCAGATATATTAGCCCCAGGTTAAGTAGGTCCCTTTTCCCTGGGTAAGGTAACAGGGAAGGTTCCAGAACAATCGGGAACCTTCTGGAAACAATTAAGACAGACAGGCTGATTAGAACACCTGCAGCCAATCAAGAAGCTGCTAGAATCAATTAAGGCAGGCTAATCAGGGCACCTGGGTTTAAAAAGGAGCTTACTTCAGTTTGTGGTGCGCATGTGAGGAGCTGGGAGCAAGCGGCACTAGGAGCTGAGAGTGGAATGCGTACTGTTGGAGGACTGAGAAGTACAAGCATTATCAGACACCAGGAGGAAGGTCCTATGGTGAGGATAAAGGTGTTGGGAGGAGGCCATGGGGAAGTAGCCCAGGGAGTTGTAGCTGTCGCACAGCTGTTCCAGGAGGCACCTTTAGACAGCTGCATTCCACAGGGCCCTGGGCTGGAACCCAGAGTAGGGGGCGGGCCCAGGTTCCCCCCAAACCTCCCAACTCCTGTCAGACACAGGAGAAGTTGACCTGGACTGTAGGTTCACAAAAACGGCCAAACTGAGGGCTGCCGTGAATCTCCGATGTGAGCAAATCCGCCAATAAGTGCAAGACCCACCAAGGTAGAGGAGGAACTTTGTCACAGTGCAGTACAATCTGTTACCAACAAACAGATGTCCCTTTCCCCCAGGTATTACGGTCCGCTTAGCTAGAGCCAAAGCAAACTCTTCTGCTTGCCTAAGAAATATACCTATACCAAAGATCTGCAGGGCAGTCACTTGGATCTGAACCCATACCTTTACCAAATGTTACAGCCTGGATTTGGTGACTACATCAGATGCCACATTTGTGAGAGCAGTTCTGCCATCTATTTAACTAGCTGCAGCTAGGATTCCTCAGTTCCTCCATATATTAATCTAGGAATTACTAGCTAGTCACCATAAATGGGACCTGTACAGATAAAGACTTGAAGAAGAAAAAATGATTACTTAACTCTGATTCTTTGAATTGTTTTTTCTTTGAGAGTCTCACAACCCATATTCCATATCTCAGAGTCCATCTTTACTGGGATTGTGAATTGGTGAGGCAATTGAGAGGCACTTGGGGCTGCTCTGCTCCTTATGCCCTTGAGTGTGGGGGCATGTGGACATGCAGGGCTTAGGTGTTGCTCTAAGAAACACTGGCCCATGAGCACCGTAAGTGGGATCAACATGGACAAAATATCTCAAAAAACCACAGTTACTGTAAGGTAAGTAACCGGTCTTTCCACATTATTTGGAATAAGGCAATAATTCACTCTTGGACCATAATCAGATTTGAATAATTTGCAGACATGAAGACCGCAAGTATTCAAGGTACTCTCACCTGGGAGAACTTAGATGACATTTGTTGAAATATGGTACAGACAAAGGCAAAATATGTGCACTTCTGGAATAACTTTGAACCCGAAAAAGTAATTCCTGGTATGTATGGAATTATCCAGTTAGGGGAAGCCTCTCTTCCCAATATGGCTCTATATAAGATGCACAATCATTGACAGTGCCACGTAGTGGTCAGGCAGGAATTGGCAGGTCATCTTCCTGTTGAAACACAGTCTCGTCCTTCAGCACCCCCACCTCAATGGTTTCCAGTTTTCCCCTCTGGCACAGGGATTTGTGGGGACTGAGCCCTTAAATAGTTGCGGTCTTCCAATTGGCCTCTCATCCTAGTTGGAGGCTGTTATAGTCGTAACATCCTTCTGGAGCAGTTAGCAGAGCCCAGGACCACCCTCTCCATCAGGCTGTGGTCCAGGGTCCAATGGTGGGCAGCTACACTTGACACCTTGCAGTGCTAAGCTGCTGCACCGCCCCCCCCCCCCGGGCACTTCCTCCCACAGTCTCCTTTAGCTTCCCGGAGTAAATCACTCCAATCAAGTCTCTGACATGCACACTTAGTCATGTACCTCTCCTTTGTGGGTTTGCACGGGTTTGTGGTGTCAGCCTCAGGCAGTGAGTTCCTAGGCAGTACTTACCCCTCAGAGCAACAATCAGCTCCCTTGTACCACCTGCCTCTGAACTCCTCTGCTCCCCTTTTTAAACCCCTGCCTCCAGCTTGTGCAGGCTTTGCAGGTGGGACTGGATGGGGCTGCCTGGGCCTAGAGCTGTTCCTTAATCCCTTGCTTTCCAGTACAGGGTTTGTATACTCCATCACAGCCTCCTTTCATATGGAGCAACAATACTGGATTAGAATACAATGCTCCTAATATTCAGCATTCCGATATTTGTGCATTCTGTACATTTTTTTCTGGATACTGAGACAAACTATCTTGGTGATAAAATGGTAAAAAAAATAGATTTTTTATTTGATTTTTTGTGGCTGTGTTTTTATTTGTACCTTTGAATTACCAGTAGGACTTCAGAAATGATTTGGCTTAATCATCCTTGGAGAAATAAGGAGAAAATGCCAGTGAGTCATCCGATATCCATAAAGGTGCAGTGGTGGCTGAGTTTTACTTTTTAAATAGTTGACTCACGGGGTATAGAGGGATATTTAGGCTTGTTCCATCAGAAACTTTTGCATTCAGTCTCAGGTGCCCACTCTGGCTTCATTGATAATAAGGGTAGATGAAATGTCTTCGACTTTGTTAGTAACTCTGTAAAGGTGATATTTATATATTTGCTTTTACGATTTACACTTAGACTGACACTTCTAGGGTTGTTTTTTCTGTTTTATTGCTGTTTGTCCATAACCTCTTTGTCCATAACTGCTTTGGGTTGCCTTGAATTTGTAGACTATCAAATATTGTAACAGCTTCACTGTGTTCCTCAAATATTTTACAGTGACAGAAGCAATTATCCTTACTTCCTCTGTACCATTCCACTGGAATAATTTGTAATGTTCAATACACCATCAAAGACTTCTTCTGGCTTCTTCCCATTGATGATGGTGGTCTGTTGGTTATGTATTGAACAAGTAAGGATATGAGTTGAAGTCAATGGGAGCAGTTGGATACTTATAATTTTTGAATAGGTTACAAAAGAGGACACAAGCCACCAATTTTTAAAATCTTAGCTCTCGTTCATAGGAAAGCAAAGCAACACTACACAACAGTTTAGAGTAGGAAGTTAAGAATACTGTACTGCAGATGAAGCTGTGCAGGGGGAGAGGCCATGTTTAAAGAAGACAAGTTGGAAGTTGTGTAGGACACTGGAGCTAATACCTTAGTCTTACAAAAAGTACCATGGGATTGTTAATGACAAAAGATGGTAAGGACCTCAGTTTTGCATCTTATCTGAAAGGTAACATACTTCTAAATTTTGAAATGGTGGATGCATTTAAATAAAAAAACAAAGTCTTACACTCACTTGCGATAGCAAAGGTACATTAGCACTTCCCATTCCTCTCTACATTGTTGTTGCATGGTCCTTTCATTATTGTTTACTCTATATCCTTACTAGTTTAAAGATGCAGTCAGTAGACCACCTTCCCAATAGGAATAATGTATACTTTTTTGATGGCTGTATTGAACATTGTGATTTTACCCAATAGCCGCAAAACTACAAGAATCTCTTCCACCCCAAAATGTTGCATTTCACTAGAGAGTGAAGTAATACTTGATATATGCTATATAATACATTAAGTGCTTTGGGATGAAAGGCATTATACAACTTATAAGATAATATTTTTAATTATTACCAAGATGTATTTCTTCTGAACCACATGAACACGTGATTTTTCAGATATATATAAAAATAATGAGATTGTAATATATTTAGTAAGGGAGTTTTTGCTACCAGTTTTAGAGATACTTACATAGGTGAACACCTTCACCTAACAGACTGCAAATGAGAGGTAATAATAGAAAATTAGATGGCATGACATACAGTGAAAAGGCCTCACCACTTCTAAAACTGGTGTTATTTAAGGTATATAAATAGTTTAGGATTATTTTAAAGGTTACCGTGTATTTTTCTCTTAAAGACAGAGAGAAAGAAAGACCACTTCCAAGCCCAGAGGGCTTGCCATGGTTTCACATCTCTCAAACTAACTCATGCTTGAGCAGGGAGCTTTCTGTTCTTGTGAGGCATCAGAAATTTCAGACACACAAGCTCAACTTTACTCTCTGATTCAAACACAGCAACAACAATAGGAAGATGCTTGTTTTGGCTGGAACCTATGTACCTATGACTTACTGTTCATTTTAACCTGCATAGTGCTAAAGCTACTGAGCTGCCCTGTGACATACTATACCTTGAGGGAGCATCTTGTAACCCCCATATTCCTCATCTGTATATAATTGTGATATTGCGTATAAAGCATGCCATGTTGGGGTATCAGGGAAAAGCTTATGATCAGCTGAAAGTCACTGTTCTATCTAAATATGTATATCTATAGTGCAGATGAAGTTATGAGATTGTGTTATATGGTTGTCACTAAAACATGCTGTAAACTGGGGGATCTACCAGATATTAGCTCCCCAGAGACAACAGCAAAGAAAGTAACTAACGCCTGGGCGGGGTGTCAAACAACTATCAACAGTCATTGTCCAGCAAGGGAGATACAATTCAGTGACTCACCTGCATATGCCCAAACCAGGGGAATTGCTCAACCTTGCCTGGGGACTCAACAATGCCCACCAGACATGCCTGGACTTGTGTTCTCCAAGCAGATAGACTGAGGGTATAAAACAGAACACAGAGGGCCCAGGGTTGGCCTTTCTCCTGTGCCCACCTATGCTGCAAGCAACAAAGACACTCAGAAGACTGAAGACTCCAACAGAGGAGACTGGCCAAGGTTTAAGGGACAAACCTGTATATTAAAGACTGCAATATCCAGTGGCGTGAGAAAAACTGCTTAATCTAGATGTTGCCCAGTCTAATAGGGTTGAGAGTTTAGACTGTGTGCTTATATTTTCTTTTCTTTTGGGAACTAACTCTGATTTTTTACCTATCACTTAAAATCTATCTTTTGTAGTCAATCAACTTATTTTATTGTTTATCTTTACCAGTAGGTTTGCCTGAAGCATGTGGTAAATCTGCTCAAGGTTTGCAAAGGCTGATGTATATCCACTTTCCATTGAGGAATTGGTGAACCAATTAATAAGTTTGCACTGCTCATCTTGATGGTATATTCCTGAGGTACAGTGCTCGGAGCGGGGCGTATTGGTCTCATGGCTTTTTCTGTGTGATTCATAAGTGGCTCTGAGAGCATTCATGCAATCTAGCGGGGTGTGGGGCCCCACATGAGGTTGTGCTGAGTCATAACAGTGCTGCAGGGCTTTACTGCTTGTCACTAGCAAAGCATTGTGAGAGACAGCCCAGGCTGGAGAGTAAAGGGGGCACAGCGGTCTCACAGTCCCAGACTGCACCCCAGGGATCCTGTCATACTCCCTGCTTAGCCCTCTTCAGAAATCTTCAAAGGGCAGTAAGATGTTAATCCATAGATTCTCTCTTTCTGTGGAAAAAAGGAGGTATGAACTTCTGACTGTGATGAATAAAAGCAATACATATATCTTAATTTACTGTGGGATGCAAATTACTTCCCAAATAGGTACAAAGGCTCCATAGGAATCCCAGGTAAAAGAAATCAAGGCAGGATTAAGAAACATTTAAGAAATGATCTCTGAAACACTACTCAGAACAGAACATTTGCATAATGTATTGATTATGCTGGAAAATATTTGTTAAAATTAACAAGCTAGATAAGTGTGTGAAACATACCAAAAAAGAATTCTCTTGAGACTTATAGCTAACGTATATTGTAACCAAGACACATAACCCATTACTGATTTTACAAAATTGACCCCTGAATATACTCTAGAGCAGTTTGAAAATCCATTTTGGTCACGAAATGTCAAAATACTAGACATACCTGCTGGCAAGAAGTTATGAGACTGTGAAGGGGCATGGCCTCACAAAGACTAACAAGCTTCTCTGAGCCAGTTGAACAGCAAAGAGGCGCACCTGCAAGACTCATTCTACCTGGGGGGAGGGGAGCTTAAAAAGGAAAACCTGCCACCAGGGATTCTGAAACAGTTTTTATACTGGGGGTGCTGAGAGCCATTGAACCAAACTGTAAACCCTGTATATAATGGAAACCACTTCAAGACGGGGGGTGTGCCAGCACCCCCCTACCCCCCACACCTCTAGTTCCAGCACCTACGCCTGCAACAGGAAGAGGGCTGCTCCAGCTCAGCTGACGTAGGCTCACTGAGAGGAGACAACAACAAGCCTCACCACTCCAGCAGCTGCAAGACTAAGCCTCAGAGCAGTATACCCCATGAGGGGGGGCTTGAGATAGACCCCATTTAGACTAAGCCCAAAGGGCTGACTTAGGAAGACAGCCTGAGATCCAGGTGACCCTTACTTCTCTCTATTTTCCTATGGACTCAACACTCTCATAAGGGAAGAAAAGGGAGAGAGGACTTTTCTTTTGTTTGTTTGCTCCAAGAACCTCCTTAGGCATCTGCTTGGGGGGTGGAATGGGGAGAAAGACAGTATAAGGACCTGAAGCAGGGTGTGGATGGGACTTGTGGGGAACGCTGCCCTCCAGAAATGGTGGAGAATGCAGACATAACCATACCTGATACAAGGGGTTAAAAAAAAAAAGCATTAGAGGGAATAGAGTTCAGATGCTCCATGCAAGATGGAACCAGAGTGGTGGTATAAGTGGTTAGCAGAGATACAGCAGCAGCAAGCTACTCAGCAACAGCAATTCTAACAGCAAATTGCTGCAGCAGCGGACTACCCAGAAACAAGTTCAGACCACAACAACAGCGACTGAAGGAACTGATGGCCCAGCAGCAGGCATTTCAAAAGGAGATGAGGCAGCAGATAGTACCAGTTCTATGCCCCCTGGAAGTCCCAGGAGGTCATGCGTCTGTCAAGGGAATTCCTCTGCCAGTATCAGTAAAGCTAATTGAGATGGGTCTGCACGATGACCCTGAAGCCTTCCTATATTTGAGTTATATTTGAGAGGGTGGCACTAGCAGCCCAGTGGCCCCCAGGATAGTGGGCTTTGATCCTGGCCCCATACTTTAAAAGTTTGGCCCACGTGACCTATCATAGCTGGACTTGGAGAGGGCAAAAGACTACAAACAAGTAAAGTCCAACATTTTGGATTACTTGAATATTTCTGAGAAGACCCTCTATCAACAGTTTAGAACTGAGAGCTACCCCCAGGGGGCAAGACCCTGGATAGTAGCACAAAGGTTGAGACAACACTGTTGGAAGTGGCTCCATCTGGAGGAGCGATCAGGAGCAAAGGTGTCTGAGGCCATTGTGACAGAACAATTCATAAAGATGATATTCATGAAAGGCAAGGAGTGGATGCTATGGCACTGCCCAGGGATGTTACCAGAAGCGGTAAAGTTAATGAACGACTTTGTAGGAGCGAACAGATCACTAGGGGCAGAATCAGCAACAATCTCCCTGAGAGGCCTGGCTGTGAAGGGGTCCTTCCAGATGGTCAGACCACCCCTTGGACCAGGGACAGTCCCAGGGAGGCAAGGTGGTCGGGTGCAGATAAAACACCATCAGTGGGACTGCCAGGCACTTCAGACAACAGGAGCAGAACTCACAGACCAGGATCCAGCTGCCACCCCATAACCGGGCCCATCCTCATCTAGGAAAGATGCTGGTAGTGCCAGCCCGTTAAAGTGCTGTGGGCAGACTGGACACATAAAGAGGAACTGTCCTCTTATGGAATGCAAATATGCCCAGGACTGGACAGCAGAAACCCCAGCATGGAAAAAAGACTCCCCCCTAAGCTGATGGTCCTGGTGGTGGTCCAAGGGAAGATGGTTCAAGGACTCTTGGACTCCAGTTGCAGTCAGACGCTGGTTCAGGCCTCTGTAGTGGGATGCCATGACTCCTCTAACATACAATCCACCTGCAGTGTATACAGGATGATGTCAAAACATATCCCAGACAGCAACTACAACTGGGAGCCCATACTGCAGTGGTAACAGTAGCCTTAGCTGAAAATTGATCTACCCCATAATCGTAGGCCGAGACTGGCCCTTTTTCTGGCAAGTCATTAGTGCATAAGCGTGGATAGCAGGTGAGGGTCAAGGCTACAACCAGTTCCCTGGAGCTTGATGAGCCTTGGGGAAGCCAACGACCCTGGAAAACAAACATCCCGAGCAACTCGGCTGCCAACACCCTTAGGGAAAGAAGAGGTAATTAGTCGGGACCTGGAAACCATCCTACAGAGCAGGAATTTCATGCAAGAACAGAAGAACGACCCTATAGTGAGCCATGTATATGAACAATTATAAAAAGTGAGGTAACAGAGCCTCAGCAGGGTGAGCAGTATCCACACTTTGTGCTCAAGGAATGCTTGTATCGAATTGAAAAGGATCAACAAATTGAGGTGGTGAGGGCCCAGTTGCTGTGCTACTCAGGTAAAACAGGATGGCATTGCTACTTGCACACTATATCCCGTGTGCTAGACACCCGGGAAGGGAGGAGACATTGTCTCGGGTATTAGTCTGTTCTACTGGCCAGGTGTGCATAATGAGATAAGAGAATACTATTCCTCCTGCCCAGAATGTCAGCTAGCCAGCATCAAAGCGGCCCCTAAGTTACGTTTGGACCCTCTGCCCTTGATCAAGACATCCTTTGAGAGAGTCAGTGTGGAAATGGTCAGACCCCTAGAAAAAACTGCCTCAGGGTATTAATATGTATTAATGATCAACTATGCAACCAGGTACCCAGAGGCTGTTCCTCTGCACTGAGTGAAAGCTACGGTGATAGCTCTGGAACTCTTGAAGCTCTTCTAATATGTGGGACTTCCCTGTGGAATATTAGCAGATCAAGGGACCAACTTCACCCCCCAGGTGATATGTGAACTATGCTCCCATCTGAAGGCCATGTCGCTGATAACCTTGGCATACCACCCACAGATTGAGCAATTTAATAAAATGCTGAAAAACGTTGTCAGTGACAACCCCAAACAGTTGGACCGGCTACTCCCGTTTGCCATAAGGGAGGTTCTGCAAGCCTCTATGTGGTTCTCTCTATTAGAATTGCTTTATGGTCATCGACCAGGGGAAATGTTGGACTTGCTATGCACAGATTGAGAGGAACAAGATGTAGGGTTCTTAAGCATGACCCAGTATGTCTTGCAATTAAGGGAACAACTCAGAAACATAGAGAAAATTTGAGAATGGCCCAACACACACAGGAAAGAAATTATAAATGAGGGGCACAACTACAGACTTTCCTCCTGGTTGACTGTGGCCTGCTGCTCCTACCCTCTGCCAAGTCTAAATTAATGGTCCGATGGCAGGATCTGTTTGAAGTGGTGTTGCAGATCGGGCCAGTAGACTATGAAATAAGACTACAAGGGAGAAGAAAAGAAACTAAGATCTATTATATGAATCTTCTCAAGCCTTAGAAGATGCACGAGGTCCTGATGATAACACCCTCTCTGCCAGAACCTGAGTTAGGACTCCCAAGTATCCAGCAGCCAAGAACCAACAACAGTATACCTGGAAGGGCTCTGCCCTGCACAAAGGAAGCAGGTCCTCCAGTTGATCAAGGACTTCGCAACGGTATTCTCCACCCACTCAGAGAGAACATAGTTGATCCAACACGATATGGAGACCACCCTGGGCCAGCTGGTCAGGGACAGCACTAGGCCATTGCCACAGCGGATGTGAAATACAGTCTGAGAAGTGTGATCAGTGTTGGATATGGGGGTAATTCTGGAATCCGAAAGAGAATGGAGAAGCCCCATAGTTCTCGTTCCCAAACCAGATGATTCTGTTCAGTTCTGCATCAACTTTAGAAAGGTTAATGCCATCTCAAAATTCTATGCCTATCCAATGCCAGGGATAGACGAATTACTAGAATGGCTGGGACCTGCAAAACACGTCCTATTCAAGGATATACTTTTCGACCTCCACGGAGCTGCCATGACTTTCCAACAGCTTGTGAATAGGATCCTCAGCCTCCCCCATGAATATTCTGTGGCCTACATAGACAACACTGTCAACCATAGTCCTCCCTCAGAAGACTACCTATAGCACTTAAAGGCAATATTGAAAGCCCTACAGGATGTGGGACTTACACCAACCCTGCAAAGTGTAACTTAGCCGTAGGTGAAGTAACCTGCATGGGGTACCACATAAGAGGCAGCCTGGTGAAGCTAGTGGTCAACAAGGTACAAGTCCTAACATCGTGTCACATTCCCCAGACAAAGAGGCAAGTAAAACGTTTTCTCGGCCTGGCAGGATATTACCAGAGATTTATCCCTGTTTTTGCCTCAGTCGCAGCCCCTCTTACAGACCTCATAAAAGACAACAACTCTAAGAAGATCTAGTGGGATGAGAAAATGAAGATGCTTTTAATGAACTGAAAACAGGACTATGCTGGGCACCTGTGCTTTTCAACCCTATTTTTTTCCGGGAGTTCATACTGCACATAGATGCCTCGGACATCCAACTTGGCACCATATTCTCACAAGACTTCGGGAGAGAACACCCATTCTTCTACCTGAGTAGGATATCCTTTCCTAGAGAAAAGGCTTACTCAGTTATTGAAAAGGAAGCATTAGCAATTTAAATACGCTATGGATTCCCTCAGGTATTACCTGTTGAGAAGCCCCTTCTTCCTGGACACACATCACACTCCTCTCTTCTGGATTCACAAAGCCATGCATAAAGGGATGGTACCTTGCATTACAGCCCTGCAGTTTCAGAATACCACATTGGGCAGAAAAGAAGCATGCTAACACTGATTTCTTTTCTCAGGAAATTAGGAATGGTGACAAACCACCCCAGGATGGCCTGTCCAGTTTAAAGCACATCCTCTCACTAGTGGAGAGGACACTAATGAGCTCCGTTGTGCCTGCTCAGCCCCAACACTGTGCACCCGTAAGGCTTGTTCTGCCTGGGTAGTGGGGATGGGAGCTTAAGGGAAAACCTGTCACAGAAAGGGGTGGTGAACTGGCTCCACCTCAGACAGCCAAGACAAGTTCACTGAGAGAGAGACAGCAGCAAGCCTCACCGCTCCTGAAGCTGCAAGACCCAGGCTCAGATCTGTATGCCCCATGAGGAGGGGCTGGAGGTAGATCCCATTTAACTAAGCCCAAAGGGCTGACCCAGGAAGACTGCCTGAGATCCAGGTCACCCTTATCTCTCTTATTTTCCTATGGACTCCGCTCTTTCATAAGGGAAGAAAGAGGGGAGAGGACTTCTCTTTTGTTTGTCTGCTTCAAGAACTCCCTTGGGCATCCACTGGGGTATGAGGTGGGGAAGAGAAAGAAATATAAGAACCTGAAGCGGGGTGTGGATGGAACTTGAGGACCCTGGTTCTTCACAGACGTCAGTGACTTTTGCAGATATTTTTATCATTTACAATTTAATGTGATATTACTCTGAAAAGGGACTAAAAATAGCGTTATTACCTCACCCACCTAAAAATGACATTATCAAGTTCCGTTTTTCTCTTAAGATGAAATCTCATTGACTTCAGTGGGGCCAGGATTTTCACCCTCAATGATTGCTATAGTCAGTCAAAACCTATGCTAAGAAAATTTTAAGGAGTATGATTAAGTACTCAAAAGTCAGGAAATACAAATATAATGGTTGCATGCACAGTCTGATCTTTTGTGCATAATAATTGTTATATGAACTTTAATTACATGATCACAAACTATTTAAAAAATACAGTATAATCTCATACACTTTTCTACAACCTCTGTTACAAATATACTATTTATAGTATCTTTGAACACCAGAAAGAATTATCAAGTCATTTTTTAAACATATACAATAAGCAAAGTGAATGAGTGAAGGGTGCCTTATGAAGATCCTCACCATGCACCATTACAAAGATGAATGAGGCAAAGATTAATTCCTCTGTAAATATTCACCTTAAAGCAAAGACCAGGTCTGGAAAATTTCATCCTGAAAGTTGAGTCTTTGAAAATTACAAGAGACTGAAAGTAGCATGTGTGGGTCAATTTATAAATTAAAAGATTTGTTTTTCTAATGTTGAGCCATTCAAATTCAACCTGGGATCTTAGAGTTAAGTAGGTTCTTTTGTTCTTCTGTATCAGCACCAGTAATAAAGATTCTGGAAGCCTAGTTATGCCATCAGTGTATTTGTATTATTTGTATGTGTAGAGGCTTGTAGGGGCCTTTTGCTGGGAGAGAAGCTGAGCCCTGATTTGGGGGCGGGGCTTCTCTGAGGAGGGGTCCTATAAAGGTAGCCAGCCAGTCAGGCAGCAGCACAGACAGCTGCAGTGGCACAGGAGCCAGCAAACAGAGCTGTAAACAAGGGACTTTGAGTGGGAGTTCATAAGGGGAGTTTGTATTGCGGTGCTCGTTTGGGGTTTGTTCTTGCTGTGGGTGGTGGTGTTTTGGTGTGGTTTGTGTTTCCCGGACTAACAGAATTTAGGTGGGAAGGCTATGACAGATACAGAGGCAGCAGTGGTAATGACCCAAGCAGTGGAGGACACAATGAAGATGACTGGATGTGGAAGCTGCGGTATGTACATGATACTGGAGGGTGTACCTGGAAAGAGTTTTGTCTGCATGAAGTGCCGCCTGATAGAGCTGATAGAAGAAAAGATCCGAGGATTGGAGATGCAGGTGGAAAGTCTGGTTGAGTTTAGAAGGGGATTCGAACAGATTATGGAGCAAAGACATGAGGTGGCTGAAGGGAAAAGCTCAGACTTACAGGATGGAAGCAAGACCAAAGAACTCTGAGAGGAGACTGCTGGGTGAAGAAAATGGACAGTGGAAGCATGTGACTAAGAGAACCAGGCAGAGGAAAAGATGGGCTAGTGAAGGAGAAATAGAGCTCAAGAACAGGTTTTCAGAGTTGGAAAATGAAGAAGGGACTCAGCAGGTAGTCACTGAAGGTGAAAGGGCAAGGAAGAAGAGAAGAGCAGCTAGTTCTATAGGAAAAGGGGAAGAGTCAATGGAGACTACACCAAATATGAGCCCCAGGAGGATACAGGATGGGAAGAAGAGGATTACAAGGGAGAATAGGAATGGAAAGAATTTGCAGCCAGAGGGAACAGGGGATAGACCAGAGAATCGCACCATCACCAGGAAAAGGGTGTGCTGTCTTCCAGGTGCTAAGATATGGGATGTGGACCTGAGGTTGAAAAGGATCCTAAAGGGACCGGGAAAGAATCCACTGATTCTCTTTCATGTGGGAATAAATGATACCGATAGATTCTCACTGGAACGTATCAAGGGAGACTATGCCAGGCTGGGGAAGATGCTTAAGGAAATCGAGGCTCAGGTGATCTTCAGTGGGATTCTGCCTGTTCCTAGAGAAGGGCAACAAAGGTGTGAAAAGATTATGACTGTCAACAGATGGCTCAGGCAGTGGTGCTATGAGGAGGGCTTTTGGATGTATGGCTGCTGGGAGACATTCATGAACAGAGGACTGTTCTCTCAGGATGGACTTCATCTGAGTAGGGAAGGACATAGACTTCTAGGATGGAGGCTGGCACAGCTGATTAAGAGAGCTTTAAACTAGGAATTTGGGGGAGATGGTTGGGAGATGTCCAGGTAATCTCCACGCTGGATTTTAACATTGAGAGGGAAGAAAACGAAGTAAGAAAGGATACAGCTGAGGGCAGGAGAATGGACATAAGGAGGAAGGGCAATGTGGATACCAGTCTGATAGGTCATACTGGCAGTAGAATTTCCATGCCTAATTGGGTAAAGAATGTGAGCAAGGTCAAACAGCAAAAATTAAGATGTTTGTACACTAATGTGAGGAGCCTAGGTAACAAAATGGAGGAACTAGAGCTACTGGTGCAGGAAGTGAAACCAGATATTATAGGGATAACAGAAACATGGTGGAATAGTAGTCATGACTGGACTACAAGTATTGAAGGGTATGTGCTGTTTAGCAAAGACAAAAATAAAGGTAAAGGTGGTGGAGTAGCATTGTATATCAATGATGAGGTAGAATGTAAAGAAATAAGAAGCAATGGAATGGATAAGACAGAGTCCATCTGGGCAAAAATCACACTGGGGAAGAAAACTACTAGAGCCTCCCCTGTGATAGTGCTTGGGGTGTGCTATAGACCGCCGGGATCCGATTTGTATATCGATAGAGACCTCTTTAATGTTTTTAATGAAGTAAATACTAATGGGAATTGCGTGATCATGGGAGACTTTAACTTCCCAGATATAGACTGGAGGACAAATGCTAGTAATAATAATAGGGCTCAGATTTTCCTAGATGCGATAGCTGATCAATTCCTTCATCAAGTAGTTACTGAACCAACAAGAGGGGATGCCATTTTAGATTTGGTTTTTGATGAGTAGTGAGGACCTCCTTGAAGAAATGGTTGAAGGGGACAACCTTGGTTCGAGTGATCATGAGCTAATTCAGTTCAAACTAAATGGAAGGATAAACAAAAATAAATCTGCGATGAGGGTTTTTGATTTCTAAAGGGCTAACTTTCAGAAATTAAGGAAATTAGTTAGGGAAGTGGATTGGACTGAAGAATTTATGGATCTAAAGGCGGAGGAGGTCTGGGATTACTTCAAGTCAAAGCTGCAGAAGCTGTTGGAAGCCTGCATCCCAAGAAAGGGGAAAAAATTCATAGACAGGAGTTGTAGACCAAGCTGGATGAGCAAGTATCTCAGAGAAGTGATTAAGAAAAAACAGAAAGCATACAGGGAGTGGAAGATGGGAGGGATCAGCAAGGAAATCTACCTTATTGAGGTCAGAACATGTAGGGATAAAGTGAGACAGGCTAAAAGTCAAGTAGAGTTGGACCTTGCAAAGGGAATTACAACCAATAGTAAAAGGTTCTATAGTCATATAAATAAGAAGAAAATAAAGAAAGAAGAAGTGGGACCGCTAAACACTGAGGATGGAGTGGAGGTTAAGGATAATCTAGGTATGGCCCAATATCTAAACAAATACTTTGCCTCAGTCTTTAATGAGGCTAATGAGGATCTTAGGGATAATGGTGGCATGACAAATGAGAATGAGGATATGGAGGTAGATATCACCATATCCAAGGTAGAAGTGAAACTCAAACAGCTTAATGGGACTAAATCGGGGGGCCCAGATAACCTTCATCCAAGAATATTAAAGGAATTGGCACATGAAATTGCAAGCCCATTAGCAAGAATTTTTAATGAATCTGTAAATTCAGGGGTTGTATCGTATGACTGGAGAATTGCTAACATAGTTCCTATTTTTAAGAAAGGGGGGGGAAAGTGATCCGGGTAACTACAGGCCTATTAGTTTGACATCTGTAGTATGCAAGGTCTTGGAAAAAATTTTGAAGGAGAAAGTAGTTAAGGACATTGAGGTCAATGGTAAATGGGACAAAATACAATATGGTTTTACAAAAGGTAGATCGTGCCAAACCAACCTGATCTCCTTCTTTGGGAAAGTAACAGATTTTTTAGACAAAGTAAATGCAGTGGATCTAATTTACCTAGATTTCAGTAAGGCTTTTGATACAGTGCCACGTGGGGAATTATTAGTTAAATTGGGGATTAGAAAAGATGGGGATCAATATGAAAATTGAAAGGTGGATAAGGAATTGGTTAAAGGGGAGACTACAGTAGGTCGTACTGAAAGGTGAACTGTCAGGCTGGAGGGAGGTTACCAGTGGAGTTCCTCGGGGATCGGTTTTGGGACCATTGCCAGTTCAGAGAAGGACCGGGATATCATACAGGAATAGCTGGATGACCTTGTAAACTGGAGTAATAGTAATAGGATGAAATTTAATAGTGAGAAGTGTAAGGTCATTCATTTAGGGATTAGTAACAAGAACTTCAGTTATAAAATGGGGACGCATCAATTGGAAGTAACAAAGGAGAAGAAGGACCTTGGAGTATTGGTTGACCACAGGATGACTATGAGCCGCCAGTGTGATATGGCCGTGAAAAAAGCTAATGCGGTCTTGGGATGACCAGGTGAGGTATTTCCAGTAGAAATAAGGAGGTTTTAGTACGTTATACAAGGCACTGGTGAGACCTCACCTGGAATAGTGTGTGCAGTTCTGGTCTCCCATGTTTAAGAAGGATGAATTCAAACTGGAACAGGTACAGAGAAGGGCTACTAGGATGATCCGAGGAATGGAAAACCTGTCTTATGAAAGGAGACTCAAGGAGCTTGGTTTGTTTAGCCTATCCAAAAGAAGGCTGAGGGGAGATATGATTGCTCTCTATAAATATATCAGAGGGATAAATACCGGAGAGGGAGAGGAATTATTTAAGCTCAGTACCAATGTGGACACAAGAACAAATGGATATAAACTGGCCACCAGGAAATTTAGACAAGAAATTAGATGAAGGTTTCTAACCATCAGAGGAGTGAAGTTCTGGAACAGCCTTCCAAGGGAGGCAGTGGGGGCAAAAGACTGATATGGCTTCAAGATTAAGCGCGATAAGTTTATGGAGGAGATGGTATGATGGGATAACATGATTTTGGCAATTAATTGACCTTTGACTATTCGTGGTAAATAGGCCCAATGGCCTGTGATGGGATGTTAGATGGGATGGGATCTGAGTTACTACAGAGAATTCTTTCCTGGGTATCTGGCTGGTGAGTCTTGCCCACATGCTGAGGGTTCAGCTGATCGCCATATTTGGGGTCAGGAAGGAATTTTCCTCCAGGGCAGATTGGAAGAGGCCCTGGGGGGTTTTCGCCTTCCTCTGCAGCGTAAGGCACAGGTCACTTGCTGGAGGATTCTCTGCACCTTGAAGTCTTTAAACCATGATCTGAGGACTTTAATAGCTCAGGCATAGGTGAGAGGTTTATTGCAGGAGTGGGTGGGTGAGATTCTGTGGCCTGTGTGGTGCAGGAGGTCAGACTAGATGGTCATAATGGTCCCTTCTGACCTTAAAGTCTGAGTCTATGAGGATTCAGTTAATAAAGAACTAAAGGGAGATAATGTAATTAATGCAACTCAACATAGGTTTATGGAAAATAGAGCCTCTCAGTCTAACTTATGGCACCTTAGAGACTATCAAATTTATTTGAGCATAAGCTTTCGTGAGCTACAGCTCACTTCATCAGATGCATGCAGTGGAAAATACAGTGGGGAGATTTATATACACAGAGAACATGAAACAATGGGTGTTACCATACACACTGTAACAAGAGTGATCAGGTAAAGTGAGCTATTACCAGCAGGAGAGCGGGGGTTGGGGGTGGGGAACCTTTTGTAGTGATAATCAAGGTGGGCCATTTCCAGGAGTTGACAAGAACGTCTGAGGAACAGTGACGGGAGGGGGGGAAATAAACATGGGGAAATAGTTTTACTTTGTGTAATGACACATCCACTCCCAGTCTTTATTCAAGCCGAAGTTAACTGTATCCAGTTTGCCAATTAATTCCAATTCAGCAGTCTCTCATTGGAGTCTGTTTTTGAAGTTTTTTTTATTGAAGAATTGCCACTTTTAGGTCTGTAATCGAATGACCGAAGAGATTGAAGTGTTCTCCGACTGATTTTTAAATGTTATAATTCTTGACATCTGATTTGTGTCCATTTATTCTTTTATGTAGAGACTGTCCAGTTTGGCCAATGTACATGGCAGAGGGTCATTGCTGGCACATGATGGCATATATCACATTGGTAGATGTGCAGGTGAACGAGCCTCTGATAGTGTGGCTGATGTGATTAGGCCCTATGATGGTGTCCCCTGAATAGATATGTGGGCACAGTTGGCAACGGGCTTTGTTGCAAGGATAGGTTCCTGGGTTAGTGTTTTGTTGTGTGGTGTGTGGTTGCTGGTGAGTATTTGCTTCAGGTTGGGGGGCTGTCTGTAAGCAAGGACTGGCCTGTCTCCCAAGATCTGTGAGAGTGATGGGTTGTCCTTCAGTATAGGTTGTAGATCCTTGATGATGTGTTGGAGAGATTTTAATTGGGGGCTGAAGGTGATGGCGAGTGGCGTTCTGTTATTTTCTTTGTTGGGCCTGTCCTGTAGTAGGTAACTTCTGGGTACTCTTCTGGCTCTGTCAATCTGTTTCTTCACTTCAGCAGGTGGGTACTGTAGTTGTAAGAACGCTTGATAGAGATCTTGTAGGTGTTTGTCTCTGTCTGAGTGGTTGGAGCAAATTCGGTTGTATCATAGAGCTTGGCTGTAGACAATGGATCATGTGGTGTGGTCTGGATGAAAGCTGGAGGCATGTAGGTAGACATAGCAGTCAGTAGGTTTCTGGTATATGGTGGTGTTTATGTGACCATCGCTTATTAGCACCGTAGTGTCCAGGAAGTGGATCTCTTGTGTGGACTGGTCCAGCCTGAGGTTGATAGTGGGATGGAAATTGTTGAAATCATGGTGGAATTCCTCAAGGGCTTCTTTTCCATGGGTCCAGATGATGAAGATGTCATCAATGTAGCGCAAGTAGAGTAGGGGCATTCGGGGACGAGAGCTGAGGAAGCGTTGTTCTAAGTCAGCCATAAAAATATTGGCATGCTGTGGGGCCATGTGGGTACCCAAGGTAGTGCTGCTGATTTGAAGGTATACATTGTCCCCAAATGTGAAATAGTTATGGGTGAGGACAAAGTCATGAAGTTCAGCCACCAGGTTTGCCATGACATTATCGGGGATACTGTTCCTGACGGCTTGTAGTCCATCTTTGTGTGGAATGTTGGTGTAGAGGACTTCTACATCCACAGTGGCCAGGATGGTGTTTTCAGGAAGATCACTGATGGATTGTAGTTTCCTCAGGAAGTCAATGTTGTCTCGAAGGTAGCTGGGAGTGCTGGTAGCGTAGGGCCTGAGGAGGGAGTCTACATAGCCAGACAATCCTGCTGTCAGGGTGCCAATGCCTGAGATGATGGGGCCTCCAGGATTTCCAGGTTTATGGATCTTGGGTAGCAGAGAGAATACCCCTGGTCGGGGTTCTAGGGGTTTTCTCTATGTTTTCCCCCTCCACCCCCCCACTCTCCTGCTTGTAATAGCTCACCTTTCCTGATCACTCTTGTTACAGTGTGTATGGTAGCACCCATTGTTTCATGTTCTCTGTGTATATAAATCTCCCCACTGTATTTTCCACTGCATGCATCTGATGAAGTGAGCTGTAGCTCACGAAAGCTTATGCTCAAATAAATTGGTTAGTCTCTAAGGTGCCACAAGTACTCCTTTTCGTTTTAGTAAAGAGATTATTTTACCTCTGTATGTGGCACTAGTTTGACTGCTGCTGGGTACTGTGTCTATATCTGGTGTCAGCAATTCAAGAAGGATGTTGATAAATTGGAGGAGGTTCAGAGAAGAGCCATGAGAATGATTAAAAATTAGAAAACCTGCCTCATAGTGATAGACTAAAGGAGCTCAATCTATTTAACTTAACAAAGAGAAGGTAAAGGGGTGACTTGATTATAGTCTGTAAGTACCTACACAAGGAACAAATATTTAATAATGGAGTCATTAATCTACCAGATAAAGGTATAACACGATCCAATGGCTGGAAGTTGAAGCTAGACAAATTTAGACTGGAAATAAGGTGTACATTTTTAATGGTGAGAATAATCAACCATTGGAATAATTTACCAAGCGTCTTGGTGGATTCTCCATCCCTGTCAATTTTTAAATAAAGATTGGATTTTTTTTCTAAAATATGTGCTCTAGGAAATATTTTGGGGAAGTTTTGTGGTCTGTGTTATACAGGATGTCAGACTAGATGATCACAGTGGTTCCTTCTGGCCTTATAATCTCTGAAACTATGTTTCTCCATAGTTGCAGGAGCATTAATATCTCCCATTGGTTCCTTCTTGTATCCAAGATCAGAACAGTAATCAGAAGCGGAGTCAGATCATGGACAATCTCAGTTCCAACCTTCCCCCCAAATGAACTTTCAGGCTCTCAGCCAGTTCCTGAGAAACCTTACTATGATTACTACAAACCAGATCCTCATCTGGGATATTGGTCTGAATGGAAAATCCCACTATGATATAGACTACCTTCCTGGCAGACCCAACCTCTTTGCACAGATCCACAACAAATGCAAGTCATCAGGCTTATGCAGCCTCCAGCACCATTGGAACTGGATTCTTTAAATCCACGATCAGTGATCTGATGTTATTAACCAGACAAAGTGAAAAATCTCTGGCAATTCACCAATAATCATTTTCAGATGTTGAAGAGCAAGTAGTCATTCCGGAATTCCCAGAGTTAGATCCTGAAATGGATGTGTAAAGGTCACCAGACAGGAATGTGAGGATTTATTCAGCCACTTGACTTTCGCAGGATACCGTAGCTTTCTGAGAGTTAATGCAGAGAATGGCTGCTACTTTGAAGCTACTTACTTCCACTGAGGAGGTAACAGCCCACCCAATTTTTGACATCTTGGGTAATCAGTCTTCAGGCTTAATATCATTACCATTCTTGGGTGACTTCTATAACCTGAAAGATCAATCTGGGAAAATCCTTGTTCCAGTCCAACCTGTATCCAAAAAAGTGGACAAACTGTATCAAGAAGAATTTTCATATTTTCATACACACCCATCATCTAATTCTGCAGTAGTTAAACACAAGTTACTGGGCTCAATACAGAGGAAACTGAGTTAAATCTGTAGTCTGTATTATACAGGAGGTCAGATTAGATGACCTACTGATCCTTTCTGCCTTAAAATCTGTGAATCTATTAATGTAAATATAGCTGTGAAAGCAGGTTGGGGACTTATAATCAGGAAGAAGAGAAGCAAAGAATGTAGGAAGATATCTTTGCATTGGTGAATTCAGCAATTTGATCATGAGAAAATTCTACCATAGATGAGTTGCAACGTCCTAAGTAACCAATATGAAACTGAAATCAGTTCAGCTCTGGGCAGTGCATAGACAGGAAGCCCAGCAAGTAATTTGAGGTTATGAAGAGAGCAAAGTGAATTGTTATCTGATGGCTAAGCACAAAGAGAAAATTATGTAAAAGATCCAGAACGCATGACTAATGAACATGTGCCAAGTAAGTATTAAACTGATCTATATCATGCATATACATCAAGAGCCCTTGGAATAGGGAATTATCTCAAAAAGTAGAATACACTTAGCAGCGATGCTCACAGGAGTTCCATTTGCCATTGATCAAAACTGAGCTTTAGAAAAGTATCAGCAAAGATTCTTGAATGCCATTGAAAAAAGAGAAAAAAGACCTGTTCTCTAGATGAAGGAGAAATCAAAGAAATCAAGCAGGATGTTCAAAAGGAGTAAGAGGTGAAGTGGAAATAAAATGGAGCGGTAAACCTAAGACACACAACGTAGCTACTGAAGTGGAGGAAGCAGCCCTAAGAAATGGACTAATAAAATTGTACACCAGTTCTGAGCTTAAGTGTCAAAGGTCAACTGGGTAGATGCTTTATTTCTGTGTATCACAAAAATATAGAAACCATTATTGATTCAAGCACGTCAGTGAAGTACTAAATAGGTCAGAAGCACAATTGTGATTTGATTTTCTGGAGTAAAAATTAGTCTAGAAGAACCAAAAATAAAGCACATTTTTCTTTGCCTGACCCTTTCACCACAGAAGCAGGGGAGAGCTGAGTATTAAAAATATATTTGTTTTTCATAATTGTTACAAAGGACAAAGATTTTTATTGGATTCATTTTTCTACATGTGCTGCAGTTTCTGAATGTAATTGTCATTTTTACAAATATGTTTCCAGAGCAAGATCCTCCACTGGTATGAAATATAATGATTGCATTGACTTCTATGGAACAACATTGATTTACATAATCTGTGAATTTACCCCTCAATTTTAGTTTGTATGGAACATCTGAATTGTAAGCAAAGTCACACAATATAAAGGAGAGATGTACAAATATTATTCCAAAGAGTCTTGTTTGTTTGAGGTTTATAAAATTGTTTTTGTAGCACCACTAAAGAGTTCTGCCAAATAGCATGTTCCTGACCTGGAGGGACCGCAGTCTGAAAACACAACAAGTACAATTCTATGCAAGGCACACAAAAAGGAGGCTGTAAGCCCCTTTGTCTCTCCTGCCCTTAGTTGCAGTGCAGATTGAGACTCTTGTTTTCAGGTGATTACAACTTTTTTAAAATATTATTGAGGGGGGCTGTACTTTTAAGTTGGAAATACTATTCTTGTTTTTCTCCCTCTCTAATGTCTCAGCAGTGGGATTTGGTACTAAAGGAGCCTACATTTACAGGCAGAGGGATATGAAAAGTAGTACCAGTAAAATCAACAGTTAGGGAGGAAGGGTTAAAGTGCTTCTTGTGTGGAGAGGAATGGATGAGAATTTCCAGTTCTTAGTGTTCCAGGGTTAACTGGCTAAACCCTAGTGTTCTGTGAGTGTATAAAGATGAAGTGTTTTTACTGTAATTTGGATGAACACATAATTACAACCTGTTATCATTTCTCTCAGTATTTTGGAAATCAGAAAATAAATACATTTAAGATCAACATAGGATAAATTTCTTTGTGGTTTTAAAGATCTATGTGGTCCTCAATTAAAGCTTCTGAAGTAGAATGAAGCTCTGGTTTACTGCCTGTTATAAAGGAACTGATTTTTCTTTAGTGTAGGCAATAGTTAAGAATTATAATTGTACCTCAGCATATTTATGGAACAGCTATAATATCTAGTTACTCACTGTTTAGTTTATATAAAGAACAGTTTTAAAAAAAATTATTTCTCTTTGGCTGCATTGTATGATGTCACATTAAATTTATTCTTTTCTTTTTTAGCAATGCCTTAAAATGTGGTCAGTGGCTACGTCTGCCCTTGGAACTGGAGATGTAATTCTCAGCTTGAATAGAGATACACACACTAGATCTCATCGAGCTAACAGGCTAAAAATAGAAGTGTAATCACTGTAGCAATGGGCAGTGGCAAATGGTACCAGTAAAGTACTGGTATGGGCTAGCCACCTTGATTACAAACCTAACTAGACCCTGTGGGTACATACGTGGGTGGCTACCTTGATTACAAACCTAACTAGACCCTGTGGGTACATACGTGGGTGGCTACCTACTGCTGCTGCTCACCTCTGTATATGCTGCCATGGGTATACTATTATTTTTAGCACCCTTGCTGTCATTCAAGTAGCATATGTTTACTTAAACTGAGAATCACATCTCCAGCTCCAAGTATAGACATAGCTAATATGTCACTGAACTATGGCAAAACTGAAGCTCATGAAATACGTATTCTATAAAGCTGATTGTAGTTGGCAGGTTTTCTTTTGTCTAAATAAGATTATGAAATGGAGATACTGTGTTAAGAAAACTAATACAAATCCCCCTTCCTCCTATTCTGATACTGACAGATTTTGCTCAGTGATAATGAGTTTTTTTGAAACTGTGCAATACAAAACTTTGCAAAAAAAAAAAAAATTACTCCACTGAAGTCCTGTTGAGTTATCATTTGAGACTTACTGTTATTGAAAGTCCTTGAGACAAATACTGTTGCTAGATGATAAAGAAGCTCTGACAAAATGTTATCTATTTAAAAAAAAACAAATTGTTCCTATCTGTTTTGCTGATTAACACCTTAGATTATTAAAATTGAAGGAATTTTAAAGTATAATCTGCTTTTTACTACTGATTTTGGGAGGGGGAACATTTCACTCAGTTTGGAAGATCAAATTTCGTAACTGCTGAGTTGTGTTCCTCCATGTGTGATATTTTATGCACATTATTTAATATTCGTATATTGAAATAAATTGCATATAACTATAAACGTCTGCTTAAAAAAAGGTCAGTCTATCTAACCACCAGTGCAGATGGGGAGGTTTCTTGCCCCAATGAAAATGACCATCCCTAGAGAGGAGGAGGGGACAAAAGAATTTGTGTCAACTACTTACAAGGGACAGCTCAAGAGGGGCAGAGCTGGGAGTAATGTCAAAGCTGCAGTAATGGTGCGAGAAGGGGACACCAAGCCCAGAATCGTGGGCAGTGCCCTCTACTCCCTCAAGCTGTTGAGGGAGCCAGTGAATGCTACCTAGTCAAACTGTGCCCAAACGTCTGCATGTGTAAGGTCAAGGGAAGCAGCCACAAAGTCACAGAGAGCCTCCCGAAGATTAAAGGCATCAGCTTGGTAGCCTTAGTGAAGGAAATCCTCTGCATCAGCATCTCATTCCAGAGTCAGGTCCCCTTCTCAACCTCAGAAGAGGGATATATCTCCACCTCATTTTATGCAACCACTCTAGAACTATCTATTCATGCCTTGGAAAAGAGATCACAAGCAGATGACCATCCAACTCCTGTATATGTATCTTCCCCAGATGAGGCAATCATGCCTAGATTGTGGCTTCCACTCCAGATGGCTATATGACATTCCAGAACCTATTAAGGAGAATTGCTACCACATTAGAGATTCTGGGCAAGATAGTTAAGAAAAATGCTACAAATTTCTCAACATCATCCATACCTCGGTTCCTGGACATCTTGCTTTACCTATCAGTGATGGATTATCAGATCCTGCCAAGCTACTCTGGCAAATGCCTGCTTCTGAACCTGCAACATAAGAGAGAGCAGACCTCCACAGCCAAGTTTCTTCACAGGGATTTGAAGTTTTACACTCGTTCAACACCTGGTTCACTGATGATTGCCACAGCCAATGAACACACCAGGGTGTCAGGGTCAAGAAAGGGCCATTCCTAAAAATAGATGCCCCAAACAGTTGAACTTATTTGGATGGGAGAATTGTTCTACTTCTAGCCTCCAAATGAGAATTGCCAGCTACCATGTCTTGTTAGCAAAATACAATTTTATTAATTGACTCAGGGTCAAAATTACATAAAAGATCCCTCAGGGCAATAAGGAGAAGGTTAAATACAGCAGAAACAGCTTGCAGATCGATGGTGATCTCATTCGCAATGAAGAGTCTCCAGGCTCCATTCCTTAGGGCTCCCTAAAGAAGTTCATTTAACAATTGAGGCTCTCCCATTTTAGGGGTGTGAACATTTTAATTCTAAAATTAAGGCATTTGAGGCATTACATACCCTGAAAGACTCTTCTACAATGTTGAGATTTTTTCAGGGTCTAAACCCCTGCTTCCAAGCAGAAGCATTACAGACAACAACCTCAATAGCAACAGTCTTCCATTCCCTATAAACAGATGGAAATGCCTAGAAAATGTTAGAAATTTCCTAGAAGAAAATCTGTGTCCACCACCATATCAACTCACCAGCCTCCATCTACATCTAGATAGCAGCTTTGTCTGCTTGGTCAAGAGCACTGTTCAGATCCCATCATATCCCATTCTTTTGGGAACCATTTATATCATTTCTATGAGTTCTGGAATACCATTACTACTGACAGGTTTTAGAAAAAGTAGAGGTGGGCTAGACCATCCACTTTCAGACCCTTCAGGGATCCTTCTCAGGAGAGCGTGCTACATCAAAAGGTGCAATAACTTCTGACTGTCAGAGCAGTAGAAGTTGTTCCTCAATAGCACAGGGCAAGGAAATGTTGTTCTCTTATTTTCTCATTCCCAAAAAGATGGGCGTGTGAAGACTTATTTTGAGCCTAAGACAGCTAAATACATTAATGAGAAAGCTCAACTTCAGGATAGTGTCCCTAGCTTCTATTATTCCATCCCTAAATCCAAATGATTGGTATGCCACACTCTTATCTCTGGGATGCCTGTTTCCATACCACTATTTTCCAGGCTCACAGGAGATATCTCAGGTTCCAAATGGACAGTTGCCATTACCAGTACAGAGTATTACCATCCAGGGTTTTCACGAAATGCCTCGCAGTAGTGGCAGCTTCCTCAGAATTCTCATACTTGCAGAATTGGCTCATTCACAGGAAATTGCACCATTAAGTAGCAGACTTCATTCAGCAGCCTCTGAACCTGTTTAACAGGTAGGCCTGAAAGTAAACAAAGACAAGTCAACACTGACTCCAACTTAAAAAGAAGAATTCACAGGACCGATTCTGGACTCCAAGATAGTGATGTCTTCTCTATCTTCAGAAAGATTTCAAGCCATTCTGGATCTATGTACCCCTTCCCAGACTCCAGAACATCAATTAGAATGTGCCACAGACTGCTAGGCCACATGACGTCATGCACCTCCATGCCTCAGCATGCCAAACCTTATATGTGCTGCGTGGAAGGGTGGTTGAAGGCTGTATATCAGCAGACATCAACTGGAAATGCTAGTTCACGTTCCACCATGAATCTTATCATTAAAGTGGTGGTTGGACCCCACAAAAGTTTGCAATAGATTCCATTCCTGTACGCACACTTCCATCTAAAACTGGAGATGAATGCCATTTGAATGCAAATACCAGGGTTATGGACTCCTCGAGGAAAAGCTTCACATAAATGTCCTGGATTTAAAAGCCATTTATTAAACATGCTCAGTTTTCCTCCCAGCCATCAAGGGTCTTACTATACAAATCATGACGAATAGCACTATGATCGTGTTTTATATAAATAATCAGGATGGCGCAAGATCTACTCCACTATGTCAAGAGGCTGTATGACTTTGGAACTTCTGCATCCACCATGAGGGCAACTGAGGGAAGTTCATCTACCAGGAATACAGAACATACTGGTAGATCACTTTGGCAGACAAATTGTAGATGACCACAAGTGGTCCATAAATGACAGTGATTCTGTAAACTATATTCCACCAATGGAGTCTCCTGACCATAGACCTGTTTGCTACCAGAGAGAACTGGAAGTGTCTTCGCTTCTGCTTCAGAAAGGATCAGAGCCATCTGTTTTCAATGCATTCCTGATCGCATGGTCCTTAGGCCTTCTGTTAGGCATGTTCTCTGATTCCATTAATACCCAGGATTCTCAGAAAGCTCAAGCAGGAATCCGACAAAATGATCGTGGTAGCCCCAGCTTGTCCAAGGCAATTTTGGTACCTGTATCTCTGAAGTCTCTCCATTCAATCTCTGATACACTTATCTCTAAAACAAGACCTGGTACATCAGAATTGTGGCCAAGTCCTGCATCCTGATCCATACGCTCTTCATCTCACGGCATGAACGCTAGCTAACTGATTTAATCAGAAAGAATATGTTCCTCAGAGGTTAAAAACATTCTCATGCGCAGCAAAAAGGATTCTAACAGACACATTTATTCTCCAAAATAGAAGACGTTTTCAGTATGGGGGTGAAGTAGCCTTGCACAACCTCCCAATTACCTTGGTTGTAAAACAGGAGAAATCATAGTTGCCTGCCTCCTGGCCTAGATCAGTAATACAGGTTGTGAGCTGCACAGAAATGTTAACAGCACTTAGTCAAAGAGATGAGATCAGAATCCATGGTCTCCTAGCTGCCAATCTAATGTACCTTCCTACAGTCCAAAGGGTGTTGTGTAAGTCTCTCTCTGTGTATATCTTACCTGAGATGTGGGCAGGCTTGACAGATCTGCCAAATGCAAGGATCATGCATGGGGCATGACACTTGGCAGGTCTGAAACTAGATTGTTCACTTTCACTCTCTGATTTTCAGGCAAATCCATGACAATTAGAGATGTGAAGAGAAAGATAATTCCATTTTATGGAGGATTTAATTCTTTTGTAATTTGGTTTCCTTCTGATTTGGAATGGTATCAGAGGCAGTCCATATGGCAGACTACCTCAGACCCTGGAAACTGTAGAATCACCAACTTTGCGGCAGTCTGCATGGCTGCTGAGGAACTGCACAGGTCAGGTGATCTGGCAGAAAACCAGGTAGGTTTTAAAACCTGCTGGGCAGGTGGGATTCCATTGGACCCTTACCTGGATTCTGCTGGAACTCTAGTGAAATCCAAACGTCTTGGCAGTTTTTTTCAATTTTGACAAATAGGCAAATTTTGATGAGAAAATGTTTTGATGAACTTTTCCAGTCAGCTCTAATAGCAATGTTGTATTTGGGTTTCCAGTATTACAGGGAAAGGTTTAAATAAAACTATTTTCATTTAATTGGGGGAAAAGAAGTTTCATGAAAAATTTACCATAGGATTTGTAAAATTCTTTTTAAATAAAATTATATTAAACCTACATCTGGGGTGTAAGCTAAATTGATGGCATTCTTTCAAAACATTATCGTTCGTTTCATGACCATCAATACTATTTTAGCCTTTTTGAAACTCAAGACCATATTCACATCTAATCTCATGTTTCAGATCATCACCTTATCTGTCTCCAACAGTCACAAAAAATAGTTCTTCCTTTCCCTATATAACATTATAGAAAAATGACAGTGCGTTCACCTTTTTCTGAGGAATCAAGTCCAACTGCTAGGGTAGGGATCTCTGACTAAATGAAATGCTAGTCTAATGGTTTCTAGATACTATGATGATGGGCACATTAGAAATGCTGAAGATAAATAGATGCATAGTGTTATTTATGAGAGGGGAAAGATATTTTGCCACTTCTTGCATAGAAGTCTGGTATGATTGCAGTAGCAGCATCTGGATTCATTAGTAAGTACTGGCCCCCCAATCCAACTTAATTTGAGAAGAAATATCTGAATAATATTTGTTAACAAATAAAACCATCTCTGCTGGCCTAGAAATTCACTTTAAAAAACTACACTAACAAGTTTTATTAAAGGGACAATGCAAACCTATAAAGACCAGTTTAGATGGCAACACCCCATGAAACATGTCATGTAATACCTAGTTCTAAGAAGACACCATATTAATGGCTTCAGTTTGCTCCCTATTGTAGGTTTTGAAGGACATACAGTATGATCATGCCTGAACTATGTGCATTTCCTGCCTATATTGAGTTTGTGGTACAGTCCATGTGTTGGTTTAAAATGCAGTTTTGATAGAAAATACAAATTCTGTTTTATTTGAATGAAATTTTCATCATGGAGCTATGAGTTTTCTCAGTCCAGTCTTGGAACCATACTCTACTGCAGAGGTGGGCAAACTACTGCCCACGGGCCACATCCGGCCCACTGGACCCTCCTGCCTGGCCCCTGAGCTCCTGGCCTGGGAGGCTAGTCCCCCGGCCCCTCCCCTGCTGTCCCCCATCACCCACAGCCTCAGCTCACTGCACCGCTGGCACAATGCTCTGGGCGACAGGGCTGCAAGCTCTTGCCAGGCAGTGCAGCTGTAGAGCCGCAGCCTGACCTGGTGTTCTGTGCTGCGCAGTTGTGTGGTTGGCTCCAGCCGGGTGGCACGACTGCCTGTCCTGGTGCTCTGGGCAGTGCGACTATAGCGCCGCCAGCCACCGGTGCTCCAGGCAGTGCGGTAAGGGGGCAGGGAGCAGGGGGTGTTGGATAGAGGGCAGGGCAGTTCGGGGTGATGGTCAGGGGGCGGTGGTGTGGATAGGGGTCGGGGCGGTCAGAGGGCAGGGAACAAGGGGGTTGAATGGGGGCAGGGGCCCTCTGGGGGCAGTCAGGAAGGGGGGGGGTTGGATGGGGCCGGGGGGGGCAGTCGGGGGCAAGGGTTCCAGGGCGGTCAGGGAGAAGGGGTGGTTGGATGGGGCAGGGGTCCCAGGGGGGCAGTCAGGAATGAGAGGAGCGGTTGGATGGGGCGGTGGGGGGCAGTCAGGGGTGGGGGGTCCAGGGCGGTCAGGGGACAGGGTGAGGTGGATGGGGCAGGGGTCCTGTGGGGGCCGTCAGGGGGCAAGAAGCAGGGGGTGGGTCAGATAGGCGGCGGGGATGGGGACACGCCTGGCTGTTTGGGGAAGCACAGCCTTCCATACAATTTCGGAAACCCGATGTGGCCCTCAGGCCAAAAAGTTTGCCTGCCCCTGCTCTACTGGGTCCTTGAAAGTGCTGATGTGTAGTAGGGAGCAGAGAAAAGGTGAGCAAGAAGCAGTAATCACCTTTCTGCTGCTGTTTTAGACATACAGCATTCACTTAATTTGTATTCTCGAATCTTTCCACCGAGAAGCTTACAGAGTGTTGCTCTCATAATCATCAGGCCATTCCAGTTGAAATTAGAGCATGGAAACCACAGTCACCACGAGAAATATATATGTAGTGTATTGACATATGCTGGGGAATTTAGGCCCAGATCCTCAAAGCCATCTAGATTCCTAACTTCTATTGAAACGAATGGAAGTTAAGAACCTGTAAATACCTTTGAGGATATGAGTCTATATTTGTATTCAGACCTATGTTGGAATATATGTGTGTGTGTGTGTGTAGTTCAGTATTATAATAAAAAGTTATTAAAGTGTTAAAATTACAATTTTTTTATTTTTCGTTTGGGACTCGGGAAGGATTCTCAATTTCCATTGAGAATCAATATCAATTTTCATTATATATCAATATCAATTTCCAAAACACATTGGTATTGGTGCCCAAATTACTTTGTCATATATTTATTGGTCATAAAGACAAAAAGAGAGAGAGAGAGAAAAGTAGCCGTATAAATTGTCATGTGGAATGTCTTAAAAATTCTCTTCATTGAATATATGAATCCAAGTTTAATTATTGGTACTTGAAGATTTTTAAGCCTTAGGCATTTTTCAGATTTCTGTATTAACATTATATGCCAAATCTGATAGTGGTGATATTCTCTTTCAGGAGACACTGATAGACTGGTGTGATGAAAAGGAACTTAACTTGATTTTGACAACTGGAGGAACAGGGTTTGCACCACGAGACGTCACTCCAGAGGTGAGATATCCTGGATTCACAGCAGTCTGCCCTTCAGCACATAAACTTCCTGGCTGTTAGAAATTTCCTTCATTGCCCTGATTCTGCAGTATCTCTGGACAGATTGGGTGATACACAGCAAAGGAGCAGTAGCAGCAGTAGGGAACAAGTACAGATGAATATTTCTCATAGCTTACATTGTGAACTCCTGTCTTCAGAGGACCAAAAAAAAAGGCTTTTTGACTAAAACTTGCCATTGGACAGAATAGAGTTCCATCCTGCATACAAAAATAAAAAATACTATAGTATTCAGGAGTAATGTTCCTAAACACTACGTTTAATTATTCTACTATACAGTTACCCTAGTGCTAATAGAGGGCACAATGTGACCTGCACTATGTGCTTGCAAAAGGGAGAAAGGAGATATAAGACATCCCTTTTATTCTCCAATGTTGGGTATACACATTACAGGTCACAGTATGTGTGGTAGGGAGGGAAGAGAAGCCTCTGCAAGGCTGGTACTGCCCTTCCTACACTGGCAGCAAGAACTTTGACACTATGCCTGCTCTGCAGTGTTGATAAGGCAGGGGTGGAAGGAATCTGCACTAGGTAAAAGGCTGGTACAGTTTCCTTCTCTCCTGGAGCAAGTAGGAAATCAGGAACTATACTGTGACATTCATGGATCACGATGTGATTTCTCTTCTACTCCCAGGAGAGCGCAGCTACATACTGGCTCTTGCTTGGGGCTTATGGTAAAACCACAGTCTACTCCACTGTTTTGAACCATACAATATAATTCCCAGACAGATATGGAGATTAAAATAGAGTTAGGGTTGAGAGTATATTTCAGTATCTTAAAGGGAAAAACATTACAGAGAAGTGGTAATTGACTCAAGACCAAACATTACAAACCCAAGAAATTCAGAGTTAAGGTTACTTTTAAAAGACATCCAAATACGTTAAGGTAAGAAAGTCACAATAAAGGCAACAAAAAAAACTTTTAACTCTGCATTCTTGTGACACCATGAAATAACTGTATGATTATGATTAAGGTATTTTAGTGTTAGAGTTAAATTAACCTGATATTTTAAATCACCGGCTGCGGGAGGGGAGGGAGGAGAGGTTACACTTTTTTCCCTTCATGGTATCACTAGAGAACAGAGTTAAGGTTGCTTAGGTGCCTTAAATGTGTATTTTTATAATTTAGCATGTTTGGATTTCTTTTAAGTGCTAACTTAACTCTGAATTTCCTGGGTTTGTAGCACTTGATTTTGTATTGATTATAACCTCTCCATAATGCTTTTTACTCTTCAATAGATGTTAAGTACTCTCAACCTCAACTCCATCTTAACATAGTTGTTTGTCTGGAAATTTCCTTTTTTTTTTTTTTTTTTGTGAAGGTCATTAAAAATGTCAAGAATGAAAACTAAACGAGAAACCCAAAGAGAATGTTGTTATGTGATATTTCTGATGATTCAAAGATATGTAGTATCAACTTAAATATTTTCTTTAAACTTTTAAGGCAGATTCACTGGGACATGAGAGCACTGCAAAGCAACGAGAGCATACTGGCCAGTTACACCTGCTTTGCATTGCCAGAGCACCACAAAGTAGCCAAAATGTACAGGTGAATCTGGCCATCGTTTTGCAATTGACTTATTGGTTTAGAGGACTGTATTACAGATAACAACTCTTTGTGAAAGGATGGGCAGGGGAGAGCCCAATTCCCAAGTTCTGATATTGCTGAACTTTAAGGGCTTAACCTCTGCTCCTGGCTAGTTGCCTTGGCAATACTGCCTTGGTGCACAGTGGAGTAGAGGCAGCAGAGTCACATGGAGCCTTTCAAGCAATGCTGCCCACAATGAGCTAGGGAGCCACAAAGGGCAATGGCAGTTGTGCCAAGTAATCTACCAATGAAAACTCTTCACACAAATGTCTCCTTCATACCACAGAGGCATTAAAACCAAAAGAATTATTACATTTAAATTAGTTACAGAATGGCAGTGATGATTGATTGAGTTATCGCTGAGGCAACAGTGGCCCTTTATCTGAGATGTTGAACTGACTTTCCCTGATCCTATATAATCATGACAACTAGATACAAAAAGCATTAACAACTTAGAATGATTGCAACCTAATTTCTTCTAACATAACTTATTCACAAGATTTCAATTGATTATAACTATATGGAAAGTTTTAAGTGTCTCCATTATTCTGTTATTAAAAATCACATGGGAAAAAATCAATAAGGATAAATACAATCAGTTGCACACATACAAAATGGAAATGACTGCCTAGGAAGGAGTACTGCAGAAAGGGATCTGGGGGTCATAATGGATCACAAGGTAAATAAGAGTCAACAGGGTAACAGTGTTGCAAATAAAAGCAAACATTCTGGGATGTGTTAGCAGGAGTGTTGTAAGTAAGACACGAAAAGTAATTCTTCTGCTCTACTCCGTACTGATTAGCCCTCAACTTGAGTATTGTGTCCAGTTCTGGGCGCTTCATTTCAGGAAAGATGTGGAGAAACTGAAGAAAGCCCAGAGAAGAGCAGCAAAAATGGTTAAAGGTCTAGAAAACATGACCCAGGAGGGAAGATCAAAAAAACTGGGTTTACTTAATCTAGAGACGAGAAGATTGAGAGGGGACATGATCACAGGATTCAAGTACATAAAAGGTTGTTACAAGGAGGAGGGAGAAAAATTGTTCTCCTGAACCTCTGAGGATAGGACAAGAAGCAATGGACTTAAATTGCTGCAAGGGCTGTTTAGGTTGGACATCAGTGTTAGGATATAGATATTCAGGCCTGTCTGCAAAGGCCTGTACTTTAAGAATTTAGGTGTATTCTTATCACTTGGCTAGTTATAGAGCTATAAAAGAAAGAATCAAAATCAATGTCTGCCGGTGTAAGGTCCTTCTCTTACTGTGACAGTCTGAGGCCCTGTTCTTAGGCTAAGGCCTTTGGCTAAGCAACAGAGGCAGCCATAAGCTACGAAGCGAACGGTCACATCCTCACATTCCAAACTAGTCACATTGAAATAAGGTGCTATTGGGCTGTTAGGAATACAATCCTGTCCTGATAATGCCTATCGCCTCCAGAGAAAGGGAAGTGCCTAGAAAATGTAAAAGGAAACTTAGTTTGATAGCATCCTGTCTGGCAAGAACTCACTTATCAATAGCTGGGATGTGAAATCCTCACTTCTGTATTGTTTTGTCATTATAGTTCCCACTTTGCTATTGTTTGTCTATATAATCTCTGTCTGGTTCTGTGATTGTTTCTGTCTGCTGTATAATTAATTTTGCTGGGTGTAAACTAATTAAGGTGGTGGGATATAATTGGTTACATAATCATGTTACAATATGTTCGAATTGGTTAGTTAAATTTCAGGAACATGATTGGTTAAGGTATAGCAAAGCAGAACTCAAGTTTTACTATATAGTCTGCAGTCAATCAGGAAGTAGGGGGGTAGGGTGGGCATGCGGGTAGGGGAAATGGGAACAGGGAATGGGGGTAAGGAAATTGGAATCATGTTTTGCTAAAGGGGGAAATGGGAACAGGGAATGTGGGTAAGGAAATTGGAATCATGTTTGGCTAAGGGCAGGAATGGGAACAAGGACACAGGTGTAAGGCTCTGTGGTGTCAGAGCTGGGAAGGAGGACACTAAGGAAGGAAACTGGAATCATGCTTGCTGGAAGTTCACCCCAATAAACATCGAATTGTTTGCACCTTTGGACTTCGGGTATTGTTGCTCTCTGTTCATGCGAGAAGGACCAGGGAAGGAAGCGGGCGAAGGAATAAGCCCCCTAACAATTAGGAAAAACTAATTAATGTCAGAGTGGTTAAGCACTGGAAGAAGTTGCCATGTGGGGGTTGTGGAATCTCCATCATTGGAGATTTTTAAGAGAAGGTTAGACATACCTCTATGAGGGATGGTCTCGATCAGGGATTGGCAGCCTTTGGCACGCGGCCCACCAGGGTAAGCCCCATGGCGGGCCGGGCCGGTTTGTTTACCTGCCGCGTCCGCAGGTTTGGCTGATCGCAGCTCCCACTGGCCGCGGTTCGCCATTCCAGGCCAATGGGGGCTGCGGGAAGCGGCGGCCAGCACATTTCTTGACCTGCACCACTTCCCGCAGCCCCCATTGGCCTGGAATGGCGAACCGCGGCCAGTGGGAGCTGCAATCAGCCAAACCTGCAGATGCGGCAGGTAAACAAACCGGCCTGGCCCACCAGGGGGCTTACCCTGGCGGGCCACATGCCAACAGTTGCCAATCCCTGGTCTAGATAATACTTAGCCCTGCCCATGAGTGCAGGGGACTGGACTAGATGACCTCTCGAGGTCCCTTCCTTTCCTACGATTCTATGAAAAAAGAAAAGACTGATTTAAATTTCTCAGAGGGCCCAGTTTTTAATTAATTTTAACTCAAACTAATGTTTACTTATACAGTCTCAGAAAATTCTATACTCAAAGAGTAAGAGCTGTAAATTTGGGAAGGATATATTGTATTTTTCATATATAACAAAAAGGCTGAATCCCTGCTTTAATTGCAAAATGAAACTGCCTTAACTATAGAATTGTGGCCATCACCTCCATAATATTGTCATTTCTAAGGTTCTTCTGAGCAAATGTTGAAGGAAAAAACCCTGTCTGTTTGCATTTAAGTGATATCAGCGTGTTTAAAAAAAAAAAGAGCACTTTAGCCCCAGAATGAATTATTTTCCTTTGAAGATAACAGGAAGGCAAATACGTAATAGAAAAACCAGTAGTTAAGATGTATTTAATTTTATAAATAAATATCAACTAAATTAAAATAACTTTACTCGAATATTGGAGTTATTAAAAATAAAAGTTTGTGATGTAGGAAATTCATAATGAAGGTTCACAAACAACCTTTACTCTGACATTGTATCCCACCTATGGTCCACTTGTTTTTGGAGCAGTATCTTAATCACATCAGGTCATTGCAATTATCAGAGGTAACCTAATCAATATATATTTTGAAGGATGAAGATTGTGCTCATTGCCTTATAAAGAATGATGGCTATGAGACTGTAATTATGGACTGTATATGAAGAGATCAGAGGTTAGGTGTTTCTTACTGTCACTGGGTGGTTAAATTTGAAGCAGTCTGTCTTTGTAGGTGATCCTGAATGGTGGTGGTGAGGTTGGTAGCTCTGTATCTATAGTATGGTAGTTGATGATGTTTCCAGTATGAACTGGAGCCAAAAGCCAGGAATTGCGATTGCTGAGGTAATCATATAACTCTGGTTGTTGATACCTTTACTCTGTTCATTGGGATACTAGGGTTTGGCTGCGTATTAGAAATGTGGTGTGAAATGTTGTTTGGCTTTATGGTGGCTTGGTGTAATGAGGTTGTTGAGAGTTAAGCTTATTTGTGGAACCTCAGTTTTACATTTCCAGCTTTGTAATCCTTTTTTTCTAGAACTGCAAGATAACAATGTTTTTATTTAATTGATGTACAGATAGAATCTTAACAGAAAGTTAATGATATTTTGCCTTACACTTTTTAGAAATTATTTTAAAACATTGACGTGATAATTTGTTGTAGATCATTATATTTCATTCTGATATAAAAACATATTTTGCTTATGGCAATCAAATAACTTGAGGTAAAAAGTGCTAGTATAGACATATCCTCTATGTCCTCCCCCCACCTCCATGCACATTCTTTGTTATACACTATCTTGCAAAATACACCTAAAATAGCAAACATATGTTCCTGCATCCCTTAAAAAAAACACAAAATTCTCCTGCCTCTCTCCAAAATTTCTCACTCGCTGTAGCCAACTATTTCACTCTCTTTGAATGTCCCTCTTGTGATTGATCCAAGGGTTACCCTTGTATACCACAGCTGGTCACATGACTGTCACTTGGCCCTTAGGGAGCTACAGTTCCCCAGATCCCCCAACAAATTACATCCCACTCATGCCTGCCCTTAAAGGGCCAAAGCCTGCAAACACGGTCACTTTGCCGCAGATGATTACTACCTTAAAGGGCACAGACAGTCCTGTTACAAAGACTAATCCTAATCCCTACAGTACCCTGTTATAGCCCGTTAGTAATTTGATGCTTTGTAATTTCTCGGTACTGGTAGACAGTTTTCAATCCATATGAATAGATTTTTATCCAAGCTAATTTTCTGGGATTTTTTTTGTTAAATTCAATTAGGAGTTTGAGATACTTGATCAAAAACTTTATATATACTGTATCAAAAATCCAAATATGATATGTATACTGTGTTCGTTTAGTCCACCAATTTTGTAATTCTTTTTTAAAAAATTGTAAGGCAAGATTTTTTTATGGGGAACTGATAGTGACCCCCTATATTTAGGTTACCTACTACTTTTTGTGATAAAGAATTCTTGCCAATGCGTTTTGCTCCATTCTTTGTAGCAAACCTTTGCTGTTTGGCAGGAGGTATTTCCTCAGGCTAAAGAAGTGCCTTTTCTTTGTCCTGTGAAATTCCAGTCAGATTTAGCTAAATTGTAAAGCTTAAAAATCACAATTTCCCATCTCTTATTTGTGTTCCTCAGGAGAATTTTGGCAGCATGCCAGAATCACTGAACATCTAAAAAACCTTGCCCTGCTGCCATGAGAGCAGCAGCAGACACTGCACTGGGGACACCTATGAGCTCCAAAGCAGCTGTAGCAGGATATGGGATTGGGGAGGGAGATTCTGCCTCAGTTCCATTTACTGAAATGACATTGACCAGAGAGTGGCAGAACTCTGAGGAAGAGGGAAAGGTCTGAGGGTAATATAAATATGCAGAGACAACACTCTTGAAGAACTCCAGTTATTGGTAAATAACCTTTCTTCTTCAAGATGGGCTTACGTATTCTTGCTGCTGGGAATTTAGCAAGGAGTACAACCCCAGGAAGGCAAGCTGAAAACTTACAGTTAAATAGCAATTGTAAAACTGCCCTCCCAAACTGAATATCTGACTGAGAGGCCAGGTTGAGAGAGTAACACTATATAAAGGTGTGCATATGACTCCAAGTTGCTTCTCTACAGATTTCCAGGCGTGGACAAATCTGAATATGACAAATAAACAAGGGCGTAGTAAGTAAGAGTACTGAAGTGATTTTACCTCTGTATACAGCATTGATGAGACAGATACTGGAATACCATGTAGAGTTGTGGTGTCCATGTTTTAAAAAGGATGTTGAAAATTTGGAGAGGGTGCAGAAGAGAGCCACAAAAATGATTCCAAGGCTGGAGAAAATAAGTTGTAAAGACAAACTTAAAAAGCTCAATCTGTTTAGCTTAGCCAAAAGAAGATTGAGAAGTGACTTAGGTACAGTGTATTAGTGCCTCCACAGAAAGAAAATACTGGGTACTGAAGTGCTCTTTAATCTAGCAGAGAATGACATAACAAGAACCAGTAGCTAAAAAGTGAAGCCAGACAAATTCAAATTAACAGTGAAGGCGATTATTAATCATTGAAGTAAACTGCCAGCAGGACTGGTGGAATCTCCATGTCTTAGTGTCTTCATATCATGACTGGATGCCTTTCAGGAAGATATGCTCTAACCAAACAGAAGTAATTGGGATCAATGCAGAAATAAGTGGGTGAAATTTAATGAAATTTACATGTCAGACTAGATGATATAATGGTCCTTTCTGGCCTTAAACTCATATCCATCTATTAATCAAAATCTATGAGGTCAGTTGGAGCAAATCCACAGGGGCAATTTTTAACTGCATCCTGACTTTTGGATAGCCAGTGGAGTTGTTTGAGGGTGAGAGGTTGATATGGTCACAGATCTTTTCTCTTTGGATATGTGAGAAAGCTGGTAATGTCTGCACTGGATGTGATGATGAAAATATCTTTCAAATCTTTAATCAGTTCTGTGAACCTGGTAATATGAGATTGAAAGATACAGAATACCAGATTCTGAATATTCATAGTACCTAGGTTAGAATCCTCAACCAGTCCGATTGCTTATTTTATTTTTGCCCCTTTAATAAATAGTTTTGTTTGCTTCACCACAACTTTCCCTGGTACATTAAAAAGCAGGCTAATAATTCCCACCTCTGTCTTCCCATTGTATTTAAGATATTCACAATCCTCTGCTCAAATTAGAAAAAAACTACAAAGATTTGAATGTTTCATGTACATTGAAAGATAAAAGATGAGATATCCTATTTTCTGGCCTGTGATAGATTTAATTTGACTTCTATAATCAGATTTTTATTCCATGGTAACACCAGAAAATGGAAGCGGGAAGAAGACTCTGCATATCCCATGAGTAGATAATTGGTCATTTCCAGGCTAATACTGAAAGAGTAATGTGGTTATAATTGACTTAATTCTACACAAAAGTTACCTGTGTTGTTGCTGCTGTTGGCTTAATTGACAATCATGGATTAATATATGCAGTGTCGTTTTAGCCGTGTCAGTCCCAGGATATTAGAGAAACAAGGTGAGAGACATAATATCTTTTATTGGACCTACTTTTGGTAGTGAGAAAGACAAGCTTTCAGGCTTACACAGAGCTCTTCTTCAGGTCTGGGAAGGGGAGAGGGGAAACAGCTGGCAAGGTTGTAGTGTGTTAAAATATAGAACCCGCTATAACAATAATCTGTAACTCATTAAGAAACCCTCCAAGCTGCTTCCCCCCCCCCTTCCTTTCCTCCCTATGACTGGAGGGGTGTGAATGGTCCACTTCACCTTGAATGATCCCTTGAAATATGAGTTAACTCAGTGTTTCCCAATTGGTATAATGGAGCACACTGGTGTGCCATCAAGCTCGAACAGGTGTGCCCTGGAATTTTTTTAAAAACTACATGTGAGAACAAAAAACCTTCCCTTGTATTTTAATTAGTGTTGGAGCCAGATCCCATTCTGTACTTTTGCTCTCTGGGATGAGGCCCCTTTCAAATATTATGCATGTGTCACATTCCTTTCCCCAAAGATAGGCAAAGTAAGAAAAATGCTGCTTGAAAACTTATTAGTGTTTGATGTAAGGATACTTTGTATTTTCACATGTGATGTTGACAATTTGTGTTTTAATGATTATAAAATTTTAACATTTTGCTTCTCAGCATATGTCCATGTGCCTCCCCAGATTTCTGCCTTCCATTTAGCAGAGAAGTGTTCAAACTGTCGGGTGTGACCCAGAAGGGGGCGCACCCTATAGTTTGAAAACCGTTGCCTCCTGCCAGGAGCCAGCAGATCAGAAGCTGGTGAGAACTGCCCGACCCGCTTGGTCCCCTGGCTCTCTGAGCTGTGGGAGCTGGGGCGCTGGCTGGCTTTTCTGCAGCCCTCCCTGCCCTGGTCCTCAAGCCGAGCTGGGCTACCTCTGTATTGCTGGGTGCTCCCCAGGCAGGGCAGGCGGCACAGCTCCAAACCCCGACACACTCTTTCCTCTCCCCTAAAGGAGCCTGGCTCTGACTGGCGCTGACCGCAGAGGCCAACTGCCATGAGATTCTCGCCACCGCCCTAGCATTCCTGTCTCTGCTGCTGCTCCACAGAATGTGGTGGTCCCCATTAGTACCAAAATGCAATGCTGAAAATTCTGCAGTCTCTCTATGTGGAAATAAATACGTATATGATTCTTGCATATAAATACTGAGCTTATTGCTAATAGTCCATCAAATAGTCAGGCGGTGTTAGTATCTTTCAGTCATTATTGATCTGCCTGGGATCTGAACTAGCAATTTAGCAGTGAAAAGCCATACAGCCCACTACCAATCTCTTGAACCATCCGGTGGTCTGACCTTAGGAATATTTTTTTCTTTTTATAACATGAATAGTGTTTAAAGTTCCTATCTCCAGAATTTCTGAATACATCTTTGGCATGAAAGGTTTAAAACGTGAGAAAAAAATGTATTTAGAAAAGTTACCCATGCTGCTGACTGGAAAAAGATTAGGAACTATTAGCATAATAAGATGCCAGCCATTAATATGTATGGGATTTGACAGAAATGGATGTATATACACAAGCTTCCAAGGTCATCTGACTCTTCCAGTCGCATCTTCAAATGATAATTTTTGCAGAGAGAGGAAAAATGAATGCATGGAGGGACTACTACTATAACTACTATGGAAAATCAAGAAATATGAGAAAACAACTTCTTAAAAATGGAAATGATACGCTTCAATGCAATGGGAAAAGAACACTTGTACATATCAATATATATTGATACTTTCATGATATAACGTTCATAACTATGACATGAATAAAGGAAAAACGTAAAACTGAGTTCAGTGTGCACTTCAGATGTTGTACCAATAAATTAAAAACCAGCAGGATCTTATTAAAGGGAAAAAGGCAAAATACCACATTTATTGTGAATACAGAAAGAATCATAGTAAGCAGTTAGTTACAGCTGTAACATTCCATTCAATCTCATCTTTATTCACTCATTCATTCATACAAACACACACACACACACACACACACACAGGTTCTGCAAGGTTGTTATCATAGTAAGCAGTTAGTTATAGCTATAACATTCCATTCAATCTCATATTTATTCACACATTCACACACACACACACAGAGGTTCTGCAAGGTTGTCATCATAGTTACCAGCCTTAGAGTTGCTCATGCCAAGCCACTGGCCAGGTGGCCTGGACATGAGGAGGGAGCAGGGCCTTGTCAGATGCTCATCTGATGCTCCTGGAAGTTGGTTTGCAGAATCAGACCCCAAAGTTCTCACTTTTTAAGAGTCTATTTTTATAGGAATTTCTTCCTATGCCAGTCTATGGGAATTGCTTCATCATGCTGTTGCTGAATCAATCAGCAGATAGCACATTCCTGACGGCTCCAAGAAGTTATCTTGTTCTTTGGTTCTCCCATTCTTGAGGCTGTTGGGTGGATTCCAGTCTGCCCTCCGGGGGTCCTCTGGTTATTTCCACTTGACGCCTTCTTCAGCCGATGGACACTGGATTCTTAGGCTGGCACCTCCCTGATCATTCAGTTGTTATCCACACCAAGCATCCGTCCACATACATCCTCTATCTCTATTTTAATCACAATTGTTAATACAACAAAAGGGCGGGGAGTCTCTGGGTGCTGTTTCTGTTGTTAGAGTATTGCTTTGAGAACAGACTCTGTCTTAGAATGTACTAACACAATTAGCAGCTTGCAAGTTTCACACATAGAGGGAGAGAAACAGTACCAAAACCCAAGAGACCTCTTAATTAGTAATACCCTGGAATTTAAACTATGGGGAATCAAACTCATTTGTGATTTTAATACAGAACTTCTTTAATATGATCCAACATAATCCCCCTTTTGACACTAAGATTTATAATCGTCAGTGTCACTTTCTATGTAGCCTATTCAAGAGAAGGTACTGTGAGGCAATTTGAGTTTGTGATTCCAATTCATGCCACATACATGATCCTAGTGATGTATCTTTACTACAAGGTTCTGGGGCAACAGGCAAGGTGAGGCACACCCACTTTTGAGGAGTCCATTCGATACAACCTCTAGTGTGCAATAGCTTCCCTCCCTCCCCAGCCCACTGGCTCGAGGTCCAGGGTAGCCAGAAGGATCCCATGTGTAATATGGGGAGTGGGCTAACCTTCAATACCTTTGCCTCCAGGGACTGTTGGTGTGCAATTTTGACAACAATTTCTCCCATTAACAAGCCTGGTTTTACAATACTGGAAACATACTGCATCCATTCATATTGATAAGTGTCAAACAATGATCTCTTTCTTTGTTTTAACAAATGCATCAAACCCTTAATATTTCCCAATATGACCCAGAACATTTTGTGTTCCAAAGTAGCTAGTGCAAGTTTCTGCATTTCAGTGCATCCCATAGCTATGGCTGTGTAGTTTCCTATTTCTAATTTTTTTTTTTTCTTATGCATAAGCCATGTGGTAGTATTAAGCCATTGCCAAAGATTCCATCGGGCTTTTAGGTTACCCAGACCAATTTGGACCAAGTCTACGTTGGCATGTACTTGTTTTTGTATCAGGCTGTCCTGTAGCTGGGACAGAAAGCTTAATTTATTTTTAAGTTCCTGCAGGTCTTCAGTATTTTTTTTTTTTTTAAACACACAACAGTGCTAGCAACAAGACAAAACACAAGACAAAACATAGAACACAAAACACAATTTCTATTGTGACAGTAGATTCATGGTTTTGGGTTGCTTTTCAGCTGGCATTAGCTTTTCCTGATTTTCTGAAAGACAAAAAGAACATGTTTCTACCCCTTTTGGGGTGGCAGATTATTGCTTAAAATATTTCTTTTACAAATACCCTTGCTGATTGCAGGCAAAACAGAGGAATTGCCCCCACATTTTCCTGTTTTTGTTCTATAGGCAGGCCAGGTTTCAATGGCTTTTATCTTTTAAGGGTTATGGGGAAATTATCCCACTGTTTAGTCATTAAATCCCTGAGTTTTCCTTCTTATACTGCAGACCAAGTTAATAATGTTTTTCCTGCTGTGTTAAGCTTTAAGTTTTATTTACAGGTAATAACTGAGAAGCATCATTACCATACGACGTTAAAGGGTTTTTCCAAAAATCATACACACTATACATTGTTACAGGGATACTTATTATCATTAAATTTATTAAAATTATCTTGTTATCCCATGCCTTTTATTTAGACAATTTGTTTGCTGACCAGGTATGTCCTTTATCTGCAGCTCCTTTGTGCTGCTAATTCTTTCCTTCCTTTATCATTTAGGTAATTTGCATTTTCACAGAAGCTTCCTGCTTTTGGATTTAAAGCCATCAGCAGCTCACTAAAAGGGACACCATCAACTTTCACCAGAGTTTTGATTACTTTTAACTTCTGCTTCCAAAACACACAGCAATCTGAAAAAGAAAACCCAACCTATTGTGGCTCCCTTTGGAGCCCTAATAGCATTTTAATTAAGTAGCATGGTATGTTTGCATTTCTTTTGCCCCTTCTACAATATACCCTGCACATGTTCTGGGGCAAATGCACATTCCTTCCATAGTTTAACTTCTATAACATTATCCATATCAATTTTTACATAAGGTGTAACTATTTCTTTTTTTTTTTGCTTACAGAGTTTTCATGTACCTTTATCAAAGTGACAGTCTGATTACTCAGAGCCATTTTAAGACTCAGTGTTTCTAACATTGCTTCTTTTTGTTTTGTGCACCTCACCCCTGCTGTTGCTTCAGAGGGCCACTGTCTTTTTTAAATTTCGTATTTATTTATTTTTTTTTACTACAGCTCTCATCTGCTATTTTGTTACAAAATCAAACAAACAAACAAAAACCAACCAACCAAACAAAAATAATCCAATTTTTTTTCTATTCTCCAGATTTTGACTGCCCTGCTGCAGCCACAACTTAAAAACATTTTAAATTTTGTAAAGCATTGAGTTACCTTTTAAGGGTTAAATGCCAAATCCCAAAGCCAAACAGCACTAATTACCTGTGTCTAGCAAAAAGGTCTGTCAGTTTTGCAACTTTGAATTAAAGAGTCAAATGGATTTTTAGTGGCATTATTTAAAACAAAAACAAAACCAACTGGTCCTTAGAACTTTACATATTTACACACACACAGATAGATACATACACATTTTCTTTTCTTTAACATCCCTTCCACGTTGCTCTGTTTTTTTTTTACATCTTACATTCCCTTTATACATTTGAGGCAGTTAAGTTCCAATAGAACCCCCTTATGTTCTTTTAGCAAATTTGACTAAATTGTCCAGTCAAATGATTTTAATCAGTTTCTTTTGCCTGGCTAATTTACAGACATTCCTTTGGAAAAGGGCCCATTTTTCCCTCAGAATGGCTGCAAAGAAACCAAGAATGCTCTTTCTCTAACACTTTTTTTTCCTTTTTAACATTTTCACAAAGTTTAGCTGCTTAATTCCCTCCAGCCTCTGCAGAGTTAACTTTTTTTTTTTACTCTTTCTCTTTGTAATTATGCCTGGGGGTGCCATACATAGGACCTTCTCCCCCTTTACCTGCCTCCCTCCAGCCTCTGCAGAGTTAACTTTTTCACTCTTTTTGTATTCCTGGAGTGCCTCTTTCACTATTTTCAGCTGGCTTTGGGTATTTGTAGCCAGCACCTTCCAATTGTCTGCTCCCTTTTCCGTTTGTGCCTTTTCCTCTTTACATGAAGACAAGCGGAGGGAAGAATCCTTACATGCCTCCCACAACAACCAAATTGCTGCTGCATCTCTTTTGGCAGCACTAGAAGGTTTGTATATGAGGATATACTGAGCCAATCTATCCTCTAGGTCCGAAATAGTGCAGAGATCAGCTAGGGCTTGTTTAGTCCAAGGACTGTGCCCAAATTTTTGAAGGTTTTGTTTAAAAGGTGTAATTTCTTTAACAAAAGGTGAGGTTGGAGTTCCTTCTGACTCCATTCCTCCCTCTGGTACTGGCTTACCCTGTTTTCTTTTAAACATCTTAACATGGATATTTCAATCTCTTTGTCACTGCTGGTATTACTTAGCAAGTGACACAGCCTAGATTCTGAAATCATAGCTTAATCTATGCGTTTTTCCCCTGCTACCTTCCCGGAGGCCAGCAGGTCCCCTGCTACCTTCCCGGAGGCCAGCAGGTCTGGTTAACCTATTTCTCCCTGCTACCTTCTCGGAGGCCAGCTGGTCCGGTTAACCTGTTCTTCCCTGCTACCTTCTCGGAGGCCAGCAGGTCCCCTGCTACCTTCTCGGAGGCCAGCAGGTCTGGTTTAATCTGTTTTCCCTGCTACCTTCTCGGAGGCCAGCAGGTCTAGTTTAATCTGTTCTTCCCTGCTACCTTCTCGGAGGCCAGCAGGTCCCCTGCTACCTTCTCGGAGGCCAGCAGGTCTGGTTTAATCTGTTTTTCCTGCTACCTTCTCGGAGGCCAGCAGGTCCCCTGCTACCTTCTCGGAGGCCAGCAGGTCTGGTTTAATCTGTTTTTCCTGCTACCTTCTCGGAGGCCAGCAGGTCCCCTGCTACCTTCTCGGAGGCCAGCAGGTCTGGTTTAATCTGTTTTTCCTGCTACCTTCTCGGAGGCCAGCAGGTCCCCTGCTACCTTCTCGGAGGCCAGCAGGTCTGGTTAACCTAATAGAAATGCCTAGCTCACTAGAGCTGGCGGTGTGCACACCAATATTTACAATAACTGAGGTTTTTTACCAATATTCCCCCTTTCGCAATTCTCCACCAAAATGTTGTACCAATAAATTAAAAACCAGCAGGATCTTATTAAAGGGAAAAAGGCAAAATACCACATTTATTGTGAATACAGAAAGAATCATAGTAAGCAGTTAGTTACAGCTGTAACATTCCATTCAATCTCATCTTTATTCACTCATTCATTCATACAAACACACACACACACACACACACACACACAGGTTCTGCAAGGTTGTTATCATAGTAAGCAGTTAGTTATAGCTATAACATTCCATTCAATCTCATATTTATTCACACATTCACACACACACACACACACACACACACACACAGAGGTTCTGCAAGGTTGTCATCATAGTTACCAGCCTTAGAGTTGCTCATGCCAAGCCACTGGCCAGGTGGCCTGGACATGAGGAGGGAGCAGGGCCTTGTCAGATGCTCATCTGATGCTCCTGGAAGTTGGTTTGCAGAATCAGACCCCAAAGTTCTCACTTTTTAAGAGTCTATTTTTATAGGAATTTCTTCCTATGCCAGTCTATGGGAATTGCTTCATCATGCTGTTGCTGAATCAATCAGCAGATAGCACATTCCTGACGGCTCCAAGAAGTTATCTTGTTCTTTGGTTCTCCCATTCTTGAGGCTGTTGGGTGGATTCCAGTCTGCCCTCCGGGGGTCCTCTGGTTATTTCCACTTGACGCCTTCTTCAGCCGATGGACACTGGATTCTTAGGCTGGCACCTCCCTGATCATTCAGTTGTTATCCACACCAAGCATCCGTCCACATACATCCTCTATCTCTATTTTAATCACAATTGTTAATACAACAAAAGGGCGGGGAGTCTCTGGGTGCTGTTTCTGTTGTTAGAGTATTGCTTTGAGAACAGACTCTGTCTTAGAATGTACTAACACAATTAGCAGCTTGCAAGTTTCACACATAGAGGGAGAGAAACAGTACCAAAACCCAAGAGACCTCTTAATTAGTAATACCCTGGAATTTAAACTATGGGGAATCAAACTCATTTGTGATTTTAATACAGAACTTCTTTAATATGATCCAACACAGAGATATGTTAATGATTGCATTTTACTGAAATAGCAAGGACAAAAGGGGGACCCTAGGTGAGTTCTTTGTTTCTCCACAAAGAGATTGTGAGCCTACAGGGAAACACAGTGCTGGATGGGAGTCTAATCAACATGTACTCTGCAAATTTTGTGTACTGCAAAAGTCAGTGTCAGTTGTCAAGCGAAAATCTCCACATAACTCTGAATGTTTAGGGATTAGAATAAAAATAATTGAGTTGGGAGGAGGATGTGGGAGTAAAACGCTGCGTAAAAGCTTGCACATTATAGGAAAAGGGGTAGGATCTTGCATTGCTCACTTATAAAATGTGTAGGTTAGCACGGGATTCAGTGTGCTTGTTGAAACCTTCAGCCCTTGCAGTGCAAATCACTGGTGATTAGCCACATTCTTTAAGTGGTGATGCTGTTTTGGAATTAAGGAGATTACAAATATTGGGCTTGATTTTTCACTGGTTTACACCTTGTGCAGCCTCTTGCAGGAATGCAAAGTGGGTGTAAAATGCTACTATTTTATTTGGTTGTGTCTCACTCCCTCTTTGTGGTCACATGGCACAGGTGTAAACGACTACACAAGATGCAGTGCAATGGAGAATCAGGGCCATTTTGCTTGTATTTGTTTCTTATGTGAAAGCCTGAAATTCTGAAGTATTTATAGGTATTTATAGTATTTATTCTGAGGTATTCACATACATGAATAAAAGAATAACTAAAATGGCCACTGTTGTCTGGAAGGAGTCCTTTTGGGTAAGTTTTGCCTCCATTCATACTTACTTGCTATCTGAGACTATCCTGGTATTTGTGCATGGCTACACTGGAAACTTGAAAGCATTGTCGCGGGAGCGCTCCCGCAGCAGCGCTTTGAAGTGCGAGTGTGGTCCCTCAAGAGCGCTAAAAGAGAGCTCTTCCAGCACTCCTGGTAATCCACCTCCACGAGGGGATTAGCTCCGAGCACAGGGAGCCTGTTTACACTAGCGCTTTAAAGCGCTCTGACGTGCTGTGCTCAGGGGGGTGATTTTTCACACTCTTGAGCCAGCAAGTTAGAGCGCTATAAAATGTAAGTGTAGCCAAGCCCTAAGAGTGCTCTGTGCTTCTGAAATCCCGGCAGTGCTTTCTGGAGCATCAAAACTAGTGGATGTTCTATTGTGCAGGAGAGTTTGAATCAAACGGCTGGGTTACAGGGTCTTGCTGCCAAGGGTTCTTTCTTTTCCTGCAATCAAATGTGGAGGGAGACATACTAAGGGTGACCAGATGTCCCGTTTTTAAAGGGACAGTCCCATATTTAAGCCCTCCTGCAGGTGTCCCGTGTCCCATATTTTCTGTCTTCCCTCCCACCCCCAGTACTGGTGGGTCCTGCTGCTGGCCAGATCCCTGCTCGCCAGCCGCCTGCCCACCAGTGGTGAGTGGGGTGGTCCAGTTGCCGACAATGGGGGGGGAGGGGTGGTGCGAGGCTGGAGGTGGGGGAAAGATGCAGCGCATGGGGCCAGCCGCTCCCCCGCTGGTCTGTCAGCGCAGACCCTGCTGCGTGCTGGCTCTTGGCCAGCAGGGCCCTGTCCCCCGATCCCATTTCCATCCGGCACTGGCTGCGTGCTGTGAGCTGTGATGGTTGGTAAGTGGAGGCAGGCACCAGGCAGCGGCCAGTTACGTGTTGCCTCTGCTGCCCACCGATCAGCCTTTTACATGCTCCTCCTCTCCGTGTCCTTTCCCTGCTTTGCCCCTTCCCCCCCAATCCAGCCCCACTGCTCCTCCATATTCCCCCCCAGTGGGGCATGTCCCACTCTCAGCGCTGTGCAGAGAACCAGCCCCTGGTCGGTGCGCTCAGCTCACCAACAGCCTGGCCAGCAGGCTCCTTCCTTCCCCCACTGCCGACACCCCAGGAAAGCCAGACCGGGACGCTGGCCAGGACCGGGACTCTGGCCAGGAGGCACTGAGCCCTGCATGTGCCAAAACTCCACACCGCACTGGCACAGAGAAGCATCTCTGCCCCTCAGCTAACCTGTGGAATGGTGTGGAGGGGAAGTGATTTCTAGCCTGTTCACATCTCAAACCTGCAGGCTCCACAGAAACTCCCCAGGCAGGGGCTTAGCACCTTCTTCACCCGGCCCTGGGTCCTGCCCCCGGGATCGGGGGACTACTCCGTCCCTTAGGCACCCTCCCCTGCTGAGCCATGCTGAAGCCCTGCAGTCAGGTTCCCTGGTGCACAATGCATTCTTAGGGTTTAACCCTTTCCTACCTTTGCTCTACCCAGGGGCCAGAGGCAACTGGGTTATGTCTGTGGCCAGCAGCAGCCTAGAGCTCTGCGAAGACATGGGCCAGGTCATCCCTTTACCCCATCCTCATCCCCTTCGGCTGGAAGCAGCTCCTGTCCCTTCCCTCCCACGCAGTGCGGAAAGGCTGCTGCTGGCCACATTCTGGTGTGAATCCTGGCATGAATCTTGGGGGCAGGGGGAACATGTGACCCTGCATGCCCCCACCCCATGTGTTGCCTCAGGAAGATGCAGTTCCAGCTACCAGGAGAGGTGGGTCCCAGCCAGGCATGGAGGGGAAAGAGTGCCCGGCAGGGAGGGTAGGGTTGGTCGGTCATCCCCCCTGTGTGAGAGAGGCAGGGCCAGCCCACAACATTTTGGCTCCTGAGGCGGGGAGCTCAAATGACACCTCGCTTGGGCCAAAACTTTGAAAGGTCTCAATTCTGCCTTCTTCCTGTTCTACTCCTCTCATGGTACTGCTCTGCTACCTACCCCAATAAAGGAGAACTAACAACTTAAAATGCCTTGTTCAAAAGTTTTAAGTAACGCTTAACTTTCAAATGCCTGAACAGCAAATGTAACTTTTCTTGTCTGCATAGTAAACACTGGCATTTTTATCTGTTTGCATAATCAAAGTGGTGCTTTCCGTGCCTTCTTGGTTGCAAAGATTTGAACTGCTTCCTGAAGGTCCACGGTGTGGGCCAGCTCATGCTCTACTGAGATGGTTGCAGGGCCAACCAGCCTCTCCTATGTCATTATGGAGCGTAGATGTGTTTTTATTAACTTCAGCTTGGAGAAGCTGCTTTCTCCACTGGCAACTGTTACAGGAAGTGTTAGACGTATGTGCAGAGCAACAAAAGCATTTGGAAAGAGGGCCGTCATCTTATTTGTGCACGTATATTCCAGAACAGCCTTTGGAGTTGATCCTGCTGAAATGTATCTTGAAAGGGCTTTCAGTTCATCACCTAAATCACTTGTATCAATATCGTGCATGTCATCATGTGTCAACACTGTCTCTAGTGCCCTGCATTGCTGGTATAGGTCTTCTTCAGGTATAGTGAGGAGTTTTGGAATATCATACAACATTCCAAATATACTGCTGTGTTCCTTGAGCTGCATGAAACGTTCTTCAACTGACTGTATTGCACAATCTAGCACCTGGTTAAAGAATTCAACTTTGAATTGTTGTTTGGGGTCTCTTATGGGATTATCCCGTGCTTTGTAATCAAAATGTCTGACTCTTGTATTCTTGAATGGGTGGGAAAATAGCTTCAGTGTGAAGTTCCTCTGCCAACTTCTGTGCACTCTTCAGAACGTTTTGAAATCCCTCATCTGACCGGTACGACTGTAGGTATGACTTTGCTTTCTCTAGTTGTTCCATTGCTCCAGATAGATCAAGGTCAACACCTTGGCATCTCTTGCTTACAACATTTATTTCAAACAGTATGTCATGCCACAACACTAAGCCACACAGAAATTTGAAGTTATGTATGTTTCTGGTGATTCCATTTCCTTCTGCCACTGTTCTCCCACAAACAGTTCCTGTCATAGCATTGTCCTCCATAATGGCAACTATGGCATCATCTATCTTCCCAATTTGATGTTTGATAGGCTTTATCGCCTCCACTCGACTTTCCCATTGTGTGGCACTCAGTGGTTTCAGTGTCAGAGAGGATGTTCCCAGATGTTGCTTCAAAATTTGCCATCGTTGAATTGATGCAGAGAAAAATATATAGATGCTTTGAATTACATTAAAAAATTCAGCAGCCTCACTAGAAGCTGATGCTGCATCACTGACCACCAAGTTCAATGAATGAGAACTGCATGGGACAAAAAAAGCTTGACGGTTTAACTCTCTGATCTGTGTCTGCACTCCTCTGTTCTTTCCTCTCATGTTGGCACCATTATCATAGCCCTGACCTCTCATGTCAGCTATCGCAATTCTCGTATCTTCCAGCTTTTTAAGAAGCACATTTGTCATACCAACTCCTGTAGTATCATCAATGTCAATATATTCTAGAAAATGCTCTCTGACAGTCACCATTGCAGGGACATTTTCACTAGGTTCTATTGTTGTTACAAAATGCACCATTCAAGTCATTTGTTCCGTATGGCTGATGTCAGGTGTGCAGTCCAGACTAACAGAGGAATATCTTGCTGATTACAGATCTGCCATAATCTTCTGTTTGACTTTTGTTGCCAGGAACTGTATGATCTCATTTTGAATTGTTTTTCCAAGGTAGTGGTGTGTGTACATTTCTTGGGTGAGCATCAGCTTTCATGAGCTACAGCTCGCTTCATCGGATGCATTCTGTAGCTCACGAAAGCTTATGCTCAAATAAATTTGTTAGTCTCTAAGGTGCCACAAGTACTCCTTTTCTTTTTGCAAATACAGACTAACACGGCTGCTACTCTGAAACATTTCTTGGGTGGTGACTCTTCTTAGATGCTCCTAGAGTATAGCATCAAACTCAAAGCCATCAGTTTCACAATTTTAAGGAAGTTTCCATTGTTTGGCACATACTGCTGATTTGAAGTGCCACGCAGTGCTAGGTTTTGGGTAGCAAGCATTCTCACAACGGCAATGAGCTTTTTCAGAGCGTTTTGCCAGTAAAGAGACTCTGATGCAATCTTCTCTCAATGCTGATCATCTATGGTGCCCTTTAACCTTAGTCTCATCTCAAGCCCTTCCTGGCGCACATCCCAATCCAGGACAACTGTAGAGCCGCGGTGTGGTCCTCAGTCCACACGTTCACGTCTCAGTCCACACGTTCACGTCTCAGTATGCCATCACTCAGCAAGCCAGAGAGAACTCTGGGTTTGGCAGAGCTGTATTACAATCTGCGCAGCCGTGAACTCCTACCCGCCTCCACGGGAACTGCTGGGAGTCACCTAATGTGGAATGGACATAAGCAAATACTCTAAGAAGAACAGTCAGTTACCTTTTCCGTAACTGCTGTTCCTCGAGATGTATTGCTCAAGTCCATTCCACGACCCGCCCTCCTTCCCCACTGTTGGAGTTTCTGGCAAGACGGAACTGAGAGTGCGGGGAGCCAGCAGTGCCCCTTATACCACGCCATACGGGCGTCACTCCAGAAAGCACCAGAGTAACTCCATTAAGGATACTGCTGAGGGAAAAACTTCCGGCACCAGTGCATGTGGCGAGCACACACACCTAATGTGGAATGAACATGAGCAACACATCTCGAAGAACACCAGTTACGGAAAAGGTAACTGTCTATTTTGGAGGTTTGGATAAATATATGAAAGTTTGGATACTTCTTTGAACCTTCAAGCCTATAGTGAGAATTTTCCTATGTCCCCTCAGGTATAGCCTCTCCCTCACCCAAATTTGCCTGCTCACCCTTATCTTAAGGGGATGTAATTTGGAGGGCTGAGGAGAGGGATGTAGGTGTCCTGCTGAACTGTAGATCAGTCTGTGGTCCCCTTCATCCGTCCCCAGGCAGGTCCTCATAATTCTCAGTCAAATCCCCACGCCAATCCGGCAAGCAGCTACAGCAACGAGATGAAAAGATGCAGTTGTATTTCCACTGGGTCTGGTTGCTTCTGTGACTTTCTTAGCACTTACGTCTCAGATTTTTAAAGTGTGTTTTTGAAACCAAACAGCTGGTGAAATATCTGAAACATACTTTGAGATGCAAATATAAGTGATGCCCCAGAGAGCCCCTGAGTTGCAAGAGAATAGCCTCATCAAGGTACAGTGAAGGCGTTGCTGAATCTCCCCAAACACAGCAGCTGCTTTTGGAGAAGAAAAGGGCCATTCCCACAAAGACTGATGCTTCCTAGGATGGGAAGTGATTATCTGGACAACTTCAAATACCAGCCTTTGCTAGAGGTGAGTTGGGGTTAATGAACCTCTTTAATGTATCCCATAAAATGAACTGCATCAGCCTTGTGCACTGGTGTCTGTCCTCACTAGCTGTCTTGCAGTGGATATGGGAGTGAGCTCTTGATGCTGTCTCCTATCTCCACTTGTACAGCCTGCACTAGAGGTAAGTGTGGTTCTTGGAAGTAGAGGTGGGATATCATGAGATGAAAGTGGTGTGGACTTCTTAAACCTTTCTCAGACCTCAATAAAGGCTTGGTTCCAGAGAGAGGCAGAGATTCAGACCAGTTCTTATTTTGCCCAAAACAATTCACCAAGCCCTAAATTGACCTGCTTTTCCTCAGATGGGGAGTCAGAAATCCCTTTTCTCTTCTGTTTTTCTGCTGCAGAAATTCCCAACATTCCCATTTTGTGGGCTCCAGAGAGGGGTAAGCAACATCTTCAATTCCAGCCAATCATTTCCAAACTAATTCTTTGCTGGTTTTTTGTTTTTTGTTTTAATCATCAGAAACAGCTTTCAGGCTCATTTTTCCCATTTGTTTGATTTCCTTGTGGATTCGCATAGTTCTGTTAATAGGAGGGTCCTGTGGCCTCCCCAGGCACTAGGGCTCAGATTCATCTGCTGTTTCCATTTATGTACTGTTCTCTATTGGATTTTCATGGTTTACTATGTTAATCTAATGGTGTTATTAGAGAGTGTTTTTCTCACACTATCCTTCAGTACCTGAAAAGCATTGTCATCCTGCTGCCAACCTATTATCGGGCTTCCATTTTCTCCATGCCGGCAGTAGTATTTGATTATTAATGGACATTGTCCTCTTGCTACCCCTGTCCACCTAGGGATTGCCTGGCATTCATTGCTCTCTTTATGCTATGTCTACCTACTGGCAGCTCAGCATTGCCCCCCTGAGGCCCTGGCCTTTTGCTTGATTGTATGGCTTTCCCCTCTTGACCACCTGATTGCCTGGCATTGACATATTTTGCCCTATCCATCCGTTGAGTGGCTTGCATTGATTTCTTACTGCTCTTTACATCAGATTGCACGTGGGCATTGACTTCCTGCTGTCCTGCCTCCTTTCTTGAGTGCTTGATATTGTCCTCCTTCTGTTGTGTGCAGCTGTTGACTTCCTGGAATTGCTGTCCTGCTGCTTTGTGCATCTGCTGATTGCTTGATACTGCTTTATTGACTTGCTGAGTGTCTAGCATTTCCCTTCTGCTTTTCCACCTGCTTTCTAGCTTACATTATACCCTTGCTGCCCTTTGAGTCTGATTATACACTGGCATTGCCCTTTTGCTGCGCTGTCCACTTGCTTATTTTCTTGGCATTTATTTCCTGCTGTCCTGCCTACCTGCTTAGATTTCACTTTCAAATTAGCACAATTTGAAAAAAAAATCATAGGAAATGTGAGGAACAGGAAAAGACTATTATCTGGTTCCAGTGAGCCCTGCTTCAACCCAACATACCAGCACTTTAATATTGATCTTTGTATCTTCATCATGCTTTGTCATAGGATTACTCAATCCCTTCTCCTCTTAGAAAAGATTGAGAGATGCAGTAATCTCATTTAAACTCTTTGCTGCAATCTCCTCATCTGAATTTATTCTATAGGTATATTACAGTTTGCAGGACCTAGCATTTATACAATGCTATTCAGTATAAAATCATTTTACCAACATTATCTACAGAAATCCTTGCAGTACTATAAGGTAGGTAATTAACTATTAGCCACGTATTGCTGAGGCTCAGAGACATTAAGGGCTGAATGCTCAGCTGTGCCCTGTAGGCACTTGGCATAGTTTTTGGATTCCAAAGGTAGGAGGGATCCTTGTGATAATCTAGTCTGACTTCCTGCAAAACACAGGCTGTAGAACTTCCCCCACAATAATTCCTACACTATATCTTTTAGAAAAAAAAGCATCCAATCTTGATTTTAAAATTGCCAACAACGGAGAATCCACCAAGACCCTTGGTAAATTGTTCCAATGATTAGTTACTCTCACTGTTAAAAATTTACACCTAATTTCCAATCTGAATTTGTTTAGGTTCAGCTTCCAACCATTGGATCATGTCAAACCTAGATTGAACAGCCTATTATCAAAGGTGCTTTTCCCCCAGGCAGGTACCTATAAACTGTAATCAAGTCACCCCAAGCCCTCTCTTTGTTAAGTTAAATAGATTGAGCTCCTTGACTCATCACTATAAGGCATGTTTTCTAATCCTTTAATCAGTCTCGTGGCTCATCTCTGAACCTTCTCCAGTTTATCAAAATTCTTCTTGAATGATGGATACCAGAACGCAGTCACACTAATGCCAAACGCAAAGGTAAAAAACTTCTCTACTCCTACTTGAGATTCCCCTGTTTATCCAAGGATCGCATTAGCCCTTTTGACCACTGTGTCACATTGGGAGCTCATGTCCAGTCACTGCTTCCCAGGATAGAGGTCCCCATCCTGTAAGTATGGCCTATATTTTTTTGTTCCTAGATGTATACATTTAGCCATATTAAAACACATATTGTTTGCTTGCACCCAATTTAGCAAGCAATCTAGATCACCTAGTATCAATGACCTGTCCTCTTAATTATTTATTACTTTCCCAGTTTTTGTGTCATCTCCAAATTTTATCTGTGATGATTTTAAGTTTTCTTCCAGGTAATTCGTAAAAATGTTATATAGTGTGGGGCCAAGAGCTGATCCATGTGGGACCCCACTAGAAAGACCCCCACTCAATGATTCCCCATTTACAGTTGAGGAAAGATGCTAAAAAAAGATTCTTTTACAGATCCCTGATTCTGAGGTTGATGCTCTAAACAACACTGGCTTGCAACTGGCCCAAAGATTCCTTTGTAGCAGAGGGAAATTGCCAGAGTGCAGCATATTCCAGACATACACCCTCTCACTCAGGCGTGCCCCTAACACATCCTCAATGCTGAGAGAATCTTCAGCTGCCCACTTACGGCAGCTTTTTGGCCTATTTGTATGGAGCATGGGCCAGGATCTGACCCTGTGTGATTTGCTCAATGAGACAAGTCATTGTCAGAGCCTAAAATAGAAATAAGGATTTCCTGCTTTCTTCTCCTGGACTCAAACTACTAGCCCACACCTCTCCTAAGACATGCTGGAGTTCTCAGTAACTCCTAATTTTCTTGGTTTTGGACCATGCTTTTGAACCCAGTACCATAATGAACATTCTGTCTCTACAGACTGCTTTCATCTCTGTCATAATTTCATAGAAAAGAATTATGTTACGTTAAACTCTTCCTTCTTACAATTAAAACAAACTGATCTCTCAACTTTTCCTGAGAACTTAGATTATTCAGATTTGATGTTACCTGTGTTGACATGTGCTGTTTTGAAGGGTGCCTAATTATTATAGAAAAGGTCTAACAATTGCTTTATAATGTAAGAGAATAACATTCCTCAAGGCAACAATCTCTTTCCTCTGGGATAGAGGCCAGCACAGTATGGGATCAAGCAAACAATTTTTATAATATCAGATTATTCAAGACATTCACTTCCCCTTTGTAGGATAGTTCCCAACATTACAAACAATATTTCAGATAATGTCAAACCAGGACTTTCCCTGTGAATTTTCTGGTTTCCACTTTAACCCTGAGAAAACTGAGAATTCTTGTATTTTTTGTTCTACACTGAGAAACTGACCACTACTATTACTATTACTTCCACTCCGACACAATAATCTTGCTCCTCCTCTCCTCTCTGTCCTTCCACCTGCTCTCCCTTCTCCAAACACAAGAGTCCTTCCACCTCTTTTATCAAGTACCCAAACATACTCGGCAAGCTCACAATTGTAGAAGGCTGATGTCATCTCATTCCCCAACAACCTTGCATTGCTGGAGGTCCTAGCAACAGGTCTGTCTGATCTCAATGCCAGTTTCATTCCAGTTCTTCCCCAACTCCCAGCCTCAGCTCTCAATATGACATTTCTCCCTTTGCTGGTTCCCAGCCTGGTGTTTGGGAACGGGTATCAAAAGGAGACATTACATTAGGAGGGTGGAGGAATGGTTTCCTCCAACAAAGTAGAGGGACTGTTGGATGCATCTAGAGCTCATTTCCTATCTGATACACCAGAAATCTCTCCATTATCCATTCAAAAATAGCTGTCTCTCAAATGTTATTCAGATTTTCTAAGTTTAAAACCAATAGAATGCCACCAAAGCAACTGACTGAGAGGCCACAGAATTTGCTATTTTTTTCAGTGTTAAGAGCTTTATATGTTTTTTCAATTGAAAATTTTAATTGGCAAGAAAACCAGGTCAAAACTGCCTCAGGCAGCTTCTCAACAAGCTATCAAACCAAGTCAGTCTTACAGGTGTGATGTTCAAATTAACAAAAATTCTAACCAATTTATTTTAAAAGATTTTTGTGTTCATTTCAGAAAAATATTTATCCAGTCATTTTCACATCTACAGTTGAGTTATAATTTGATTAAAGAACCAATAAAAATATCAAAAGCCATGGAAAGCACTAAAGCAGAAATCGTATTTATCAAGTCCTATCATCATCTTTTCTCTTTGGCATTCTGCCCTTCTGATAAAGTTACCCCTATATGTGTTAGCTTCTTTAGTGCAGCTGTACCCTTTGCAACAAGAAGGGTCTTAAAATTAATTTTTGAGTTGCTCAGCTCACTCTCTTTCAAACTTGTAAACTTTCCCTATGTGGCACTTCTGTGTTTCCTAACTCAGTCAACTTTTCTCCCTGTTTTATTTCCTGTTAATGAACACTTTGCCTTCACCACTTATTTCTGAAATGGAATCTTGTCAAATGATTTTTTAATATCTAGTGTACATCATCCACTGAAATGTCCTTTGCATGCCTGAGTACTTCTGACTATCAGTCGTCAGCAAGGTTTTTTCCATGTGTTCTCATACCACGCATCCTCAGAGAGTTTCCATACAGTAAAAGATTTTAAACTTTTTGGATTGGCAGCTTTCTTCTTTGTCTCTTACTTCCATCATTTTAAATACAGGGTCCCTTGTTACTTTGCAGTACTCCACAATCTTTCCCAAAGCTAGCAAAAATTTTATATTACATTTATATTACATTTCCGGTTGCTTTGGTCATTTCCTGTAATCTCCTGTGCTTTATCTATTTTAAGGGAATCATAGGTATCTAGGCATTTATACTGCACTCATCATTGTAATATCTGAACACCTGGCTTCTTTAACTGTCATTCCTGCAAAACTGATTCCAGACTAATGCAGACCAGCACGCTGTTTCTCTCTAAATAAAGTAACTATTTGTCACTTGTGTTGCCTCCTGAACCCGAAATGAAAGCACAACGCTCTCCTGATCCCCTTGATGGAAATTCACTGTTTTCAATCTCAGTAGAAGCTCTCCTTTTTTAAAGAGAAGTCACTGTATACTCTGCAAACTGACTCTGTAAAAGTTGCATTGTGGAATTCCATGTCTCAATGGCTTCCAGATCAAATTTGAGAGATGTTTTTTTCTAAATGCTGGTGCCTCAGTCTCCACCTAAAATATTAACTATAACTCATGTATTATCACCAGTAGTAGTTTTTTTTTTCAGTCAGAATTTATTTAACAATTCTGTTGCTGATCTACCAGGCAAAATAGACTCTAGTTCTCTCTCTGTCACCTCTGTTGACTCTGTGGGACTAAAAGGAATAAAAAGGAATACAAATCTATTTTTGTCTGAAAAAATGAGCAAATACATCTTAATACAGACAGCGGACAGATCTGTTGAGTAAGAAGGTGCCATATTTACATGACTACTTTTCTGATCATCATCACATTTTATCACCAACTGTTTCTTTTACTTTTTAGCTATTACATATACCTTACATTAGGATTTTAAAAAATCAAAAACCTTACACACACTGTCTCCCTTTCATAAAAAATGTCTCTTCTTTGAGTGTAGATTGAAAAAAATTTCACTTACTTTTCTAATTTGCAAATGTGATAGAGGTATAATCATAGTACAGTCTTGAGTTGACTCCCTGCCCCCGAAATAAAACCTGTAGCTTCAGTTAGGTGAGATGCCTCAGATAATTAAAACAACAGATTTAGAGAAGTCAGAAATGAAGAAGACCAAATAGTCATTTAGTCTAACCTCCGGTGGCCAATATAGGATTGTTCTTTACATAACATTTTTCAGTTGTCTTGTCCAGTCAAATTTTAAATTTTCAATTTGATGGGGCTTCTACCATTTTTCTTGAAAAACTGAAAACAGCCTAATAGATTTCATGGTCAGGAAGATTTATCTGATATTCTACCTGAATTTTTGCTTAATTTAATCTTTTTACTGCTAGTTATAGTGCTTTATAGCCACCTTAAATAATCCTCTCCATGCTTGTTTTATATACTCTTCAAATATTTGTAAATATTGTTATGTTTTCCTTTAATGGTTGCTTAGATGAATTCTCAGTTACAGACCCCTTTGCAGTCCCTCTCGAGTGCATGCCTCTGGTGGCAGGTTTTGCTACCTTTAGCCGTTCTGGATGGAACCACACAGTCCTACCATTCTTAGTCTGAGTCTCTGGGCTGCAGCCCCTCTGTTTACTACCCAGGAAAAAACAACAGGCCCAGGTATTTGGCACCTCCAAGACCTTTTCTGTGGGAACATGTGACCAGCAGCTGAATAGAGTGACTCAAAACAGCTTCTTCAAAATAAAGTATTATTTATTCACCCCAGGGTACAAAGCACTCAGAGAAGAGGTTTGAAATGACAAAAGGCCTATCCACCTGGGTCTTTTTCTCACAAATTTTCTTAAGTTCTGCTCAGCCCAAACACCCCTGATTTCTCTGCTCAGTGTTTTGATCTCTGCTGCCCTGCAGGCATGCGCCCCTCCCCTTTCAAAGCTACAGGAAGTATCTGTGTGCTGCTCCCTTTGGGGAACAAACTAAGAGCAAATAATTGGGATGCTCCTGTTCTGCCCTGCACTAGGAACACAGCAGCAGGCAGACTGCTGCTGCAGGGGGAGCAGGACAGACTGCTCTGCTGCTTTGCCATTCCTCAGCATGGAGAGCTCACAGAGCTGCTCATGATGCTGCTCTCAGCAGCTGAGGGAGCTGTGGGAGAACTGGGAGAGAATCCCAAGATGCGCAGCGATCAGCTCTTCCTTCCCACAACACTACACTGTGGGATACCCATGATGCATTGCTCACCCTGTCAATGATCATGTCCCCAGTGTGGACATGATCTGTTGACAGAGGGAGCAAGTGTGAACACCCTTTGGTGATTTTTGTTTTGTCAACTTTTGGGTGTTGACATAAGTTTTGTCAACAAAACTTGGTAGTGTAGACAAGCCCCAGGATATAAAAGGCATTGTAACTCCTCTTAGCCCTGGTCTACACTACAAGTTTAGGTCGAATTTAGCAGCGTTAGATCCATTTAACCCTGCACCCATCCACATGACAACACCATTTTTGTCAACTTAAAGGGCTCTTAAAATCGATTTCTGTACTCCTCCCCGACGAGGGGATTAGCGCTGAAATCGACATTGCCTGGTCGAATTTGGGGTAATGTGGATACAATTCAATGGTACTGGCCTCTGGGAGCTATCCCAGAATGCGCCATTTTGACCGCTCTGGACAGCACTTTCAATTCAGATGCACTAGCCAGGTACACAGGAAAAGTCCTGGGAACTTTTGAATTTCATTTCCTGTTTGGCCAGCATGGCGAGCTCATCAGCACAGGTGACCATGCAGTCCCAGAATCGCAAAAGAGATCCAGCATGGACCAAATGGGAGGTACTGGATCTGATCACTGTATGGGGAGACGAATCCGTGCTATCAGAACTCAGTTCCAAAAGACGAAATGGCAAAATATTTGTAAAAATCTCCAAGGGCATGATGGACAGAGGCTACAACAGGGACCCGCAGCAGTGGTGCGTGAAAATTAAGGAGCTCAGGCAAGCCTACCAAAAAATCAAAGAGGCAAACGGCTGCTCCGGGTCAGAGCCCCATACATGCTGCTTCTATGATGAGCTGCATGCAGTTCTACGGGGGGCCCAATTACTACCCCACCCCTGTCCGTGGACACCTGCAAGGGGATAGCCTCATGCAACAGGCATGAGGATTTGGGAGACGAGGAGGAGGATAGTGCACAGCAGGCAAGCAGAGAAACCATTCTCCCCAACAGCCAGGAACTCTTTATCACCCTGGAGCCAGTATCTTCCCAACCCTCCCAAGGCAGGCTCCCGGACCATGAAGCCGGAGAAGGCAGTTCTGGTGAGTGTATCTTTGTAAATGTAATACATGGTTTAAAAGCAAGCGTGTTTAATGATTAATTTACCCTGAAGACTTGGGATGCATTCACGGCCAGTACAGCCCCTCCTTTTAAATGGCCAACCCAATGGGTGCTTGGTATGGGAAAGGAGGGTGCTGCTGTTTGAAACCATTCCCATATGCTATGAAGGTTGAAGAAGCTGAAACACTGTGGCTTACCATGGCTGCCTGCAAGCCGAATTCTGCTGCCCTGCCCTGCGTGTGTGATCTCTCACACCAAACCAGCAGGCCCTCAATATGAGAGGCAAAATGCGATCTTGTACCGAAAGCACATGTGCTATGTAATGTTAACAGCTTGGTTCACCATGAAAGAGTCTACCCGTTGTTTTCTAAAATGTGTCTTTTTGAATACTACTCTCCCTTTTTTTCCTCCTGCAGTTGCAAATGTTTCAACACTCCCCCTATCATCTCCGCCCCAGGGGCTAGCTCAGATAAGAAGGCGAAAAAAATGCACTTGCAATGAAATATTCTCTGAGCTCATGCAGTCCTCCCGCATTGAAAGTGCTCAGCAGAATGCGTGGAGGCAAACAATGTCAGAGTCCAGGAAAGCAGAAAACGAACGCGAGGACAGGAGGGACAAGTGAGATGAGAGGTGGCGGCAGTGTGATGAAAGGAGGCAGGATGCAATGCTGAGGCTACTGGGGGATCAAACTGATATGCTCTGGCTTCTGGTTGAGCTGCAGAAAAGGCAGCAGGAGCACAGACCGCCACTGCAGCCCCTGTGTATCCACCCGCCCTCCTCAAGTTCCATAGCCTCCTAACCCAGACGCCCAAGAACGCAGTGGGGGTGCTCTGGGCACCCAAACACTCCACCCCAGAGGACTGCCCAAGCAACAGAAGGCTGGTATTCAATAAGTTTTGAAGTGCAGTGTGGCCTTGTCCTTCCCTCATCCACCACCCCTCCCGGGCTACCTTGGCAGTTATCCCCCTATTTGTGTGATGAATTAATAAAGAATGCATGATTTTGAAACAACAATGACTTTATTGCCTCTGCAAGCAATGATCGAAGTGGGGAGGGCGGTTGGCTTACACGGAAGTAGAGTGAACCAAGGGGGCGGGTTCTCATCAAGGAGAAACAAACAGAGCTGTCACACTGTAGCCTGGCCAGTCTTGAAACTGGTTTTCAAAGCTTCTCTGATGCGCACCGCACCCTGCTGTGCTCTTCTAACCGCCCTGGTGTCTGGCTGTGCATAATCAGTGGCCAGGCGATTTGCCTCAACCTCCCACCCCGCCATAAACGTCTCCCCCTTACTCTCACAGATATTGTGAAGCACACAGCAAGCAGCAATAACAATGGGAATATTGGTTTCGCTGAGGTCCAACAGAGTCAGTAAACTGTGCCAGCGCTCTTTTAAACGTCCAGATGCACATTCTACCACCATTCTGCACTTGCTCAGCCTATAGTTGAACAGCTCCTTACAATGCTCATAACTGCTGTGGTGATCTGAGCAGGCTCCATGCTTGCCGTGGTATGGCGTCTGCAGGAGAGCAGAGTTGCAGTGGAATCAGTGGTTAAAGACAGATGCCAAGAGAATAGATATTTATAGAGAACAACGAGAGGACCTGCGAGGTGGATTCATGAGAGCAGAGTTGCAGCGGAAGCAGAGGAGGACGACAGTTAGCACCGTGCACATTTCCCGAGGAAGAACACATGTACCTGGGAGCCCATGACAGACAACATGGAGAAATTCACTATTGAGACAATAGCAGCAGAGCAGAGTTTTAGCTGAAGCAGTGTATGACGACAGTTAGCAGTCCTACTGTGCACCGTCTGCTGCCAGCAGCACCCAGGACACAACAGCGGCAGTGTCGGTGAGCTGAGCTGAGCGGGCTGCACGCTTGCCGTAGTATGGCGTCTGCGCGGGAAAAAAGGCGCAAAATGATTGTCTGCTGTTGCTTTCACGGAGGGAAGGGCGACTGACGACATCTACCCAAAACCACCCGTGACAATGTTTTTTCCCCATCAGGCATTGGGAGCTTAACCCAGGATTCCAATGGGCAGTGGAGACTGCGGGAACTGTGGGATAGCTACCTACAGTGCACCGCTCCGTAAGTCGATGCTAGCCACGGTAGTGAGGACGCACTCCGCCGACTTAATGCGCTTAGTGTGGACATACACAATCTACTGTATAAAATCGATTTCTAAAAATCGACTTCTTTAATATCGACCTAATTTCGTAGTGTAGACATACCCTCAGAGATAAAGGGGACAAGCTCTTTAATCCCTTAGCAAATAGATCAGATCCTTGTATCTGTCTGAGGAATGGTGGCTAAAGGGTTGCAGGGAGAGGCAAAGTTGTCTATTACCATTATTACTATAAAGCCATTATTATTAGATACTTCTTGATCCCAGGAGTGAGAATCCTACACAGGTAGAATCTCTAGAGAAGAGAAAATTACTTACGTATGATTCTGTTTCTCTGAAGATATTATCTTGCAGAGTACTCTCTCACCTGCCCACATCCCCTCAGAGTTTGGAAATTAATTTTTTTGAATGCTTCCACTCCCCTGGCCATATTTTTCATCTTATTGGTCATCTTGAAATTTTGAATGCCCTTTTCTTTGAGGGAGCTTCCCTACCAATGTAATGGAAGGAACTGACTGGAACATTCATAGGCAACATTTATACTTGGCAGAGGATAGCAAACAACAGGCAGTAGGGTACCAAGCTTGCTATCGACCATGCTACTGCTGCCCTTAAAAGTTAGAAAAACATTATGAACTAAGGGACTTATAATTGAAATTAAGGAGCTAATGCCCAGGAGTAAGAATCCCGCAAGATATCTTCAGAGAGGAATAATTACAGGTAAAGATTTTTAATTTTTGTTGTGTCCACCATGAAAGGATATTTGGGTACAGCGCTCTTGACTGGTGGGTTATTTGTGTGGATGTAGGGATGAGGCTCCTAAAAAAGCAAGGTCCTTTCCTTTCATGAGAATTAAGGCCACCGCTGAGCAAAAATGACAGTCTTGTTTCTTGTGGAGGGGGCTGGAGTATGTGGCTCAGGGTCTCCACTTTTTACCTACCTGAGGTCCCTTTTGGTAATTATCCAGGAGCCCAAGAGTGGGACTTACTTTGTATAAAATGAAGCAAACTAGCCAGACTTATCTCTAATATGCAAATATAGTCTGAAGAAACTATAAACTCACCAAATTAAGACTGAGCTCCCCATACTAGGGTGTGTATTTTTTCAGAGCTACAACTCCTTATTAATTATTAAGCCAGTCACAGTCATTGTAGAATTGTGAGTGACACGTTTCAGAAGGACTTTATTTAGCCCCTACATCTTTAAACCTATCATAAGATTCCATGAAATAGTAACACTACAGAAGGTTAAAAAAAAAAAAAACTAAATAGACTTCTACTGTTTTTTGTTCTCAAATTTGGCAGTGCCTCTTGAATGTATACTGTATATTTCACCTCTGTTACACAACAGTGAAAGAAAGTCAGTATGGTGTAGATCATGCTGTGAAACATCACTTATAACATCAATTTAACACCTAGTGAAGAGCTGATTCTCTTACCCAAGGTTTTCAGAGATAGTAGTGAGTTGTTAGGAGTTGCTGAACTTGCAGTTATTTCCAAAGGGAAAAAACAAAAAAGAAACAATCCACTGATAGTCTGTGATTATCATTTAACAACTCCAGTAAGAAAAACAACTAATAAACACAATGAATGAAATCCAGGCTCCACTGAAGTCAGTCAGGATATTGCCATGAACCTCAATGGAGCCACTATTTCACCCAATTTACATAGCGTTACTATCTCTGAAAACCTTGGGTAAGAGAAGTTTCATCCGAATTAAACTATAAATTGCACATGTTTGAAAGAATTTGGGACTTTCATTCAACTTCACTAAAATGGTGTATTGTTGTATCTAATTTCCAATGTATGATTTCACTGTATTTCTTTGTAACACTGCAAAGGAAAAAATAAATACCTGTTAATCTTGAGTTGCTCTCTTCTCCCTTTCTCTCTTCGTTTCCTCTCCTGCAAGAATCTGATCTATGCTCATTCCACACAGTTGTTTACATGCCATCTGGTTGCTTTTTGTACAGCGAAGAGCTACAAAGGGATCTCACAAAACTGGGTGACTGGGCAGCAAAATGGCAAATGAAATTCAATGTTGATAAATGCAAAGTAATGCACACTGGAAAACATAATCCCAACTATAAATATAAAATGATGGGGTCTAAATTAGCTGTTACAACTCAAGAAAGAGATCTTGGCGGCAAATTTATTAGAGCATAAGCTTTCGTGGGCTACAGCCCACTTCATCGGATGCATAGAATGGAACATATAGTAAGATATATAGAGATATAGATAGATAGATAGATACATAGAATCATAGAATATCAGGGTTGGAAGGGACCTCAGGAGGTCATCCAGTCCAACCCGCTGCTCAAAGCAGGACCAATCCCCAATTAAATCATCCCAGCCAGGGCTTTGTCAAGCCTGACCTTAAAAACTTCTAAGGAAGGAGATTCCACCACCTCCCTAGGTAACCCATTCCAGTGTTTCACCATCCTCCTAGTGAAAAAGTTTTTCCTAATATCCAACCTAAACCTCCCCCACTGCAACTTGAGACCATTACTCCTTGTCCTGTCATCTTCTACCACTGAGAATAGTCTAGAACCATCCTCTTCGGAACCACCTCTCAGGTAGTTGAAAGCAGCTCTCAAATCTCCCCTCATTCTTCTCTTCTGCAGACTAAACAATCCAAGTTCCCACAGCCTCTCCTCATAAGACATGTGTTCCAGACCCCAATCATTTTTGTTGCCCTCCGCTGGACTCTCTCCAATTTATCCACATCCTTCTTGTAGTGTGGGGCCCAAAACTGGACACAGTACTCCAGATGAGGCCTCACCAATGTCGAATAGAGGGGAACGATCACGTCCCTCAATCTGCTGGCTATGCCCCTACTTATACATCCCAAAATGCCATTGGCCTTCTTGGCAACAAGGGCACACTGTTGACTCATATCCAGCTTCTCGTCCACTGTCACCCCTAGGTCCTTTTCCGCAGAACTGCTGCCTAGCCATTTGGTCCCTAGTCTGTAGCAGTGCATTGGATTCTTCCATCCTAAGTGCAGGACCCTGCACTTATCATTGTCCTTGAACCTCATCAGATTTCTTTTGGCCCAATCCTCCAATTTGTCTAGGTCCCTCTGTATCCTATCCCTACCTGCCACCGTATCTACCACTCCTCCTAGTTTAGTATCATCCGCAAATTTGCTGAGAGTGCAATCCACACCATCCTCCAGATCATTTATGAAGATATTGAACAAAACCGGCCCCAGGACTGACCCTTGGGGCACTCCACTTGATACCGGCTGCCAACTAGACATGGAGCCATTGATCACTACCCATTGAGCCCGACAATCTAGCCAACTTTCCACCCACCTTGTAGTGCAATCATCCAGCCCATACTTCTTTAACTTGCTGACAAGAATACTGTGGGAGACCGTGTCAAAAGCTTTGCTAAAGTCAAGAAACAATACATCCACTGCTTTCCCTTCATCCACAGAACCAGTAATCTCATCATAGAAGGCGATTAGATTAGTCAGGCATGACCTTCCCTTGGTGAATCCATGCTGACTGCTCCTGATCACTTTCCTCTCGTGTAAATGCTTCAGGATAGATTCCTTGAGGACCTGCTCATGATTTTTCCGGGGACTGAGGTGAGGCTGACTGGCCTGTAGTTCCCAGGATCCTCCTCCTTCCCTTTTTTAAAGATTGGTACTACATTAGCCTTTTTCCAGTCATCTGGGACTTCCCCCATTCGCCACGAGTTTTCAAAGATAATGGCCAATGGCTCTGCAATCACAGCCGCCAGTTCCTTTAGCACTCTCGGATGCAACGCATCCGGCCCCATGGACTTGTGCATGTCCAGCTTTTCTAAATAGTCCCTAACCACCTCTTTCTCCACAGAGGGCTGGCCACCTACTCCCCATGCTGTGTTGCCCAGCGCAGCAGTCTGGGAGCTGACCTTGTTCGTGAAGACAGAGGCAAAGAAAGCATTGAGTACATTAGCTTTTTCCACATCCTCTGTCACTAGGTTGCCTCCCTCATTCAGTAAGGGGCCCACACTTTCCTTGGCTTTCTTCTTGTTGCTGACATACCTGAAGAAACCCTTCTTGTTACTCTTAACATCTCTTGCTAGCTGCACCTCCAGGTGTGATTTGGCCCTCCTGATTTCATTCCTACATGCCTGAGCAATATTTTTATACTCTTCCTTGGTCATTTGTCCAATCTTCCACTTCTTGTAAGCTTCTTTTTTATGTTTAAGATCCGCAAGGATTTCACCGTTAAGCCAAGCTGGTTGTCTGCCATATTTACTATTCTTTCGAAACATTGGGATGGTTTGTCCCTGTAACCTCAATAGGGATTCCTTGAAATACAGCCAGCTCTCCTGGACTCCTTTCCCCCTCGTGTTATTCCCCCAGGGGATCCTACCCATCAGTTCCCTGAGGGAGTCGAAGTCTGCTTTCCTGAAGTCCAGGGTCCGTATTCTGCTGCTCTCCTTTCTTCCCTGTGTCAGGATCCTGAACTCGACCAGCTCATGGTCACTGCCTCCCAGATTCCCATCCACTTTTGCTTCCCCTGCTAATTCTTCCCGGTTTGTGAGCAGCAGGTCAAGAAAAGCTCCCCCCCCAGTTGGCTCCTCCAGCACTTGCACCAGGAAATTGTCCCCTACATTTTCCAAAAACTTCCTGGATTGTCTATGCACCGCCGTAGTGCTCTCCCAGCAGATATCAGGATGATTAAAGTCGCCCATGAGAACCAGGGCGTGCGGTCTAGTAGCTTCTGCGAGTTGCCGGAAGAAAGCCTCATCCACCTCATTCCCCTGGTCCGGTGGTCTATAGCAGACTCCCACTACTACATCACTCTTGTTGCTCACACTTCTAACCTTAATCCAGCGACACTCAGGTTTTTCTGCAGTTTCATACCGGAGCTCTGAGCAGTCATACTGGTCCCTTTCATACAGTGCTACTCCCCCACCTTTTCTGCCCTGCCTGTCCTTCCTGAACAGTTTATAACCATCCACGACAGTACTCCAGTCATGTGAGTTATCCCACCAAGTCTCTGTTATTCCAATCACGTCATAATTCCTTGACATCACCAGGACCTCCAGTTCTCCCTGCTTGTTTCCAAGGCTTTGTGCATTTGTATATAGGCACTTGAGGTAACCTGCTGATCGCCCCTCATTCTCAGTATGAGGTAGGAGCCCTCCCCTCACAGACGTTCCTGCCTGTGCTTCCTCCCGGTATCCCGCTTGCCCACTTACCTCAGGGCTTTGGTCTCCTTCCCCCAGTGAACCTAGTTTAAAGCCCTCCTCACTAGGTTAGCTAGCCTGCTCGCAAAGATGCTCTTCCCTCTCTTCGTTAGGTGGAGCCCGTCTCTGCCCGGCACTCCTCCTTCATGGAACACCATCCCATGGTCAAAGAATCCAAAGCCTTCTCTCTGACACCACCTGTGTAGCCATTCGTTGACTTCCACGATTCGACGGTCCCTACCCCGGTCTTTTCCTTCCACGGAGAGGATGGACGAGAACACCACTTGCTCCTCAAACTCCTTTATCCTTCTTCCCAGAGCCACATAGTCCGCAGTGATCCGCTCAAGGTCATTCTTGGCAGTATCACTGGTGCCCACGTGGAGAAGCAGGAAGGGGTAGCGATCCGAGGGCTTGATGAGTCTTGGCAGTCTCTCCGTCACATCGCGAATCTTAGCCCCTGGTAAGCAGCAGACTTCTCTGTTTTTCCGGTCAGGGCGGCAGATAGATGACTCAGTCCCCCTGAGGAGAGAGTCCCCGACCACCACCACCCGCCTCCTTCTCTTGGGAGTGGTGGTCATGGAACCCCCAACCTCAGGACAGTGCATCTCATGCCTTCCAACCAGCAGAGTCTCCTTCTGCTTTCTCCCCCCAGACGTATCATCTGGTCCACTCTCCGCAATGGTACCTGCGGAGAGAACATGAAAACGGTTACTTACCTGTGTCTGCGTTGCTGGTACCTGGACATTCCCCCTTCTTCTTCTGGAGGTCACATGTTGCCAAGCTTCTTCACTGGCCCCTTGGCTCCGCTGTGCAACCTGCTCTAAATCTTTAGAGCTTTGTACCCATAGAAGCATAGCCTGACTTTTGTCCAGAAAATCCTCAGATTCTCGTATGCAACGCAGGGTCGATATCTGCTGCTCCAGACCTTCGATCTTCTCTTCCAATATGGATACTAGCTTGCACTTTGTACAGACAAAGTCGCTTCTGTCCTGTGGAAGAAAGACAAACATGGCACATCCTGTGCAGGTAACAACAGCTGAACCCCCCGCCCTCCATATCACCTTCCTACTATGAGCTTCCTCAGAGAAGCTGGCAAGATGTAAGCCTCACTGGCCTCACCCCAGGCGAACTCCCGGGCAAACTCCTGCTGTGTGCTGCTCTGCTGTTCCCCGCTGCTCAGCTGGTTCGCCGCCGCTCAGCTGGTTCGCGGAGCTCTGGCTATTTTTAAACAGCCAGGCTTCCCTGAAACAGACAGACACCCCGAATACCCGCCCCCTGCAGGCTACCACCCATTCAGGCACTCGCTCAGGCTTTCAAACTGCCATCCCAGCAAACACACACTCGGATACTCACTCAGCAAACACGCACTCGGATAATCAAGTTCTTGGTTATCACTACAAAAGTTTTTTTCTCCTGCTGATAATAGCTCATCTTAACTAATTAGCCTCTCACAGTTTGTATAGTAACTTCCAACTTATCCCATATGTGTGTGTGTGTGTATATATATATATATATATTTTACTATATCTTCCATTTTATGCATCCGATGAAGTGGGCTGTAGCCCACGAAAGTTTATGCTCTAATAAATTTGTTAGTCTCTAAGGTGCCACAAGTACTCCTGTTCTTTTTGCAGATACAGACTAACATGGCTGCTACTCTGAAACCTGTCATTGTGGATAGTTCTCTGATAACATCCATTCAATGTGCAGCGGCAATGAAAAAAGCAAACAAAATCTTGGGAATCATTAAGAAACGGATAGATAATAAAACAGAAAATATCATGTTGCCCCTATAGAAATCCATGGTATGCCCACATCTTCAATACTGCATGCAGATGTGGTCTCCCCATCTCAAAAAAGATACATTGGAATTGGAAAAAGTTCAGAAAAGGGCAACAAAATTATTAGGGGTATGGAACAGCTTCTGTATGAGGAGAGATTAATAAGATTGGGATTTTCAGTTTGGAAAAGAGACAGCTAAGGTGGGATATGATATAGGTCTATAAAATCATGACTGGTGTGGAGCAAGTAAATAAAGAAGTGTTATTTACTCCTTCTCAAAACACAACAACTCGGGGTCACCAAATGAAATTAATAGGCAGCAGGTTTAAAACAAACAAAAGGAAGTATTTCTTCACACAATGCACAGTCAACCTGTGGAACTTTTTACCAGAGGATGTTGTGAAGGCCAAGACTATAATAACAGGGTTCAACAATGAACTGGATAAATTCATGGAGGATAGGTCCATCAATGGCTATTAGGCAGGATGGACAGGGATGGTGTCCCTAGCCTCTGTTTGTCAGAAGCTGAGAATGGGCGACAGGGGATGGATCAGTTGATGATTACCTGTTCTGTTTATTCCCTCTGAAGCATCTGGCATTGGCCACTGTCATAAGACAGGATACTGGGCTACATGGACCTTTGGTCTGACCCAGTATGGCTGTTCATATGTTCTTTTCTTCCTCTTAAAAAAAAAAAAACTTTAAATTTTTGAACCCTGTAAATTGCACTGTCCTATTTCTCCTCCCCAATCTGTATTTATCACAGTTAACAATATGCTTTAAGGGAAAGCAGGATACATGCTTGGGAACAGAGAGTCTCTATGATTTTTACCAGCTTCTCTCCCTCCTCTACTAAATTGGTAGGGAAGTTTCCCTAAAGTGAATTATATTTGCTCTTTAACAATTCAGACATTAAAAGAAAGACTGAAAAGAATCTTTTAAAAGTTGACATGAATAAACATTTTAGATAAAATTGTGATCAGTATAAAGTTATTGTGGAAAGATGGAGAGGGTAAGAAAGTAAATATAAAATAACATTTTAAAGATGAGTTTATACCATATTGCAGTTGCACCGCTGCCTTTATCTTTCATCCTCCCTTAATTGGAATAAGTTATTTAAAAAGTTAAGGGCTTGTTGATTCAGTCTGCCATAAAATGGGGCTGACTTGGGAAGCACAGCAATTTGTGAGCGGGAAAATATGACTATGAAAATAATATTTTGTTTGATCTGTTTGTTATCAAATATCCACAAGCATGGCTACCTAAGAATTTAAACAGAAACTTGTTGATGAGAATCAGAGAATCTTGTCACAATGTCATAGTTAAACTTCTTTTGACATTGTCCCATAAAACAAGTATTCAGCCTCCTTCTTTTGTATGAAGAATACAGTGTATCTTCTTCATATTCATAGCATGTGATCTTAATCTAAGAGTAAAGATTGTTTTTCTTTTTTTGAAGATTATCAAGTCAATAATTAGTTTTAAAAACAGGCTCTTTAAAAATGTTGCTCTGAGTCTTATTTCTTCCCTTTAATTCCCCATAAATCCTTCACACTTTCCATTTAGTTAATACTAATTAAAAACTTATTAATAGGATACATTTGGAGAAATTAGGGTTAAGTAAGAAAAGTTATTAATAATTGCTTCTAACTGTTATGATTATAGTCAGAGCTGGGTCAGAGCTCAAGTCGTTCTCCAGTATTGTCATTATGACACCAGTGGTAACTCAACAAGTCATTGCATTTCTTCTCCAGTTAATTTGCATGTTGTAATTTGATTGAAATTAGTAGACAAAGTGAGGGGAATTGTACTCGTATGTCAAAAGTTCTCAGTTCACAAACAAGAAGGACATTGGATTGGCTCCCTGCTCTTGGATCTGATGCACCAGGCCTAAGGGAGGGGTATATGGGGTGATGAATAGATATGGCAAAGTGAGGAGGATTATGGGGATGCTTGTCAGGGGAGCAGGGGGTGACAGATGCAGGAAGAGAAAGAGAAGGCAGAAGAGTACTAGTGCATTTTTCCCCACATTCCAATTTATCAAACAATGGTCACTGCTATGATACTTTTGTTCCCTACATGGATCAATAGGGAGCCCTGATATTAATGTGGTCTGAACACCACTTTCAACAATGGAAATCTGGTCTTCAGTTTGCACATGTCAGGGACATGAGAAACTCCCAACTACATTCAGATGTGCAATAATTTGTGACAGTGGGAACATGGTGTTGGTGCTGAACTGACATACCAGTCTGTGAATTTCCTTGAGTGTATATATAGACTAGAGCAAGCTCTCAATAGTTGTTTCTTTAAGCAGAATTCACAGAGAGAAATATTTAGTGTTAATAGGAACAAAGGCATTTCTATAAGGATCAGGATGACACATAACCAGTGTCAGGCTGAGCTCTTTACTGTATAGTGCGGCTAAATAAATATAAAACCATGCCTAGTGACACAATTTCTTTTTAAATTACTTGTCAAGCTATTCACCAATATAATGCTTTCACCTCTCAATGGTTCCTGAAATAGAAGTCTGTACTAAAATCTAACACAGATACTAAGACATTAAATTAATAAGGAGAAACAGAGGGATCTTTCTAATAGCTTGTTTTGCCCTCTAAATTACAGAATACATGTGATTTTTTTTTCCATGGCTGTTGTAAACATCTTTTCCCTCTAATCTCAGACTTATTATCACCTTTTTCCACCCACTTTGACAGACTACAGTCAGTAAATTCAGCAGAATATTAAATGCCTTGTAATATAGCTGAGAAGTGGTGGTTGGCAATCTGCTGTAATTTCTGGGACGAATGTTTGCATGTTGGCAATGGTTCCAACTGAAAATTCTTAAATATCTATTTGAGAAATGTTGAAATTTTGGGAATTGGGGTGTGTGTGTGTGTTATTATTTCATTTGATTCTGAGTCATCAATTTAATACTTCTTTGTTTTCCTTTCATTTTTATTAAGCTGTTTATTTTCATTCCCCTGAGGCATCCCGTGTTTAATCGCACTGTTAAGCAATAGAATACCAACTGAAATTTATTAAATATTTTTGGATGTTTTTCTACATTTTATAATATATTGATTTCTATTACAACACATAATACAAAGTGTACAGTGCTCACTTTATATTATTTTTATTACAAATATTTGCACTGTAAAAATGATAAACAAAAGAAATAGTATGTTTCAATTCAGCCCATACAAGTATTGTAGTGCAGTCTCTTTATTGTGAAAGTGTAACTTACAAATATAGATTTTTTTTTTTTGGTTACGTAACTGCACTCAAAAACAAAACAATGAAAACTTTAGAGCCTACAAGTCCATTCAGTCCTACTTCTTGTTCAGCCAATTGCTAAGACAAACAAGTTTGTTTACATTTACGGGAGATACTGCTGACTGCTTCTTATTTACAGTGTCACCTGAAAGTGGGAACAGGCCTTGCAAGGTATATACATGCCAGCTAGGCTAACCATTCATATGCCCCTTCATGCTTCAGCCACCATTCCAGAGGATATGCTTCCATGCTGATGATGCTTGTTAAAAAATAATACATTAATTAAATTTGTGACTGAACTTGGGGGAGAATTGTATGTCTCCTGTTCTGTTTCACCCACATTCTGCCATATATTTCACGTTATAGCAGTCTTGGATGATGACCCAGCGCATGTTGTTCATTTCAAGAACACTTTCACAGCAGATTTGACAAAACACAAAGAAGGTACCAATGTGAGATTTCTAAGGATTCGACTCAAGGTTTAAGAATCTGAAGTGCCTTCCAAAATCTGAGAGAGCTGAGGCGTGGAGCATGCTTTCAGATGTCTTAAAAGAGCAACACTCCAACGTGGAAACTACAGAACCCGAACCACCAAAGAAGAAAATCAACCTTCTGCTGGTGGCATCTGAGTCAGATGATGAAAATGAACATGTGTTGGTCTGCTCTGGTTTGGATCATTATCGAGCAGAAACTGTCATCAGCATGGACGCATGTCTTCTGGAATGGTGGTTGAAGCATGAAGGGATATATGAATCTTTAGCATATCTGGCACGTAAATATCTTGCAATGCCGGCTACAGCAGTGCCATGCAAACACCTGTTCTCACTTTCAGGTGACATTGTAAACAAGATGTGGGCAGCATTAGCTCCTGCAAATTGTAACCAAACTTATTTGTCTGAGCGATTGGCTGAAGTAGGACTGAGTGGACTTATAGGTTCTAAAGTTTTACATTTTTTTATTTTTCAGTGCAGTTATTTTTTGAACATAATTCTACATTTGTAAATTCAACTTTCATGATAAAGAGATTGCACTACAGTACTTGTATTAGGTGAATTGAAATATACAATTTCTTTTGTTTTTTACAGTGCAAATATTTGTAATAAAAAATTAATACAAATTGTGCACTGTACACTTTGTATTCTGTGTTGTAATTGAAATCAATATATTTGAAAATGTAGAAAATATCCAAAAATATTTATATAAATGGTATTCTATTATTGTTTAACAGTGCGATTAATTGCAATTCTTTTTTTGCAAGAACAGCATTCTTAGCTGGCTTTTCCATTTACTGATTTTAACGAAAATTTAAATAATCTGAGAGAATGGTAACTGGGCTAAAATATAACTTAATTTCTTTAAAATGTGATATTATTTTCCCAAACCTGTCTTCTTCAAACTACCTTGTACAACCTCCTCTTATTCTTAGTTCTACTTTAATTGGTAAATGTCAGTCCAACACACTAAAAGTACTAGGTCATTCAAATTTAGATCCCCAAGTCCCAGTTCCCTGAGATCAAACTGCTGAATGAACTTCTTCCTTACTGCACTGGAACTGAAAACCCAGCTATTTCTGATCTTGATATAACAGTGAACAGGGTTCTCTCAGTAATAGTAAAACCGATGTAGCGAGGCCTTTGAGCTGAGGGCTTTCCTAGGAGAGACTAGTTCATGCAGATGAAAATGTTAAAATGCTAGACTGCTTGTATCACACTGGGATAGTAGTAAGGAGTTCTGAACATTTCAAAGACCCCTCCACATTGCTTCTCTCTGCTACTCCTGGCTTGAAAATGATTTCAGACACATTCTGATCACAGAGATGTTGTAGAAAATCCAGATGCTCCTGGCAAAGAGGGTCATCATTCAATGCCATTGGATTAAAAAGTATCCTAGATACTTCCTGATAATCTAGCAGTCTCTGGCCTACCCGGGATCTCAAGCGCTTTTGGAATTAATATTTGGTTAAAAAAAAGTTCAAAGTGGCTTTTTTTGGGATTCGTCATGCCTCTTCAGGGGAAAGTGACTAGCTGTTGTTCTCTGGGTTTTGAAGATGCTTGTACATACGTAGGAATACTTCTGGTGCTTGGGGAGTATCTCAGATTTATTGTACAGGAACAGCACTATCAATTTCATGTTGTGCCTTTTGGGTTGATATTGGTGCCTGATGTTTGCATGAAATGCCTGCCAGTAGTTGTGGCCTGCCTATGCAGGCTTAGAGTGTTTTGACAGTTGGACAGTTGGTTTATAAAGGACACCACTTTTGAGTACATCTGACTATAGGTCTTTTTCACCATCCGAGTGTTGGTATCACTAGGGTTCATGAAAAACTATCAAAAGATTTGTCTCAGCAGACTACTGGGGTATGAAGGAGTCCTGCTATACCCTACTGAAATCAAAGCCTTCCTCCCCTAGGACAGATACAGGACCTCATCATTCTAGTAGAAAGAGTAAGCAAGAGCCAGGAGATGACAACGAAGAGAGTCTCATGGCCATAGTACCCATGACACGTCTCAACATGTAATGGCCTTTGTGGGCCCTGATCTGATGTTTCTCAAAAGGCTTCTACATGGTACAAATTATGGAAACTTTGTGGTGATACACAACAACACTGATATAAACTTTAATACAAACTTTGATACAAAACAACTTCGATACAAGACAGTATCTTCTGCATCCTTGATCCCTGTCTCCAGGTGGCCAACAGAAAAAATAGGTGAGTGGGTTTGCAGTCCAGAATTTTCAGACAATCTAGATCCCTCTAAACTCTAATTTCTCAGTGCCACACCAATTGTAGGGAAGTAGCCAATGAATTTGTTGCTAGTAGGACTTGACCAGCTAAAATGGTTGACCTGTGAATATGAGTAATTTATAGGCCTATAGATTATCTCTTCATATTAAAAGGAGTGTGAGGAAAAACACCATAAATGAGATTATTTTACGTACCAGATCTGCTCATTTTGAAATGAACTAATGAGACCGCTCAGGCCAGATTAAACTATCTACTTTCTTCAGTGCCCAGGATTTCTCAATAGGGGAAGAAATATCTGCTGAAAATCTTTGGATAAATCAGGTGCCCTAAATCTTTCAGGCTGCTGGAAAGGCCTGCCAGGTGTCACATATCTTGTGTGATACTCACTCATATGACAGCTCTGTAAAATACCTTGTGTTTTTGAGGAGGTAGAAGGACAAGAGAGAGATCCTCACCCATTAACCTTGGGGAAAATTAACTGAACTCCAAGCAAGAGACTGAATCCCAGTTCATACCTTGTGATGAAACAAAGTACCATTCAGTTATTTTAAAGGTAAAATAACTGTTTGCACAAGGCCACTCCAGTCAGAGCACAGGTTTCTAATATGACAAAGCCAAGTCTTATCTATTGTTTCCACACTGCTGCCTTTCAGAATGAATGTGCCAAATTACTTGTTGGCTAGCAGGGGTGCTAGAACAATTTGTATGGGGCGAGAGGCCGGGAGCCATTGAACCAAACTGTAAACCCTGTATATGATGGAAACCTCTTCAAGCCAGGGCTGCGCCCCTAGCAGCCCTAGTTCTAGCACCTTTGTTGGCTAGGCTGTCTCCAACCATTAGACCTCACTCAGCTCCCGGAGTCAAGAACAGAATCCAGGAATCCTAATACTCAATAGCTCAGTGCTTTCTCCTAAATAGCAATGTAACCCACTGCCAAGTGTGTGTCACTGACCCACTACGTGGGCTTGTCCATATAGGGGATAGCAGCTTATTTCCACCAAATTACAGGTATTGCTCAAGTGGATGAGGTGTGTGCTGTTTTAAAGCTTTGGGGTTCAAACCCTTTTGCTGACGACCCATGTAGAAAAAAAACTAGTATGTGATCATGTAATTAAAGACAACAGTGTAATGCAATGGGATGAACTGAAACTAAGAGAATTTTAAGACTGGTACATGACTATCTCCTGGCTGTAGCACCTCTTCTGTCTTCTCTAGAAGCAACTTTTGAGATACTGGCAAGTTTTTTTTCTTGGCTGTTTGTTTATGGTCATCCTATCCACAGCACAGCTAAGTCCAGAGACCTGCTCCTGACACTATCTGAGATGACCATTTATAAGTCTAAAGAGGAATCTTTGGCCTTTTGATTAAATCAGTTTGCAGTCAGTGCTTGCCACAGAAGCTGCCATGAGGCCTTCTACAGCTCAGGGAATCTAGTATCTCATTTACATGGAGTAAAAGAAGGGAAGCAAGCAAGTGGAGAGCTCTGTGAAGCTAGTTGGCAGTAAGCCATCTGCTAAGCAAGCACAGCTACATCAAAGGTGCCTAAAAATAGATCAGTTTGGTTGACAGCATATTAGCCTCTTCAAACAAAAAGGGACCTCAAGCTGGATGGAAACATTTCTTTGCTATTACATTTTTACTTATAAAAATGAAATGTAGGAGAAACATTCTCTTTTAGGCAGGGGCTCCATTTCAGATTTTGGTAGGGAGTGACAACTTTAACTGTGATTCCAGGCAGGCTACTTAGGCACTTGAAAACTCTAGTTTTTTGGCAGATAACTTAGCAGTTAGCTGACAGAAGCCCTGTATCTAATTCCTATATAAAAGAAAGAAAATTAAATATATATTGGACCCACTCTGCTCTAATAATAACATGTTCTGACATCTTGTAGCAAGTCACTTAAGGGACAATGGTTAGGTTTAAAATTTCAATGTATATTCTTACTTTGTTACTAAATTTGTGGAGAGAGACCGACCGTGTCAGGACTTCTGGGTTTTATCTCAACTCTTGGAGGGGAGTGGGGTCTCGTGGGTTGCAGTGGGGGCAGATACATTTGGGTTCTATATAAGAACATCAGAATGGCCATACAGGTAAGACCAATGGTCTGTCTAGTCCAGTAACCTGTCTTCCAGCAGTGGCCAATACCAAGTGTTTCAGAGGGAATGTACAGAACAGGCAATCATCAAGTGATCCACCCCCTCTCGCCCATTCCCATCTTCTGGCAAATAGAGGCGAGGGACATGCAGAATAATGGTGTTGGGTCCCTGTCCACCCTGGCTAACAGCCATTGATGGACCTATCCTCCATGAACTCATCTAGTTCTTATGGGAACTGTTATAGTTTTGGCCTTCACAACATCTCCTGGAAAAGAGTTCCACAGGTTGACTGTGAAGAAATACTTTCTTTTGTTTGTTTTAAATCTGCTGCCTATTAATTTCATTGGGTAACCCTGGTTCTTTTGTTATGTGAAGGAGTAAATAACATTTTGTTATTCAATTTTTCCACACCATTCATGACTTTATAGACCTCTATCATATCCCCCCTTAGTCATCTCTTTTCCAAGCTGAGAAGTCCCAGTCTTTTTACTCTCTCTTCATATGGAAGGTGTTCCATAGCACTAATCATTTCTGTTGCCCTTCTCGGTACCTTTTCCAAATCCAATGTAGCTTTTTTGAGATGGGGTGACCAGATCTGCACGCAGTATTCAATATGTGGGCATTCCATGGATTTATATAGAGGCAATATGATATTTTCTGTCTTATTATCTATCCCTTTCCTAATGATTCCCAACATTCTGTAAGCTTTTTTGATTGAGCAGATGTTTTCAGAGAACTATCCACAATGACTCTAAGATCTCTTTCTGGATGGGTTCAGCTAATTTGGACCCCATCATTTTGTATATATAGTTGGGATTATATTTTGTCATGTGCATTACTTTGCATTTATCACCATTGAATTTCATCTGCCATTGTGTTGCGCTGTCATCCAGTTTTCTGAGATCACTTTGTAACTCTTTGCAGTCTGCTTTGGACTTAACTATCTTTAGTAGTTTTGTATCATCTGCAAATTTTGCCACCTCACTGCATATCCCTTTTTCCAGATCATTTATGAATATGTTGAACAGCACTGATCCCAGTACAGACCCCTGGAGAACACCACTATTTACCTCTCTCCATTCTCACCATTTATTCCTACCCTTTGTTTCCTGTCTTTTAACTTGAGTGTCTGCCAATGCTTTCAGGATCATCTAAGGATCCTTAATTTACTTTAAAATAGCAAAAGGCTTGTCATTAATCGCCCTTCCTCTGTTTCTAAACAAACTTCCTGCCCCAAAGGCTGCGCTGCTCCCAGCTTCCGAACTCATCACATATTACACTCAAGCTGTGTTGCAGTTAAAAGCTCCGTCTGGGGCTAGGGTGAGTAGACCTCCTGTACGAAACTCGGGGGGCTCTAGAGCCCCCCACACTTTCCCTAAATGGCACCCCTGATTTTAGGGAATCCATTTTCTGAAATAAATAAACATTACTGGCCTCCACTTATCTCCTCCTAGTCCCCGAGGTAGGAGAAGCTACCATTTTATCCATGTCCATTCCCTCCTTCCCTATCAATATCCTCTCTGTCTCCTTCTTCATTTCCCTCCCTATTCCGCCCAGTCTCCGTCCCACTCCCAATTCACCTCCATGCTCCCTCATAGTGTCCTGTTCCCAGCCCAAACCCTTCATTCACATATTCCATCCTTTTCCCTTTACGGTATCTTAGTCCTTGTTTCCCCTCTGCCACTCTCCATTCCCCTGCACCTCTTCAGTCTCCATCCTGCTCATATTGCCATCCCTCTTAGTCTGCAGCCCCCACATTCCACTGTAACCTCTAAGTTTCCCTCCCTGCACTCCACATTCCTGTGCCCATCAGTCTCTCCCCTGAACCCTACATTAGCCTGCAAACAACCCCTTCCCTTTGCCTTTCTGTCTCCTGCCTGCATCTTGCATTCCCTTTGTTTCTCCTGTTCACCTAGCATTGCCACCTTTTTTTGGGGGGGGGGGGGGGATTAGGGAGACATACGATCCTATTGTATGAGCATTTTATGCAAATTGACTAAATTTTGTATTTGCCAGTGATTTTCAATACTTTAAAAAGAAGTATAGATGTAATGCTACTGAACAGCTCAATTTGATATTTCTATGAATGAAGTCCCTATACCATTCTGCATTCCTTATTATGTTCCCCTCATCCTGCCACTCTGTGTCCCCAAGGGAATGCCACCATTACTGTGTTTCAGAGTGGTAGCCATGTTAGTCTGAATCAGCAAAAACAACGAGGAGTCCTTGTGGCACCTTAGAGACTACCAAACTTATTTGGTCATAAGCTTTTGTGGGCTAGAATCCACTTCATCAGATGCATGGAGTGTAAAATACAGGAGCAGGTATAAATACATGAAAGGATGGGAGTTGCCTTACCAAGTGTGAGGTCAGTCTAACGAGACAAGAAGGTCAACTGTCTGAAATGGGCCACTTTCATTACCACTTCAAAAGTTATTTTTCCACCCTTAGTATCCTGTTGTTAAGTGAATTGTCTCGTTAGACTGACCTCACACTTGGTAAGGCAACTCCCATCCTTTCATGTATTTATACCTGCTCCTGTATTTTCCACTCCATGCATCTGATCAAGTGGGTTCTAGCCCACGAAAGCTTATGCCCAAATACATTTGTTAGTCTCTAAGGTGCCACAAGGACTCCTTGTTGTCATTACTGTGTTGGCAGTTGGGGATGAACAAACTCAATTCCTGACACATTTTCAATCAGTGGCAGCTGTGGCAGGCAGACCTGTCTGAAGGTAAGGCCACCCAGAGCCTCCTCTTTCACTCAATGTTTAGGCCCCCTATGTATTCCTTTATTTTAACTCATCCCAGGCCTTCTGCCAGCTCCATGCTGGTCTAGCAGGGTCTGAAACCCTGTAAGGCTGCTGTCACACAAAATTGGAACTTTAACATTCCTGATTAACAACCTTGTGGGATGTGTGACAGTCACTACAATTTTGAAACTGTTCTGTAAAGTTCAAGACAGGTGGCAATCTTACCTGCAGCCCACATTCTACAGTCTCCTCTCAGTTCTTCTTCGAGTGATGGTCCCTATATGTATTCCAGACGTGGGTGTGCATGCATGCCATGCACCGGAGCTGGAACTGTTTGTAGTAGTGTCCGTTGACCCACACATGTGTCATGCATAGTCCATATGTTGCATCTGAGGCTATGCGGGTCAATGCTGTTCCAGTTCCCTCTTACTGCTACATGGCCAGAGTCAGAACCCCTGTTCCTCGGTGCTCTTAGCTTGCTAATAGAACTCTTGTCCATTCCTACTTATTGTGTATAGTTTACTTGTGTGTTAGTTATATATAGTTGGCTTTGTTACATACTTAGTTAGGCTCCCCTGTAGGACTTGATCCCCTGGTGGGGAAACACCGCTCCCAGACCAAAGCTCCCGGGAATTATGCCCTAACAAGCCAGCTTCAAAAGCTGTGAGCTTTTCTGTGAGTGATGAGCACCAACATTCTCTACTGCCTCAGCAAAGCCCACATCATCGCCCGCTGCTCCATCTGCCACTTGTTCCCGCCTCAGACTTGGGAAGCTAGAGAACTTCGCCTCTGCAAGTATCTGAGGAGAAGTCTATGCGTCCACATGCGCAGTCGGATGCAGGCACCAGCGGATCTGCTGGAGTGGTGCCTGTCTGCTCCAGTGAGCACCTCCAACCCCCCGTCTTCCTCGCAGTGAGTGCCCCTGGTACTGCTGGAACCGCAGAAGCCCAACTGTGAACATAACAAACATGCTCACTTCCATGGAGAGAGAACGAAGGGAACGGTAGCTGCCTTGACTGAGGTTCAGCCCCAATGAAAGTAATGAGAGACATTGGCCTTCTGAATGAAGTAAAATTCACAAATTTAATTTAAATTTAATGCCTGCAATCATGAGAAAATGTGATACTAAAATTTCAGAAAGTAAATATTGCGAGACACACACTAAAACCATGATAGTTGACAATTCTGACATTGTAAAAACACCAAAGGTCCATCTATATTAGTGGCTTAGTGCCAGTGCAACTGCACTATTTCTGGCTGTTGCTGTACTATGTATACTAATTTTTCTAGTGTAAATATGTCTTCATGTTCTGTCTCCAGCAGATTGTCCCAAAGCCAGTGCCCTTCAATCCTGTCACGTTAAGAAGGGAAATGATGAATTGTGATGTAAAATAAGGAGATGGGCTTCATTAGGCCTAATATTTGGTTGCTGATCTTTTCAGGAAATTATCTAAAGTGGTTTATCAAACAGAGTTTTACTGCCTCACTGCAACTCCCAGAGTATCGGTGCAATATCAAGATGCTGAGTCACCTTATTTTGTTAATGATTTGTATGCAGGAGAGTAAATATATCTGCCTGTTAGCTCTTGAGCTGGACACAGATGCAAATGTTATATTGACATTCCTCCTCCTGCCCCAGTCCACGGAGGAGGGGTTAAGAAAGGTGGCTAAAAGCTCTGTAATAAAAAACTAGTTGAAAATAACAAAGAGAGTGTTACAGATGATCACAAAACGGTCTGCAAACTATGACAGGCCCAGTTATTTCAGCCATATGTACAACTACTTAACTTGCATGCGTCTGTCTCAGAAAGACTGCAATTCTTCTTGCTCACTGATTTGTACATACTGTATCTATGTGTTATTTAAAGACATCCCAAGAGTGGAGTCTCAGGTGGCTGATTTAAACAGCAGATGGAACTGCGAGAATGTTAGTAGCAGCCATTTTCATTAAATCCATCTAGCCATGCTGTGAGAACAGGCAATGTTCTCCTGTTAGCAGAAGTATGCCTGTAATAATAGATGAAGGCATACATACTAAGAATGCAGTATATTTATTGGCTTATACGAAGGGTCAGACTGTTTATCTGGACTTGTTGCCCTTTCAAATTTTGCCGTTGTATAGACGATACATATTTAATAATCAATCTGCCTGCTAGCAATGACTTTTTATCAAGATAATTTTTCTTATGAAGTTAAAGAATGTGCTTGAATTTCACTGAAGGACTCCCTGGACTGCAAGGTCGTTGTTTGTGGCACTCTTTTATATCTTGCACTATCTTTGAAGCCTCTTTCAAACATTAACAAATGACATCTTCAAAGTGTCACTCTGCTCAAGGGCAAAGAAAAGGGATCTCAATATATAAATTATGTTTAAAAATAATTTTTAATAACTTAGAAAATATCTATTACTTGAAGGTGAAAGGCATATGTGTGTATAATACATACAGGTGTATGTGATTTTATATACACACCCATACACAATTCAGTAGCGTGCCTACTTTCTTCATTCTTAGTAAGATGCACTTTCAGTAACTTGTCCCAATACTGTAATGTATATTTCTTCTATACTGAAAAACACACCAAATCTCTTAGATTTTCAGTGGGTGATTGATAATTTTATATCAAACCAGGTATATTTTTTGGCAGAACACCTTATTCAACATAGAGATCTGAGCTTTGTTTCTATTGTTTCCAAGTCATGTCTTCCCATTTCCTTTTTGCAGCAATGAAAACATGAAGCTGCATTTTTATGCCTTTTCTGTTTCTGAAGGGAAGATGGCAGATATTGTACAACACACACTATATGCATGAACTAAAGGGAAATGTAGTTTCTATTACTGCATTCAAATTCTTTGGTTTAGCATAAGCCTAAGCTTCTAGTTTCCAGGACTGAGTGCACATACCAGTTTGCATCTTGATGAAAGATTGGAGTCTTTTCTTTGTGGTTTTATGTTACGTCTGTTGGTATTATATTTACCTTTGGAAGATGTTGCTAGTGGTAATGCCTTTGCTTAAGCAATATGCAATAGGCATATTCTTTTTTTTTTAGGGTTTGCCCTGTAACATGCTCTCTTAGGGACTTAAAGAGACATTCAATTCCTGGCTATGCCACTGACTCACTTAGTGACCTTAGGCAAGTCATTTAACCTGAAGTTCAGTTTTCCCATATGTAAAATAGGGGATATACTTACCTCTCCTGGATAATGTAAGAGAGAAATAATTAATGTTTGCAACATGCTTTGAGATCCTTTGATGAGAAGTGCAAAATAAGTACAAAGTGTTCTTAATACCAGCAATGTTCCCACCAATTCCTGTTTTCTTTTCTGACTGGTGAACTCTATGTGGAATCTAGTAGCTGTAACTGTAAGAATTTGAATCTTTACTTTTATACTTGCTGAAGGGATTATAGTTGCGGCATTTATTTCACATCCCTTTTACACACCAGCTCAAGGGTTAGACGCAATGCAGCAGACCTTGTGTTTCCCTGTTGCACCCACTTCAGGAGTGATGTAGTGTCTCTGCACCCTTCTGGATGTGGAGACATCAATATTGCCAAGCTCTACTGTTTCAGTCAGGCCCTCAGAACTCATGAGGTAGGCTTAAAAAGTGTGCAAATTTCAAAATAGTACATCTGAGGGGTTTTTTTGCCTTTGGGGTTTTTGAGCCTTTAGGGCTCACATTTTCAAGCTTTCATCTGGAACCATGAGAGCTAGAATTTTTTTTTTTTTTTTTTTTTTTTTTGAAAAATCATGTGACTCCAAGAGCAGGGCTTCAAGAATAAATATCACAAGGGTTGGCACACTGAGACATAGTATCTTCTTGGGGCATATTGTATGCAACAATTGAGCCGACCACCTGCAAAGCCATTTGGGGTCTGCTGCTTCTAAATGAAACATGCTGGGTAAATGTAATTGATTTGTAATATATTACTTTTCCATGGAATCCTTTACATATTATTTTTTATTTTAATTCTTTCAGTGTGTCAAATTGCAAAATATTATGCAAAGACTATTTAGTATATTGACAGTGACCTTCCTAACAAGGAGTTTCTTGCTTCCCTGTCCCTTCTACTGATCACTGCACAAAGAAGTTTGGTTGCATTTTTAAAAAATGGGTTTGATCATTTTATGAGAATTAGTAACTTTCATAGCTATTTGTGGTAAGAAAAGGGTAATCCAATATCATGGTTCAGAGCATAAACTGGTCTCTGCAAGAGTCAGGAGGTTTTTATCCCCCACGTACAACATTTTCACTGTTGGTTACGTGCATTATAAGGAATGGGAGAAAGGAGTTTAACTTTTTGGAAGTATCAGGTATTGGCCAGTGCTAGATGTTAGAGACTAGAATAGGTAAATTTAATCCTATATGACAAATCCTGTGTTATGAAGTGGCAGCAGAAGAGTATGCATGTCCCTTAAAAATAATTTCTCACCCATTTCCTTACATGCAAAAAATTGTGAAAATTCGGTGACTTTACCACCATCCTCCTGCATATGGGCTGCCTGTGAACAAATGCCACTGGCTTGTTTGGAACCACCACTTTGCCAATGTAATTGATAGGGAAGGCTGCAGCTTTCTGCCATCCCCTGGCCATTATCATTTTCATTTTCACTATTTTTCCTGTCTGTCTGCTACATGGGCTTCATTTAGGAGGTTCTTTTCCCTGCTCCTACTCAGATTGCTTTATACTTCCCCCTCCTTTTCCCCTGAAAAAAGCCAACAGGAAGATTCACATGATGATAATAAGGGGGCATTTACAATTAGTCTTCTTGCCTAGTTGCCAAATGCTATTTCATTCCTGATAGAGGAAGTTATCATTATTCATGCAGTGGAACTTAATAGTCCCTGCAAACATAAAGGTCCCAGAGCACAAGGCTTTCAGTATTCTCTCAGTAATTTGTTACACTAAATCTAACAGTGATTTTATATTTTCCATGTTATGTTTATTTTCTTTACACAAGAAAGAAAATATTCTTTAGGGGATGAATTTCAGAATCCAGTCTTTGTCATGGGCATCTTCTATATCGCAAGAGGGTTGGACCTCAGGAAAGCTGACTGTCTCCGCTCTGAGTTTGTAACACTCACAGCTGAAACTTTCATGCTGATCACATTTAAGAAAAATGGGGAATGTTCTTATACAAACTTTAGTTAGTTTCACATTTCTTTTCATTTCTTTTTGTTGTTTTCACTCAGTCTGCTGTTTAATCTTTGATTACAGGCCACTAAAGAAGTAATAGAGCGAGAGGCCCCAGGGATGGCCCTGGCAATGCTGATGGGATCACTTAATGTTACTCCTCTGGGCATGCTCTCTAGGTAAGAATGTTACCAACAAAATACAAAGTGAACTATTTCCCTAGAAATATTCAAGGTGGTGGAATGACTGCACAGAAAAGAACTGGTGCTTGGCACATATCTTAAGAATAGGGGGTCTGAACCCCAGATAGGTGGCCAAATTCCAACTCTGGTAGTTGCATTCTGCCTCCTTAAATTCCCCCTGCAGTTTCTGCTGGATAATGTATCCTCCTGTACATCCTGTCCCAAACTGTATAGTGTTAACAGCTGCTTGATTCCAACCCAGTGCAGTTGCATTTCAGTGATGAGTGAAGTAATTCCTGTATATATAGCTTATAAAGCACCAAAGCGCTTCCTTTAGTACGATAAATATAAGGGTATTATTTTGACGCTCCAGTATGTTCCAGAATAAGCAAAGAACATCTGTATGAAAATATAGAAAGTTAAAAGTGGCACTGTCACATGTGCTTAGTTTAGTCATTTAACTATTAAATTTTGGAATTTACTATCTGATGCTTGATGATAATTTTTCTTTCCCTATTCGTGTTTTCCTTCAAACAACAACTTCTCCCACAATCCTATGTTTGCACGTGTACCATAAAAGAAACATGGGTTTTCCCATTTATTCTCTTGAGGTTCTCAGTATCATGATTGATCTTTCTATAATGGCAGAGCTTTAGTAGAATCAACAAGTTTTTGTTAGGCTTTGTCTACACTGGAACTTTGTTGGCAAAACTTTTGTCATTCTGGAGTCAAAAAAAACACACACAGACCTGAGTGACAAAAGTTTTACGAACAAAATGCACCGGTGTGAACAGCACTTTGTCAGCAGGAGTGCTCTCCTGCTGACAAAGCTGCTGCCACTCGTGGCGGGTGAAAGTTTTTTGTCTGCAGGAGAGCTTTCTCCTGCCGACAAATAGCAGCTACACTGCACAGCTTTTAGCAGTATGGCTGTAGCAGCACAGCCTTGTTGTAAAAGCTGCGTGATGTAGACAAAGCCTTAGTTAACGTGATTGCTGTTTATATGTCTCTGAAACAGCAAAGCAAAAATATTTCAGGGTAACTCAGAAACAATGACTGCAATGGTTTTAATTTTATTTATTTTGCAATTTCAGTGATGGATAAAACGAGTATTGTAATCATGAATAATAAAGGGATTTTAAAATCTGAGGATAATTCTTACTCAGATGCGTGCAATTGTGAGGGCCCAAGTGATCTGAGAGTTTCCATTTAAACCTTTGTCCCTTTGTGGGTATCTGAAAAGGCAACACCATGTTAGCATCATTAGATTCTGTCCACTGCACCCAGTGTTTTCATTTCCATATCTGATATGCCGTTATATATTGTTGGGAGAAAGAATTTTCTTTTTTTGGGTACACACGGATTTCAGCAGAGGAAGGGGATAATTTAGCTTCTTTGTTGTCAGCTCTGACTAGTAAAGTGGGGATTACAGTGGGGCTGACTTTGCAAGCCCCTGGACTTGCATAGCTGGTCAGGCTTTGGTGAGTCACATGGACAACATGGCTAAAAGCAGGGATATAATGTTTATTGTTGATCAGAGAGAATGCATCATGCTGTCCTTTCTCCTGTGTGCAAGGAGTGGAAGAGGAGAAAATGTCCCTTAACTTCAGCCATTCCCAAGTGTTGTGGGGCAGAAGGGTGGAATGCCCCTTCCATACTAACGCATCCCTAGGTGTCTCAGATATAATTATTGTACTTCATTGTTTCAAAAAAGATACCAATTCCCGCCCGCCGCCCTCAATTCAAGCACTAAATACAGAAATTAGCAGACAAGCAGGAAACTGGCTGGGACATTTATCTTTCAAATCTTTCAAATTATCTTGAGAAACAGAGATTTATTATACAGGCCTTTGAAATTAGACCTTTTCCAAAACATAGAATGTCTATGTAGCTGGTACTCTCCTTTACTTTCCCTTTCTCTTACGTTTGGCTTGGTTGGTGATACTGGTTACAGGCACTGATGCCCCAGGTCTGCCAAAAGACACACCAACCTTTTGAGGCAGCAAATGGCTTCTTTTAGCCCCTCTAGTTCCCAGCTAGATAAACTCCAGGCCATGTACACCATCAAATCTCAGGAAAACCACAGGTGCTGCAGAAAATTGTATTAGTGACTCAGTAGGTCATTTTCTTATGTGTTAGTGCTGCACAAATGCTCCATCATTATGCTAGGAAGTACTGTGTTGTTGAAGATGCCATCCATCTTTTGAATAAGACATGAAGTCAAGATGCTTACCATTTTTGTAAAGAATTGCATGGCACTATTTTGTATAATAGCAAATGTTTAACATCATGTTCTGGCCAATTCTAAATAATTTTTTCTCATTCCAACTGGGTATGGTATTATTTTTCATGTTCTCTTACAAACTGTAGTGTAATGGTTCCATGTACTGTTAATTGGCTACTGAATTCCACTCTAGACTTGGCTGTGTTTAAGTAGCATGTAAAAAGTGATTCCTACTTGGGATCCTTTGTGATGCTATATAAATGTAAGGTATGATTATTATGGTGTAGTTGTCTCATGGAAAAGAAGATTAGCAGAGTTTTAAGTCTTTTTTTTCCATGTCTATAAATGAGGAACCTAGTAGATTGCCAAGCAGGAGCTCCATTGGGTAGCTTGCTGTTCCTCTGTGATAGTCTATCACTGTATTTTCCCATTTACAGTCCTGCCCCCAATGTGTTCAATTGTCTATTCAAATAAACTGTTGCCAGGTCTTGCAATATTTTTTGTTTTTCTTGAATCTCCTCCTGAAATCATATGATTATGTCAGAATCTGAGCTTTCATTTTTAAAAATGAAAGTTTCTAGCCTTCCTGGTTGCAGAGAAAAGTTTGGCAATGTGTACTCTAAAGGCTCAAAAACCAGAAGGCAAATAAAAAGAATTATTTTTTTTTTAGTCATTCTCATGATTTTTGGGGGCCTGACGGAGGATTTTTGAAGTCTTGGGGTTGGCAAAGCTGTAATATGAATACATTTCAGGAATAATTTAGAATAATTTATAAAGTTTCTCTGTACAAAGTATCTTGCTCAGTGAAAGAACATAAACTAAGGCAGAATCTAAAAAGCATGCAGTGGTTCACATTAATATAGAGAAGCTTTGAAATTGTGCACTGAATTTTACAAGCCCCTGGACTAGTCAATATAAGAATTATACTCTTTGTTTAAAAATATTTCTTTGAGTTACTAATGATACATGGGATTATTAAGATGGATAATTTTAAAAATCAAGGTTAATTTTTACAGTGTAATGTATTCTCTCTTTAACTCCACTTGGATTGTGAAACTAGACTGTTTAATTTCACTTTGGGTCTAGTCAGTTTCACACTCTGATTCTCATGCACTAGCATTAATTGGGTTTGGATCTCCAGCACTGTATAGGGAATGTTGAAATCCTAAAATAGTTTTTTTTATCAAAATGTTTTACACTGAGATCACATTACTTGCAGTCATATTAGGTTTTGCAAACTGTTTCCCCCCTAAAACTCATCTGCAGTTTTCCTTTAATATTACTACACAGAAAAAAACTATGTTAAAAGAACATAAAGGTTGCAAAATCAAGCACTCAGAAGTTAGGAGCTGCCAGAATTAAGGTTGTGTATGCAACCTTAATGTGGCTCCCCTATGTGTATGCATTATGATGATACAGTCATTAATTACATGATCACAAACTGTTTTTTCCAGCTGACCCAGCTTTATTCAGTGCACACAATGGAGGATGATCACCTAATGAACAACTATTTAATTTTTTGTTTTCTCCTTATTCAGTATATGGCCCCAGGATGTACTGCACACTATTCAAACCCTGCTCTGAATACAAAATTATTCATTTCTTCCTGGGCTTTTTAGGGGTGTTCATTGCTATTGTATCTGAGTTTTTCCACAAATAATGAATTTATTTTCACAACACTTGTGAGGTAAAGGGGTATTATTATCCTCATTTTACAGATGGGGAATTGAGGCATATTGAGATGAAGTTCAAAGATATACACTAATTCTCGGTGCCCAATTTACGATGCCTCTTGTCAGTTCGAGGGTTAACTGCACTACTGGTCCCCTCTGTGATTTGCTCAAGGGCATCCCAGCCATCACCTCTGTGTGGGTCAGAACCCATGTCCCTCTCCCTCCAGGCCAAGGATTTAGTCTTGCAGTCCCCCTGCCATTCATTGTGCTCATCCCATTGTGTTTTAGCGGAACCTCCCATTCTGCTGTCTTCAAAGGTCTATGACAGTCTTTACTGATGACCAGCCAGCTTTCAAAAGCACAGTACATTTATTTACAAAAGCCTTACAGAGAAAACATACAATAAAACAATATACAGTCTGCACACATGCTAAGCTTACCAGGTGTCACTGTCTTCCACATCGAGACCCTGGTATGTCTCCAGTCCTTCAACTCTTCCAGCAGGGTTTTTCCATCTTAGTAACAGTCTTATGTTAATTTGTGGATCAACAGAGTGTCCCTGAGTCAGTTCAGCCTCCACCTTTATACCAAAAGCCCATTCTTCTTTGAGTGATTACATGTCTATTCCACATTAAATGCATACTTTGTACACTGAAACCGTAGTAATGCCCACTGGAGCAGTGTGTTCACTCTGATTCTCCTTGCACCCCCAGCCAAGGTTATAAAGAGGGAGTCACTTTCAGTCCTTCTCACCACCCATGGATGGTAGTCGGAGCCTTACATGTGCTCTTGCTCACAGTTTTTACCTCTATCAAGAATTATTTTTCTAGTTGTGTATAGTTAGTTAGTTGTATATAATTGTTAGTTAGCTAGTAGTACTATTGTTGTCCCATTTAGAATCATTTACTTAAACTTTGTCTTGGTTTCTGTTCTGGGCAGTAGCTTGGTACCAGGGCTTCAGCATGCTGAAGTCACCTAGTTTTAAGCACTGTTCCATCTTCAGAGTAACAATGCCTGTTAGCAGCCCTCTTCTTAGTTCTTAAAGTGTCTGGGAGAGAGAAAAGTGCCAGATGTGAGATCCTTCAAAAAAAGAATTGAAAAATCTAGAGAGATGAGGCTGTGGGACTTTCTTATGGAGTGTGCTTTGAGACCTGCCTCTGAACTTGGAAGGTTGGTGCAGAGCAATACAGCTAAAAAGAGCTCCCCTTACAGCAAGGTCTCAGACCATTGTCAACCCTTATCAAAGCCTTCTCAGAATTGCTTGGGTGCCAAAGATAGAGCTTGAGCCCTGGATTGAAGTTCCCTGGTACCATCAACTCTGGTACTGTCAACACAACCACGGAGACTGATGTCATCTGCTGTTCTGCGCTGAGAATCTGCCTCCACCTCGGTACCACCACACATTGAGGGTCAGTCACCATTGTCGGTACCAACGATGCCAGAAGCATGTGTTGCGGCTATGGATCTCCTGTGCTTGTCAGTGTTAGATTCTCCACTCTTCCAGATGTATGATATGGAGGTTTCCACACTGGTCCTACCCGTGAGGCATACGTTACACTGGACACAATACGACCTTTGGTACAATTGGCCCTGGCAGTATTTACCTTGACACCGTCAATGAAGAGATTACCAGTATCACCTCATTCAAGCACTTGGTACCTATTGTCTGCAAGCCTCCAGTCCCTCCATAAGTAGTGGCTCTCTGTCTCCTGCAATTTCCCCTGGTACCATACCATCATGACTGATGGATTATTCCTTCTTATCTTTGTAATCAGAGGTTTAATTTTATGCCTCACCTTCAATGTATAGAAGGTCTCAAGTCTCTCACCTTCCTTTTTTGGGGACATCCTCGGAAACTTGCCATGCAAATGGGTACAGAACTGGGTCAAGAGAGAGAACCCAGTGGAGTCAGCATAATTGGAGCCCAATGCCTTATCTGTTACTGCAGTGCCTTATTGGAATTCCTGGGGCATCCCTCCTGTCTCTAAATCACTTTCCCCCAACCCTCTGAGATACAGATCACTTAGTAGGGACACAGTTTTACCTCGTACCAATCCAGTGGATATCATGCATCCCCTTCCCCCCACCATCCACCGTGCACAAGGCTCACCAGAACAACCCTCCCACACCGTTTGCAGCTGGGGCATCAGTAGCATCATTTCTGAAGGCAGTGCTGCCCGCCAGCAGCAAATTTCTCCACTGCTGTTGGTGGGCAGTGCTGCCTTCAGCTGACCCCTGGGCAGCAGCTGCCACTCTCCACTCTGCCTTGCAGCTGGGCCAAACATCCAGTTTTGGTGAAAAAGTAGGACTAGCTGGGACAGAGCTGAAAGAGGGGACTTCTCCTGGCCAAAACGGGATGTATGGTCACCCTAAACCAGGGCCATATAAAATGGCCAACACCCAAACATAGGGACACTAAAAAACTTGATTTAGTTGGGGAAAAGGTGTACCCAACATCTGGGTTACAATTTTGTATAGCCAATCACCAAGTATTATTGGCTAGATACATACACAGTCACAGTCTCCATTACTCAGACTTCTCATCCCAGTCCCAGTCTCCTTGCCCAAGCAGTCACAATTCTCCCCACCCTGATTTTTTTGTTCCCATTCTCCTTCTCCAGCTAGTCTCAGACATCATGGCTCTAATATGATTTGTCTCTCCCTTTCCTACAGCTTCCAATCAATCCTCGGTATTGCTGTTTCTTCTCACCCACTCGCCCACCCTGGCTCCACCACTAGATTCTAGTCCCAGTATCAGGACATCCCCTCCTCAGTGTGTCTCCTTTTTTGCAACAATTTGCTATCCTCTTCATGCAGCTGAAGGTAGCATGTAGCCCACTGCATATCTTTCAAGTTTGCCTCATTGAGGGATATCACTCATTTATCCCCAAAACGACCAAGAATCCATAGAAATTTGGTATGCTTTAGAGTTGCCAACTACCACAGTATTTTTTTGGTCCTGAAATTTTGGAGCACCTTTATTTGCATTGAGTGATCTCACTAGAAGTTATGGGCAGCTCAGGACTTCAGGCTGAGCTGGAATTGATGTCCAGTTCTGGCTTCACCGGCTAGAAGCCGCACTTGGCAACCTAAACTTTAAGCTTTGGGTTGCTGTTCCATTTGTCACCAGTAGAGGCCACTGCAGTTCTTGCTGCTTGCTGCTTTAGTCTGCTTTTGAATTTGCAAGGTTGGCTGTGTTGGTCATCTTACTTTTATTGTTGAAATTATTTAGATATTAAAGAATCATGAAATTGAGGTTGTAGAAAGAGTTATGTGCACGAAAGGAATGAGTCCACAACAATTTAAATTTCCTGAGTGATGTGGAGTTTTGTTATACATTGTATCCCACCTAGGCCTTGCCAGGTGGAGATGTATTGCTTATTGTTTGGAAATCTAAAATCTACTGCTGTGGCATACAAAGCCAGGCACAGTATTTATTAAATTAAGCTCTTCATATTTGTAGTGTTGTAGGATACCTGGAAATCTTCTTTCCTAACAGTGAGGATAGATACTGCATAGGAGATAAATACAGAGAATTCTGTTGTAAAGGTCCAGCTTTAACCAAAATGTAGCGGTTGCTGCTGCATCGACTTTCTTTCTTTTTTTCTTTCTTGACACTCAATGAGTATATTGAAACAGAAACTTCTGGCTCCACACACAGCATGAAATTTAAGTAGTAGCAGTAATAGGATTGAACTGTTTAATTTGCATATTTTTCACATATGCAAACTTTCCAAACCACATACAAGGGCATGTCCCTTGCAGGTGAAAAAGCTGTGATTTATGCTGCTCTGCATCAGTTCAAACCCTGCCCCTCCCCCCTGTTCCTCATGGGTCTCTTCACCCTGGAGGGTCTGCAGTAGGGGTTCCCTTCTCCCCCTTCCAGGCTGGAGGGGCATCTCCAAGGGCTCTTCTGCCCTCTCTGCCCCTTCCAAGGCTGGATGCTGCAGGAGAGGAGCAGGGGCACTGTCCTGGCCCAATTGGTTGTAGGAGGGAGTGGGGAGAGGAGGGAACAGAGCCTCTCTGAGCTGCAGGGCTCTTTAGCTCCCTCATCCCCTCACTCCTCCTGTGAAAATGGCTTTAGGCTGCTCAGGGGGAGGAAGAGGAAGGGAGGAGGAATGGCGGGGGGAGAAGAGAGAGAGAGAACACACTCTTCCTATAGCTGGTCTAATTGGTTGTTCTGCCCCAGAGATGGGCAAGTGGCACAGACAACCGATCAGAGGATTCATATTCTCTAGAGCAGTGGTTCCCAAACTTGTTCCGCTGCTTGTGGAGGGAAAGCCCCTGGCGGGCCGGGCCAGTTTGTTTACCTGCCGCGTCCGCAGGTTCGCCCGATCGCGGCTCCCAGTGGCCACGGTTTGCTGCTCCAGGCCAAAGGGAGCTGCTGGAAGCGGCGCAGGCCATCAGCTGAACCTGTGGACGTGGCAGGTAAACAAACCGGCCCGGCCTGCCAGGGGCTTTCCCTGCACAAGCAGCAGCAGCTGTGTGGTGATTAGGCTGCAGGTTGGAAACTGCTGCTTAAGGAGGGCTGGGTTGTCTCACTCATTGTAAGACTGGCTTCACCCCCACCCAAAATGCTGTCATTCGTGAAAAAATGCAAGAGTTGACAATGCTGAATTTTACATGCAAAATGTAATCTTCTTTTTTCATGCCATGCCATTTCCTGTGACAGACTAGGGAGGGAAAAGGGACAAGGAAGGAAATACTGTCATCTCTTGTTAAACATGCAGTTCACGTTGTCAAGTGGACAAATTGCCACTTGAATCTTTGCAAGTTACCTAGTAACCTTAAGCTGTTACTCCGTTCCCCTGGAAGAAATTTCTAAACTGAGTAATATTACACCTGAAATATGCTAATACAAGAGGCAGTACAGAGACTGTAAGACAGAACATATTTGAACTGCACAGTTGAAGGCAAGACTTGTGTTCTCTGTGGGTCAAGTTAGCAGTGACATGAAAGGCTCATTCTGAGGCTCTGAAAAGCTACTGTGCCCTTTCATGCTGAACATTTTGACACCTGTCACTAGGAAATTTGTAACCCTGCCAGAAAAATGCAGTACAGCCTCTAAGTGCCATTAAGACACTGAATTATTTGTGTAGGAAGAAAGCCAGGGAACTTCTCTCCCTCATAAATCAGCTATGGTCCTTGGCTCTAAACATTCAGTAACATCCCAGCAAGAAATATATTTTCCCCTTCCTCCTCTCGTTTTCTGTGGCTTACCTTTTCATTTGCTAAAAAATTGTGACACCTTATTTTTCCCAGACTGATGCTTAAACTTGGATGTGTGAGTTTGGTTTTTGCTCCCTCCCACAACACCCTAGGATTTTCACGAAAAATTTGTTCAGTTCTCTGTATAAAATTGGGAGGTACTCTTATGACTCCATGGCAACATATAATAATTGTATTCTTTTAAAAAATGTTTTACTAAAAAGAAGAGCAGGCAAACTCCTCCCTATGGTGCTGATTCAAAAAAGCATCCCTATTGAAAACAACATGTAAGGGCTGTCCTGACTCAGGCCCTACGGCAGTGATTCCTTAATGACAGCAACAATTAAAACTACCCACATATTGGTTCACTATGCTTTCATTTTGGAGATGTGCATTTACAGTCTGCAGTTTTCACGGTGGCTTCACTCTTGCCCTTTAGCTACACTCTAATATTTTAGACAACTAAATTGTAAAAAGCAAACATCATGTGTCCAATCTCTGACATTTTTAATGAAGAATGTGCAGAGCTGGGTAAGTGCTGCAATCAGGCAGTCAATACAATTCACCTACTTTTTTTACACGAGTTGGCTTTTGCTATTTTCATTCCCCTTTTGACTTTGTTTTCTGCAGACATTCCTGCAAAACAGTTTTATTAGTATGAATGTCTGTAGGAAGTGAATTTTAAGTTCATACCGTTGAGTACTCAGATTTACTTTTTGAAAGCATTTATACCAAGATTCAGTCCTTCAGTCAGAGAAGAGAAACAATGCTATATGGCTTATGTGGCCAATCACAACCCAGCTGTGTAGCTGAAAATTTAAGATGTTGCATATCAAGCCATAGAATAAATGTAATTTGTAAACAATGTAATCTAAAATTACGAAAAATTTTCAATCTCTTCTCAAATATTTAACAAATAGAAAAAAGAAAAACTTGTGGCATAAATTCTTTGCAAATTATTAATTGACTTGCAACAAAGCAGGATTTACAAAGTCTAGCAAAATTATGTAGGAACTCTTGCAAAGAATTCTCATGAAACAAAGTGTGCTGTCAGGAGCTGACTCAGCACCCTGTCACTCAACTCCCCACCAGTTTATATTATTTGAGCACTGATTGAAAGACAGGTGGTTGGTAGAGGTGACCAATTAAGTGAGAGAAGGTTCAGTTGAGAGGCTAGTTGGGTGGAAGTATCCAGCGGCTAGGACTATATAAGCAAACAGGAAGGAAGTGCTGGGAGGAGAGGAAGACAAAAGTAAACAGAAGTGGCTGCTGCTACTGTACCCTTCCTCAGAGCTAGTCGGGAATCTGGCAATGATTGTAAATGTAATATATAATAAAGCACAGTGGTGATTAAAAGACCTGGAGCAGTTGTGGTCAGTGACTGAAGTTGGAAAGGACTCTCAGGATACCCCCTGGCACCTTATTATATTGAAATGAAGTCATGAGGAAAACATGCATCTGTCCATATCTGATGGGATTCCCTAATACGTAAATAAGGACAAATTGTGCCACAAATACGTAACATCACTGCATCTAAATTGCTAGTAGACTGATCTGCGCAATGTTGGGGTTGCCTGGTGAAGGGCAGGTACCTTCTAGGACTTGCAACTTTGCTCTCTCTTCTCTTGGTTTTGACTAAATGTTCTTTACCTGAGTTCTGGGGAAAAAATCTGCCCTGATAAAGCTTCATGGTCCCATAGGTTGTAGTACACTCTGGTGATGCTAATGGACTTTGGTGTGGGCTACAGATGTACATCTGGGGTATCATTTGTGACAAGGCTCACAGTGTTTCTTTACTTTCACTGTCAAGGCAAACTCCATCCTATGATGTATTTACTGTTTCCACTCATAGATACCTGTGGGTAAAATTTTGAATTTAGGGGCTGATCCTGTAAATAGGTACAAACATGAGTGACTACTCATGTGAGTAGTTCCCTTGCTCTGCTAATAATGTCATCATTGACCACCCACTTACCTACTGCCCCAAACACCTTCTCACTTTCTTCCATGACACCACTTAAACATAGAACATGCTCCCTGAACTGATCCTTAAGGCCACTAGCCTCCTTCTTCAAATACTTCTCAGAACCCACTTTTGACATAAATGCCTACAAATGTTCACCTGTAAAATGATAGTTAGGGTTTGGGACAGTTAGGAATATCTAATGAATAGATATAAATATAATGCAGAATATGTTTTTTAAAAAGGAATTATACATTGTATATAATTACCTGTACATATTTTGATGTATTCATCTCTCCTTCCCTTTATATATCACTTGTTTTCTTAGGGGCAGGTACTCTGTCTACCTCTTTCTGCAAAGAGGTACACTACAGGGCCTCAATCCTGACTTCAGGCATCTAGAGGTATGTGTACACTGCATTGTAAACCCAGGCTTAGACTCAGTTTTGAGCCCAACTCCCCCTACTGTCCACACACAATCTGTCTTCCTGGGGTCAGCAAGCACTCAGGACCCTGGTCCCAGGACCCACCTGGGGGTTGGATCCTGAGTCCTGCTGAGACTCACATCCGAGCTCTGTCATTTTGCAGTGTGGACACAGCTCAATCCACAAATCCAAGTCAGAACGTCTGCATAGTGCAATATGGATGCATTAGTACAGTTGTGAGACCCAGGTCCAGCAATTGTAAACCCAGGTTTACAATGCAGTGTGGATGCTCAAGCATGGGCTTGGAAACACCAGGTCCACAAGCACTGGTCCCACAGACCCAGGATTACAATGCAGTGTAGACATACCCTATGTGGTATTGAAATATAAAAGTAATATTTATTATATGTACCATATTTCATATTGTATGGTAGAGATGTTGTATGAGTACAGGATTGAGAACCTGATCCGGGCTGATTCTGAGGTCTTGAAACCAACTTCTGCTTTGTCTTTTTGCAAATCATTTATCTCTTTTCCTCCCCCCGCCCCATCTTTAAAATGGAGGTGTAGTCTGGGGTGCCAAAGAAATAAATGGCTAAAGTTGTGAAGCTCTTTGAAACTGTTAAGTCATCTACATAACTGCTTAGCAATAGTATTATTATTCATTTTTGATCTTCCATGCTGATGAGATAGGCTCTAATCTCAAATTTTCTGCTTCAAGTAACCTCTTCATCTTGGCTTTTTCACTGCTGAATGTGCCTCTTGGAAGTGCAAAGCAGACTCATAGGGAGAATAAGATTTGAAAATTGCCCTTTAGGTTTGAAGTGAATATACCACCATTCTATTCAGGTTGCTGTACTAACAGTCCTCCTGTTTAAATTTTTATATATGAGAATTATTATTATTTCCTTTTGCTGTAATTAAAAAACATAAAATAGAACAAATGGAACTTTGAGTGACCTATTGTTATTTTTAGTTCCTAGTCAAAATAATTTTCTGGAACCATTACTCAAGTTGTACACAAACCAAAGAATTTGAGAAAATAGCAAATAAGCCAGATCCTTATTTGATGTAGCTAAACAAAGAAGTTAATGGCACTATACAGATTTATGCCAAATGGGGCTCTGACCCAATCAATGTCTTTATATTACACTTAATCAAATGTGGAAATCTGATTGTCTGCCTTACCTAATGCTGCTTCTGGTCCTGTTTCTTCTGAGCACATCTCACCCCCCTGTCCTAATTCAACTCTTGATTGGAATGTGACCACCAGGCATTTTGAGAGCGTGCAAACTGAACTGGCAGGCAGTGGTGACTAGTTATAATTGCCCTTTCATGTTGGGCTTTTCCCATGAAAGATGGCACTTGCATACATTTCACCCTGTTTCTCTTTCTTTTCAGACCTGTATGTGGAATCAGAGGAAAAACTCTCATCATTAACCTGCCAGGCAGCAAAAAAGGGTCACAGGTAAGAAGTGTTTATATTGAGTCTACCTTTAGAGCTTGCTGTCATCCTGTAAGAAGGACTTCACATTGCTTGACATGGCAGAAAATTAGCTACACAACCTATTTTACAAAAATCCATGTATATATGTATTAATATAGCCAAAAGCAGGATCAACTGCATTACTGTCTGCAACCACAAGACTCCGCATTCTGATTCTCAGGGAGAAATAAGAGATCCAGCTCAGTCTGGTGTATGAGGAATTCATTTATTTCTTACTACCAGTTTTGGTCAGGAAAGGGGGGGGAAAAAACGGTGTAGGGTGAAGATCTTTCACTCAGCTTGGACAGTGAAACTAGCTGGTCAGTTTTCTATTTTAAGTTGTTTTCATTTCCTGATTCTAATACACTACCCCAATTATGTTACATTTTAGAGTTTCCATCACAGCAGTGAAAGATTCACATGAAAATAAGAATTTTACCCCATATTTACTATTGTTTAAGCAAAAATAAAAAATGAATATTAATAAGCTTGAAAAAGTTTTGACAATGTATAGGTGGTAATCCCAAAGAGACATTATTTCAATACATTATATTGCCCCTTTTTTAGCTTCTAAAGATTGATGTCCCATGTGTTAAACTATGGGGGAGATAGTGGCATTGTTTTTCTGTTAATTTTTATTTACTATTTCCAGTAGACCCACAATGTGCTAGGTGTTATCCAAACAATAAGAAGGCACGGTCTCTGCCCTGAGTTACTCATAATGTAAAGATAGGCAAATAAATAGACAAAGGATGATGAAAAGCTGTACAACATGTTGAGAAACAGTTATTTTAATGAATATATGAAATATGTGCAAATGATAAAGAATGAGATCACTCTGCTGAAAAATAAAGGAAAAAATATGTAGTGAAATTTCATAAAGGAGGTGTTTTTGTAACCTGATGTGCTTTCTTTGTCTTTCTGTCCCGTTCCACCCCCCCTCAATTAGTGTAGTTTAAGAAGGCAAGATCTCTAATTCTAATCTCTAGATTTCAGCAAAGGTTATTAAGACCCATGATAGAGAGGTAGACTTATGAGATGGAGGAATCTCATGAACTGAATTGAATGAGTTAGTTACAGAAGTATCAAATGAGGATTTACTCTTTTTTATGAACTGTTACTTCCCTTTTAATTTCATTAAAATAATCTTATTAAATGTCACTGGAAGGTAAAAAGAGGGTATGTGGATGTTAACATTCAGAGCTGGAAAACATGCAAGACTGCAATTTCCCTAATAATGAGAAAAGTTAAAATGCCATCATGGTCAAAAAGGTAAATGTGTAAAAATTATTCCTTCTTACTCTGTATATGTTTCCTTCATATTTTATGATTCACAACTGCCAACTTCTTGTGCAAGGAAGTGTTTATTCCTCTTAGCTTTGTAGCACAGCTACAGGAGAGGACCCTGGAGTCTATTTTAATAAATTAACCTGGAGTTTAACTAATAAATTATTTAAGCGCTGACAATGTACTTAGCTCTGACCAGGACACCAATATAAAGAGCTGTGAATTTAAGTCTCACTATCAACAGAAACAGCAGCTAAATTCCAAATGCAGAATCTTTATTACTGGTAATGACATGAGTCAGAAAAAGTACCCAGCTGGATTTTTAGATCCTGTTTAGTTTATATCCCTGACAATTAGATAAAATCAATTTTTTACTTTTAAACTCTGCTTATTTATCATGGAAGGAGAATAAATCATGAAGAGAAAATAAATAGCAGACGTCCCATGGTATTTTATATTCACTTTTCTGACTATACTGATTGTTACTTTTTGGTAGATAAATGAAAAGAAGTGTGATGTTTCAAAAGATAATTTTTTTAAGAGATTAAACTGTTAGTATAATAAAATGGCTCTAGTCATCTTTTAAGAGGAGCAATTTGTTTGGTAAACTCTAGATTGTACCAGGGTTGCCAAACCTGCAGGATTGTCCTGGAGTTTCCAGGAATTAAAGATTATGTCATGTGATGAAACTTCCAGGAATATGTCCAACCAAAATTGGCAACCCTATGTTTGCCTTAGCAATATAGTGGGGAAGAAACAAACCCTTGTACCCACAAGAAGCTGTACTTTACCAAGTACTTTGGGTTGTGGCTGTGGCTGTAATGATAGGCACACTAAATATTCCACTTGGCTTCAGAGAGCATTCAGTGTGTTTGATTGAATGCCAAAACCAGCACATTCTTCTCTGCAGTGCTTGTGTAAGGTCTGGGAGCAAAAGGAAAGATATAAGTGGTGCTGGGATGTGCTGTTCAGAGAACTTTTGTACAGTGTGCCTCAGAATCAAGATTTGTGGGAGATTTCTCCTACTTTTTGCCTCAACAAAAGAAAGAAATACAATATTTTATAACCTTTATGTTGAAATGTTCTCAGCATTAAGTTGTTAAAGATAAGGATGCAATAAAACCCAGCTTAGTTTTCAAGTTCGAGCCTCTAGGTTGGTTTCAGAAAATGTATTTAGTAGAGGACCATGCAGTGACACTTCGAATGATACAACCAAACTATTAAAGTCATGCAGTTGCTACTTACACGGTACTACAATCACACTTATGCTCAAAGATCAGTCCACTGACACCAAATGAAGTACAGCCTTATAATCTTAGAACCTAATAGTATCCTTTTGATATTAATTGGAGTTCACTGGCAATTTAGCAAAACTACTCCTTTTATAAGCAATTTATAATATTAATTAACATTAAACTGATCTTTCCCATAATTGTATTTCTACCACCTTCTTATTGGCTCTTTACATTACACAGTATTTAAAATAACATCGTCCCATATTATCAATATAGATAGCATTTTAATAAACATTCACAATTCTTAAAAACATTCATTAAAACCTTGCTTTAAACCAGTTATAGCCTAAATGCAATGAGTAAAATAACCCTGGGTCATGTCCTTGCTAACTCTTACTTTCCCATTATATTCTGTGTCTAACTTATCTTTAACTTTCTCACACTAGCAAATTCAATTTCCCATACTCCTCTACACTTAGGCCCAAAAGCTAATTTCAGCTTATTTCTTAACCTAAACCATTGTATAGGCTACAGAGGGGCAGATCACCCTGAGGTACACACTTGTGTAAATTGTCATAGGCCCACTGATGTCATCAGGCCTATGACAATTTACACTAGCAGAGATTATGATCCCTAGTGTTTTAACGTTTGCCAGTAAAAGTTCTGAATACTACAAATAATGTGGGATTTAGAACTCTCTTTTGGAACCTATTTGTCAGTACTCAAACCAAACCGGGTTTTGTTTGGTTGTTTGCTTGCTTTGTTTTCCCCAAAGCAACCTGTTTACTTTTCTAATGTGTTAGTAATTCTATGGGTACTTCCTCAAAGATTCACTGCTTTTCATTTTCAGTCAGCTTACAACTTTCTGTCCTTGTCCACCACTTAACTTCTGTTTTGCTTTTTGAGGTTTAGAGTTTATTTAAATAAAGAGAGTTGTGTGCTTTGGTATTTCTAAGGCTGTTTTATAAAAAATAATAGTTTTGGAGAAACAGTAGCAAGAGTTTTGCACTTAAAGATTATTTTTATGTTTAATGTAGTGTATCTGTATTCTCACCTAACTTACAGCACTTATACTGAGTACAGAATTAATTTTCAAAGAATTTAGAAGTAAACCTGTTAATTAGCTTGAATTGTAATTCAAATGCACCCTTTGAAACTTTTTTTAATCTTTCTGGCAAATTGATTCATGTGTAGAGTCTAGCATCTAAAGGATAGGCTACTTTTTATTTTGTTAATGTGATCATTTTTTATTTCCTGGCAATATTTATTATAACTATTTCTATCTACAACACACTGTTCATTATTGGCAACGATTTGTTGTTGAATGGATGCTTCAGAATTGGAGATTTCATTTTAAAAAGATTTGCTTCTGTATTTCTGGTTGCAAAGAAAACTTGAAAATGAGCACCAAGTATAACAAATGCAGCGTTGTCTTCTCCCCTCCACACCCTGCTCCTATGGCCCTCCTGCCACATGGCTGCTGTCCTCTGTGGCCATCCCATCACACTGGGCCCTCTGACTGGGTACTGACCAGAGGGAAACAGACTCTACTGATGTCGGCGAAGTCTTCCCCTCTCTGGCACCATTCCCCAGACCTTCGGCATCGGCCAGTGGAAGCAAGGGGTATCTCCAACCATGATCCCCGCAAGCCGACTTGTCGTTGGAGGTGGAGCCATGCACCCAGCCAAGGGGCCGATACCAGTACCTGGCCTATGTTCTGTTGGATCCCGGTGCAGGTGCCCCTCAAAGTACTTGGTCCAGTGGGCAGTGACCTATGCAGGTCCAGTGGTCTTTTTGGAATCCATGGGGTTTTCCCGAAGTACTGGGACATCTTCCAGCTGTTCATACTCGTTGGGGTCCAAGAGAAGGCCCTCTCCGCTGCACCGTCTGGCACCCAACCTGGACTCTAGTACCAAACACAGTACCGATACTCAGGATTTGGGGCTACATGTTATGGTTGGTGCAGAAGAAAAGGAGGAAGCTCTCCTGCTGGTTCAGGCTTCCTCTTCATCCCCAGACGAGGCTGTGTTGAGTGGCTCGGCGCCTCAGGATGACCTTACAGCTCACCAGGAGCTACCGAAAAGGATAGGTTCTAACCTACAGCTGGAAGTGAAGATGCTTAAAAAATCCTCCCACAGCCTGATTGACATCTTGGCCTCGGCAGCCCTCTCAAAGGTGGCCCTACCCCTCAACCAGGTTGTTATGGGTCCAGTCAGATCCCTATAGCAGATTCTGTCCTCCCTGCCCCCCACTTCAAAAAGAGCAGAGAAAAAGTACTTTGTCCTCAACAATGGGTATGAATACCTTTATTCCCATCCCCCTCCCGGGTTCCTTGTGGATGCAGCAACCCACAAAAGAGACAAACAAAGGCTGCAGGGTGTGACCCCCCAAGGTGATGGACTCAAAGAAGCTGGACCTATTTGGTAGAAAAATGTATTCTACTGGTGGATTACAGCTCCACATCTCCAACCAGCAGGCCTTGCTTGGGCAGTATGATTATAACATCTGAGACCTTGTGTCTATATTCAAGCAGTCGCTGCTCTCAGAAGTCCAGACAGGAATTCTCTGCTCAAGTGGAAGAATAAAAAACTATAGCCAAGACCTCCCTCCAGTCTGCCCTGGATGCAGCTGACACAGCTACTAGAACAATGGCATTGGCAGTATTCATGCAAAGGTGCTCTTGGCTCCAATCTTCGGGCCTTCCACAGAGGTTCAGCAGTCCATTCAGAGCCTTCCATTTGAGGGAACTTCTCTCTTCTCAGAACAGATGGACACAAAATTCCATGGCCTGAATGATTCTAAGGCCACTCTCAAGTCCCTGGGCCTCTATGCCCCAGCACCTTTGAGGAAGTACTTCAGACCTCAATAACCGGTCTACTTCTCGGCTCCGCCACTGCGCCAAGACCTGTTTAAGAAACGAATCTGGGGTTATAAGTACAGGCAACTGCCCTCTTCTGCATCAGCCCTACTACTAGGCCCACAGAGATATCTGGGAGGCCCCAAGCAGAACTTTTGAAGGGGCACCCGAGGGTGTTATATCAGTTCCCATACTGGATTCTGTCCCCCTTTTGTTTTCAGACTGACTCTCCTACTTCAGCCCTTTGTGGTCCCTCATCACCTCGGAACGTTGGGTGCTGAGAATGCAACTCGTTTGCGCCCATGAGGCATTGGAACCATTCACAAAACACCCCGTGCTAGATGGTGGCAAGGTACATAGTGGGATAACTACCCATGATGCACTGCTCTCTGCATCGATGCAAGTGCTGCTACTGTGATTGCGCACCGGCAACACGAGGAGCGTAGTGTGGACATGCAGCAGCAGTTTAATTACTGTAGTGGCTGTACATCACTGTAACTTAAGTTGATTTAATTTTGTAGTGTAGACAAAGCCTAAGAGACATGGGTATGGATGTCATGTAGCTGTCTGGCCCTTAGTCCCCATATCAATGGAACTTCTGAGAAGACAATATCAGAACATTGACACCTAGCAACCAATGATCCAGAGGGATACAGATTTCCCCACTTCTCAGCAAGGAAGTTGAGCAACATTCCCCAGCTTGAAAACAAAGGGCTGGGAGGTGCGAGGCAGGCGATAGGAGCTGGCTGTTGGAAAGAGTCAGGGCTCTCACCTGGAGTCTGACCAAGGAGGTCAGATTAAGGGCAGGGCAGTACTACAGATTTACATCAGCACAGCTGCATTGGTGTAGCTTTGCTGGGCTAACCAGAATGGGCTATGCTTTAACCTTCAGTTCTCTGTGCTAACCTAAAGACTTCCTATGCTGTGGTCCAGTTGACTAACAAACCCTACTGTTTTGACAAAGCTGTTTGAGTGTCACTGCAATTGCTTGCTGAGGTCCATTAATCCCTGAAGAGCATACAAGTCTCTACCAGGAGTCTATCTCAGTTGGACTTGCTGAACAGAGCTTACGGTGTAAAGCAGGAGTGCTGAAGGCCAAGAGGTCCAGTCTAAGGAGGCCGTGAAGCCATGTGGCTTAGCCTGGAGGACAAGTGACGGCCTGGAACACTGAAGGGGTTCCTCCTACAGACTGTACCAAAGCTTGGTCCATAGCACCAATCCTGTGGATCTGAGACAACTAGATTGTTTTAATTTTGTTAAAATATTCCTAAATACATAGGTAGTTTGTGTATATGTGTTGTGGGAATGCATCACACTTATGACTGGTATTATAGGTACAAGGGGTACAGTTACAGGGTCTCTGCAGTTATTCAATTTCTCCAACCATAGGATGGAAACTTCTTACAATCTTTTAGAAAAACATAGGACAAAGGGAGGTTTAGAGGATAGATTTTATATGGTCACTGTTAAATTATCCTGAGTTATAAGAAATTATGATGATATTAATGATAGTCTGTCATTCTACAGCCCATAGGAAAAGTCCAAGAATAAAAAGTAATGTATCTTACCATATGAAAGCATGATTATAGAAACCCCTAATGGTGTGAATAAGGATTTGAAGAATCTTTCTCTAGGTATGAAAGGAACAAAATGGGGACAGTTTGAGTCTAGGATCACTATAGGGGTAGAATAAAGGTTGTTTATGTGTTGAATGTCTGTTTAAACATGATATTTGTGATATGTGTTCTGTGGTTTGGCTAATGATTGTTCATTTTATAAACTGTTGTGGATTGGTTACTGGATGGTGTGTACAGTGGCACTTAACTGTTGACATCCTAGATTTTTATGTTTGTAATATTGGTTGGTTAATTTTAGCTGTTGCACAACGTAGTGTTCTTGTGTATGAATAATAATACTGTATAGCGCCCAATTCACCTTTGATTAAGCTATTAGATTTTCACTTGATTCTCCTCCCATCAGCAATTGGATGTTAATGTTTTTATCAGATGTCAAATCTGATCTAAACCCCAATTACTCCTTACTGACAGAGAAGTCAAATCCCTATTTTCGTCTGCAGGTAACTCTTCACTGTCATTTCTCTTCTTGTTGTACATAGGAATGTTTTCAGTTTATACTGCCAGCTCTACCTCATGCCATTGACCTTTTGCGGGATGCCATTGTAAAAGTAAAGGAAGTACATGACGAACTTGAAGACCTACCTTCACCGCCACCTCCTCTTTCTCCTCCTCCAACCACCAGCCCACACAAACAGACAGAAGACAAAGGTGTACAGTGCGAGGAAGAGGAGGAAGAGAAGAAGGATAGTGGAGTTGCCTCAACAGAGGACAGTTCTTCTTCACATATAACTGCTGCAGCCATTGCAGCTAAGGTGAGTCTAAGTCATATGCATAAGAGGCACTTAGGTTTCTATCTCAGGTACTTTCCACCAACATCCAATTGCATTTTAGGAACATGTTTGTTTTTTGGTTTTACAAACTGATGGATTTTAAATACATTGTCTAAAAATCAGTACCATCCAGCTCCACAACAATATGCGAGCCCTGTTTTGGTAGTTATCACAAACTTTGTAAGGTACCACACATATCCTGCTATTATCTTAATGCTTTTGTGGACTTTACAATACCATTTTCTGAAGTGCTAGAATTTTTTATTTTTACTTAAAAGACCTGCCCTGCCTGACTGTATTACCTCCAGTAGGTGGTACTTCATTTCCTGCTATCACAGTGTTCTGTTTAAAAGGACAGTATTGATTTCCCGAAGCTAAAATGGAAAAAAAATATGACAAGTAGGTTGTAGAATAGCTAATAATCTATCCAGGCTACTGGTATTCCCCCATATACATCTGTGTTCTGGGAGCCTAGTGATGTGGAATTCTGCTACAACAAATAGGTCTCATGACTATTTAAATTTCATTACTTTAGCCAGTTTGATTAGGCAAATGTTACTAAGACTAGGATTAGAAATTTTGGCGTATAAAAGAAAAATGACTTGCAATAATTTGTTAAAATAGTGCTTGGAAAAATTTATGATTTCAATGTGTCAAAAACAGTTAAAATACTATTTTCTCTATAATTTTGTTTTTCCAAATCAATAGTATTGTTTTAGTTGCAGCACTGTATCTTTTACCTTTGTTTCATGCATTCAGTTTATACTATTTAAGGTTTGTGTGTTGCTAGATGCTTGTGAAAGGTTATTTAAGTTCATCTACCCTACAGTTGGCTAAGCTGCTGTTTTTCAGTTGCTGTTGATCACCATATCCAGATAAGGAATTCATTGTAAGTAAATCAAAAAGACAGTATGCCACTTTTTATTTAAAACATAATAGCAGCATTCCTGCTCCCAAAAGATGAAGCTCAGGAATGAGCCATCATGTTTCCATGATGCTGCCAACCTAACATCATTTTCTCATGAACAAAAAAATCCTGATTACATATAGGTTTGCAGGAATAGAAGCAAAAGGTGATGTAAATTATCAACTGCAAGTTGCAATTTTTGTTAATATTAATTTAAATGTTATGTCTAATTAAGTCAAATAGTTCTTTTGAAATGGCCAAAGACTTACATATTTAGTGCAATTTTTTATGGGCAGAAAATACCTGAGATCTAAACTGTTTGTGCTCATATAAATTTCTAAGCACTTGGCATTTCAGTGTCCCACCTGTATTCACCCTTGTTCCCTCTCAGTCATTTTGCTTGTATAGTTTCATGTTTTCCTGTCACTGTATTCATAGCTGTTATGTATTGTACATTAGAAGCATCCATCCTACACCAGTTCTGCTGTTATCATGGCAAAAGGTGAACAGCCCATCCCGGGTCTCATCTGTTATTCCCATCACGCAGCAGGCAGTGCAGGAGAACCGGTAAGACACACCTACAAGAGGCTTTTGCATTAATAGTATCTGCAAGTATACTGCCTGCCTCCTCTCCTAGCGTGTAAAGAGGACATGTTATTTGTTTTATTCTAGCAGACATACAGTGGTGCTTTAAAAAAAAAAATAAATATATGAAAAGCCACTGAGCCTATTCTGTTAAGGACACAGAGTTTAATAAGATCTATCCTATAGCCAAAATATTTGGTTGAGGATTAAGATATTGTGGGTTGTGTCAGTGAGTATCCTCATTTGGATGCCAAAATGTTCATTGCTATGAAACTCGTGTCTGTTTCATCATCTCATATATTTAATAAATTATCCAACCTCATTAAAATAATCCCTTAAAATTATTGCTTTGGAGTCTTGGAATCTTGGTGGCTTTTTCCCCCATCAAGTTGCATTGCCTCTTTAAATACTTTTTTCATTGGTGAGTGTATCAAATTAGTGTCTCATTTGAATTAGCCATTCATATTTTGCTTGTTTATGCTTTAATCATTTATAGATTCTACTAAATTCTAATGTTTTGTGTTTAGAGTCAGGATTTCCCACAGTGTAGGGGCAAAAATTGAGGATGCAGAATAAAAAGGACTTTTATTGTAGATATTGTTGAATTTCAGTGAACAACAGGCAAAAGCGAGGAAGGACATGACATGAGAAGGCCACATTTAGGATAGTCAGCTGCTCTGACAATTTAGGTAGGAGGGCCATAGTTAAGAGTCTGGCAATATCATTTGCTGTTGTTGTTACCCCAAAAAAATTCAGACTAGATTCCAAGGTAAAAGAATGAGCTAAGATGTCATCAGAAAATTGTAATTTATCATGTTTATAGCTACAGATTAGTGAGCCCAAAGAAAACCAATTGGTTTGGAGAGACTTGGACTATCTGATCTCATCAAACAGCAAGCTGCTTTCTTATTTATTATTGGTAAAAATTCTCTGGACATTGTAACATTAGTCTTGTTGGCAGAGGCTGCACAGTGTTGCTCTTAGTTTTTCACATTTGTGTGCCTCCTCAGACAAATGATAATCCAAACCATTGATCAAATAGTCTAATGTGTCTGTATTTCAGACATGACATGTTAAAAATGTAATTTACGAAATGAGGAAAGGACTCTTTTGGAGTTAGCACAGCAGATGATGAATCCATGTCCAATATATGAACTTTTACAGGTACTGACACTCTGCTTGAAGCTACTGTAATAAGCATCTATATCATTATTATCTCCAGTGTACACTCTTCATTATTATTAAAATAATGAATTCAATGTCTCTCAGCAATACACTAACAAATTGTCATCTAAACGTAGTTCCAGGGTTTTTGGCTAGCTTGTTTTAAACTCTCATGATACCATTGTCATCCCCCCCTTAATTTGATCTTCATAGGTCAGGATCTTCATGGCTAATTTATAAGAACTTTTTTTAGTGTATATGCCTTTCGTCTTGTGTCTACAAGATGCTTCTGCTCTTCTTATTCATTTTTGGACAGTCATGACAATTGCAATCAGCAGTTTATACACTTGACTAACACCTTGCTAGTACTGTCAATCTCTCTTCAGATCCTCTTGGAGGAAAGAGAATAAGGAGCTTTTGCCTTTTTTCCCCTCTCTTGTCATCATTTGGTTCTTTGATCTCAAAATTAACAAGAGAAATTTTAAGAAGATAGGTATAAAACCACTTCCAGAAAAGGTGGTGTCAGACAGATGTCCTTCAGAATCAGAATAAATGTGTGTAATAAAATGATGGATAGTGAGATGGATGGAAAGGAGAGGAATGAAAGCAAGAAAGGATAAGGGAAAGGGGTAGGAGTTCTCCCCTAGCCAGGGGGAGAACCACTCCCCAATTAATCAGTTCACTGCCCCTTCATTTCAACTGTTCTACTCTTTCACAATTAATCAATTTTTGCTCTGCATGCCATTCCAATTGAATTTATTTCCCTTCCCTCAAAACATTTCTTCTTCAGTGAGCTTGATGTCACTCTACCACCATTTAAAATCCTTCCCACTGTTCAGCATCTCATTTTCTACTCACCTGCACCACTGCTGTTTAATTTTGTACACCCCACACATCCCCTTACCCAAGTGTTTTTTCTATACTTTCCTCATATCTTTGTACTCAAGTATTTAATTTTTGATACTCCATATATTCCTTCTTTCCCTCGCATTCCTTTGTCAATTGTTTGCTTCCTTCGCCTACTCCTTAGACTGTATTTTGGTGGAATGTTTTCAGTTAATTATATGTATTTCAGGGCAGGGGCCTTATTCTACATCTGTAAAGTATCTAGCACAATTTGGATGCCATGTAAATAATAATTAATAATTTAACATTATGTTGTGGTAGTGCCTAGAGGCCAACGAGATCAGAATCCTATTGTACTAGGTGCTGTGCAAACATAAGATTCAATGAGCTTATAGTCTAAAGACAAGACAAAGTAGGTAGATGAGACAAACACGTGGGTCAGGGTGGAGGAGACAGAGTAACAAAAATAATATCATGTAGACTCATACATTCATAAACTTTAAGGGCAGAAGGGACCATCATGATCATCTAGGCTGACCTCCTACACATCTCAAGCCACAGAATCTCACCCACCCGCTCCTGTAATAGACCCATAACCTCTGGCTGAGTTACTGAAGTCTTCAAATATTGATTTAAAGATTTCAAGTTTCAGAGAATCTTCCATTTACTGTAGCTCAAACCAGCAAGTGACCCATGCCCAACACTTCAGAGGAAGGCAAAAACCTCCCAGGGTCTCTGCCAATTTCAGTTGTGGGAGAATCCTTCCAGACACCACACGTGGTGGTCAGTTAGACCCTAAGCATATGTGCAAGACCTACCAGCCAGCCACTCGTGAAATAATTCTCTGTTGTAACTGAGAGCCTTCCCCAAATAGTGTCCCATCTCCAGCTGTTGGAGATATTTGCTAACATCAGTTGCAGATGGGCCATTGTAGGCAATCTCATTTACCATCCCTGCCATAAATTTATCAAACCCAGTCCTGAAACATGTTAGGTTTCTTGCCCTCACTATTCCCCATAGAAGGCTGTTCCAGAACTTCACTTCTGATAGTTCATCAGATTTCAAGCCTAAACTTATTGATGGCCAGTTTGTATCCATTTGTTCTTGTGCCAACATTGGCCCTTAACTTAATAACTGCTCTCCCTCTGATGTATTTAGAGAGCAATCATAGTAGCCCTCTTCTGCACCTGTTCCAGTTTGAATTCATCTTTTTTAAACATGAGAGACCAGAATTGCACACAGTATTCCAAATGAGGTCTGAGCTGTGAGTTGTATAATGGTAATAAGACTTCCCTATCTCTACTGGAAATACCCCGCCTGATCCATCATAGGATCACATTAGGCCTTTTTCATGGCTGCATCACATTTGCAGCTCATAGTCATTCTGTGACTGATCAATACACCAGGTCTTTCTCCTCCTCTGTTGCTTCCAAGTGATGTGCCCCCAGTTTATACCAAAAATTCTTGGTTTTAGTCCCTGACTTTACACTATTAAATTTCATCCCATTTTTATTATTCCAGTTTTCAAGGGCATCCAAATCTTCTTGTATGATATTCCAGCCCTCTTCTGTATTGGCAGTGCCTCCCAACTTCGTGTCATCTGCAAATTTCAGTAGCATACTCTCATTTTTTGTGCCAAGGTAGTGAATAAAAATGTTAGATAAGAATGGTCCCAAGACCAATCCCAGTCCCTGAGGAACTCCACTAGTAACCTTCCTCCAGCCTGACAGTTCATCTTTCAGTACGACCCGTTGTAGTCTCCCCTTTAACCAGGGTGCTGAGCCACCTTTCAAATATCATATTAATCACCGTGTTTTCCAATTTAACTAATAATTTCTCATGTAGAATTGTATCAAATGCCTTACTGAAATCCAGATTGATTAGATCTACTGCATTCTCTTTGTCTAGAAACTCACTTATCAAATAAAAAAGATCAAGTTGGTCTGGCACAGTTCTACCTTTTATAAAATCATTTGTATTTTATCCCAATTACTGTTTACCTCTGTGTCCTTAACTACTTTCTCTCTTTCAAAATTTGTTCTAAGATGTTGCAGACAATTGAGGTCAAACTAACAGGCCTGTCGTTTCTCAGATCCCTTTTTTCCCCCCTTTCTTAAATATAGGTACTATATTTGCAATTCTCCAGTCATAGGGTGCGACCTCTGAGTTTATGGATTCATTAAAAATTCTTGCTATTTGGTTTGTAATTTCATGTGCCAAGTTTAATATTCTTGGATGGAGATTATCCGGTCCCCCCAATTTGGTCCCATTAAGTTTCTTTGAGTTTCTCTTCCACTGCAGATGTGGTCATTTCTACTTCCATATCCTCATTCCCATTAGCTACCCTGCCACAGCCCCCAAGCTCCTCATTACTCTTATGAAAAAGTGAGGCAAGATATTTGTTTATGTGTTGGGACATGCCTAGATTATCTTTACTCTCCACCCCATCCTCAGTGGTTAGCAGTTCTACTTCTTCTTTCCTTGTTTTCTTTTTATTTATTTGGCTAAAGAAACTTTTACTATTGGTTTTAATTTCCTCTGCAAGGTCCAGCTCTGCTTGGCTTTTGGCAGTTCTCATTTTTTCTCTACACTTTCTGACCTGCAAGAGGTAGCTTTCTTTGCTGATCCATCCCTTCTTCCATTCCTTGCAGGCTTTCTGCTTTCTGTTAACCTGTTTTGAGATGCTTGTTCATCTAATTTGGTCTGCAACCCTTTCCTACAATTTTTTTCCCCTTGTTTGGGATGCAGGTTTGAAATACTTTAAGTCAAAGTTGCAGAAACTAATTCCAAGCCTCCTCCACATTCAGATCTTGAGTTCTAGTCCACTTCCCTAACTAATTCCTTTAATATTTAAGTTTTCCCTTTTGAAATCAAGGGCCCTAGTTTCAGATCTATTTTTGGTTATCCTTCCATTTAGTTTAAACTGAATTAACTCATGATCACTCAAACCAAAGGTGTCCTCTACAACCAGTTCTTCTATGAGTTCCTTGCTACTTACCAAAACTAAATCTAAAATGGCACCACCTCTTGTTCATTTTAGGACTATTTGGTGAAGAAGTTTATGAGCTACCACATCCAGAAATATCTGGGCCCTACCATTATTAGTAGTACTTATTCTCCAATCAATATCTGGGATATTAAAGTCTCCCATAATCACAAAATTTCCAATAATATTTTTCATTAAAAATAATAAAGATGTCACTATCCATATCCAAATCAAATCTTGGAAGTCTGTAGCAGCCCCCAAGTACTGTCGCAGTGGAGCCTCTGTTACCTTTCTTTCCCCAAGTGATTTTGACCAAGTTTCTATTTTATCCTTTCTATCGCTTCTAATTTCCTTATAATCTACCTCATCATTAACATACAATGCTACTCCACCACCTTTACCTCTATTTCTGTCTTTCCTGAACAGCACATATCCTTCAATATCTATATTCCTGTCATGACTACTATTCCACTGTGTTTCTATTATCTCTTTAATACCTAGTTTTACTTCCTGCACCAGTAATTCTAGTTCATCCATTTTGGTACTCAGGCTCCCTGCATTGGTGTACAGACATCTTAGTTGTTTCTGCTTGGCTTTGCCCAGATTCCTTACTTCAGGTACATTTTACTGCCAGTATTGCCTAACTTAGTTACTATCAGTGGTACTCACATTTTCGTTCCTCACGTTGTCCTTGCTACTACCTTCTATTGTTCCTTTCTCCATTACTGTGTCCTCTCCTACTTGATTTTCCTCCCGCTCAGTATTCGAATCAGGTGGGAAGATTACATGGAGCATCTTCCAGCCATCACCCCAAATTCCAAGTTTAAAGCTCTTTTAATCAGATGGGCCATCTCCCAGCCCAGATGTCTAATTTCCCTCCCTACTCAGGTGGAGTCCATCACCTAAGAACAGTTCTCTGTCCATGAATGCCTCCCAGCAGTTGATCATCCCAAAGCTGTCATTTACACCATTGCCTGAGCCATCTGTTGATTATAATCTTATCTTGCATTCGCTCTCCTCTATGGACAGGTAGAATCCCACTGCAGATCACCGGAAGATCATTTCTTTAAGCGTCTTCCCCAACCTGGTGTATTCTTCCTTGATGCATTCCAGCAGGAATCTAGCAGTGTCATTTGTTCCCATATGAAGGACAATTAGGATCCTCTTCGACTTCTGGTCCACACCCTGTATCTTAGATCCTAGCAGACAGTACACCCTTCTGTGATCCAGCCTATCTGGTGACAGGCCTGTCTGTTCTTCCTAGTAGGGAGTCTCCAGTAGCATAGACCTACCCCTGCCTGTTGGTACAATTTTCCAGCCTTCCCCCTTCTGTTCTTTCTGGCTGCAAGTCTTTTTTTCTGTTGTCATTTGCAATCTTCTGCAATTCATCCTCTATCCTCCTGGGGCTCCAAACTCTGGTGATCTCCACTGGCTCTTCCTCTCTTCTTGTAAGACTAGCTGCTCTTCTCTTCTTTTTTACTCTCATCTTCTGGTACTGCCTGCCTTTCCCCTTCCTTTTCCAACTCAGCAAACCTGCTCCTCAGCTCTATTTCTCCTTTGCTAGCCAGTCTTTTCCTCTGCCTTGTTCTCATAGTCATGTTTCCACTGGTCACTTTCCTAATCCAGCAGTCTGCTCTCAGAGTCCTCTGGTCCAGCTGGCATCTGCAAGTCTTGAGTTTTCCTTTCAGCCTTCTCTCTTCTTCTCTCCATCATCTGCCCCACTCCCCTTTGAAACTCTAGTTTCTAGCTACATCTCCATTTTCTCTTCCATCAGATCTATCAAGTGGCACTTTATGCAAATGAAGCAACTTTCAGGTACCCTGGGGCAAATTTCTGGCACTACTTTGATGGGTCTCGCGCTCTCTCTTCTTGGGGAGGGTTCAGGGCACCATTTCTCACCCCTGAACTGGGGTATTAACTGCCCCACTAGTGTCCTAGAGGAGGGGAGTGGAGAGGGAGGGACCCAGGCCTGCCCTCTACTCCGGGTCCCCCCAGGGGCCCTAGGGATAGCAGTAAACCGCTTGAACTAGCGGTTCCTTCCCCTGGACTACTTCCCTCTCCTGCCCTTCAGCTTGTGGGGCTTCCTGCCCTCCCTCTGCACAAACCAGGTGTCCCTTTACCTAGGGTCTTGGTCTTCTTAGTCCACTGCAGCACTTCTCAAACTCTCCTCTGCTTCCCTCCAAACTGCTCTCTACTCCAACACCAATCCACTCTGCTTCAACTCCTTCCCTTGTCTGATTGAAGCAGGGGGGTTTTATCAGGTGACTGGCTTCAGGTGCTCTAATTGGCTTCAGGTGCTTTCATTAATCGATAGCAAACTTTCTTCCCTCTACAGGGAATAAGGCTCCCTTCTAACACTCTCCTGCTGCCCTCTGGCCACGCTGTATCACACCCTCTCCAGAATAATGTACATCCCACAAGTGCCACATCCAGTAACTTCATTGTCTCTTCCCTTCTTCAGGGCCCTACCACTGATACTTCTGCAGCTGTCATAGCCTTCCCTCCTAAGCTCCTGTCAAAAAACCAAAAACACCCTACAAATGCAAAAACCAAAAGCAGACCAATGCATAGCCCATTCCCCAATCTTCCTTCCAGTCAAGCTCTGTTTGCTGGCTCCTGTGCCACTGCTCTTTTGTGCACAATTCTTAATTAATCAAGTCAATAATCACAACTTGCCACCTCTAAGTATTTTCAGATTGCAGTTTACTGTGTGCACCATGGAACAGGTGAGTTTTAAGGATGGAATAAAGAAAGATAAGGTGATGGTTTTTCAGATTTTTCTGGGAGCTTTTCCCACTTGTCAGAGGCAGCATGGGAGAAAGCGTGAAAGTGCTTTTCAGAGAAATGGGCAATCATGGCTGATATCACTGGCAGAGAAAAGACATAAATTTACCTTGAGATAAGATAAAAGTTGAACAAGTAGGACAGAATTAGATTATCAAGAGCTAGAAAAGTTAGGACAAGAAGTTCATGTTTGGTGCTATGGAAGAGGGAGAGCCAATGGAGGCAATTGAAATAAAGAAGCATGCAAGGAGGATTATCTTAGCAGTAGCTTAGAGATGAAGTGGTAAAAGGGGATGAAACAATTTATGGGAGATAAGGGGTCAAGGCTGGACTTTAAGATGGAAGAGACCAGGTATGTTTTATGTTGTAAGGGGAAGAACCCTGAGGAGAATGAAAAGTTGAGAAGGGTAAAGGTAGGAGTGAGAGTGGGGGTGAGGGAACTCAAGAGATGGAAGGGGATGGAGTCACTGAAGCAGGTGCAGGGTTTAGAGAAAAAACCTGTGAAGCAGTCCCAGTGTCTGTGACTGAGGCAAAGGATGAAAGAGTGATGGGGAGACGGATATAAAAAGGAGAAGGGGGCTTCTGTGTCTGGGTTTTTTTTCTTTGTAGAAACTGACAAGATTTATGCAGAGAGGGAAAGTCCTTATCTCCTTATGTTAAAGTCCTTATGGCAGCCTTTCAGTCCCTATCATGACTCGTCCCAGACTTTAACCTTCCCTCTTAAGGTTTCTTTGAGGCCGAGCTTTGAACCAAAGGGGAATATTCATAAGACTGTCACAACCCCGTTTGGATTCTTCTGTTCCACTTAATGAATATTCAGTATAATATTAAATAACTGCACACCTCTCTGGAGAATTTAAAACAAAGACCCTTTAAAAACCACACACTTATGCCCTATATATCAATATTTAAATGAATACCAAACAATTTATACTAGAGCTGTCAAGAAATTTAAAAAATTAATTGATTAAAAAAAATTAAGCGTGATTAATCGCACTGTTAACAATAATAGAATACCATTTATTTAAATATTTTTGGATTTTTTCTAAATTTTCAAATATTTATTTCAGTTACAACACAGAATACGAAGTGTACAGTGCGCACTTTATATTTTTAATTACAAATATTTGCACTGTAAAAAACAAAAAGAAATAGTATATTTCAATTCACCTAATACAAGTACTGTAGTGCAATCTCTTTATCATGAAAGTTGAACTTACAAATGTAGAATTATGTACAAAAAAACTGCATTCAAAAATAAAACTTAAAACTTTAGAACCTACAAGTCCACTCAGTCCTACTTCAGCCAATCGCTCAGACAAACAAGTTTGGTTACAATTTGCAAGAGATAATGCTGCCCATGTCTTGTTTACAATGTCACCTGAAAGTGAGAACAGGCATTTGCATGGCACTGTTGAGATTCTTAAACCTTGGGTCGAGTGCTGTATCTATCCTTAGAAATCTCACATTGGTACCTTCTTTGTGTTTTGTCAAATCTGCTGTGAAAGTGTTCTTAAAACGAACATGTGGTGGGTCATCATCCGAGACTGCTATAACATGAAATATATGGCAGAATGTGGGTAAAACAGAACAGGAGACATACAGTTCTCCCCCAAGTTCAGTCACAGATTTAATTAATGCATTATTTTAACGAGCATCATCAGCATGGAAGCATGTCCTCTGGAATGGTGGCCGAAGCATCAAGGGACAAATGAATGTTTAGCATATCTGGCATGTAAATACCTTGCAACACCGGCTACAAAAGTGCCATGCGAACGCCTGTTCTCACTTTCAGGTGACATTGTAAAGAAGAAGCAGTCAGCAGTATCTCCCGTAAATGTAAACAAACTTGTTTGTCTTAGCAATAGGCTGAACAAGAAGTAGGACTGAATGGACTTGTAGGCTCTAGTTTTACATGGTTTTGTTTTTGAGTGCAGTTATGTAACTGCAAACATCTATATTTGTAAGTTACACTTTCACAATAAAGAGATTGCACTACAGTACTTGTATGGGGAGAATTGAAAAATACTATTTCTTTTATCATTTTTAAAGTGCAAATATTTGTAATAAAAAATATAAAGTGAGCACTGTACACTTTGTATTCTGTGTTGTAATGGAAATCAATATATTTTAAAATGTAGAAAAACATCCAAAAATATTTTATAAATTTCAATTGATAGTCTATTGTTTAACAGTGCGATTAATCACGATTAATTTTTTTAATCGCAGTTAATTGTTTTTAGTTAATCGCGTGAGTTAACTGCAATTAATCGACAGCCCTACTTTCTAGTGTTTTAATCAAAATGTCATGTGGTACCAAGTCAAATGTCTTACAGAAGTCTAAGTATATTACAACAACACTTCTACCTATATCAGCCAAATTTGGAATCACAGCAAAACAAGATATCGTTAGTTTGACAAGATCTGTTTTCTATAAACCCATGTTGATTGACATTAATCAATCAAATCCCGTACCAGCTGTTCCATTATCTTGTCTGGGATCAATGTCAGGCTGATAGCACTATAACGACTTGGGTCATCTCATTTACCATTTTTGAAAATTGGCACATTAGCTTTTTTCCAGAATTTTGGGACTTCCCCAGTGTTCCAAGACTTATTGAAAATCAGCGCTCTCAGAAGCCAGCTCTTTTAAAACTCTTGGATGCAAATTATCCAGACTTGCTGATTTTAAAAATGTATGGCTTTAGTAGCTGCTAATTTACATCTTCCCATTATATTCCGTATGTAAAACTGGAATACCTTTATTTTTCAAACTCTCATATTTCACAAATATCTTGCTTAATTAATCTCAAACTTTCCCCCAAATTCTCCTTTGGCAAGAGTTCACACATGAGAAATTTCATGTGGAGAGATTTTGTTTTGATAAGATTAGTGATAGAAGGGTCACAAGTGGGATTATAAAGAAAAGATAGTTGTAATTTTAGGGCCTGACCCTGAAAGCCCTCACGGGGCATGACTTTTGTAAACTACACTTGTGAGTAAGGATTACTCATTTGAATAAAGTTTGCATGATTGGGCCCTTCATTATGGAATTGGTATAACTTCTGCTGTAATTTCTGTGACGAATGTTTTCATGTTGCCAATGGTTCCAACTGAAAATTCTTAAATATCTACTTGAGAAACGTTGAAGTTTTGGGAATTGGGATGGGTGTGTTAATATTTCATTTGATTCTGAGTCATCAATGTAATACTTCTTTGTTTTCCATTCATTTCCATAGGTTTCCTAAACCTCCCTTGCTGCAGTTTAAGCCCATTGCTTCTTGTCCTATCTTCAGAGGTTAACAACAACAATTTTTCTCCCTCCTCCTTGTAACAACCTTTTATGTACTTGAAAATGGTTATCATGTCCCTCTGTCTTCTCTTTTCCAGACTAAACAAACCCAATTTTTCCAATCTACCATCATAGGTCATGTTTTCTAGACCTTTAATTGTTTTTGTTGCTCTTCTCTGGGCTTTCTACAATTTTCCACATCTTTCCTGAAATGTGGCACCCAGCAGTGGACACAATACTCCAGTTGAGGCCCAATCAGTGTGGAGTAGAGCGGAAGAATTACTTCTCGTGTCTTGCTTATAACACTCCTGCTAATACATCCCAGAGTTATGTTTGCTTTTTTTGCAACAGTATTACACTATTGATTCATACTTAGCTTGTAGTCCACTATGACCCCCAGATCCCTTTCTGCAGTACTCCTTCCCTAGGCGGTCATTTCCCATTTTTTGTGTGTGCAACTGATTGTTTCTTCTTAAGTGGAGTACTTTGCATTTGTTCTTATTGAATTTCATCCTGTTTACTTCAACCATTTTTCCAGTTTGTCCAGATCATTTTGAATTTTAATCCTATCCTCCAAAGCACTTGCAACCCCTCCCAGTGTGGTATTGTCCACACACTTTTTAAGTGTACTCTCTGCCATTATCCAACTCATTAACACAGATACTGAACGGAACTGGACCCAGAACTGATCCCTGTGGGACCCCACTCATTATGCCTTTCCAGCATGATTGTGAACCACTGATAACTCTGGGAACGGTTTTCCAACCAGTTTTGCACTCACCTTATAGTAGCTCCATCTAGGTTGCATTTCCTTAGTTTGTCTATGAGAAGGTCATACGAGACAGTATCAAAAGCTTTTAGTAAAGTCAAGATATACCACATCTACCACTTCCCCCCTATCCACAAGGCTTGTTACCCTGTCAAAGAAAGCTCTCGGGTTGATTTGAGATGATTTGTTTGACAAATGCATGCTGACTGTTACTTATCACCTTAATGTCCATATGGTTGCTGTATGTACTATGTGCACATTTATGACAATCTGATTTTTAATTAAGAATAAAATGTATTTCCAAAAAGCATGTGTTATAGACACAAGGTCTTAAGAAAAAGTTTTTAGGATAATGAAAGGTAGTTCCTGGGCCCACTAGCCCTTATCCTGACTCAGGGTTTGAAAAACCCACTACTTCATTTTTGGCAGTAGAAAAGCTTCCCCTGACCAGTGGGTCCTCAGACATCTATTTCCAGAGAATCTGTTTTATTTGGTATTTTAGTTAGGTTTCTTGCCATATGGGCTGTGACAGTGATCTTCTGAATGTGAGCAGATGCAGAAGTGTCTCTCTCAATCTACAGACAGAGGGTTCCAATGCGTCTTTAGCTGCCTATAGCTTTCTCAAGTGCCAGCAGAATGTCCATGTCACCAATTCATAATCCTGTGTTCAGTAGTGAAACGGGCCAGAATTATCTCCATGTCACCCTGCTGACTGGGAAAGTTGCGAGCAACAGAAAAGACAGCACTCAAGCTAATCATTAGAGCATACAAATGGGGACAGCTGGGGGACTATGAGTTCAAACACACAAACTCATATACCTAACACCCAGGATACTGGGAAAGGAGGAGAATGGTAGAGATCCATAAACAACTCATCCTTGCAGCCGCAAAGTGGCTGGTGGAAGGGTAGAGTAGGAGAAAACTATTCCTGTGCAGAAGGCAGGAAAGGTGAGGAGGAACACATTCATGAAGAACTCCCTACCCTTGTGATAGTCAAGAAGATTGTCAAGAACATGGTGAGCCTGAGGAAAAGAGATCCTTCTACTTTCCAGCAGTGGAGGGTAGGAGTGGGAAGGGAAGCTTCATAGTTATCAGACACCCAGGGCTAAATTCATTCTTGCTGTGGGGTATGTGCCAGCACAGGGACTAAGCGGGGAGGCAGCTTATGCCTCCCCTATTAAGGTCCGTTGTTCAGGCTAGGACAGGCATCAAGGCTACCCAAATTGCACCCCCATTTCAGTGGCCCTTATATTCCATTTCAGGTGCAAAAACCACCAGGACAGTAAGAATACCCTGGCCAGGCCACTTGTTGTCCCCAGTCTACCTGCTTCTTCCCCTGGCCTATCCCTGCTCTGCTTCCACTTCTCCAAATTCAGATGCCCTTTATGTCAAGAAATGCTGTGAAGGGTGTATTAGTTGGTTACACTGCAGCCCCTAGTAGCCAGAAGCTCATTAAAAAGATGTCTGAGTAGGATCCAGATTGCAGCACCCTGACAAGCCCACCTCTTTCACAGCACCTGACTTCTGGCTTTGCCCCTTGTTCTCACTTGTGCCCACTACCGAAACATGTTTCATGTTGGCCTTTGGCTAGTCATTGGAAATTGAAACAGGATACTGTATTGATCTATTAGACTGTGAAACTCTCATTGAGGAGAGAAATGCAAAAATTATTTTAAAGCTCTAATGTATTGGAGCTGGTATTTCATGATCAACTCTACACCATACAGTCAGTTGTGATTGGGGAGTAAATACCACTAAATAAGGACAACTTGGCCAAATAGCCAGGCTGTCTCAGAAAAAGTAGGAGATTAAAATAATGGAGTGTGACTTTGAAGACAGCTGTATGGAAAACATTACACAGTATAGGGAGAAAAATATATATATTGTAGAACCAGCCCTCACAGCCCTTAGAACTCACTTCTCTGACTTCTGGAACTCAAAAGTCATGTTTTAGGTCTTACAAGATTATAAAAACATGAAAAAGTGAATGAATAATTTGAACTGGCAGTCCAATTATAATAGACAATTTTGTATCTCTGGTTGGTTGTATATAAGTATTACAGTGATAGGAAGATAGAAGCTTTCTGAAACTTAATATTTTAGAAGCAAGAAAATCTGTCTCTTAAATCCACCGTGTTTCCTCTTTTCCTTGGCATTGGACAGAAAACTGAGCAAAAGAGCTAGAAAGAAAACTAAAGGCTAGATTTACTTTCATAACCCAGCATACACAATTAAATAGTTAGGTTTGCTCGTAAACTGGTATAAATGAGCATAGTTCCATTTATTTCAAAGGAAGTACACTGATTTACACCAGCTAAGGATCTGGCCCTTAAATTGCAGTTAAAAAATGGCAGGCCAGACATTTGAAAACAAATGACGTATGGAAAACAAAAGACCAAGGCACAGCAGTGGGTTGGTAAAGATAACGGTGGTTGTGCTGCTGCCCTTGCTCTGTCTTTCTCTCTGGATAAATATAAGACTTCAGGTTCCAGAGCTATAAACGCAGCACCCTTCATCAGCACCAAATTCACTTAATTTTTTTTAGAACAACAACTTCACTACATGGAATAAAAAGGAAAATGTATTCAGTTCTTGACCTCTGTTCTTAGATTGTCAGAGGGATCAATTAATGCTATGTGTGGTATTGGTCTTGTGATTTGGACACCAGTCCACTAGGAACTGGATTGGGAGTCTAACTCCTTTTAGACAGGCCATGAAAGAACTATTGTGTGGTGGTAATCTTTTGGTCGTTATTGGCTTATGTTGGATTTGAACCTTAGTCTTAGAGGCAAAAAGTTCCATATGTTGTTGTCAATCCCCTGACCCTTTTAGTCCCCTCCCACATTGAATTGGTTGATTGGTTGTTTATATTGTGGTGTGTCTGAATGCAGTCGTGAATTTTTCAAGACAAATTGTGGTATGTTCTGTGCATCTGCGGTTAGAATCTGACCTTATATTTGCTGATGGATTGTTTTGGAATTACCAAAGGTGGCATTCTTGCTACCAGAACAGGATTCTGAAGAAGGCTGGGCAGAGAGAGATGGGGTATTGTAAGCAGTTTTGGATTCAGATGTAAGATTCTGAGTCATTTTTAAGTACGATATATTTTGGACTGTTAACTGCATCTCGTCCTGTTCAGATTCCAGACTCCATCATTTCTCGTGGTGTTCAGGTGCTCCCACGAGACACAGCCTCCCTCAGCACTACCCCTTCAGAATCTCCTCGTGCCCAGGCCACCTCTCGTCTCTCCACTGCGTCCTGCCCAACACCAAAAGTAAGTACAATGCCTTGCTTATCTCCTAGTGTTCGGATGTATAATCTGATTGATAGTTCCCTTCTGCTGGTGAAGGTAGGATCGCATGCAAGATTACGCTGTTGAAAATGACAAATGAATGAAAAATAGTGTTGTACATTCCTACATGTATTGTTACACAAATTACAGGGTGGGGCCAGCAATAGATTACGCAAGGTCTTGTGTAATTTTGCGGCTCCTGTATTGAACCATTGCTGTAGCTCCTATTTGCCAACAGTGAAACATATTACACATATGAAAGCACTTGTCTGTTATCTATTGCAATATTGATCATGAGTCTGAGAATGTTAAACCTTTGAAATTCTCTATTCATTCCCTGAATAGAACAGATAACCCTGCCACTGAATAACAGGATTAAACTAATAGAGTACTTTCACCCAAAGGATGTGTGCATATCTATAGCCTGGGCTGGGGCAGCTCTTTGCCCCAATATAATACTGATGAATTTAAAACACTTTCAAGCCAACTTGTTTTGCTTTATCTTGGATACTTGCTGCCTGATATTTGAAAACAACTCTAAATTGACTAGAAAGAAAGTTTTAATGCCAACCTTTTGGGATTATTATTCAATTCTTGCAGATTATTCCATGCTGATTTAATTGATTCAGGTGAACTCCATTTATATGGATTTTATATCAGACCTTCAAGACTGTAAATTGGAAGCTAAGGAAATGAACTAGTTGCAAGACCAGTAATGATCACGATTACTTTCAGCTGGAGAGTTCTCCATTTGCGTTCAGCTAGTGTTGTTTATATCACAAAATCCTCTTTTTCATGTACGTGATACCAACATGTTAATAGACTTGTAGCAAATGACAAACAGTAACATTCCTTCTCGTCTAATTGATCATGACCTTAGAGATTATTCTGCTTGCTAAAATGATAGCAAGAAAAATGAATTGGCAGACATCTGCAATCTCATTTCTTTTCTGTCAGCAATTTAGATTAACCTGTAGTCACCCAGGGAGCTGTCTCCATTTAACGTTTGACAATTTTATGAACTGCACGCCTTGACTATAATAGAATTTTGGTGGCAGCATGTGGTGGAATTCACTAAGCAGTTCATTGCTCTTAAAAAAAGATTCAGTGAAGCCTTCATCTTTGCTTGATTTTGTTTCTTGCATTTGCTTTCCGAAATAAATTGTCACTTACAGAATGGTCTCATTAAAATACAGCCTGGAAAGGTATTAAATAGGAATACCCAGGACAGGAGGAGGAATGCACAAGCCAGGAGAGGGAAACTGTGGGCCCTATACTCAGAGTTCGAGCCTTTTCAAAAGATTGTGAAGCAGGAATGTATACACACACACACACACACACAGGAGGCCAATCAGAGGTCTAAACAATATTCATTATACTATAAAGAGACTCCCAATGAAACTGAAGTAGTTAAAGCAATATATGGCAAAGGGAAGGAGCACAGTGTGCCAACTCAAACAGAATCCACACTATTGGACAGTCTTCATGAGATAAGGGGTTATACAAGGAAGCTAGAGGGAAATGCAAAGCACATGGTGTGACTGAGGATTTTCCATATGAAGTTGGTTGGAATAAGTCCCCACCAAACAAGGACCACCACTTTGTAAACTTAATTTAGCCCATGTTTAATTGTCATTTCTTATCAGAAACTCAAGTGTATTTTCAAGACAGGCTAAATCACTGAGCACCTCCTAAAACATAGGAATTGCTGTGCCAGATCAGACCACTGGTTCAATTATTCCAGTATTGTACTTCCAGCAGTAGCCAGTAGAAGCTGCTTCAGAGGAAGATTCAAGAAAACCCAGCAATAGACAGTTTGGGAATAATTTGCCCCCAGGGAAATCTTAATCCCCAATATTTAAAGGTTGGTTTAAAAGCTTGATCTTTTATTTCCCATACAAAGCTCTTGGGGTTTTTTTTATTCCTTACTGTAAAAATTCAGATTCTTGTTATCCATATAAATGTCCAGTCATCTTTTGAATCCTGCTAAATTTTCAAGAAACGGATAGCTACCAAATATAATCGAGTATATGGTTCTTTCCTCTTCCTTAGGGAATACTCATGTTTCTTGGTGTCTCTACTATTTTCATTATTTTTTCCTTTTGGAGCCTGGATTTCTAATCATGCAACATGCATGCAAATTTCGCTGGAGCTGATGTGAGAGCTCTTGACTCACCCAGGTAATGGGGTTAACTATAAATTCTAATTTGTTAGAATCTGTTTATTTTAATCTGCAAGCGTTTAACATATGTATCATTTCATATTCCTGTTTTTGAAGTTCACTTTAGATTATGGAGAATTATAAACACACATACAGGGATTGTAGTGTAAAAAAAGAGAAGACTTAGCAGAAAGCAACTCACAATCCACATAATTATACAATAACATGTTGATGGGAGTTGTGATTTAACATAGAAAACTGTTTCCCCAAGGGTATGGGGCAATAGATTTCTTTATGTACCACAGCCTCAGTAACTCTTTACTGAATCTGCTGTTTAGCAAAAGATCACGTGACCCTCTCAGTCAAGAGCCAAGCTTCAGCAATTATAGTAGCAACTATGCTGGATTAATATTTGTGCAGACTCAGAAGTGATGGGTTATGAAAGGTATGTTAGGATTATGGGGTAGGGATGTTGATAGTCTTGGTTGGTTAGGTGGGTAAGGAAAAATTTATTTTGAAAAATTCTGTAAATTGTATATGCATGTATAGCATATGGTCAGACATTTTAAAAATCAAAATACATATTTTAAAAATTAAGTTTCTCAGTTTTTGCAGTTTCTCCCACATTTTCTGAAAATTTACCTCTAATGCAGCACTAACTATAGACCCACATCAAGGCCAACCCACAACATTTTGGCACCTGAGGCAGGGGGCTCAAATGACACCCCCATGCCTCCTCTCTTGGGCCAAAACGTTGAAAGGTCTCAATTCTGCTTTCTTCCTGTTCTACTCCTCTCATGGTACTGCTCTGCTACCTACCCCAATAAAGGAGAACTAACAACTTAAAATGCCTTGTTCAAAAATTTTAACACTTAACTTTCAAACTTTTCTTGTCTGCATAGTAAACACTGGCATTTATCTGTTTGAATAATCGAAGTGGTGCTTTCCGTGCCTTCTTGCTTGCAAAGATTTGAACTGCTTCCTGAAGGTCCACAGTGTGGGCCAGCTCATGCTCTGAGATGGTTGCAAGCCGACCAGCCTCTCCTATGTCATTGTGGAGCGTAGATGTGTTTTTATTAACTTCAGCTTGGAGAAGCTGCGTTCTCCACTGGCAACTGTTACAGGAAGTGTTAGACGTATGTGCAGAGCAACAAAAGCATTTGGAAAGAGGGCCGTCATCTTATTTGTGAACGTATATTCCAGAACAGCCTTTGGAGTTGAGCCTGCTGAAATGTACCTTGAAAGGGCTTTCAGTTCCTCACCTAAATCACTTGCATCAATATTGTGCATGTCATCATGTGTCAGCACTGTCTCTAGTGCCCTGCATTGCTGGTGTAGGTCTTTTTCAGTGAGGAGTTTTGGAATATTATACAACATTCCAAATATACTGCTGTGTTCCTTGAGCTGCATGAAACATTCAACTGACTGTATTGCACAATCTAGCACCTGGTAAAGAATTCAACTTTGAATTGTTTGGAGTCTCTTATGGGATTATCCCGTGCTTTGTAATCAAAATGTCTGACTCTTGTATTCTTGAATGGGTGGGAAAATAGCTTCAGTGTGAAGTTCCTCTGCCAACTTCTGTGCACTCTTCAGAACGTTTTGAAATCCCTCATCTAACCAGTGTGACATGGTCGGGCCAGATGGCTACAGGAGAGTGATAGAAGGCAGATATATTAGCCCCAGGTTAAGTAGGTCCCTTTTCCCTGGGTAAGGTATCAGGAACTTTCTGGAAATAATTAAGGCAGTCAGGCTGATTAGAACATCTGCAGCCAATCAAGAAGCTGCTAGAATCAATTAAGACAAGCAGGCTAATGAGGGCACCTGGGTTTAAAAAGGAGCTCACTTCAGTTTGTGGTGTGCGTGCAAGGAGCTGGGAGCAAGAGGGGCAAGAAGCTGAGAGTGAGAAGGCATACTACTGGAAAACTGAGAAGTACAAGCATTATCAGACATCAGGAGGAAGGTCCTGTGGTGAGAATAAAGAAAGTGTTAGGAGGAGGCCATGGGGAAGTAGCCCAGGGAGTTGTAGCTGTCACACAGCTGTTACAGGAGCCACTGTAGACAGCTGCAATCCACAGGGCCGTGGGCTGGAACCCAGAGTAGAGGGCGGGCCTCGGTTCCCTCCATCCCCCAACTCCCTACTTGATACCGGAGGAGTTGACCTGGACTGTGGGTTCCACCAGAGGGGAAGGTCTCTGACCTGTTCCCCGATCCACTAGGTGGATCAGCAGAGACTGTGGGGATTGTTCTTCCTTTTCCCCATGGTGGCCAGCAATGAGACTAACGGAGTGAACAGCAGATTTGAGCCACAAAAGTGGCCAAACTGAGGGCTGCTGTGAACCTCTGAGACGAGCAAATCCTCCAATAAGCGCAGGACCCACCAAGGCAGAGGAGGAACTTTGTCACACTGGTAAGGCTAGGTATGACTTTGCTTTGTCCAGTTGTTCCATTGCTCCAGCTATGTCAAGGTCAACACCTTGGCATCTCTTGCTTACAACATTTCAAATAGTATGTCGTGCCACAACACTAAGCCACACAGAAATTTGAAGTTATGTATGTTTCTGGTGATTCCATTTCCCTCAGGAACTGTTTGTGGGAGAACAGTGGCAGTCATAGCATTATCCTCCATAATGGCAACTATGGCATCATCTATCTTCCCAATTTGGTGTTTCGAGTGGAGGCGATAAAGCCTATGACTTTCCCATCGTGTGGCACTCAGTGGTTTCAGTGTCAGAGAGGATGTTCCCAGATGTTGCTTCAAAATTTGCCATCGATGAGTTGATGCAGAGAAAAATGCATAGATGCTTTGAATTACATTTAAAAATTCAGCAGCCTCACTAGAAGCTGATGCTGCATCACTGACCACCAAGTTCAATGATTAAGAACTGCATGGGACAAAAAAAGCTTGAGGGTTTCTCTCGGATCCGTGTCTGCACTCCTCTGTTCTTTCCTCTCATGTTGGCACCATTATCATAGCCCTGACCTCTCATGTCAGCTATCGCAATTGCCGTGTCTTCCAGCTTTTTAAGAAGCACATTTGTCATACCAGCTCCTGTAGTATCATTAATGTCAATAAATTCTAGAAAATGCTCTCTGACAGTCACCATTGCAGGGACATTTGCACTAGGTTCTATTGTTGTTACAAAATGCACCATTCAAGTCATTTGTTCCGTATGGCTGATGTCAGGTGTGCAGTCCAGACTAACAGAGGAATATCTTGCTGATTACAGATCTGCCACAATCTGCTGTTTGACTTTTGTTGCCAGTAACTGTATGATCTCATTTTGAATTGTTTTTCCAAGGTAGTGGTGTGTGTACATTTCTTGGGTGGTGACTCTTCTTAGATGCTCCTAGAGTACAGCATCAAACTCAGCCATCAGCGCCACAATTTTAAGGAAGTTTCCATTGTTTGGCACATACAGCTGATTTGAAGTGCCACGCAGTGCTAGGTTTTGGGTTGCAAGCATTCTCACAATGGCAATGAGCCTTTTCAGAACATTTTGCCAATAAAGAGACTCTGATGTAATCTTCTCTTGATGCTGATCATCTATGGTGCCCTTTAACCTTAGTCTCATCTCAAGCTCTTTCCACCTATGGAATGCTCTCTAGTGATTTGCTGCCTTCTCATGGCATGCCAGATTTCTAGCCAGATTTTTCCAGTCCTTTGTTCCTGTAGAACCCAATGTGGCTGGAACATTAGACTGGAAGAGTTTGCAACAAAAACAGTATGCAGCATTCTGGGTTTTTGAGTACATAAGCCATGGCCTCTCTACTTTGTCACCATTGGGGATTTCACGCCAGTAATGTGTTGGATGGACACTTCTATTTTCATTGTCTTTGGGGAACATGAAGTTTTTCACTTGCTGTGGCCCATGCAGTACAAGGAAGTCCCTCAGGATACTGCTCAAGTGGGTCCACAGTCCTGGATCATCTAGACTTAAGGAACTAAACTCAGCAGTAGCTGTTTCTTGCTCCTCCACCACACTCTTCTCTGATCTACACTTTTCTTCAGGAATGTGCATGGTTACATCCATTTGAGATGGAGATATGGATGCTGCAGTAGCTGCCAGGTCACCTGCACTCTGACTAACTGGAATATCAGGCATCTCCTCACCCCTCACATCCTCACTGGGGCTGGAAGGCTCACCGTGAACATTTGTGTCTATGTATCTCAGGAGAGCTCCTTCCTGCTTAGATAGAAAGCAAAGGAAGCTTTTCTTTCTTTTTCTGAATGCTGCCCCAGAGGGGTGTTTTCTTCTTCCACTCATGACTCCTGTTCTGTGCCAGCTATAGTGGCTCTCACTCAGTTGAAGGGGACAGATAAGCAGACTGATAGCAGGGCCTGAGTGAGGGAAGATATCAGCGTCTTAGGGTCCTAACTGGCTCCTACTACTTCAGTTGACTGCCTGTTCTCCTCAAGTGGGTTCAGGGAAGCAACAGGAAACAGGAAGCTCCCTGAGAAGCTGGTGTTAATGAGTCCAGGCTCCTGGGGGTGCTAGAGAGGTACATAAGAGGCTGCTCCTCCTCTCTCTCCCTGCAGCTTTCTGTTATTCCTTCTCACCTTTTCTCCTGCCTGCCAGTTATGTCTGTTGTGCCCTCCTTCCTCCAGCACAGCACTCCACGATCTCCGTGCATCTAGATCAGAGAGAATATATACGCACCACCAGCAGACAATTTTCTACACTCTGGGTCCTAGTGTCACCTCCCCCCGCCCCCACAGTCTGGCACCTGAGGCAGCCTCCTCAGCTCACCTCATGGTAAGGCCAGCCCTGCTCCACATATGTATTTAGAATCAGTCATCAAAAGCTCCATTGCTTCCCTAAGTTATCCCTAAGTTTTGGCCCTGTGTTAGTCTAGTTCTTGGTGGTTAATGAAGCTGGATTTTCACTGAGACTGCAGGAGTAGGGTGATCAGCCTGTAATCAGTCAAGTCCCCCCAAAAGCTCCTTTGGTTGCTCTGATAAGGTTTTAGTGTGTCTCTGTAGAATCCCTTGTGTAAAATGCAAACTGTGTTTTGAACAAAGCCCTCTTTGGGCTCAGTGCAAATGTCAACGTATTTATAGTAGTTGGTTGCAGATGTGGAGACATTTCTAAGAGTTTCACCAAAAAAACATTGGCAAACTGAGGTACCAATCCTCTTTTTTCAGTCAGCCAACCAGAAACCTCATTGTGGTGCAGAAGAATTTTTGAACTGTTTCAGTGTGTGCTTTAAGCCTGTGTTAAGTATTACTTCTTAGTTCATGAGGTTTAAATTGTGTTCTGAATATCCATATCTTAAAAGTTAACGATAATACCTAAGCAGTTCTTTTAAGTTTTCCATATCACTTTCACTGGCTGAGCAAATCACAAGATCTCCTTATAATAATCTCTATATTCTTGGATGGCATTTTGACCAATTTAGATGCAATATCCTTTTCATATAAAGAAGCAATACCATTAAGTACGAATGCATTTTTCCCTATGAGACTGCTTGTAGCCTTTATTAAGTAATTTCTTTTGTTTGACATTTAATTCAAGATGATTGGTTAATGTTGGGTTTTTCCTCTGTTTCTTCATCTGCAGCATCTCGTAGATTCTAATTTGCCATCTACTATCTCAAAGAGCATATCAAGGGCAAATGCTTAAATCATTTCCTTAAACTGCTAATTTTATAGCACAGAGTTTTATGCTGTTACCAGTAAAGAAAATTGCAACTTTTCTTTTCAAGTTCAAATCTTTCCCTTTCATTTTTTCTAATGGCACAATCAGTATTTCATTTTTTGCCATTTTTATATGTCAGAGACACAAAGTAGATGTTGAAGAACTGCAAGACGACTAGGGACAGGGTTTTAAATTATTATCATGAATGCATTCCAGCAACAACAATGGTATCAAACATCTTACTTACGGGATCGTCAAATTCATCAATTTTTTGCTCTTGCACGTCAATAAAAAAAGTTTCATTCAATGGCACATATAGTCATTAAAAATCCAAAGAACCCAGTTTTCTGCACTTTTTGAGATGAGTACATTTTTGCTATCTTGCTTCCCTCTTGACAATTTTTACATTTTATTTTTTAAAAATGTATCTGTTTTCTTTACTTCGCTCCCTTCTTTTCTTGTTGCTTACCCTGTCCTTCATCTTTAGGACCTTGAATCAGATATATTTGTATGCTGATGTTAGGTAATGTGTTCACTCCAGTTTGGAGTAGTCAGCAGCAACTTTCACTTTTACTAGGTATAACAAGAAAGAACAAATCAGTGAATTCACCACTTTGAAAGGTAAGATGAGGAAGCCAGCTTTGGATGGAGCCCCATTATCATGCCCTGTTAATCTTCCAGAAGTGTTTAGATTCCAGATAATCCAGTCTGTACACAGTTCACAGCTTCACCCATTCCCTCTCTTTAGCATCTAAGGACAATTGCTTCTGCCAACTAACTACATCATCGCTACCCATTCCCCTTCCTCTCAAGGTTTCTAGACGGTTCTGTAACTTTATTGACTTTTAGTAGGCTTAATAAGAATTGTTTTCCTTATCACTTTTCTTTTCTGTCACTTTTCAGGATAATTAAAGTTTATATTCCCTGAGTAAAGGTAGAGAGACCATATTTCCAGTGTAAAAAAATTTCAAATATGTATGTGCAGCAGACTGCGGCAGGACCCCGTTGGCTCCTGTCTCTGCTAGGTCCATGAAGTCACTCGGAGACTCTGGGGTTAGTAACCACAGGTGCAGATTATTCACAGCCTTGTTCCCACCACCGTTTCACCATCTGCAGGCGGGAGGGAGGGAAGAGCTACCTCCCAGCTTCCACTCCCTGCCTTTTCCCTTTCTTTCTGCTCTTCCTCAGCTTCCTTCTCCTGAGGCTTTTATACAGCCCAAGGCTAATTAGGCAGTAGCTGTCTCTGCCTCCCCAATTATGGCCAGGTTATCTCCAGCCAGCTCTAATCTATCCCCCTAAATGGGAGCTGGCATGACAGAGGGGTGAAACAGCAACCCTTTTCCCAGCACTCTGTCACAGTATGTAATGTTTGTGTAAATGCTTCAGAAAAAATGGAAAACTCTTACCCACCCTCACTAAAAAAACAAAACAAAAAAAAACACCAGCGTGGTTTATTTCTGGAATAAAAATTCTGTTTTGGGTTTTTCAACCATGACGACTCATTGCTTCCTCTGCAATATGGTCATGTGAACACCAAATAAAGTGAGATTATAGAATCATAGAATATCAGGGTTGGAAGGGACCTCAGGAGGTCATCTAGTCCAACCCCCTGCTCAAAGCAGGACCAATCCCCAACTAAATCATCCCAGCCAGGGCTTTGTCAAGCCTGACCTTGAAAACCTCTAAGGAAGGAGATTCCACCACCTCCCTAGGTAACGCATTCCAGTGTTTCACCACCCTCCTAGTGAAAAAGTTTTCTTAACATCCAACCTAAACCTCCCCCACTGCAACTTGAGACCATTACTCCTTGTTCTATCATCTGATACCACTGAGAACAGTCTAGATCCATCCTCTTTGGAACCCCCTTTCAGGTAGTTGAAAGCAGCTATCAAATCCTCCCTCATTCTTCTCTTCCGCAGACTAAACAATCCCAGTTCCCTCAGCCTCTCCTCATAAGTCATGTGCTCCAGCCCCCTAATCATTTTTGTTGCCCTCCTCTGGACACTTTCCAATTTTTCCACATCCTTCTTGTAGTGTGGGGCCCAAAACTGGCCACAGTACTCCAGATGAGGCCTCACCAATGTCGAATAAATACAGGGGAATGATCATGTCCCTCAGTCAGATGGCAATGCCCCTACTTATTGGCCTTCTTGGCACCAAGGGCACACTGTTGACTCATATCCAGCTTCTCATCCACTGTAACCCCTACGTCCTTTTCTGCAGAACTGCTGCCTAGCCATTTGGTCCCTAGTCTGTAGCAGTGCATGGGATTCTTCCGTCCTAAGCAATGTTCCCTCTAATTTTTGACAGGCCGTGTGCGCAAAAAATTTCTTGTGTGCAAATTGTTTTGCTTCTGTGCAAATTTTTGTGCGCATGGTGTTTTGCCATGTGCACAGGGTTTAGGATCTGTGTGCGCACAGCTTAGAGGGAACAGTGGTCCTAAGTGCAGGACTCTGCACTTGTCCTTGTTGAACCTTATCAGATTTCTTTTGGCCCAATCCTCTAATTTGTCTCGGTCCCTCTGTATCCTATCCCTACCCTCCAGCATATCTACAAACTTGCTGAGGGTGCAATCCACACCATCCTCCAGATCATTAATGATAGTACTTAAGTTACAATCTGGCCCTTAATGTCAGTTATTCCTTATAGTGACATGAGTTTTAAATTAAACCAATTGTGATTGTTTTCAGTCCCAACCCAGGGCCCTGTTGCTAGTAGGGGTACCCGTCACCAGCTTGGCAGGGATCCTGCCGAAACATGCCAAGCTAGTCTCCAGTTATACAACCAACTCCCCACAGAGTTTCCCAGGGTCACTTCCTACCTGTTTCTCCGGGGCTTGCCATCTCAGAGTTCTCAGTTTCTCTTCACTCTGTGGTTTCCCAAGCCTGGGGGTCCTGGGTCATCACCGTCTGGCTGGCCTCCACATCCGGAGTGCAGGCAGACTTTCCAAAGGAGCATGCAGCATACCTCCTTCCTCCACAGCAGTCAGCCCAGACTGAGCTGAGCTGTTTCCTTTTATAGCCTGGTTGCAGCTGGAGCATGCCCAGCAGAGCTGTGGGGGCGGGGCCTCCTCAGCCCAAAGAGAAGAATTAACCCTTGCAGAACCAGTGCGGGGCTGCTACACCCCGTCACACAATGCAACAACTAGGCAGCAGGGCAGTACTAGAAGTTTCTTTTTGGAGGTTCTTAACTAAGCTCCTGGGAGAAGTCCTGCTTTGTATCCCTCCAGGTTTCATTCTATTTTATTCTATTTGTACTTCCCTCATTACCATGTTTTCAGTACCTACAGGGAATGAGCAACTCTGACAGATTGGATCAGCTCCAGGCAGTTGACTCCATGGGAGAGGAATCTCATCCTTCAAGTTTTCACAAGCATTTGCCGCAATTTAAGGTATCTTGCAATAGACTAGCTGTCCTCAGTGGTGACTCCTTAATTTCCCTTGTTGAATGTTTTGGCTTTTCTTCTAAAATGTTCAAGACCAGCCTTAAAATCTTTGCTTTCCCATTTCTGCAATCATGCAACAATAAGAGAGCGGGATTCTGGTTGGAATTTTTTTTTATTCTTGCAAAGACCTTTTAGTCATCATTTTAGCCTTCACTAGGGTTAGTCCTTTGTTTCACAGGTGTGAACAGGGCTATGCTTTGAGTTTGAGAACACCTTGAAATTGCTGTCTTCTAATGTAGTATTTTTAGTTGCTAACACTTCTGCTAAATGAGTAGATCAGTAATGAGAGAACTCAGTTTTTCTCCCCTCTGCTTCAGGTTTCTCCCTCCTCCCCCAAGAAGATAGTTTTTGATCTTCCACCAGACTTCATCCCAATGGTAAATACGGAATTTCATATCAGTTAGCTCATTGTTTTTCCACCCATTGTGTTAATCTGGTTTTCTCCCAGGACATGTTGGATGTTAGATGTTTACATGTGTTCTGAAATGTTATGTACCTCTTTCACAAGAGTTTGAGCCACACAGTTATGTTCACAAGGGCAAAGCTGCCACAATGGGCCAGAGAATTTATTTCAGTAGCAGCTCAGTCAGTCATGCCACTTCTCCAGAGGAGTCTCCACTTTCTGGGCAGTAAGGGCTTAGTCATTCATATTTGAAGTGTGCAAGGCAGCAACTTATTTTTCCCCTCACAAGTTTATATGGCATTACTATACTAACTTGATTTCACTGCATCTTGGGATACTTCCTTAGGTCTTACATTCCTTAAGTGGCAAAATAATATAAGCCCTTCTTCCCTGGGTATTTCTTATTACATTCACTGACCATCCTACTGTGTCCAAGATAGGATATGGGAAGAAGGGAAGTATGACTAAGAATTAATTGACAATTTTATTTGTCATAGGCCCCTCTTCACAAATATATTGTCATCTTGCTTTCTGGTAGATTAAGCCATTAACACTATGGTTTGTAATGTCTCTGTAGTAAGAGGGAGAAGAGAACTACATCAAAAAGAAGTGCTGCTGAATAATTTTCTCATATAAAAACTCAACCTTTCCTGTCAATACTCGCTTTGATGGCTATGTAAAAAAACAAAAGGGTTTTCTGACTGCAGAGAGTGAATAGTGTAAAGTAAAAGCACAAAGAAATATGAACTGAATTCCTTGTGAAAATGATGAGTGCTTTGGAAGATGCTCAGCCTTGCTGAGACTTCCAAAGTGCAACAGCTAAATTATGGCTTTGTTTCTTGAATATGGTCCCTAGTAGGTAATATTCACAACTAACAAGAACATTGTGGCCAGTTTGTACCAACATTGCACTTTTATTTTATGCTGGTGACATTTTCAGAAAGTGCCACTAAGAATGTGAGAAGTTAGGTGTTGCCAAGAGAAGGAAGAATGAAAAAGCATCAAAAATCAGTATCATGCTATAGTAAAATTAAGATATTTGTAAACCTGCACACACACTCAAAATATTTGTTACTAAGGAGAACTCAGAGCATCATTGTATTCTTCCCTTGGTTCTCCTGGATTATTTTTGTTTATTCATGAATGATGGTTTCTAGAAAAAACACCAAAAAACCCAACATTTTGCCTCTGCCTGCTGAATTATAGTAAGTCCACATGCCCTCTACAAGAGGCCTGTCCTTCCTGATGTGCTTCATATTCTTAGCCCTCAGTAGCTATAAATCATGGCATGTAACAGCAGCTACCCTGACCCTGATCTAATCTTAGTCATCAGTACAAGCATGTGGTTCATTTGGCTGTGGTTTTGGCTCATCAGTGATACAAGAATCCTCCACATCACCTGCTGCTGGGAAACTGCATGACTTCAGTCAGTGTTGCCTTCATTTTCTTCTCCAGTCTACACAATGCACCTGATTCTCATGTACACTGGTCTAGCAATGTGAAATAGTTGTAAAGCAGGTGTAAATGATGTTTGCATCCATTTTAAAGTGTATTTATACTGCCAAAGTGATATTAAGGGATGTGAACAAGAATTAATTTGGCCCAGTGTTCTTGAGATGTCAGGCTGCAAAGGTACCGAACCTGTAATACACCATATTAACCATACCTCACTGAAGTAACATTGACAAGTCCTTCAGTAATAACCCCCTTTTAAGGATTTACGGTAATTTTTGAAGTTATTCTTCAAAAAGGAGAAGTCCTTTGCAGGCAAATGGAATTCAGGAATAATGCAGGCTAGATGACATAGAAGACATTCTTTATTCCAGTCATCTAAAGGCAAGTTTAGAGAGCCTAGATATCCTCCTTCCTGGCTGAGACAATAATCTGATAAGAAAGTCCTTGAGAGACCAGAGCACCTACCTATAGGCACACCTATCTATTCATAAACAAAAAGAGGATGCCTCCATTTCTTCACTGCATGGGTCAACATAGCCTTGAATTGCTGAGTTCTGGACTACATAGCATCCTTTCTAGATAGAATTGTTTTCCAAACCCTACAGCAGAGTCTTAGTTCAATCTGGAGCTCTTTAAGCATCAAGGGGTTCAGGATACTCTCAACCATCTTATAAATAACCCATCATCCCAGTTACCAGAGGATCATAGTGGATAGGGAATACGCACCATCTGCTTCACGGCCTTCAAAAATAGAGTTGTGTGTTCAGTCCTGGCTTTCAAGATGGAGCTATTTAAATTGATTATTCAGGCAGTGTACTTGAGAGAGTATTCACTGGGTCTCTCTAATATTGATACACATCCCAGTTCTGACATCCGTTAATTCACAATACTGAAACAATACCTCATTTGGTGTGCAGAGCACCCAGAACATTCTCAAAAGTGATGGTTGTCCTAGCAGCAGCAGATTTTTGTTTGAGAGCGCCAAAACTGAAATTCAGATAAAGTAAGCCTTTTCCCAGGTGGGCATGTTCCTAGAGATATATAGCTAATTTTTCATTGGTTCCACTGCAGAAGCGCATGTACCTAGAAGACTAATTCAGTAAAGTAGCAGACAGCATCTACTTGATGCAGGACAGATGAGGAAAAGCAACAATATCAAACACAGCCACTGCTTTACTTATCACTGGTCTGGATGTAGGATTATGTACAAATTCTAGGCTCTGTGGCAAGTATAGCAGTAGTCTTCTGGGTCTACTTCCACTTGAGGCCATTGCAGCGCTTTCTTCACTGCAGTGAAAACTAGAGTGAAAGGACTTCAAGAAACTGTTTCAGCTATCAACTTGCTGCTGATCAGAATGGCACTGCAACAGGAGTCTATTGAAAGAATGCCTCTTACACCCTATCAATGGTTAACCTGGCTACAAATGCCAGTCTATCAAGATGGGGCTAGCTTATGATCCAAGAGCCTATTGCACATGAATGAGGATCCTTCTTACTTCAATCTTGTGGCATGCCTATTAAAAGTACCTCTCAGACAAGATGAAATCTACCCTTTTGTAGTGAAAAAATTGGTCTACTTTAATATGTATATGAAAATATAGAAAACATTCTCAGTCTGGTGTGACATCAGAAACAACCAAATCCATGGTAGTCATACTGGCTATCCTGAAGTAACTAAAAGAAAGCTGAACCTGGAAATGGATGCCTGCTTATGAGAATAATTTGTTGGAATGTTTAAACAGTGGCAGTTGCAGAATTCAGAGTTTATATAAACCCTATACCTCCCCGTGTACATCTAGACAGCTCTAGCTTCTTCATGGTCATTGAGCAACTGAGACACCTGATAACAGAAAATGGACCACTTGGAGACTTCAACCTAGTGCTGAATACCCTCACAGACTATCATTCAAATCAATTCTGACTCCTTTCTAGGAAGTATGATTCCTTTCTATCAAAGTTTTGTTCTTCGTAGCTCAGACAAGCTTGAGAACTCTCTCCACTTCAGTAAGTTAGGGCTCAGAATCATACCATACTTTTCTGCTAAAGGTCAACTCCATGATTCATCTAAACCGGGGCATAGCCATAACATCTTTTTGCCCATCTAAAGAAGACAGACTGCATCACCCAAATATTTCCAGTGCTTTCAGGATTTATCTCGAGAGATACCATTCTCCTCCTTCCTTGACAGGTTTTGAGAAGGAATTTACAAAGTCACTGAATGTTTTCTCTTTTGCTATAAGAGAAATTACATTCTGCTATCAAATTTCTATCCATTAGTTATTGGTTGGAAGAAGGGAGGAGAACAAATGTTCTGCTGTATCTGTACTGGTTCATTTATTCCTCTGGTGTGGTTCCTCTGTGCTGACATACAATAAAAGGATGCAATTTTCTCTGTTCCCCACTTCCTTCCTACTGCAAGCTAACGTCTATCCTTCCTGAAGTAAGTCATTGAATACTCAGAACTTCAAGCTCACCATACAAACATAGTTTGTGTTTTGAAAAACCTAATTGCCAATCTGAAGTCTGATTTTCTACATATCAAATTCCATTTGTAAAAATAGCTTTACTGACAAGACATGCTGAGCCAAAATTATCTGTAATTGTAACAGAGCTTTTAATTTTAAAAAAGGCAGAAACTGTCTTGAGTGCATTATTTACTTAAATGTGAATTATCCTTTTTAGTAAGCAATACATAAAGGGTCTTTTTTGGCTTTCAACTTATATACTACCTTATGCCAGCTAGCATTAACCAGAAGCCTATGATATCCTCAGGAAATGCTAGTAATCTGAAGTCTCATCCTTCCACAGTATCTTGTAATTATGCCAAATATAATAAGTGACAGCATTGGGGAAGGGAGAACTTTTATGGAAACAAACAAAAATTCTGTGAAATAGCAGCAATGTCCACAATAGGGATGATTTAAACTACAATGTAACGTCTTTCATACTGCTATTTTTATGGGTCTGTGCATATATGTTTTAGGAAGTGATTCCCATTACACTTTAGGTTTTCATGTCTGATACCTAGAATCCCCTCATCACCTTAACAATGATCTTACATACTCAGCCATGATTCCTCACTGCTGCCCTTTTGTCAGCTGTGTGCACTCCACACACCCATCATGGAGGTTTTGGCTACTCTGGGTAATTGGGAACCAGGGACACTGATAGAGACTAATACCTAATCCGGTAAACTGGTACATTCACCCAAAAAAGGTTGGGAGACACTATTGTAGTCCATGACATACCAGAGCTCACTTGTATTATTAAATCATAATGAACAATAAGCACTGTCTTTCATTAACTGGCAAAGCAGAAAACTAAGGTAATGGAAAGGGCTACTAGGTTGTCTGGAATCATAACAAACAGTTTAAGGTTCTCTAGTCTGCCTTACTTATAAATGACTGTTTGCTTTCTAAATAAAGTTCTCCACTCAATTAAATATAGCTCCTACATAGAAATTTTCCCACTCTTCTAGTCCCCTTCTGGTTTTCCCCACTTCAGTGACAAACCGACCACTTTTTCATTCACTTAACATGTGCGTAACATTTCTCCAACTCTTTGTATTGCAGGCAAGCAATGGCTGTTTGACATTATCTGTGTGAAGTGATATGACTGCATCTAAAGACATCCTTATTTAGAGTTGCCACTTTCTGTTAAACACTGCTCCCATACTAGGTCCCCACTGTAGTTATGTGCTAGATAGAGCAGGGGTCGGCAACCTTTCAGAAGTGGTGTGCCGAGTCTTCATTTATTCACTCTAATTTAAGGTTTTGCGTGCCAGTAATACATTTTAACGTTTTTAGAAGGTCTCTTTCTATAAGTCTGTAATATATAACTAAACTGTTGTTGTATGTAAAGTAAATAAGATTTTTAAAATGTTTAAGAAGCTTCAATTAAATTAAAATGCAGATCTTATCTGTTTAGTGTGATCCTTGCCCTTGCCTTTCCTTACTGAGTTTTCCAATGTCTGGCACGTATTTGGATACTTTAAGCTGCATGCAGGCTTCTGAGTGATCAGTTGTTAACCGACTCTCAGAGGGACAGAGGACAGATTTCATGTGTGAAAATACCTGTTCACACAGATATGTGGATCCAAATGCTGAAAGCATTGCAAACGCAATTTTCTTCAAACAGTTAAATTTCACTGGCAGGGATGTCCAGCAGGTCAGAATAATCTCCATGATCTCTCTCGGTAACTTCAAGTGCACTCCTCAGATCTCCAAACTTTGATGCCCACAATTCTGAGCTTTTTAACTGAATGAGCTGCATTTTGAAATCTTCAGCACCCATCCACTGAAATACAGACATATCCAAGTTGCTTTCATTGAACTTTTCAGGTTTAATTAGAAAAGAAAGCATTGTGCCAAATCGCTTGAAATCTGTCAGAAAATTCTGATTCCAGTTCTTGCATGTACATTCTAATCTCAAAGTCAAACGCAGTGCGCTGTTCCATGTGGCATGATAGTGATGTAAGCAGCAAATCAGGACTTAAAAATCCTAGTACAGTGGCGCTGGAACAATTTTTAATGTGGGGGTTCTGAGCTGTGCCCCTTCTTGCCCCTGTCTGCACCCCTCACTGCCCCAGTGGGCCTCAGCTGGGGGCTGCTGCAGAGCCCTGGGACAGTGGCCGGGACCCCAGGCCTGCAGCAGAGTCCCCCAGACAGGTGGCCAGGGCTGGCAGATGGAACCCTGGCTGGCAGGGGGCCGGTGGCCAGTACCTCAGGCCAGCAATGGAGCCCCCAGGACTGGTGGCCGGGACCTGGCAGCAGGCTGAGTGGGACTGGCAGATGGAACCCCAGCTGGCAGGGGGCCAGCGACTGGTACCTCAGGCTAGCAGCAGAGCCCCCAGAACCGGTGGCCAGGACGCAGGCAGTGGAAGTGCCCCTGAAAATCAGCTCACGTGCTGCCTTTGGCACACATGCCATAGGTTGCCTACCCCTGTGCTAGAGCTACAGAGAATTGACCTGTTCTGAACACCAGCTGTCAGTCTAACCAGCTTTATATGACTGATCCTAGAAGACATTTTCTAAGAAAATAGCTATTTGAGTTCACCGACATTTTGTTCCTTCAAACTTGACCGAAACCAAATGAACCATGAGATAACTCTGATGCTGTTATGTCAGCCATGTATTAATACGGATGTAATTCCAAAAATGTACAGCGATGAGGGCATTATCTCATTCACAGGTACCACAGGGTAAATATGGGCATGATTATGTATTTAGCATATTACATTAATGTTAATGTAAATGAGATGGCTAAATCACCTTGTATATACCTTGAAAATGTGCTCTTAACTGTCTGAAGTTAACTTTGTTATAGTGTTGGTTGTTTGGGGTGAGGTGGTATTAAACCAAATGTATGTAATTTATATTTATTTAATTTTTAAACATCAAAAATGAAGATTATCCCCTCAGACTAGTTGTTCCTGAAACCCCTGGTTTGAATAAGATGAAATCACATTTACTCAATGGTGCACTTCAGCAGTACACAAGTCTGTCTGTTTGGAAGAAAAAATAAAGGCTTATTTATCTGTTTCTGATCCGATTACAATATTTCATGACAAGAATTTCTCTATTTCAGGCACTAATTGTGACACTAACAGTTCTCAGTCTATTAAAAATTGTGCCACCCAGGAGATCCAAATTTAGAACCCTTTCTTTCCTAATAAAGGGCAACTGAGTTTCCCAGAAGGAAGGCTCAAGATCTGAACCCAGCTCATTTTTTCTAGGTTAATAGCCTTTTTTAATGACATTTTTGTGAAAAACTTGTGTATTTCAATTTTTTTTGTTTTTCACAATTTTTTGACATGTTTAGCCAAAAATTTTATAAAAAATATCAAAACCTGAATTTTGAATGGCAATACATTAAGCTCATGTGGGTACAGGAATTAACTTTGCAGGACAGATAAATGAATAGTTTTTTTTTTCTTCTTTTATTTCTACTTAGCAAACTGATGTGGGAAATAGGTATTTAAGAACAGCAGCAGGAATAGATGATTTTTGAGATTTTAAACCCTTTGGTGCATGGATTTTCTTTTTGCTATGCATACAATGCCTGCCACAATGGGGATTCGGTCCCTAATAGACGCTCCTAGGTGCTATTGCAATATATATTATAAATAGTAATGTGTCACAAAATTTTTAAACATTAAGAACAAGAAATCTTTAAGGATGGGGAGAATCAAAGGTGTAAGTTCCTTTTTTTTTTTTTTTTTTAATGTCCAAGTCATTAGTGGCTGTCAAGACAACAATGTTGGGTTGGGTTTTTTAAATTTATATTCCATCTGTATTTTCTTATACTTTTTCTATTTTTTTTCCTTTTCACTTTATAGCTTCCTCTTTCATTTAGACCTAACTCACTGTGGGAAAAACTTTCCTTAATTACATCTGAGATTTTTCATTACATTTTGTTTGTGATAAAAGGTACTATTGTCATGTGCAGTGGTAGAATTCTTATTTTGTTCTTATGCTAAAACATCATCTTTTTGATTGAAATGACTGTTAGCTGTAGGTGAGACAACTGTGTAAATGCTCATTTCTGCAGGCACAACGGAAATAAATCTAGATCCGCCCATGCTAACTAATACAATCATGTCATTGTAACTGCTCTTTTGAGAGTTAAACCATTCTGTTTACAAAATTCTGTCATGCATGTTTAGTGAGCTTGGTTCTCCACAAGTTGATCTCAAATCATGTCTGATTCAGTTATCCAAAATCACAAGACTTAGCTAATTCCCTTAATGTATTTACATATAAGCCAGTGGATTCATAAGCCATTTGTATACTCAATTTGAATTTCCGCCATTCAGATATTATATTTATAGATGGAGTAAAATGGTAGGGACTACCATGCATTATACTAATGTTGTTCGTTTCAGTTCATCATCTGCTTCATGTAGTCCACTGATGGACTCCTTTGATGAGACTATCTGCATCTTATATACTGCATGCAAATTGGTTGCATTCAAGTTGAAAGACTCGAGTAATAGTATATTATGGCTTTCCAGCTTTCTCAAATATCCTCACCAAACTACTGTCTCGTTACCAAATTGTATTTTCAGAGAAGCAGGGATCTGAGGTTTCAGTATAGTATGTTAATTTAACTATTACTATCAACAACATAATGGATGAAACCAAATTCAGTCTCTCACTCAATCTCTAAACTCAGATTTTCAGAGCTACTTAAGGGATTTGGATGCTCAATTCCTTTTAATTATAATTAAGACTATATTTTAATCTTGGTATTTTTAGTAAAAGTCAGATAGGTCACGGGCAGTAAACAAAAATTCACAGCCTATGACCTGTATAATATACCCCTGACTAAATCTTGAGGCAGGGAGGGGCAGGGATGCCACAGGTGCTCAGGGGAGCAGCCGGGGGCACCGCAGGTGCTGGAGCGGAGGGGGGGACGGGCAGGCAGCAGTGGTGGCATGTGGCCCAGGACTGCTACTGGTGCTGGGGGGGCGGTTGGTGGGGCTGGCAAGCTCCCTACCGGGCTCCATGCCTCCCCGGAAGCAGCAACATCTCCCTCCCTCAGCTTCTAAGCAGAGGGGCAGCCAGACAGCTCTAAACGCTGCCTCCACTCCAAGCACCGGCTCCTCAGTTCCCATTGGCCAGGAACCGTAGCCAATGGGAGCTGCGGGGACGGTGTCTGCAGGTGGAGACAGCGCCAGGCTGCACCTCTGCCTAGGAATGTTGCTGCTTCCAGGGAGTCCCCCAAAGTAAGCGCTGCCCAGAGCCCTCACTCTCTCCTGCATCCCAACCCCTAGCCCTGAGCTCTCTCCCACACCCAAACTCCCGCTGCTGGTGGTGGAGGATGGCATGTTGGCCTGAGATTGCCCCAGCAACAGCTGGTGCGGCTAGCCCGGGGTCTGCCTGAGCTACTCAGGCAGCCCCTCAGCCAGCCACACCGGCCACTACAGAAGTCATGGAGATCCCAAAAAAATCACGGAATCCGTGACTTCCATGACCCCCGTGACAAACTTGCAGACTTAATTATAATGGTAAGTAGATATCCAAATACTCTAAGCATATTTGAAAATCTTGACCTGTAAATTGTCCATGTGTCTCTAACCTGTTTTATCCTCCTCCTGCTCTTCCTGTTGCATACATGCAGTGTCCACAAGATGGGACTATGCCATAAAACTGCTTGAATTGTACAGTATCTTCCTGTTCCACAGTAAAGTTTGGGCCAACTCCAATATTCCTTGAAGTCAATGGGACTGCTTCATTTCATTTCAGTAGACCTGATCAGGTTTCATGTCATGTTTCCAAAAACCCTCCTCTAGTTCTGCTACTTATTGTTTATATCTTCTTCAGATTTCTGCATAAAACAAATAGGTCCAATTTACTACACTGTGTACAATGAGGGCCTGATTTTCATTTCCAATAAGGCCTGGTGCAAACAAAAATTAGGCCCTTAAATTTTTAGCAACAGTGACATAGTGTGTGACTTTTTATTTTTATAACTCATTTATTTCTTAACCTTTTTGACTACATACTGTAACTGCCAATTTTGAACTTCTAAAATGAAAACAGTTTTGAATTAACAAAACTTTCAGAAAGCACCTGCAAAAGTTATTAAAAGGTGAAAACAATATTTTTTAAAAATGAGCAAACTAAATATTACTAACAGCAGCAGAGGAACAGGCTTTGAAAATGTAAATGAAGGATTAGTATAGAAAGCTGTCAGCCATGTGAGTTAACTTTTCCCTGGTTTAATTAGCGCTTTGCACTTTAATGAACTTGAGTGACAGTTAAGCTTGATTGATCTATGGAAGTCAATAGATAGATGTAAGAAAACAGTTTACTGCACAACAGGTGTAAACTACCAATGCCAATAATCTGATTTATAGGGACATATTTATATTTTGTTTTCTGTTTTACATATTAACAGGGGATATATCTGGTGGTAATATTCACATGATAAATTGCTGAGCTGTGTGATCAATTACATTATCTTGTACCTTTAATTGCCTCACCTGCAGTCTGCATACTACTCCGCCTCCACAATAACTTTTTTTTCCAAACTTCTTCAAATAGGCACCTTTTAAAAAAAATTTAAAATCTTACTACAAAAATTTTTGTCTTTCAAACTCCATTTCCCTAAAATTTACAGTGGTTTGAGTATATGATGAAACATATTCAGGTATGGACTAATGAAAAGTTTAAGGCCCCATATTTCATGGACTATCATGAAAAGAAGAAATGTTTGATTTTTATTGTTACACGCCTCCCCCTTTCCTATGAAATATACAGCACTTGTTTCTAGTCCTGGTAGATTGTAAAATAGCACACCTTAAAATTACAATACTGATTATTTTTAAAGAAAGAGTCTATTATAGGTAAGTTTTTAGAAGTTACTAAGCTATATTAGGTTTCAGAGTAGCAGCCATGTTAATCTGTATTCTCAAAAAGAAAAGGAGTACTTGTGGCACCTTAGAGACTAACAAATTTATTTGAGCATAAGCTTTTGTGAGCTACAGCTCACTTCATCGGATGCATTCAGTGGAAAAAAAAGATATATTAGTTATTCCTTTTTTCCCCAAGAAGACCTATTATAGTGTTGGACTCATGTTACTAGTAAAGCCTGAGGCCACAGGCAAAGTGATAAGAAAAATATTACCAACTTTTAAAATAAAACAGCTCTAAAACAGTTTAAAAACATAGATGGCGTAAAGAAGAAAATATATGATGATGTGATAGTGGTTTATTGGCACTTAGTTGGGTTAATTTACAAAACATGTAAATTGTAAACCACTTGTAATACAGCAGTTCCAAACTCATGACAATAAAACCTTTATGCTATGCCACACCATCATGGGTATGTGTGTATACGTTTGTTACGGGAATTTTCAACCCCTTTTACTTGAAAACCCTTACTGTTTATTTAGGAAACACCACCTAATTGGTGTTTATGTGGTCTAAATAAATGTAGTATGTAGTATAAATAAAAGCTTTTTCAGGAACAAGTTTGCTTTTATTATAGGTCAATGGAAAAGTTATAACAATTAATGTAATATTTTTAGCTTTTAATTAAAAAAGGAATGGATTTGCCATAATATACTAATCACTAAATATACTAAAAAAGTATTTATTGGTATGAGGCGTTTTTCAAAGAGGATTGTGAGTACAAACTATATTCTCAGTGTCTGTGCATTTCAGCTCCTCTACAAGTATTTGTTGTTGTTTCTCAGTCAAGCAAGGATGCAGGAGATGAGAGCTTACTTGAATAATTTTCCTTATGTTGTCTAGATGTTGGCAGTCAGAATCCCCCAAGATGAATGTATTAACAGGCATTATGCAATTACTCCGCTAACTAAAACAACTTCTTGCCAGCTTCAAAAGCCTGACTGTTTCTGACCCATTTTTAGTGCTCAGTCCTTAGCCCAGTTTCAGTTTGTCCTATACAGTGGAACTTTGACAAATACTTTCTGAGCAGCTCATCCAAAGCCTATGGAAGTCAAGTATTACAGGATCACCTTTCTCTCATGTGCCCTAAAAACAGCTCAGCTGATGTGCAGTATACACTTGCTTCTTGATTGCCATGTTCTTATTCTCTAAGGCTGCCTGCACTAGCCATGAAAAATGGTTAAAATCTTTATGCATTCACTATTGCAAAGAGCTTTCTTTGGGTGGATGAACTGTTTGTGAATTAGCCGGTATTTTGTAAGAGGCCTTGGAACAGGGCACTGGTTTGGGGATGCATGCGCATATCCCAGTGCACATGTTAAGGTCTGGGCCCCTTAAAACTAAGAGCTGTAGTCACAGGCATATGATTAGAAGCAAGTTTATGACATACAGTAAACCAGGACTGGTCTATGTTACAAAGTTAAGTCAACCTAAATCAACTTACTGTGACATTATGGAGCTCATCCACTGGATTCTGTCGCTGCCTGCCTGTAACCGTGTGGTGACTTAATGCTGTACATCTTTGGTTCAGATCCCTGATATCAATAGCCTGCCCACAAGCAGAAGGTCTCATTCTAGCTTTCACCAGCCCATTCCTTGCAGAGTAATTCCAACAGTCCTTCCAGATCCAAGTCTCCCTAAATCTACTTCCTGATATCTTAACTACCAGACACTTGGACTTTTCCCCTTTGGTTCATTGCCCCTGACAGCATGAAACCACCCCACTACTTATCAGCTGCATTTGGCACCCACTCTCTATATAGTAGCACTGCAGAGACCTGCCTGGAGTAAAAATAAACAAAAGGTTTATTTAATAGTGTATTGACACGAGACTCACCTGGCGGCAGCTCCTGCTGGTCGTCCAGGGAATTAGCTCGCCAGCCTCTGGAGCACCTTCTGTCAGCCGGTGTCTCGCCTGTCGCTGGCCCCCCGTGTCTCTCTTGGACCCCAGTGCCCCTTTCCCTTGGGTCGTTCCCCCTGGCAGTATCCCCACAGTCTCTGGGTCTCCCCTCCCCAAGGAACCCCCAACCCCCTATCCCCACCTCGCCTCAGTATATGGCTACTGTCCGTCACCACCTAGCCCCCGTTCACTGGGGCTGACTGCAGTGTACAAGCCACTCATCACAGGCAAGGGGGTTTGGACCTGCTGCCTCCGCCTACCCTTGTACCTGTTTGGCCTTAGACTAGGCCTGCAGCCTGGGGGGTTTCCAGGCCGGAGCTCTCCAGCTCCTCTGGCCTTCCCCCAGCCCTGCTCCAGTCTATGTACTCTACTCGGCTCGCAGCAGCCAGGTCCCTCCCTCTCAAAAGGCTAAAGAGAGTGTCTCTATGCTCCTGGCCCACTGCCCTCTTATAAGGGCCAGCGGGGCCCTGATTGGGGCTTGGCTCCAGCTGGGCCTTTTTTCCCAATCAGCCTGGGCTGCTTGCGCCAGCCACAGCCCTCCCCGGGCAGTTTTAAGCCCTTCAGGGCAAGAGCAGGTGACCACCCAGCTACAAATAGAAAAAACACAGATTCAAAGATTAAATAGTAAGGGAGAGCAAACATATACAAGTTACATAGAAAATAAACATATAAACATATAGAGGCAACCTCAGGCTTTACACTTCTGTATTGGATAAAATATCTTTTTCAACCGAGCTATCTATTGCCTTATTACAGTTTCTCAATGTACCCCTTATAGGGCGGATCCAGCATTTCACAGATAGCCTCCCACCTAGAGGCTGGCCTCAGTTTCTGGATGGATTTCACTTCAAAACCCTTCCATTTTAAAGGGCTTTGCAGTTTTTTTCTTCAGTCACTTTACTTCCTTTGATTTCAGAGTAGCAACCGTGTTAGTCTGTATCCGCAAAAAGAACAGGAGTTCTTGTGGCACCTTAGAGACTAACAAATTTATTAGAGCATCCAGTGAAGTGGGTTGTAGCCCACGAAAGCTTATGCTCTAATAAATTTGTTAGTCTCTAAGGTGCCACAAGTCCTCGTGTTCTTTTTACTTCCTCAGTAAGTAACTTACTGGATCTAAGTTCTCGTGATAGCATCATCTCTGATTGAGCTAGGACATCACCCATTTTTTCATTAGTGATGGAAATGGAGCAGAAAATGAATATGAGTGGGAGTAAGTGTCACAAAGTCAACAGCAAAAACTGAACTTTTAACCCAAGCTGGACAGAGGAGTTTATTTTTAATATGCCACATCGTTTAAATGCAAAATCTTTGTGTTTAATATGCCAAACCACTGTATCTTCTGTGAGGTCATCAACATGAGGCGTCATTTTGAATCAAAGCACAGTAACTTCAACGCAGCCTATCCTCCTGGCAGTGTTGCAAGATGTGACAAAATTGAAAATCTGAAGTCTTCGTATCACACTTCAAGTGTCATTCTCACAACATCAGCAGCTGTACAGGAAAAAGCAACAGCTGCTTCTCTTCGAATAATATGGGTACTAGCTAAAAAGAAAAAACCTTTCCTGGATGCTAAGCTTCTGAAGAAGTGCACATTGGACATGCTGGAGGAGCTTTTTTCTGGAAATAAAAACGAACATGACATTGTAAACCGTGTAAAGCCAATTCCCGTGTCTGATTCCATGGCAGTGTGAAAATTGGAGGTAATTTACAAGGATTGTCTGTCAGCACTGCTTTCCAACTTTAAAAATGCCAAATGTCTCTTGCAGTGGACAAATGAAGTGATTTAAGTGACATTGCCCAGGTATCACTGTTTGTTAGATTTTATAATGGTGAAATTTTCAAGGAAGAATTTTTGTGCTTAATACCATTAGAAACCTACACCACAGGAGTGATCATTTTTGCAAAGGCAAAAGGTTTTTTTGAAAGAAAGGGTTTAGATCTGCAGAAAGTAAACTTGCTTGTTACAGACAGAAGTTCCTCCATGACAGGGAAAGAGAAGGGCATTGCTTTGCGTTTGGCAGTGATACACCTTTCATTAAATACACTTCACCGGATCATTCACTAGGACACTGTGTGGTAAGTTGTCTGGGGACTTGGAAAAAATAATGGGTATTGTGATGAGATTAGTGAACTACATACACTCTACTTCTAGCTTGCAACATTGTCTTTTTAAAGCTTTCTTTCAAGACGTTTCAGCCAAATGCAGTGACATGTTGCAGCATAATGATGTTCACTGGTTAATTAGGGTATGTGTGTTAGAAAGGTTTTGTGCGCTTCAGAGAGAAATAATATAATTTATTTCAAACCACAATACCAACAATATTAATGATGTCCCCTTTATGTCACAGGTAGCTTTTCTGTGCAATATTACTGGTCACTTGAATCCCCTCAACATGCAGCTCCAAGGCAGTGCAAGCAGTCTAGGGAATCTTTTTGAAAAAATGTGTGCCTTTCAGAAGAATCTTGAAATCTTTCACACAGACTTAACAGGAAGAGTGTTGCACTTTCCACATTATGTGTTGTTGCTACAGATGAAACCTTGTTGACAATGATGCAAGAATTCCTAAACAATCTGATCGAAAATTTTAAAATGCAATTTAAGAATATTAAAATTCCAAAGGATTTGCTTTTATTTATTTGTAATCTGTTCGTTGTCTATGCTGATAGACCTTGCCCTTCTGAAGCAAAGAACATTCTTGATTCAATTTACGAAGGTGTCTTTCAATTAGAAATTGTAAGGCTCCAGAGCTCAGATATCTTGAAGGCAAAATTCAGAGAAATGGGACTTTGTGGTTCCTGGACTCAATATGCTGACCAGTTTCAGAATAACCAGAATCTAACCGTCTATCTTTTAAAAATGTTTGGATCAATGTACCTCTGCAAATCTAGGTTTTCCACCATGAACATTATAAAAAACCAGCACCGCAATCACCTGACAAATGAGCATCTTCACCAGGGCATGCATCCTGCCCTGACCTCCTACAAACCACTCTTCACAAACCTCGCCAGAGATCATTGCTGTCACCTCTCCCATTAGAGATTGCCACAAATACGGGTAACAATTTTGATTTATAAACTTTGTTAAAAGATAGAAACGGTAATATTTATGTTGCAGTCAAGGTCTTTGTTTATTGGCAGATGAGGTGTGTGTTTGTTTTTTGTCAGCCTTCTGTGCAAATGGCCCGCCTCTTGTTAAAATTCTCAAATCAGCCTGCAGGTAGATCTAATTGAGTATCACTGAGTAGACACTTACTATAGCAACAGGAAGAGTTCTGCCATCGCTGTAGGTAATCCACCTCCCTGAGGGGCAGTAGCTAGGTCAATAGAAGAATTCTTCCATCATCCTAGTGTTGTCTAAACCAGAGTTAGGTCAGGTTAACTCTGCGCTTGGCTACACTTGCGAGTTAGAGCGCATTAAAGCAGCCCCGGGCGCCCTAGCTCACTACCCATCCACAGTGGCAAGGCATGTAGAGCACTCTGACTCCATGGCTAGAGCGCTCCTAATACTCCACCTCGGCAAGAAGATTAACGCTTGTTGCACCTTGGCTGAAATGCCTGGGCGTCAGTGTGAACGAGGTGTCGCATTACTGCACTCTGATCAGCTTCTGGAAATGTCCCATAATCCCCTTCAGTCAAGTGGCCACTCATTGTTTTGAATTCGCTGTAGGAATGCTGATATGCCCTTTGAAAGCTTCGTTTCTGACAGCCGGCAGGCTTATCTGCTCCGAGACAAAGCAACCATTACAGTGGAATGCTGTGTGTGAGAGAGAGAGAGGCGGAGGGGTGGGGGGGTCTGCTGCTGTCTGAACTTACAAGACAGCATGCTGATGCGCTCTTAGCCCACCCCCTCCCCAAAACCCACTCTTTCTCCCCCCACATACACACAACACACTCCCTGTCACACTCCACCCCACCTCCATTTGAAAGGCACATTGCAGCCACTTGCATGCTGGGATAGCTACCACAATGCACTGCTTTCTGTGGCCATCGCAAGAGCTGCTAATGTGGCCACGCCAGTGTAGTTGTAGCTGTCAGTGTGGACAGATTGCAGCACTTTCCCTACTGCGCTCTACAAAGGCTGGTTTAACTCAAAGCGCTCTACATCTGCAAGTGTAGCCATGCCCTATGTCCCTCGGGTTTGGATTCTTCACACCTCTGAGAGATGTAGCTATGCCAGTGTAACTTTTCAGTGTAGACCAGCTGCCATGTTCACACATCATCAGCATTCCTGCCATTGTGCCTTAGCCCAGACCTGGAAATATCACCTCAAACACAGAGCAGGAAATTGAGTTTCCATGGCGTATTCAGTTTTTGGCTTCTCTTCTGAGATTACTAAAAGGGATGCCAGTTAATGCCATTTGTGGTGTGTCTCATTCCAGTTTGTAGCGGATACAATTTATTTTACATGGAACAGCCATCAAGCGGCAACAACTGCCAACCCAGGCTAGATTCAGATCAGCCACTAAGAGGTGAAAAACTCTGTATCCCCTGTGCTATCCAACTCTCTCTCCTCTTCCCTCTCGCCTCTCCTCAAATGATTTAGCTTAGTTTTAATTTCAGTTCAGAAAGAAAGAGTTCTTTAGTGGATTCAACAGTTCTGGATTAAACTTTTACTGTAAATGGATTTTTTCAGGACATAGTTCATCTGGCATTTGAAAATTGTGTTTACATGTTAATAGCAGTGTGAAAGGTTGGAGCAGCAACTTCATTTGTTTCTTCCATCCTCTACCTAATCTAGAAAAGGATTGCTATAATTACAGAAAAAGATCAAGGCAGGAGGAGGTGTTGGGAATGGAGTTAAAATATATGTACTACAGTAAATCTAATGTTGGTCTGGCATTAAAATTTTCTGGTTGGGCAGCACAATTGTTTAATTGGGAATCTTAATGGCAGTGGCTAAAACTTCTATGCCTGTGTCATGGGCAGCTTGTATTTTATTCTGTCAGGTATCAGCAATGATACTTGTCAGGATTGATAGTTCCATTTACAGCACATCTGTGTTTCTAATCATATGGTTGACACCTTCTAACTTCAGTTTATACCACAAAGTTAAAACATTAACTGGAGTGAAAAATACAGGATTTTTTTCTATCAATGTGTAAGGACCTTACTTTCTCTATGAATCAAATCCAGACAATCACAAAATACTAAGTAATATTTATCCTCGAAGAAGAAGAAGAAGAAGAAGAAGATAGTGATTTCAGCATGCAAAGTTTTGGTGCAAAATTGGTAATATAAAGAAAAAAAATCTCAACAAAAACAAGTTTACGATGACTTGATAAAGCATCACTTATTCCAGAAACTAGAGTCTGTGTCCTTGTCCTCTAGAGATGTCTCAGAGAGTCAAATTAATGTCTTGCATGTACTGCTAATTGATTGTGTGGAAATTTTTTTAAGTTCACTTTTTCTTTATTCTTCTGTCTTTTTACCCATTTTCCCCCATTGTAGCAAATTAGACGGCCGGATGAAAGCAAAGGAGTTGCTAGTAGAGTTGGATCCCTCAAAGTAAATATGTTTCTAACATTTATTTTGCAAGTTTCCTTCTATAGCCTTCACTTTTCCTTTTGGAGGGGAGGGGAGGGGAGGGAGTGAGGGGGCTTTTCCATTTCTCACCATCCCATCATTTTTATTTCAGTATTTTTATCACTGTGGGTCACATTTTGTTTGTTTCTGTGCTACACATAGAAGAACCATCTGAAAGCAAGCTGCCAAGTAGTTAGCTTTGAATGTCACCCCAACTAGGAGATAACAACAGCCTCCTTAAGGTGCCTATAATTTGGGGTCATGATTACACGGCTTCTCTGATTGATGTCATTCAGTGAGTGTTAAGTGCCTGTTATGTATAAAAAAGACTTACTCATTTTCAGAATACAGTTTCCCCCTTTAAAGAGTAATTAAATTGTTGTTTTAGTGCTCTCACTGTTTGAAATTAATTCCAGAAAAGCTCATTGTTATGAGAATTGATTAATTTATTTAGTATTTATATGCTTGAAAATCAGAAAGGTGTGCGAGAGAGAGAGAGATCCATCCATCTGTTCCTAATACGAATGGAGCCACCATTTAGCTAATAGTATTAGGCCATTTCTCTACCTTTGTAAATATAAAGAGCATCTAAATCAGTGCCCGCTCTTGTACAGTGTGTCACATTAAAGTTTCTTTAATTGTACATTCTTGCTAATGCTATTGTATTTAAAAGACATATCTAAATAATCCAAAATTACCAAAATGCTGAAGGCACATACTATAGGCTACCCTGTTAAGATTCAGCTCCAACAATAGCTTTTTTAAAATCATTTTAATATTTCACTTTTTTCCACTTTATTTCCTTTTCAGCACTTTATGAAGCACGCTTTTTTTTTTTCCTTCTGCACTCTCCTCACCTCTCTGGCCTTTTTGGTTTTTGGTTTTTATTTTATTTTTATATGTCTGTGTGTTGCCTTTGTTCCAGGACAAGCCATCCTCTCTGTTCTCTAACACTGCTATACAGCTGCTCATTGTGAAAATGTTATTTCACTGAGCATAAAGAGGGGGAAGGGAAGGTTTAATTATGCATCTATTTCCGGTAATGACACCTTTTAAATTGATTTCAGTGTAGAAAAAGAAACCAGTTTCTGTTTAACACCAGTGATACCTAGAGGCATCTGTAGCATTCCTCATTGTCAATCTCTGTGAGGTTTTAGTGTTTCTTCTTTAGTTTTGGGAGGAGGTTACAGTTACAGTGCAAATGAGGGAAACACTACATTAGTGATGCGCTGTTGTTTCAGTTGTAGACAATGCAACACAATATGAATTCACAGAAGGGAAAAAATGAGAGCAACACAGTTTCTACTGTGTTGTGGGAATTGCATATGTATATAACTACCTCTGATTTCTGCTTTTGAGTGGAACCCTGCATTATAACTGTATATGCTTAATACATATACATATGTGTAACATGTATGTATGTATCATTTAAGTAAAAGAAAGCCTTTTAGGGTTGGGACTCCATTTTATTTTAATGAGTGTTGCTCAAATGTCAGTTTAAAAAAAAAAAACATGGGGCTCAATTTTCAAATGTGAACACCTAATTTAGAGTTCCAGTTCTGTATCTGACTGCTCGAATTTGAACTTAGCCACCTAAAATGCTAATTTAGGCACAAGAGTCCAATATGAACATCTAAATATAGAGTTGGACACTGTACCTGAGATCCCCAAGTTTGAACATTCACCCCAAAGAAGTTTTCTATGATTAGACAATTTTCGACAGACTATCTTGCCAAAAATAAAACATGTAAACAATCTTGCTGAAAGCAAATATCTTTAGAATGATGTGTCCATTTACTTGTATTTATTTTTCCCATACTAAAAAAAGAGTATTGTTAATCAAGAAAAATAGCTGGTTTCCAACTTCAGAGTTTACTGAGCATGTATATTTCTGTTGTGCAAAGAACTTTGACCTTTTCAAATGTTTTGCCAAAGGCAGTGAGAAATGTGTTATGCTATGATCTTATTTTTTTAAAAAAGATAAAAAGAAAGAAAGAAAAAAGAAAAAAAGTGAAAAGAGAACAGGTTGTTTTTTCAATTCATTTTCTGATGTTTATATGTAGCTCCATCGAAAGCTGGAGGAGCTCAGGGATCACCTAGAAGGCAATGTCAAAGGATGCTCTCTCCGAGTAAATGTACGATTTCACTCGGTGATTTATTTATTTTTAAATTTCCGCTGGTTGGTAACACCAAATCTGATTGGTTTTGTCCTCTCATCTCCATCTTTTCCTTTCTCTCTCTTTCTCCCTACGTGTTTCTTTCTTTTCTAGCTGGGGTTTCATTGTAATGTATGAGAGAATTCTAACGGACCTAGTGGGTTTGTTTAAAAGAAAACCCTAGTGCCTTTTTAATTAATTTTGACCATATTATGGCAGGTTTTAATGGCAGCAAATGATTACACAACCATAAAAACTCCCTTTCCAAAATCAAAATTGTATTTGTAGGTCATTCCTGAACATTATAGTTAAATTACTGTATATACTCGTTCATAAGCCAAATATTTTTGGTAAAAAAGCGACACATCAAAGAGCGAGCATCGGCTTATAAACGGGTCTACACCAAAATTTGATGATTTTAAACTCTATGAAATCATTGAATTAAATATCTAATACATTGTCATTTTGTTTACCTGGAGCGTCTGCAGGCATGGAGCGCCTCAATTCCCTGTGGCCGCGGTTCCCTGTTCCGGCAAACCGCAGCCACTGGGAGCTGAGGGGCTCCGTGCCTGTGAACACTCCAGGTAAACAAAACGTCCCAACCCACCAGCGGCTTACCCTGACCTGCCGGGAGCCAAAGTTTGCCAACCCCTGAAACATAGGGTCGGCTTGTGAAAGGGTTATACAGTTTTTACTATTTTACCTATCCATCTTGGGGGGTCAGCTTATAAATGAATGGGCTAATGAACGAGTATATACGGTAAATCCAGTAAGTATCCCTGGTTTGAAGGGCAGCCATATATCTAATAAAAGCTGTAGTTGAACTGAAAACTATGGGCTGGTTTAAGGTAATCCAGATGCAATCTTGGTTCAGATATAATTCTGTTGTTGAGACTCTTTGGGCCCTCATTTGATCTAAAGAAAAAAAATAGAAATTTTCATGTTGAATGCACAGCTAATCAAATTTCACAGCTTCTTTGGAGTTAGTAGAATCCGTTTAATAAACATTCAGCACCTTCTGAGATTTTTATCATATTTGTGTTCTAATTGAAACATTCTCATTCAGAATGCAAAAAATCATGTGAAATAAGGATTAGTGTCCAGCATATAATTCATGACACCTCTATAAGAGTGTTCGGTGTTAACAGAGCCAAAGAAAACTATAACAAAGTATCCAGTAGAGCATTACAGACAGTACCTCATTCCTAAAAGAGAAGTCGTCTTGACTTTTGCAGACCCGCCTCTTGAGTTTATGATAGAATTTGAAGGGCAAATTGCACCATGCAATATGATATGAAAATAAGGAAAGAACATGAACATGATAGGCATAGCAAATTATGTCTTTGTTTATGTAAAAAGACCAGTTGCATGAGTCTTCTTCACAAAACATCATATGTAGCTCCTTCTCCTGGTTTGTGTCTCCCATACACTGAGGCAGCTGGCTTTACAATTATCACCATTTTGATGCAAAATCCAATATGGTGCTGTGAAAGAGAAGGGAGAGCTTGAGACTGATCATTTTACCTATTACTTTTGGTGTATCTGAACATTTCAATTTTCAGCTAAATATCAGACATAAAGATAATCCCTGCTCATTATCCAATCCCAGAGCTCATAATCTCTTGCAAGTGAGATACAAGGATGTTGAGCTGCTGGTTGGCAGCAGCTTTCTGTAAAATCAGTTTGATGAGCACTTTGGATCTCATGTCATTTCACTGGCATACATTTCTAAGCAGACGGTCTAATTGTGCGCATGCCTTTTTTTTTTTTTTTTCATTTGGTGAAACATTGAGCTTCTTAGGTTTGATAAGGGCAGAGGATGGGTATTTTATTTTAGGATTCTCAACCCCAAGTCCACAGTATTAGTGGGTGAACATATAGCTAGCAAAAAGTGCATATTGAAAATGAATACTACCAAAAGTTGTACTTGACTACACATCCTCCCACAAAATGTCATACAAAGACAAGTGCAAAGTGAAAATATGTATCTGCAGTAATCTTAGCTATCTCGAGAACTGATTGAGTAGACAACTCAAGATTGGGAGACTGATTAATATAAAGTTGCCCTCTTCTTCCATGCCATATTACCTGTCACATCATGATCTGTACCATATGAAGGGCAGTTATTTTAGATGAGTAGGTAGGGCAGAGTCTGATCCCAGATATGTACTGTAGATGCCACAGATGCCCCTAAATTTCCTCTGATGACTCTGATCATTGGCAAGAAAGATATTAAATGGGCAAAATCTGCAGCCAGTTTCCCCACCTTAATTATATATGCTGATGAGTGCCATAATGGATGCTTTGAATGAGGCAACTTTCTGAGGGAGAAGAGATCAGTGTCAGTGCTTAGACCAAATAATGGCATAAATCTTCAGTAAATGCTGTGCATCTGGAAAGAAAATTGTGAGGGAATAGTTTATAAGTGCACTTTCAAATTAATTTTCATATTTTCCACACTGTTTTTGGAAAGGGATTTAAATAAAAGTTGCTCACATGACTATGATGCAGCAACTGTATTGACTGGTATGGGACAGGGAATAGGTAGTAGCTGTTAGCATTAATTTCTCACTAAGAGGGCTTGCTATTGTACAATTCTATACTCTATTAAGGTGGAACCTTTGATTTAATAATGATTTTCAAATACATGTCTTTCACATTAATTAATAGATCCACTGCAAATCTGTAGTAAACTTTGCCAGATTCTGTGGAATTTTTTCCTCCAGTTTCTGCTGAAATTGTTTGGAAATCTGCCAGATTTTTTTAAAGCACATCAACTCAAAACATATATGCAAATACTAGAAAATTAAACACATTTGTATATTTGTTGGTTAGTTTTAATTTTAAAATGACATTTTATATAATCAGTCATATCTTTTCTTCAAAAAAAAAGTTATCCTGAATTGAGATCTTTCTTTTCCCCCTTGAGATCATCAATCCGATATCTTCCGATTTCTCTTCATCTGGAGCTGTTCCAGTTACCTTTAAATCTCTTTTCTCTTTAAATAAAATTAAATATTTCATAGAACAGTTAATCATTTCCAACTTTGGAATTTTCAGCCTTATTTTTGTTCTTTCAGATGAATCCAGCTACACTGGATAAAAGCACATTGACTGCTCAAATGATCAACAGTGAAATAGTTAACAGCAGTGATATTTTAAAGCTCATAATTCATTTTCAGAATTGATAACCTGAGGTGGCTGAGACAATTCATGCAGACTCAGAAAGAGCACTGCATCAATTTGTATTTAGATTTTCTTTGTAACACAGGCTAGGATTTTTATTTTTATTTGTTTAAATTCCTCAGAAAAATACTGAGAACATTTAAATTCCGTAAGGAGATACTAAATCTGAAAATACATGGAAATTCTGCATACACAGTTTCCTGAAACAATGTGTCCATCAGCCTCTGTGTGCAGGTTAGACAAACATGGATTTCATATCAAAGACTCCCTTTTTTAGGATCAAGGTAGGACTTGCCCAAATGCAGCATGGACGCCAAATATCGCCCAGGGATGTTCTATAATTAAGCCTGGGCTGCTGTCAAAATCTTTCCTATAGAATGGTACCCCATAAGGGCTTGGGGCACAACATGCAGTGTTCCATCTTGATCTGAGTAAGCTGCCTTCTTTGATTATGATGAAGGATTATATTTATGGGCCATTCAGTCCCTTTTGACCTTGTCTCATTAATAAAGACTAGAGCAGATGCAATATGTATATTATGCATCAGGTTCATGGCAAGTTACTAAGTCACGTTCTTAGCTGCTGTAAGTGGGCACAGCTCAGTTAAAGTTTGAAATTATGCCAGTTTTCAGCAACTGAGGATTTAGCCCCTTATTTGAGTGTCTGTGATATAACAAACAGCTCAACTCTTAGTACACTTTGAGTAGCTTCACCTCAAGTAATGTGCAGGGGCTGTTTGGTGTCATGTGAAATGAGGAAAGTTCCTCCTTTTAGCTGGAAGGAGATGCATAAAGGTCCACCATTCAAATTTACAGATGACACCAAATTAGGAGGGGAATGGAAACACAATTGATTTTAGAGAGAAATTACTGAATGGTCAAGAGAGTTTAAAGAATAATGGAGAAATGGGTTGAAATATCATTTAGATAATGCAAGAGTAATGCCCTTAGGGTATACTAGTACAAGTCATAAATTCAAAATGGGATGTGGTTAGTCAGAGAGCAGTGATGCAGAAAGGATCCAGGAATTTATCAGTGTGCAGCAAGTTAAACATGAGCTCACAGTGTGATCCTGTTCCAAAAAAAAGCACAAATTATACTGGAATGTGTATATGGAGGATCATGTGAGAGCAGGGAGATAATAGTTCTTTTCCTTAAAGCCATGGTAAGGCCACACTTGGAGCACTTTGTGCAATTTAGAGCTTATCACTGTAAGAAAATGACATGGCTAAATTAAAGGGAATCTAAACATGGTTGAATAAAATGATGAAAAAATTATGCATAAAATGAGATGAAGGGAAGTTAACATATACATTTTAGAACAGGGAATATTACTGGCTGCCTGTAAATATTTTAAAAGTTATAACACAAGAATAAGTATGTTTTAATATGGTTAAATGTCAGGCGGAATAAGAGCCTGAAGCTAAGGCATAAATTTAAATTATATATTGATGAAAAAATATCTAAGTGAGGACAATTAAGCCATAGGATAATTTGACAAGGGAGGCCACCTCACAAGAGATGTTTAAGAAGAGATTAAATAAAGCACACACTGGTTTAGTATAGAGATAAGAGGGGAATTTCTATGGCCTGTGTTATACAGGAAGTCAAACTGGATGATCACAATGGTCCCTTCTGGCCTTGGACTCTATGCAACTATAACTCCTGCAGTTGTGTGGGGAATAGAATAGATAGGATGACCCAGGAGATCTTTTCCAGCCCGGATGAGTAAACTTCCAAAACCCCTCATTCTGCTATTCCTGTTTATTTAATTTCTGATGTTTGAAAAGCCACTGCTATGAAGTTACTTTTTAGTACTGCATTCTCTGGATCTTCACTTACTAAGCTGAAGCTAATGGATCTTCTTTCTTCCTACCCTCCAAAAACAAAATACGGAAACTATGACTAAAAAAATATACACTGAAATCTTGATTGTGGCTCATCAAAATCTGTATGAATAACAAAATACCATGCTGTATAATTAAATGAAAAGACACTCAACATCTCTTGGAAAACTTTGAAAAATAATCCTTTTAGAAACAATCTTGCTTTGTATCCTGTTTTTACTTGTTTCTTGACTAATCCTTTTGCAAAAAGAGGATATAGGAAAAGAATGTTTTGCTTCTTCAGAGTGCATCTTCTGCTGTTTGTATTTATCTGAAGTCATTATTTTCTTTTTGTGACATAATCATTTTCCAAAACAACATGCTGCTCCGTGTTGTCACAAATAATTATTACATCAGGTGGAGGTAATAAGTGTCAGGCAGACATGCACACTTAAAATATTCCCTATTCATACGGATTTCCTTAGTAATAGAATGTAGGAAGAACAAGGGAAATTCATGATATGCAGAATGCTAGAGAGGAGCAAAATTGTTTTTGGACAGAATTTTAAAATATTTCTGGTGATGCATGAGCAGCTCTGTAGAATTCTGTAATCAAGGCATAATGGAACATGGCTAAGCGTGAAGGGGGGAATTTTTCTGGAATTGGATATTTTATCATTTTGATGAAGAAAAAAGTAGATGGAATCATGAGATCTACATGCCTAATATTGAAGAAAGCCAACGTGTTACTTACACATTGGAGTGGTATTCCCAGTTCATTCCATCAAGCTACCTAAGTCAGCAAGTGCTCCATGAGAACAAGTAGCATACACAGAAGCTCTCCTTGGGATCATCTTTAATGTATCTGGTCTGATTTTTAACAGGTGCTGAACACTTACTGATTCTACTGAAATCAGTTGGCGTTTTGGATGCTCTGCTCTTCTGAAAATCAGGCCACTCATTTATCCAGATTTTCATAAAAGTCAAAACAGGGTATTTTTAACTCACTTGTAGAAGCCACCTTCTCTTTTTTCTTTGATTTTTTTTTTTTATTTATTTGACTGTTTTGGATCTTTACATCTAGTTCTTGGCATAACTTGATGGGAAAACCACATTGCAACACTTCTTGAAATTCAGATTAACTGATGACCAAAGAAAGACGTGGTGTGTAAGGAAGAACAGAACGTAGCCCTTGGAATTCTTATGCTGTATATGAAAAATAAAATACTTACCATCCGGGAGAGGGGTTTGAGATTCAAATTACTGGGAAAACCAAGTTTCCCATGAATAAACTGAGACTGTTTCTGCATTTTATTTTTACTGACATAGCTTTTGCGAATGGTAGTGATTTCCCATTCTTTGGAGGAGTGGATGGAAGAGAGATCATTCCAGTATCAAAAAACTGACACTGTGCGCCTAACCAGATGACATCAGTAGGCTATACAGTAAAGGAGAGAGTCTCTAATGTGTTCCACATTGTGAACTTTGCAGAGCTAGAATAAAACCTATAGGATTAAATGAGAGATATTTAGAAAACCTCATTCCAGAATATCCTAATAGGGTATTATCACATTACCACCTCTCTGGGGGAGAAAAGATTGAATCCTTACTTCAAATTTCCTGTTTATAACCATTATTTTACAATTTTTTTAAAGAAGCTTCCGCCTTAAATAACTAAATTATGGGATATTCTTACACAGAAGTATCTGGTCTCAGAAACTAAATGAACCCCCTGCTAATGTCTCAGTGCTGGAACCACCTATTCAGAAACCTTCCGAGACCCTTACTGTGCCACCATTTCCTTTTTAACAATGTTTTCTTTTCCCCGCTGCACAACCAGGCTCGGCTCCCTTCGTGCTCATCCACCTATAGTGTTTCTGAGGTATACTTTGCACGCATTTTATCACAGTCAACATGCTCGCCCATCACCCTTGTTTGAGATTTTTTTTTATATTGCCTTGTACTGTGCACAAATGAGGAAAAAACACTTTGGGGATTGATTCTGCATGCTCACTCTGCAACCACGTCTAGCATGGTTTCAGTATCACTATGTCAGTCTGGGACCACCACAGTGTAAAGTGAAACCAAGCAACTATTACTTACATATGATCTGAGCTTATATAAAGAAAATTTCTTTAATTACCTATTAATTTATGAGACTGTTCACATGATGGACACAGAAATGCCCAGACTGCAAGACACTTTTTTTCAGGCTTTCTGACCATTTTACCCTGTGCTCAGTGGTATAGCTGAAACCTGAGTAATAGTAAGGCTATTCAGAAATGGCTGTTTCACTCTGATTAATAATTGCCTCTTTACATATGAATTACTTTATGGATTTCTAAAGTTCATTTATAGTAATGGAGGCTAAAATGTACCGTTACACTACATTTTAGTCTTTATCTTTTCATGAGATTTTCAAGCAGGTGTCAGAACCACTGACTGTTTCATTAAACATATCTCTTTCCTTGCTCCTTATACAGTTAATTCTTCTGTTTTCTATCAGTTAAACAAGTTTCCCCCTAACAAGAAATGTCCAGTAATGCAAAGTCCTGAGTCGGGTTCCTCTAATGAAATGCATTTTTTTAAAAAAACTTTTATGTTTATCTTTACATTAAAAGAGCCCTGCTTATTTCCCCAAAAACTGGTGGAGGTCATCTTATCCCCAAAACACACTTTATTTTTAACTACTTTTTACATCTGCTTCAGGGTATGTATACTTTAAAGGGATCCTATCAATTTAATAAAACCTGAAAAGGAAGATACTTTAAATTGAAGTTACAGTCAGAAAAGTGATGATATAAAATTGGCTCCTTTTACTTCACAGTTAATCTAGAGCCAAAGCAGCCATCATTATATATTTTACAAAGAGCCTTTAGGAATTCCTAAGAAGAGAATTAACTCTATGTCATGTTGCAAAGTCATAATTAGTAGAAGCACAGGCCCCAATAGTTCTGTGAGCTCCACATGAGTGGGCCATTGTGCCCACATAAAGCTCATTACAGTACGAAAGCCTTAGTCACTAGCTTAGTTTTTCCCAAGATAACACAGGAAGTGTGTGATGGAACAGGGAAATGAACCTGTATTTCACATGTCCCAGGCTAACAACCTAACCTCTGGACAAACCATCACTCCTCTTGTGTGATGAAAATCTGATTTGTTAAATAAAATTTTATAGCCAAATAGACACCCAGCTTCCTAAGGGTGAGAAGGGTTGGGGCAGAATGAACATGAATAATAATCTGAGTTAAGAAGAAGCATATGTGGGTGTAAAATCAGAATGTAGTTTGTAGGTCCACTCAAAGAAAACACTGCACAAAAGATTTCTTGATTGCCAAGGCTTTCAGTTTACTGTTCCTTCTTGCAGAGGTAAAGTCACTGTCTATTCAGCAGGAAAACAATGAAGTAGTAGCCTAGTTTTTGCTCTATCAATTGTCTCATCAAATTCAGCTTATATCTGGAGACAGGTGTTTTGATTAAAAGGATAAAATTTGCCATTGCTTTAATTAAATATCATGGTGCGATACGAGAGGATACCCAATGACTCCCAACTTAGCCACATGGATCCTTTACTGAATCCATGTAACAGAAAGATCAGTTTATAATGATGTGGACTTAAAGGTGAGATCATGATCAAGGACACCTTAATGTTAAAATATGACAGAAGTGGCATTGTTAGTGGACTGAAGCAAGATATCTTCTAATTGATCAGAGTAACCCAAATCTCATTGGTCCATCCTTTCAAGTTACAGACCACCAGTTTGATCTTGTCTGTGTCTTGACAACAGAATGAATTTTACATACGTTACAAGATCTTTGATGAGAAATAATTGAGAGACAGGGACAATTGATTTTCCCACAGATGGGAGAAGCAGGGCTTGCAAGGCCAATATAAGGATATTAGGAATATGCCTTGTCTAATTTGATTTTCCTGACCACCCAATTTAAGACAGGAAAAGGTCTGAAGGTGTGATCAGCTGAATTTGAATACATATACTTATCTCCCAATATCTGGAGCAGAGGGAAACCAACTTTTTGTTGATGTCCGTTACAAATAAGTCAATATACAGAATCTGCCACTGTAGGAGACTCACTGAAATACAGTATTGTTCAATTCCCACTCTGCTGGAAAAAAAACCCTTGTGATTCAGCCACGTGTCCTGAATGTTAAGTTTTCCCTGTATTCAGGAGACTGAGACTGTTAGGCTTTGCTTCTCCACCCAGTAGAAGATACAAAGAGCTGTCTGAAACAGCTTTCTCCCCAGAGACCATGTTGAAGGTGTTTGTTCCTTTATCTCCTAAAATGCACCACACTGCTTCCTAAGAGGGGCCAGGATAGGTCTGTCCCTCTTGGTTGTCAAGGGCAAAGCCAATCCCTCACAGCTGGAGGAGACGTATAGAGGTGGATAGAGGACTAGTTGCATTTGCCTGTTCTTACCACTCGCCCTCTAAGGTGTGTCAGTTGAGGGTGTCACACGAGGGAGGGAGAGAGAAAAAAAGACAAGTGAGAAACTGCAAATCTCAGAGTCTGTGGCCATTCCCAAGTGAAGACAGCTCAGCAAGCTGCTTCTGCCAGATGCAGGTGGAAAACTGAACATATGACCCAGTTCCTCAGTGTCAAAAACTATTCGCCAGTGACTTGCCTCTATGAGTGTCTATAAGCATGGCCAACCTAAGAATCTGTTGCATACGATAGAAAGAACAGTTCATCAGAATGTCTGTTTACTCTTAGCCATATCTAGGTTTTTAGAGTCTGTTAGTCTCTAGACATTGTAGGGCAATGGTACACATACACATAAGCTAGTGGGGCTTTTCTGTTTTCTAGTTCCTTGAAAAAAGAGATTTCTTTGTTTTAGGAGAAGTGGAGTTTTAATGCCCTAAGTCTATATTATGACAAACTATGTTAATGTGTGTTTTATTTGTTGCTGTTAAAGTTTTTTCCCATTGGTGAAAATCCTCAAGCTTCATGCCTTTAGCTCTTATTAATGTTAACTGGGGTTTTTTGATGGTTATGTATGAAAGATGGAATTATATTAGCTAGCAGTGGTACTGACTGAGCAGTTATCCAGTATAACTTTGCCTGTCATTGACTCATTAGACAGTCATTACAAAATGTAACAAGCAACATTTTATTTTTTAAAATTGTAATAATTTTTCACTTCAAGAATTAGACAAGATTGGCTGCACTTCCATGTTTAAAAGTACTTGGCCTTTAGTTTTGTGCCTTAAAAATACTGTACCCAAAGTATAAAACTAAGCCTGCTAAATTTATAAAACAACGCTTAGTTTTTCAATGGCCCCATTATTTTATCTTTCTTTGTATCTCAGCCATTTTACTATCACTGTCATTCTCTCTTGCTCTCGCTCTCGCTCTGGCTTCTGCATGTGCTATGTGTGCTGAAAGTAATGAAGGAAGTCTTTCAATATGTTTGTTGAAAGTGTGGCAGCAACCAAATACTCATCATAATGTCATCCCCCAGTTTCCAAAAACTGTGGCGCATGAAAAACTAGTTACAAAGAGGGAGGAACTAAAGTGTGCACCGTTGCTCTCAGGTGTCCTCTGTATTGTTAGGTATGTCCCATAGATGAGAGACAAGACTATCTGTGTTATGGGAATTCTGCAGTAAGGGTATGTATAGCTCTTCCTCTCCCCAAGACAAGGCTAGTTACGGAATATATATTGATTGTGGAACTAACAAATTAGATTTGGTTGTCTGCTTACCCTTTATAGTAATATACTATAGGTTATCCTTTTCTAACAAAACAAGAACAAAGGCACTATTTGATGGAATTAAGAGCCAGTAAGATTAGCAGAATGAAAAATAACTATTTCATAGAATATGCAATCAATCTATGGAATTCCTGTGTCAGAAGGTCATTCAGTCAAATACAGTGTGTGGTTTTTTAAAAGGGCTGGATAAAGTTATAGCCCTTAATTACATTTATAGTTCTATGTGCCAAGTTGTAAATAATTGAATCTCATGCTTTAGAACTAAGCTGGGGTAGAAGTGAATGTTTCTCCTACAAATGTAGCATTGTACAGCTGGCTAGGCACATTATGTTTTTCCCCTTTCCTCTGAAGTATCAGATATTGGCCAGTTTCTAAAGCAGGATATTGAAATTGATGAACCAGTGTTCGTTCTGCTGCCATAAAGTAACATGTTCTTGTGACTGAAAATGTGGGAAGCTGTATCCAGACATGGTAAACAGACTCTGCTAATCTTGCTCTATGAGTGGACAAATGAAATATCTATAGAGCAGGAGATATATTTTTGATCTTTGAACCCCATAATTTATCATAAATGTTTTTAATTTATGGTGGGAGAGAGGCATTGATTCTGTCATTAATAAAGTGATTGTGCTAGTCTCTGCATGTCACTATAGACTACACAGTTAGCAAATTTGCTTCTGAATGGAGTGAGCATGTCCTCTTCCCAGAGGAGAAATGCCTGAAGACAAAAGATTGACAGGTTAATAAGGAACTGCTCATATAACTATGGGCCAAATTATTAAAAGGGTGACCTCAGTTTTTGCAGGCACAATCTGTGGTGGTAAAATTTGTACCCACATTCTCCACCTTTTGTTGAATTGTGGTCACAAGTGATTGTACTTGCACCTCTGATTACAGGTCCGGTAGTCTGCACAGAAAAAGAAGGTTGGGCCTCTGCCCTGTGAAAATTTGCCCCTACATTCCCCTATGGAATTCCTATACTCGATGGTATTTGCTGTTTCTCCTAGGCGAAGTGGCTTTCATGTGAATTTTTAACATCAATGAAAGGTGCCAGATTAACGGTCCTGGATACTACTACCGCATTAATGTCCTTTGTTTATCAACAGAAGACGATACAGCATGAGCAGTATAGTGCAAGCTTCATGTATCTTGTCCCTACATGTCAATATGCTTTCGGTATGACCTAAAGGACCCATATCTAGAAGTTAAGGCAGAGTTCATCGTCATAGCTCATTTAGTCCTTGCCCTCTTTGAGGATACTGCCAACAAGGAGGCTAATTAATGTTGGTGGTGGTTCCTTTTGATATTATAATTATGTAGAACTTTTCAATGAATGTTTGCCAGATATTAGAAGCAATGGATAATTGTTAGGGCAATTAATGGGTGACTGGAGGAGATGAGGCCTCAGCCAGTTATTAGTTGTCAGGAAATGTATGATCGATGAAGTCATTAGTTTTTTAAATCATGAAAATATTTTTAAGTGTAAAGGCAAAGACTAAATTAATAGCCATTAAAAAAATAAAATCTAAAAGTTGAATTGCATGTTACTGTAGATATGTTTTTAGTGCTCTATTTCAAAACCAGCAAACTATCTAATGGGAAAACAGGACTTCATTCCCAGTATTCCACTGGGTCTGTAATGTAAAATGTGCATAGTCTTTTGCTTTCATGTGTAATGAAGAAATTATATGTTTCTATTTTGGGTGGGATTTTAATCAAAGAATGGCAATTTTTGCACTCTGTTGCAGACTGTGTTGATTAATGCATTGTTTTTAAATGATGTAACATGCCAACTTGTCATGGTGATTGGCACATAATAAATCTTTAAGCAAACAGAAATTATTTTGACTGTGACGAAAGGAAAAGTGCAAACAAAAAATTAGTCACACGTAAAAGGGAAGTAATTTGTTTTAGCAGTTTTTCTTTATTCATTTATTTGCTTTTAACTTTTCAGTCTTTATAGCCAGCAGAGGATTCCCTGTGCCTAGATGAGCTCTTCTCTGGCAGAAAGCTGGTAGTGTAGCCACCTCCTTTGCCAACTGCCCCCTGCCGTGTTGGCACTGGGGAAGGGAAGGAGTGTTTCAGTGGCATGACAGAGCAGAGCTACACCTGATCCTCTGTTGCTTAAGAGCACTGAGGGACCATACACCAGTCCAGTGCTCTTCAGAAGCTCTATCATAGGCCTGTGCTAAGTGGCCCAGGATCAGTGAGACAAAAGCTCCTTTGAAGTTCCTCTTCTCTGCTGCACCCAAGCAGAGCTCAGCTGGGGTGGAGAATCTAGTCCTAAATGTTTAACACCCTGCACATGAGTCTTCTGTTTGGGGGAGGCTTACACGCAAGCGCCTGAAGCTCCCTAGAAGTGGGGGGGCCACTGGTGCCTGAACCATGGCCCCTCCTCCCACTCCACCTCTTTCTCCCAAGGCCCCACTCCAACTCTGCCTCTTCCTGTCCCCACTCCGCCCCCTCCCTGCTCCTCTCTGCCTCTTCCCCCATGGTGGAAAGGAGCAAGCAGGCAGCAAGGGGGCCTATAGGGAAGAGGCAGAGTGAGGGCAGGGCCTTGGGGGGAGAAGAGGCCAAACAGGGGTAGAGCCTTGGGATGGAGCACAGGCAGAGCTACAATCCAGGCCCCAGTAGCCCCACACACACTTCTAGTGAGCTTGGCTTCCAGCGCTGCAAAGCGGCAGGCTGGCACACTTCCAAAGGGAGGTGACCGATGCCACATCCACGACATTTGCCCTCCTGCATGGCCAGCCTTTTTCGGGAATGCTTAGCCTCCCCCAACCTCTTATAAGTGCCACCCATAATCCTACATCTTGGCAAGGGGTTAGATTACATGACCTTTGCAGTCCCTTCTAACCCTATGATTCTATGAACATGACTAGAGCTTGTAGATGTACATCCTTGCCTCTAGCATACTCCCCTTGTCAGGATACTGACATCCCAGGGTTTTCCTGCTGGGAACCCAAGTACCACTTAAACTGGCTTTCCACCCTTCACAGCCTCCTACCTCATTCTCTAGTCCTCACAGATCCTAGCTTGGGGCTCATCTCCACTTTAGAATGCCCCACAGGAGATAAACCTACTCCTGTAGTGCTGCATCCTGGCCAGAGCCAGGCCCAAACCAGCAGACCTGCCTCCAGGACCTTCCATGGGATAGGGTACTTCCCCTAGCTCCTCTCTTCTAGATCTCCCCTTATCTGAGTTCCCTCAGCTTCTTATTCAGCCTAGCTCCACCTCTTCTAGCCAAGAGAAAATTAATCAATCATCTCCCAGGTGTAGAGCATAACTAATCAGGTTCTTTCTGTTGCCTTACAGGTGATGGGGTTTAAGCCCCATCACAGAACTACTAATCCATCATTGGACATGGTACATTAAATCAGCATTGCCTACCCAGAGTGCCCTGTGAATACTTACTCTTTGTAAAAATGCTCTTCAAAGCTTGAAAATAACATTTATTTTCTCCAAGCTAGTGCTTTTTTCATTTGGCTGAATATTGCTTTTTTTTTCCTTTGTTTTTGAGCTCAGTGTAATATAATGTACATGCTAATTTTGTCCTTTGACAACATCTTCAACTTGTAAAAGGGCAAATAAGAATCACACCTGTTTTTATACACCTGTTACCTCAGTGACTCAGCAATGAGGGGTGAGAGTTCCAAAGGAGACTACATGTTATGCCTGAAATTATGTGAATGCTCGCTGCTCTTGTTTCGTTGGTTTGTTTTTTAAATACCTTTTGATAGAATACAGTATTTTTAAGTAAAATTAGAATTCATAAGAATTTCTCTTTCCATTTCAAACAGTAAGTCAAGTTTGGGTCTCAGCTACTTGACAGTTTCACTTTATAGTGATTTATATTATATTTTCCTTGATTTTTTTTCCTTTGGTTTGTTTTCTTTTGGTATGTTTTATTTTGCTCTTGAAATTACGTGTTTTATTTTGGAAGCTTAAGAGAAAAAGTAAATCAAAGTTGTAACCTGTAGACAAGTTTGTATTTCCCTTCATGGCATGCTAAAATACAAAAGTTTATGACACCTAGGATCCAGTCAGCCTACCCAGGAGAATGTACAGACTAGAATAATGACTAGAACATCTTAACATTATCACCTTCACTTTCATGTTAGGATTAATAGTCTCAGGGAAAATCCTACATGTGGAATTCACTTCAGCATACCCAAATAGAGAGCCTTTCTTGATATAAGAACTAGTTATATTGCAAAATAGGGCATTGACTTCATCTCATGCATGGAGATTTATCTAAATTCTCCTATGTTAAATTGAAAGAGAAAATGATTGTATTATTACTGACATTACAGATTTTTGTGCAATCTATTTGATATGGACCATAAAATTCATTTTAAAAAACACCTGCATTTATGTTTGTACTTGTATATCTTTTCAACTTAATATGGTCCTGTCAAGGTTCCTCCCCCACTCTGAACTCTAGGGTACAGATGTGGGGACCTGCTTGAAAACCTCCTAAGCTTACTTTTACCAGCTTAGGTTAAAACTTCCCCAAGGTACAAATTAATTTTATCCTTTGTCCTTGGAATATCCACTGCCACCACCAAACTCTAACTGGGTTTACTGGGAAACGTAGTTTGGACACATCTTTCCCCCCCAAATCCTCCCAACCCTTGCACCCCACTTCCTGGGAAAGGTTTGGTAAAAATCCTCACCAATTTGCATAGGTGACCACAGACCCAAACCCTTGGATCTGAGAACAATGAAAAAGCATTCAGTTTTCTTACAAGAAGACTTTTAATAGAAATAGAAGTAAAGGAATCACCTCTGTAAAATCAGGATGGTAGATACCTTACAGGGTAATTAGATTCAAAACATAGAGAATCCCTCTAGGCAAAACCTTAAGTTACAAAAAAGACACACAGACAGGAATAGTCATTCTATTCAGCACAGTTCTTTTCTCAGCCATTTAAAGAAATCATAATCTAACACATACCTAGCTAGATTACTTACTAAAAGTTCTAAGACTCCATTCCTGTTCTATCCCCAGCAAAAGCAGCGTATAGACTGACACACACCCTTTGTTTCTCTCCCTCCTCCCAGCTTTTGAAAGTATCTTGTCTCCTCATTGGTCATTTTGGTCAGGTGCCAGCGAGGTTACCTTTAGCTTCTTAACCCTTTACAGGTGAGAGGATTTTTCCTCTGGCCAGGAGGGATTTTAAAGGGGTTTACCCTTCCCTTTATATTTATGACAGGTCCCTTCAGTGTGCCCACTGCTTTAGCCCTAATTCGACCCATTGGCATAACTCACATTCAAGACAGAAAGAAAATATGGGCCTAATCCTACTGCTGCTCTGCTCAGAGAGCTACTGTGACTTCTGTCTAAGGAAGCGGTACTAGCCAGGTACAACCAATTAAAACAAATCTCTCTGGACTAGACTGTTTTCCTGGGTGGATGCTCCAGAAAGTTAGGAAAATTCCCAAAAATGAAAACACCAATTTTTTTTTCAATTACCCCATCTTACAGATGCCTTGTTCATTTTGCCTCTGACTTGAGTAATAAATTCTATCCTTGTATAAAATGTCTATGATAATTCGTATGGATCAATTTTAGATTTAGGGAGATAGTAAAAACTGGCTTTATAAAGGAAGTCTATCTTCATAATCTAGATTTTTGTTGAAGTCATATCTTTTCATTTTACACAAATCAAAGTGATAATATAATTATAATTTTTGTCATAATGCCCCAGCTCTGTATTTATCAAACAGAGCTGAAATAAAAACTCAGAATATTCAATAAGAAAGCACCAATACTAAAAAATTACATGATATAATGACAAATATATATCATATCATACCATAATACTTAATATTGATATTCTACATTATCAAAAAATAATTTAACTGAGGAAGAATTCTCCTCTCTACTCAATGGACACTTGGCACTCTCAGGTTCTCTGTTGTTTTCAAATCATTAAACTAAAATTGTCCATCCGTACATTTCTCCCTCTTTTCTCCTTCCTTGGAGCAGGAAGACATTTCATCCTTAACTGTGGTTGAGACTAGTGTCTCTTAGTAATCCCCATAGGGAACTGACTTTGCCTGAGAGGTGAACTAGAAGATCTAAAATGACCTTTTTGTCTTTTCTTTTGATTCAGTGGATATGGTTTAGACCCAGGTGTGATTTAGCTACACATTTCCTAGTCATAGAATCATAAGACTGGAAGGGACCTCGAGAGGTTATCTAATCCAGTCCCCTGCACTCATGGCAGGACTAAGTATTATTAGGCCAGGGGTAGCAACCTATGTCATGTGTGCCAAAGGTGGCACATGAGCTGATTTTCAGTGGCACTCACACTGCCCGGGTCCTGGCCAACCATCCAGGGGGCTCTGCATTTTAATTTAATTTTAAATGAAGCTTCTTAAACATTTTAAAAACCTTTTTTACTTTACATTCAACAATAGTTTAGTTATATATTAAAGACTTATTGAAAGAGACCTTCTAAAAACATTAAAATGTATTACTGGCACACGAAACCTTAAATTAGCATGAATAAATGAAGACTCGGCACACCAGTTCTGAAAGGTTGCCGACCCCTGATCTAGACCATACCTGACAGGTGTTTGTCTAACCTGCTCTTAAAAATCTCCAATGATGGAGATTGCACAACTAGTTTCTATATTAGAAATAATTGAAATAATTTCCATTTGCTCATAATTGCATCCAGTTAAATGATATATTTTCATAGGATTTCCCTATGCTTTACCCTACCTTGCACCACGCAGGGCAGAACAATCCTTGTCAAGCAGGTATACTGGGTTTCTAGTCTAGCCAGCCACTAACTTCTCTTTATTGAGCACCTTGCTACTGTCCAGCATACAACAGTTGCCAGTGATTTTGTTTGGGCTGCTCTACTTATATGTTCTGTTTGAAAAGCATGGCTCCAGCTTCTGCACAGTTGTCCAGGAACAATGGTTTATGCAGCTGTAATGAATGTTCAGTTCCCTACAGCAATTTAACTAGTTAGATTTAGGTTTGCAGCTGCAGTAATCAGCCATGAACTTCCAGATCTCTCTCAGAGCTTGGCAAAGCAAAGGGATTTCCCCTGAGAATGGGAGGAGAAGGAAATCATAATGACCTTGGCACTTCAAGCAAACAGATGTTGCTGGATCTGTGACCAGTATTCTTAAGCCCCTGCGTCTGTACCTATAGCTCCGGGTGTCTTCACCTGACATTGGACACATGTTCTGGGGATAATGGAGGAGGAAAAGTGAGGGGCCAGACACCAAAACCATAATGAATCCAGGAAAAAGATATATTAAACTGCAACTCTTGTCAGCCTCAAGAGCAGCATCCTTGAAAAGTTGGCTCCATCTCTGAAATACAAATAATTAAACCAAATTAAAACCAACTTTAATTGTATTGCTGTAAGATTTCTTGACATAATCATCCAATTTAAAATGACATCAAATGTGACCTAATTTACTCATGTCTGTAGCAGATAGAAAGTATTTCTAATAAATCATATTGTCAGCTTCAATATTGTACAACTTTATCCATGTCAGTAATTTATAATTCAGAAGTCAGTCTATCCTCATCAGTGTTTACACTAACATCCAGTTTTGCAGTTTAAAAAAGTAAACTTTTTTTCTGACATGGAAAAAAGATTTTTCCCCAAGCCTCTCTGTCTGTATATGTGTGATTTCATGAAAAATGCATGTAAAGAAAAAAGGAATGTGCTTAATCCTGGCATGTTAACTCCTGTCTTTCATATGTCTTTTTCTGTAATCAGTTCTAGGATTTAGTGTTTCCTGAAACCCAGCCAAGTGTATATTCTGTTCTCAGTTTAGTCTACCAGTCAGCCCACTGATTTTTTCAGTGCAGTTTATGGTTGCCATCACCTTTAACTTTAGCTACAGGTTTGAACACCTGTTGGCTCAAGTTGTAACAATCTATGCTGGGCCTTGTGATTTTTGCAGGCTGTACTGCTATATTCAAGATGGTCATGGAGGAATCTGATCAATGTTATGCAAAGCCTTCAGATTTCTAGTTCCTGGCAAATTGCCTATGGGTCTTTTGTTTTGGCAGATTTCTAATGTAAATCCTGTTACCTGCAATTGTTATTAATGATTGTTTTTAGAAAGCTATTGTAACTTACACTTGACAATATAGTTCTTAGAGCAGCATTTGCTCCATTTCAGCCTCTGTTCCTCCTGTACCTGTTATAAACTCTATGAAATAAACCAGCTATTCAGCCATGATGATCCTGATTTCTCTTTAAGCATCCCCCAAGGTAATACGGGCATTGTTGTACTCTCTATGAATAATTGCCTCTTCATAAAGCAAAATTCACTATACTTTAGACTGGCCACCAAGCAGATTCACATAATGTATTTTTACTTTCTCTACAGTTCTTGATGATTCATATACTTTACTCTGTTTAATCTATTTACCCCCTGTGAAAGGAGTTTTATTCATCCTTATATTTAACAGTGTACATGTACTGTGTGTTTGTCTCTTAAGAGTACTACATATATCAATCATTGTCATGACCACTATAGTTATAATTAAGTTGGGATTTTCATATCCTATTTTTACTCACTCATAACTTTCTCAATTTTTTTTCTTTTTAGCCTGAAATTTCCCACACTTAGACCTCCCAGCCCAAATGAGAATATTGTTGAGAAAGTCTAAGCAAAATCCATTCATCCAATAAGTTACAGAAGGTTGAAAAATGTGCTTTTTTGCATTGCAAATATCTTGGTTAATGCTTTTTTGATGACTTATAACTCAGAACAGGTGAATGTTTAAAAACTTTTTTTTATGTCCTGTTCTCACTAAAGACTGATCTCCAGGCTACTTTCTTTTTTAATAGTGAAGTTATAAGTGATTGGAAACTGAGTTTCGTGCATAGGTTGTAGGAAATTTCCTATCACTAAGATTCCGTTGTAATTAATGTCTATTTAGAAATATTCCCCTGGGAAAAGATATGATGGGCATATATGCATCACAGGTGCAATGCAGTGATAATATAATTCATTAAGAATTCAGTACAGAAAAACTTCAACACAGAGTTTTTGATACAGAAATATTTTTAAAGATTCAGATGGCAGGAGAGAAATTAGATTTCAATAGAGGAAAGATGTTCAGGTCTTTCTTTGTTGAATTTGTGCAGCCTATAAATGATGCTTTGTCCCAGCTCTGTGATTATAAATTTAACAGATTACAAACTCTACTCTTGCAGAGCTTATAAACTTCATAAGGGCCAACTTTAACCTCCTCTTCCATGGCCATAGAGGTCCCCTAAGGCTGCAGAATTGACCCTGCTCTATTGCATAAGGGACACTGGATGGAGGGGGACTCTACAGGTAGTGTGTACCCGTGTATTGTACTGAACTGTGCAGCAGACGGCAGAAGTGCCAGGAAGTCATGGTTGCAGTGGGATGGTACAGAAGAGCTACTTTTAAACAGTTCCTGCTACCCTTTTCCCATTGGGAATGACATAAGGGCCAACTGGGTCTCCCTCTGTATGCATGCACATTTATGTACGTGTGTTTATATACTGCCACAGATATGTATAAATGTATGACAAAGATATTTTGAAAAACAGTAAAGTCTAGCATTAATTAAGGATTTCAAATATCAGCATTCCTTAGCTCTTTTGCTGTTTTTAAAGTCTCTTGGAAAGGTGCAAAAACAAGATAAATTCAAGACTTGTAGTTTCAACTATTTTAAAGTTATCTGAGTTCAAAATTTCTGATTGGAATATATGGAGAAGGTGTGTTTTTTCATTCTCAAATAACTCAAAAATAGTCCAACTAGTTTTCCTAAAGCTCTCCAAATCCCATTTGGACTGTCACCAAGCACACAAAATTTCTTTCCAAAATTGTTCGAGAAAGCATTCTGAAAAGAAGGCTTAGAATGGAAGTTGGAATTTGCCCTTAAAGGTGACCTGCAAAGAAAAAAAAGAAGGGTTGTGCATCTTTTATTGTTTTCTTATAAAACAAAGGCCTGCAAGGTTCGTTGTTCAGGTTTAAAGGTTTTTTCCCCTCTTACCTCAGAAGTGTCAGGAATGTCACATCTAGTCTCTGCTAACTTTACTACAGGACTAGTTGGAGATGTAAGATGCGGGTTGTGAGCTTTCTCAGACATGAGGGATCAGATTCAAACCCACTAAAGTCAATGAAAAGATAGATTCCTATTGACTTCTATAGGCCTTTTATCAGACCCCAATAGAAGTGGTTGGAACAATGTTTTTTTAATAAAGAGATCTCTCCCATTCCCTGTCAACTGTTTATTCAGACATTGACAACAAATAAGTGTTAACTAAACAAAAAGCAGATTTTTCTGCAATTTTTATTAATTTGTTACAGGGCAAAATCTTAGATTGAGATTGCAAAATTGGCAGGTAGCACACAAGATGGATGGGGAATGACGCTGTTGTCAGAGGACTTCATTGCAGAAGTTAGAAGGTTCAAATGCGTAATGGGCTTCAGCAAGAGAAAAGATGATAATGTAGTTTAAGACACTGGATTGGTTCCAAGGAGTACTGGGTTCTATCCCTGTGTCCACTATGGTACAGATTTCCTATGTGATGCCAAGCAAGTCACTTAACCAACGTTTTCTGGGTGTCTTTCCTAAGACACATAGTGGTTGATTTTCACGAGCGGAGCATTCACAAAAACAACTGAAGTCAAGGGAAGCTCTGGGGGTGCTCAATATCTTGAAATTAAATCCAGCCCTAGGTGTCTCAAGCTAATTAATGGGTACTCTTGATACCTCTGATGGGTACAGTTTTGCATTGGAACAAAACTGAAAAAAATCAGATTTCAGTTTTGTTCCAATGCAAAATGAAACAAAATTCTCAAATCTCAGAATTTTTCACAAAACAGAATTCTTGCCTTTTGGCCAGCCCTACATTTATCATCATCCATGTCTGGCAGCTCTCCTGTGGGAAAAATTGTATGTTATCATATAATTTATTTACCATAATCCATACACACATTATGGGGAAAAAATAGGATTGCACAGATAACTTGAATTCTGGTATTGCCTAACTTTTGAGTGCTTGACTTTGCAACCTTAATAATGTTTCTTTTATATATTCTTGAAGGGAATTTATATTAAATTTGATAAACCCTTTTAAAACATATACTTCACTGTCATCCCTTTAAAACAGGTGAGGAAATAGTTTCCATTTCTAGCAATATTGTCTGAATTGGGTTGTTGTGGTATTACAATTGCTTTGGCTATTACTGTGGACAAGGCAGAGAACTGTGAAAGTAGTGATGATTTAGTTGGGGATTGGTCCTGCTTTGAGCAGGGGGTTGGACTAGATGACCTCCTGAAGTCCTTTCCAACCCTGATATTCCTTGATTCTAGTGGAAAGCCTCATTTAAAACAAAGGAGTAGGAAAGTAAGATGACTGGAGCACTATTAAAAATGTTAATCCTGTTAATATGTGCTAAGGTCAGAGAGCAATTCATTCTGTGTCAAAAGATAAGAGTTCATTTACATCACTATTGGAGTTTCAGCTTTCCTGACAGACACCAAGTTAAAAAGCAATTGAACTAGAACAGGCAAAGGATTTGGAAATGTCTTAATAGTGGTCAGACAGGACAACAAACAAGACAGTCCTTAAACCAAGTGATTCATCAGTCTACTTGCCAGGGAGTAAGGTAGTGTGAAAATAAGACTGTGTGGTAGCATACTGGTTACACAGGATGCAGAACTCCCTTGTCCCCACCCCAGGCTTTCTGTATGAGATAATTAAGGGAGCATATTAGACTTCCTTTATCTAATGAACACCATACAACAAATGCACTATAATTATCAGTTGACTCTTCTCACGAGAGCCTGCTACAACAGGAGATAAACCATTTCCACAGCATAAGAGTCATAGAGCCAGTGCTCACACATCTAAAAGGCAAAGGCTTCTATTCTCACTACTTCCTAATACCAAAGAAGAGGGAGGATGGAGACCCATACTAGACCTCAGAGTGATCAAAAAATTTGTCAAGGCTCAGAAGTTCAAGATGGTCACGTTCATAACAATTATTCCAGCATTAGTAGAAGGAGACTGGTTCTCGGCCCTCGACCTTCAAGATCCATATTTCCACGTCTCAATCATACCGAGTCACAGATGATGCTTCAGGTTTACCTTAGACCAAGACCACTACCAGTACAGAGTACTCTCTTTTGGCCTCTCATCGGCCCCCAGAGTATTCTCCAAGGTCCTCTCAGTAGTGGCGGCCCACTTACCCTCCCAGGGCATCATGATTTATCCTTAATGGACAATTCTCTCTTCGGGACACATTCCTTCATTGAAGCCGAACAAATCACCCATACCACACTGAATCTATTCCAGAGTCTGGGCCTATAAATCAATGCACAAAAATGTGACATTGATGCCGGTATAGAGGTTAGAATTCACAGGAGCTGACATCAACTCCATCTGGGCGAGGGTGCTCCTCCCACATCACAGATTCCTAAACCTCTCCATGCTTCATGAGACAGTGCAATCCAGCCCCCAAATTTCAGCCAGACACTGCCTCCAGCTTCTGGGGCTTATGACTACAGACACATAGGTTATAGCTCATGCCAAACTGTGCATGAGATGCCCCCAAGCATTCAGTTCGGTTCGGTTTACAGACTGCCTGTCATACCTACCTACAAATGTAGACTAGATTTCAGATCTGGTGCCAGCCCAAAGGCATCACCCCGGATAAAGCCACTCTACCTGTAATCCTGGACTATCTGTTCACTCTCAAGAAATCGGGATTCTGTATTAGCTTGTGTGACAAAGCTTTGTCCTTATCTCTGTGGGTCCCACATTTCCTGGCGGATTTCGCTAGCCTCAGAGATTCACTGTGACCCTCCACATAGCCCTTCTCTCTCTAGAGGCAAGGGTCACAGCCTTCTGAGCCATTTTCATCATAAGCCAGCGAGGGAGGTGAGGAGAAGCTATCCTCCCTTGCACAGTCTCTCTCGTCTCCCAGTCTCAGTGATTCATCAGGGGGCAAAGGAGGGAGCCCAGGCCCACCCTCTACTCCAGGCTCCAGCCCAGGGACCCTAATAGTACCAGCTATAGTGGATGACTTTTTAGAAACAGGATGCGTACAATTCCCTGAGCTGCTTCCCCATAGCAGCCCCCACTTCCTCAAGTTCCACTTCACCCTTACCTCAGGGCCTTCTTCCTTATGCCTGATATGATGTGTACCGTTCAGTCTCTCCAACAGCGCAACTTCCTCCTGCAGCTCGTGACATGTGTGCCCACCTCACTGGCTGGGAGGCTGTTAACTAGTTTCAGCCAGCCCCTGATTGGCTTCAGGTGTCCCAATCAACCTAGCTGTTCTCCCTGCCTTCTGGAAAGATCTTAATTGGCCCCAGGTGTCTTAATTGACCTGGAGCAGCTGCCATTTGCTTATTCTAGTAACAGGGATTTGTTTAGCCTGTGGCTAATATATCTGTCTCCCATTACTTTACTACAGCCATCTGGCCTTGCCCCGTCACACTTGCTAAAAGTCCACTTGGCAGCAATTGCAAGCTTCCACCAGCAGGTAGAAGGGTACTCCGTTTTCTCCCACCTAACTACAAATAGGTTTCCTCTTTCCTCAATCCAGACTTCCTACCCCACAGTGAGTAGAGCCCCGTACGGATACAAAATTTATATCCATGGATGTAGATATCCCTGGATATAAAGTGGATATTGCCGGGCTCTAGTGACAACAAGCGAGATCAGCAGGGCCATGGCCAGCTACCGGATCAAGAACCGCAGTGGCAAAAGCATCAGCATGTTGGGCCATTGCTCGCAGGAGCCAGCGTCCAGCCTGGGCAGCTCCTCCAGCATGGCTGTACCACTCACAGCCCTTCCTACTGGAGCAGGCCCCAGGCTCACAAGTAACTGTCCCTGGTCACCCTAGTTTGTGCAAGCGGCTCACACTCTCCCAGACAGGAGATGCACATTGCTGTGTGGAAGGGACAGCTGGGTGCTTTTGCCACTGTGGTTCCCGGTCGCTGGTCGTGCCCCGGCTGATCTCACTCGTTGTCGCTAGAGCCATGCAACTCCACAGATATCCACATCTGCAGATATAAATTTTGTATCCATGCATGGCTCTAACAATGGGATCTTAATCTAGTACGAAAAGGACACCACCATTTGAACCTATGGCCACTTGTCCTTTAACTCACCTCTCCATGAAGACAGCATTCCTGATCGCCATCACCTCAGCAAGAAGGATAGGAGAGATAGTGGCTCTGAGGGCGCATTCCCCCTGCACAGTGTTCTTCCCTGACAAAGTCACGCTTAGACCACATCCTAAGTTCACTCCCAAGGTGACTTCTGGATTTCACATGAACCAACTCATTCACCTTCCACCTTCCAAACTTCATCAGGATAATCAGGAAGCCATCCTCCATATGTTCAATATGAGGAGAGCCTTGGCCTTCTATTTGGACAGGACAAGAGTTTTTAGAAAATCTCTGAGACTCTTCCTCTTCCTTGCTGATAGGTCAAAAGGCACAGCAATTGCTGCTCAAAGCTCTCCAATGGGTCTTGAACTGTATCAAACTCTGTTACCAGATTTGCAGTGTAACACCCCCATCTTCAATACGCACACACTGTATAAGATCAGCCCCTCGTCTGTCGCCTTCTCCAAGGGTATCCCTATATCAGAAATCTGCAGAGCAGCTCCCTGGGCATCTGCACATACCTTTGCAAAGCACTATGCCATCTTGGTGGACTCTGCTTTAGACACCATATTCGGTGCCCCAGTAGTATCATCCATAACAGACTCGACTCTGAATCCCCAGCCTTCGAGATGTGTGTTTTTATGGGTGCTTCATGACCCACCCTCCTCCCCTCGACCACTGAGTTCTTGTCAGTGACTCTGCGCTAGAAAAGGAATTGAGGAGGGTTCGCCCGTGCAGCGCTGGGTAGCCTCGGGGCAGAGGATGACGGGGCAGCAAATGCATGGGCTGAATGGATACTACTACTAAAGTTCTCCGATCAGCAGGGCAGGGATGCAGATACCCCTAGAGTGGAGTACCCATAGGGACACACATCTTGAAGAATCATCATTACTGCACAAGGTGATTAACTTCTTCTTGTCCTTCAGCAACACCTTTTATCCTTGTATTATTGCATATATATTAGGCAAATAGATCCATTGCTAATGGTGAATAACAATGGTACATCTTTTTCCTGTGTCTCTTTGGAAAGAAAAGATATTAGATCTGCTTCCATTTATATTATCCATTTCTTAAACTGGGAACTTATTCCCAAGGCATTCAGTTTTATAAAAGTAACTTCATTCAACCCTATCAAAGACCTTTTCAGCAGTTAACTAAAAGAGTAGTAGAGGAGTTTTTTTTATCTTGGTGAGCGTAATGTTCCTAGTACCCATATAAGATTATCTGTATTGTTTATAAAACCTGTTTGGTCTCTGATAACTTAATATTATCTCTAAGAGGTAGTTTGTTCACCAATATGTTGGTGAGAATCTTACATCTCAGTTCAATAAAGAAATTGGATTATATGATGTAAGGTTCTTTCCAGGTTTGGGAATAACAGCTGTTGTAGTTGGAAGAGGACTTACCAATTTCCCTATAAATGTTTATAATATTTTTATTGGTAACCCATCTCGATCTAGGACTTTACCATTTTTCATATTATTTATAAATACTAATTTTTTTCCTCTCTGATGAATTATTCAAGCAGAACTATGTCTAAATGAAATATGAGGAGGTTCACATTGTTTAGCACTAAAATCTGTCATCCTTTGTGGCTATATGGGAGTACAAGAAGTAATAAGGCTGCCCAATCCCCTCCCAGTAACCCCAAGCAACCATATGGATCTTACAGTTTGTGACTGAGAGCACAGAACATACAGGGGAAGCACAAGGATTGCTTGCCCAGTACTCCCTCTCCGGTCCCTAACAAGTGTCTCTGAGAACTATGCCTTCCCAGTGCTCCTCTTGGGGCAGCACATCTATTCGCTGTCCCATACTCCGGACTTTACCTCAAGGCACAATCTAGCTCATAATTTTTATTTTTCTAATACAAAAATAACTCTTGTAAATATTTTTATAATATGAAAAAACATCTCCCATTTTTTTACCTCTCTTCATTCCTAACCATGCGTGGAGGATTATGTTGGTAGTTTGCTTTTCTTTTAGCTTTCTGCCTAACAGTTTATCCCCTTTATTCCCTTTTGTCCCTCTTTTCACAGAATAATTGTTTTGTATATCTGAAGAGCTTTTTCTGTTTTATCGTTTAGCAAGGTGTTTAGCTTGCAACTTAAGTTGATGCATTTTTGTAGGATTTTGTTTGAACTATTTTTTTAATGATATGATTTTTGGTTTTGCATCTCGTGTACCAGTTGCAATCTATCTTGTAGTCTCACTTTTTCAATGGAGAAACTATTAATAAAATGACCTCTCATAACTGCTTTATTTGCAAAGAAAGCCCCCTTAGTATGTAATCTTTGTTGTTATGTTCAAAATATGAGAAGTTTTTTTAAATGACTGCTCTGTCTGGATCTTGAAACAGGAAACAATTCAGTCTGCCAATCTGTTTGGAGAATGATTTCTTCCCTACCCTTCAAATTAAATGTTAGTTTGGTTGGAACAAGAGCTGACCATGTAATTCTATGTTTATAGTTTGTTGGAAGACAATGTTAGTGATCAAAATTCAGTCTATCATCATATAAAGTTTATGTGGATGAGAATAAAATGAGAACATATAAAACTATCATCTGTTTATAAAGATCTAGATTTGTATCTCTCTTTTGTTTAGTGTCTGCTCTTTCTAATCTAGCATTCAATGTTAAAATAATATCCTAAAATTATTTCTCCTTCTTGGAAGGAATCTAGAAGCCTAAAGAATTTCTTTTTAAAATCTTTTTGCTTTTGGGATATACCAAGCTGATTGTAACTTTTTTGTCATTTAAATCTCCTTTGAGGATAATAAATCTATAATCAATAATTGTAATTTGATCTATTATTAGAAATGTACAGTGTTTGGGAAAGAGCATATTCCTCTTTTTAAGGTTTGTTAGAGAATAATAGATTTGCCCCAACCTTATTTCCTTGAAGTCACTTTTCTTTTGTCTCTTTTAAATGTATTTCCATTATACAGATAAAGGATTTTCTTTAGTTTTGTACTGACTTTGGCTCCAATTAAGTGCTGTCCTGAATGGGGATGCTTTCCTAAATATCAAGGCCTTTGCATCTCTTATCCACATTATGTAATGTTACCATGTTACCAAAATGTTACCATTTTATATATATATTTGCTGTGTGTATGGGTAACCTATTTAGACAAAATTCTTTTATATTTTATTTTAATTCAAGCAAAACAATTTTCGTTTTCTCTGTTATTTTGAATAGGTTTAAAATAAAAAACAAAATATTTTCTAAAACCGTCAAATCCTAGTATATTACTCTGATACTTTCTTTATTTGATTTTATGTTCCGTGACCTTATGCATAATATCCTACAATAATAGTCCAAAACCATTATGGTTTACAAAGTTATAACATAGTGCTGTGATATTTGTTATAAAATGCTGTGATTTTATGATGTTTAATTATAAATATGTATACATTGTGGGGCAAGGAGAAATTTTTTGCGAAGGGATACCAGAGTATACTTCAGAGCTCCTAAAAATAGGATAATGATATCTTTAATACCAATGCAAAGTAGACAGGTTTTCAATATTGGAGGGATCATCCAAAATATCCACACAGTAAATTGTGTGGAACTGCAATCATATAATTACTAATTGTAGGTAAGTATGAGGAGAAAAATTTGAAAGTTAGCAGAATTTGAACAGCCAAGCAGTAGTATGTACTAAAGCTTGAGTGGTGCTAAGGTTCTTCTTGCCACTCATGTGCTGCTGACAGTCTGATACTGAAAAGCGATTTGAATGTATTGGAGGTTTTGTATTCCAAGAGTGGATTATACGCAATTTATCCACTCTGCCTATTTCATGAAACAGATGGAAAAAGGCAGCAACAGTATACTGCACCAGATCTCTCACAGAGTACAGCTGGTTTCTACACAACTGTTGAAGTCTCAGGGAAAGGTGATAAGAGTTCCACACTAACCTATAGCCATGACTCGTAGTACTTGTAGAACACACTGAAAATAATCTTTTCCTTACTTCTTAAATGAGTCTGACATTTATAGGGCAGTTAAAGGAAGACAGTTCTCAAATTCATAACTGCTGCTGTGCTTCACATGTCCTGCTTCCTTCATTGCAACTTGGCTAACCCATTCCCTTCCCTGTTGGGTTTCTGCTGGTGGTTCCACATTCTGCATGCTGTCTTAATAGTGGAATATGCTTTCCCGTAACTAGATTATCGGTTAGCCTCCTATGCTCCTCTGATTTCTTGAGAAATCGGTTCTTTCTAGTGCTGGTGGTAAAATCATGTGTTTTGATGTTACGAATTCTTCATGTTGCAATAAACCTCAGTTGAAATGTTTCCCCATAAGACTTAGCTTTTCATATTTGGCTGGAAACTCTTCATGTTTGTGTAGCCATTCGTTTTACGATAATCTATGGCTTTTAACTGTACCTCCCATAATGAAGAGCTGATTTAATACTCTGTGCTAAATCTTGTTATGACGTATAAAAGGTAAGTAATTTCTCTAACCATTCCTAAAGATTGTGGTCATGTAGTAAAGGCTTCTCTTTCCTCTTTTATTTATTTTACTTTTACTTCATTTGTAGCATGAGCTTTTCTTCATTTCATTTTCTATTTTACCCTTATAGATGCTAAGATTTGCAACAAGTGATTTCATGTCTCAGACCAGTCATGATTGATAGATAGAGATTGTCAGCAGGTTTCTTGTTTTTACCATTTTCTCTGTTTATTTTAATTTAAAATGCTTTGTTTCACATAGCGTTTGGTGCTTATGCCCATGGGAACAAGGCTTACTCTGCATTACAAGGCAATACAATTATAATTTAAATATAATAAAATCCTGTGGACGTAAAGGTCAGGGCAGTGGAATGTGGATGCTCTGCTTTCTGATTGTTTCCTCCTGAGCCACCCTGGGGAATGATATTGGATGAGATCCCAATTTATTCAGAGCTTCTCTGCCAAAATATATTGGCAGCTAGGGGAATGTAGACAGAAGAAAAATCAGAATTCCTGTGATATGGGAGACAGGCACAGGTTACTATCTCTGGAGCAGCCTGTGAGTGAGGGAAGAATTACAGTTGTCCCAAAACCATCTGTCCCAGCAAGTCATGATATGGTGTATGATGGTACACTAGAATATTTACTTCAGGGTTATATGATTTTAAAAATCATGTAACCCTGATTTACATACAGATTTAAAAAATATCACAGGTACAAAACATATACAAATGATAAAATATGAAAAAGACAATTTACACAAAGCTCTAAAGTAGGTTTGGGCTATCAAACACTTTTTTGACAAGTAAAATAATTTTTAATAGAACAATATTCAAAAAATAAAACAGCCTATGAATGTGCAATATACAGTATATTGAAGAATTGGCTATCTGATTAATCCTTCAGCTGTGTTGAAGCACAGTTTGTATTCAGCAGCTGTGAGCCTAGGATTGGAAATGATCAAGTCTAGTTGAGTGTTTTTTTCACAGTTATGGATTCCTCTTCTACATCTGCTTTTAAAATTTGTGGAAAACAAATTATTTCCCACAGTGCATATTTTGCTAATCAGGTGAGTGATAAAGGATAAACATTAGATCACCATGAGACACTGCAAAGCACAGTTTAGCTTTGTCATTTGAAGTCCTCTGTGCTCATAGAATAAAAAAAATACCTCCAAGAGCTATGTTTGAAGCCAGCTGTCTTTTGTTGCCATTGTCATCTGGATGTTGTAAGAGTGGTATTCTGTCAGCACATTTTTTATATTAGATCTGCAAGTCTCAGCTGCTCTTTGCATTATAAATTTCTTGTTTTTGTTCATACACTAGCTCCACTATAGATTGGAAGGGCTTAAAGATGAACTCAGGAGGAATAGAGGCTACGACTCGAGAGTAACTATTATTGCTCAAAGGAGTTGCTTTCCATTCGCAAACATTGCTTTGCGCTATGGGTTTCGGCTCCTTCTGTTCCCACACTTTGTTGAAGACTATCTCTTGACTTGTCCACTAACATTTTTCCTCTCTAGTAGCTTTTATCTGTGTCCTTTGAGTCATATTTTTACTTAGTTTGTTTTATTAGATTGTTTCTATAGTGTTTGTGTGGGTTTTTTTGTTTGTTTTTTTCTGTAGGACTGTGTTGTTGTTTCACTAGGTTTCATTCCAAAGTTTGCTGAATTTCTTGATTATTTTGCAACAGGCCCATTCTTTGTTCTCTCTTTGCATATGGTTTTCAATGAGAAATAGCATAGCCTCTTCAATTTTAAATAATATCCTATGCAGATAGGCCCATCTCTCCTTTTGCATAGTACATTTTGCATTTTCCCCAACTGTGACCCACTCACCCATCCAGCCCTCCCTCTCTTGCTCTCATATATACCATTATACCTTCCTTTTTGGTCCAGAATTGCTCTTCGAAGAGAAACATTTTCCTCTTCCAATGAGATTTTACTTTATCATGTACCTGAAAAATGGAAGAACAACTTTGGACCAAATCAGGGCATCACTGACATTTTGGAGTTTACCTGTGTAGTATTTTTGACGGGAAGGAGGGTGGTTTTAATTTTTAAACATAACAGTTTTTTTCAGGGAAGAACAACCATAATCCACTCTAAGTTGCAACATTACCGTCATAAGTTTTTTCATTACAATGAGTAGACTGTGTTATGCTGTAGAATCCAACTTGTTGTGTGAATGTGCGTTTGGGGCAAGCTGCTGTGGAATGAAAGAAAGAGGTTTAGAAAACAAGGAAGGATTAGTTTCAGACTTAAAAGATGGCTCTAGTCTGAAAAGAGACTGAAAAATGGCACTTTGGGGTTCCACATTTATCACTCATAAATAATTTCCAGATCATGTGTGCTCAGTTTGCAGGCAGATATTTGTCTAGTTCCCACCCCCACAAACTCAACCTCAGATCTGAAAGTTAAGCTGGTCTCTTTCCTTCCTATCCTTCCTTCTTCAACACTAAAAAAGGTTTTACAAGGATTATGATGCCCTCAATGACACCTATGCAACCCTATTGCTGTAAATAGGTTTGCATGGGTGTAATTTATTGGCTTGTACTTGAAGTCTTAGTGAACAATTCTGTTGAAGAAGCACATGAAGGAAAAGGATCCAACTCACACTTCTCACACTTTCATAGGGCTTGTCTTCCCTTCAAAGTTAATTTGAGTTATAACTAGTATTGTCTCTAACTTGAGTCCCATCCACACACAAAAACCTTGAACTAAAGTTTGATGGTGCTTTTTAACTTTTAACAGCTGGCTGGCCTGGGGGTATAGGCCACAGCTCGAGTTAAGACAACTCATCAACTACTAATCCAATTACTCTGTGCAGCTCAAGTGTCATTTCACAGTGTGACTCTCTGACTCAAGCAAGACTGAGAAAAGTTAACTCAAGTTATCTACGCTCAAGTTAACTCTGCAGTGAAGATATATCCTATATTGCATTGGCTTTGCAGGGCTAACAATAGTTGAAAACCAAAACTTTCTGTTAGTCTCCATAGTAAGCAGATATGACTCTACTCAGACATGATTCACCACTGTTACTTCAATATTACACCAGTTTGAGTCTATTGACTTTACTGGAGTCACACCAGGATAAAACTGGAGTAACACAGTGGGAATCAGGTACACAAGGAGTAGATCTCTTGAGTAAGAAGATGCTGTTTTTACACAATCACTTTCCAAAGTAGATCTACACTAAAAAGCATATTCATAGGTTCATAGATACTAAAGTCAGAAGGGACCATTATGATCATCTAGTCTGACCTCCTGCACAACGCAGGCCACAGAATTTCACCCACCCACGCCTGCGAAAAACCTCTCACCTCTGTCTGAGCTGTTGAAGTCCTCAAATCGTGGTTTAAAGACTTCAAGGAGCAGAGAATCCTCCAGCAAGTGACCCGTGCCCCATGCTACAGAGGAAGGCGAAAAACCTCCAGGGCCTCTTCCAATCTGCGCTGGAGGAAAATTCCTTCCCAACCCCAAATATGGCGATCAGCTAAACCCTAAAGCATATTAGGCATAGTACTTTTCTAAACTAGACTTAAACAGCTGAACAAATTCATCTGTCTCCAGCCAGAAGATGTTTGTGCAGCTGTGAAGCAGAATTGCTAAATGTTTTCGCAATCACCACATTCTAACTTGTTAGCATTTTGAATTTCTCTCTACGAAACCTCAGCAGCTCCACTGACAGCAGCAATAATCAAGTCTTCAAGCAGATTATATTAATACAGGCATATTGTTGTTCTGATCTGCACGTAAAACACAAGGACTTAGGTTCAGGATCACTGTGGTCACAATTATATACAATGAACTTGGAATTTAATGTAAAATTGAAGTTTAATATGTATCTTTGAAAGCTGTATATTCATTTCTTAACCTACAAATCTGTCCTTTAGGCTGGCTTGTTTGCGTTTTTTAATTGCTTATATCAGATTCAGACTGTCAACCAGTAAGTTTCTGCTTGAATATATGTATCCTATATATACATTATATAAAATTGTTAAGGTGTCAAATATGTAGAGCCTCTGACTCTAGATCCCAGGAGCTTGCCCATTAAATCGCCACATCTTGCTGTGCCTGTTAACTACGGTAGCTCATAGAGTCTGTGCTCTCTTTGCAGGTCCAGTCCAGGTGCAGCAGCAAGGAGAACATCCTCAGAGCCAGTAAGTATTGCTGCCTCCTTGATGTACTCTTGAACCATGACTCCCATTTTAGTTCGGAAGTGGGAGAACAAGTTAGAATAATATTTTGGTGGTGTGGAAAGTGAAGAACAAGGGAGGGTTCATATGACTTTACAGCAGGAATAGAAAAAAATAGGACAATGAAATTCAATCCGAAAAGAAAAAAAAAAGAGAAAACATTAGCAGCTTTCACCTTTCTAAAATAGCAGTTAGAGTCTGTGTTAATAGGTATTTTCCTCTTAATTCTTTCCCCCCGGATATTTCTCTTAGTGACATTAGAGTCTAAGCTATGTATAGTGTGATAAATGATATACACCCCATCATAGTGCAGTTCCTGCCTGGGCTTTTATCCCCTTTCTTTGGAGTCACCAGCCCACCTGTTGATCACTGCACCTTGGGGGATGTACGTGCATTTAATGGTGCAGGTATGCATTTCACAGGAGCAAAGAATCAACACACAAAGATAATGGGAAGGTAAATATCCATGATTTTCACTTTTGAGCTTGAAGTATTTTAAGAAATGCTGAGCTAGATGAGGGGAAAAAATTAGGTGTCAGATTCAAAAAAGAGGATTTACACAAATGAACTCTTTCTACAATTAGAGTTTGTAACCTTCCAGGTTAAAGACCTCTCTCTTCATGTGCCCCGAAAATTTAACCTACCTTAAACGTATTACACTCTGCATAGGAAGTTGGTTTAGTGGTCAAAACAGGAGATGGGTAGTCAGGTCTCCTGAGTTCTGTTGCCAGCTCTCCACCTGATTAGCTGAGTGGCCTTAGGCAAATCACTTGACTTCTCTTACTCAAAGTATTCATTTCTGGAATGAGTACAGCATTATTTTATCATGTAGGATGTTGTGGGATGTAAATAGCTGTCTTTAAAAGCACTTTGAGATACTCAAAATGGAAGATGATTGTGAAGGCTGAAGCTTGTTATTTTTTTATTTGTTATCATCATCTAGGTTTTGTAAAAAAAAGAAATCTACTATTCCATACCTGAGAATTAAAAAACAAAATCTTTATAAGTTGGTCTTGTCCATGGACATAACGGGAATTTAAGATTTCTGCTTTTAAATATCTGACATATCTGAAAGAAAAAGAAAAATCAGTGCTAGGAAGAAATACGGATTAAAAAATGATAGCTCTGTATGTTTCCTTCCTCTTTTATGCCTTAGCATTATGAAAGGTTACTGTAGACCCAGAAGAGGTAATTTTTTGTTTTGGTTTGTGTCTTTGGGGGGGGGGGGTTGCAAAATTAGGGACTGCTGTTTCATCTGTGATGTTTAAAAATTTGCAAGATGGGTGGATTTCCTCCCTCCCGCTTTAAAAAAAAAGAATATTTGTAATTTAGAGACATTTCCCCTCTAGATTTTTAACAGATCATTTTGGACATTTGACATAAAAAAGCAAATTGACAGCTATCTGACACCATGGTTTGAATTCCATAGAATTATGTATATCTTCAATTCCAGAGAATTCTCACAGTTATGTGGGTGCCATTCAAAAATTTGGACACTGAGTATACATTAAGTGTAAAAAGAAAAGGAGTACTTGTGGCACCTTAGAGACTAACCAATTTATTTGAGCATAAGCTTTCGTGAGCTACAGCTCACTTCATCGGATGCATACTGTGGAAACTGCAGAAGACATTATATACACAGAGACCATGAAACAATACCTCCTCCCACCCCACTCTCCTGCTGGTAATAGCTTATCTAAAGTGATCACTCTCCTTACAATGTGTATGATAATCAAGTTGGGCCATTTCCAGCACAAATCCAGGTTTTCTCACCCTCCACCCCCCCCCCACACACAAACTCACTCTCCTGCTGGTAATAGCCCATCCAAAGTGACCACTCTCTTTACAATGTGTATGATAATCAAGTTGGGCCATTTCCAGCACAAATCCAGGTTTTCTCACCCCCCCCCTTTTTTCCAAAAACCACACACACAAACTCACTCTCCTGCTGGTAATAGCTTATCCAAAGTGACCACTCTCCTTACAATGTGTATGAAAATCAAGGTGGGCCCTTTCCAGCACAAATCCAGGTTTTCTCACACCCCCCCAAAACACACACACACAAACTCACTCTCCTGCTGGTAATAGCTTATCCAAAGTGACCACTCTCCCTACAATGTGCATGATAATCAAGGTGGGCCATTTCCAGCACAAATCCAGGTTTTCTCATCCCCCCACCCCCATGTGTGTGTATGAGGGTGGGGGGGTGAGAAAACCTGGATTTGTGCTGGAAATGGCCCAACTTGATTATCATACACATTGTAAAGAGAGTGGTCACTTTGGATGGGCTATTACCAGCAGGAGAGTGAGTTTGTGGGGGGGGGGGGGCGGAGGGTGAGAAAACCTGGATTTGTGCTGGAAATGGCCCAACTTGATTATCATACACATTGTAAAGAGAGTGGTCACTTTGGATGGGCTATTACCAGCAGGAGAGTGAGTTTGTGTGTGGGGGGGTGGAGGGTGAGAAAACCTGGATTTGTGCTGGAGATGGCCCAACTTGATTAGCATACACATTGTAAGGAGAGTGATCACTTTAGATAAGCTATTACCAGCAGGAGAATGGGGTGGGAGGAGGTATTGTTTCATGGTCTCTGTGTATATAATGTCTTCTGCAGTTTCCACAGTATGCATCCGATGAAGTGAGCTGTAGCTCACGAAAGCTTATGCTCAAATAAATTGGTTAGTCTCTAAGGTGCCACAAGTACTCCTTTTCTTTTTGCGAATACAAACTAACACGGCTGTTACTCTGAAACCTACATTAAGTGTGGCACTCCAGGGGTTCTAGGAAGTGAAATTGTGGCATCTAAAGTATTTATCAATAACTTTTATAAAACAGAAAACCTCAGAAACCCTGAAAACATGTTTACTAGAATGACTAGAAAATACATGGTGTGCTTGTATTGTCTCTCTCTGTTAAGTAGTTATCCTTGTTTAGAGGCACATTTTAATCTTACCCTTATTTTATAGTTTAAAAGAAAAAAGGAACAGAAAATCACAACTCAAAACACAGTCATCCAATGAAGGTTCGATGGGACCCACCCCTTCTTTTCAGGATTTGCCTTCAAATAGTCCATGGTTCCCATGATCTCACAGGAGCTGTTCATCCCTTCTAACAGGAGCTCCTCCGAGCAGTCTCCAAGCTGCAGACAGGCTTCTCTCACATTGGGAGCCTGGGCAGGGCTGAAATGGAGTAGATCTCCTCCTTTTAACTTCCCCTCTCCATGCCTAACATTGCTGCGGGTGAAATGCAGGGCAGTGCTAACTAGGTCCACAGGCTCTCATTAACCCTGTCAGTGGGACCTATCTGCCCCATCACCATGAGGAAAAATGTTTTACTCCTGTTAACCCTGCAGTTAATACAGCTATAGAAGAGCAAGCTGGATTCTATTTTGCTTTGCACACCATCAAAAAACTGTCAGCTAAATTCAGCTTGCAGAATTACTAATCTTTATTCCTAGTGATGGTTTCAGAGGTGGAAAGAGCCCAGCTGGATTCTCAGATCCCAGGAGTAGTTTGTGGTGCAGATAGTTAGAAAAATCATTTTTTGACTTTCACGTTAAACATATTTGATCTAAAATCACTACGAGAGAGTATATTAGAATATATATACAGTTGTATTTCAGAATATAAACACACTTTAAAAAATCATATATTTTATTTTTGTGGAATATGTAACATGAAAGTGAAGCACACTGTACATTGCATTAAAACCATGCACTATTTGCCAGATATCTGGTGTTCTCGGTGTGTTGGAATCCGGCAGATACAGGAATTGGATCCAATCAGTGGACAACATGTTACCTTTTCCTCTTGGGACCGATCACATGCCTGCAGCTTGCATTTAATTGTAAAGATCAGCAAGTAGATGAGCGTGAGGGGAAGGGTCAGGAAACCTAACCCTAACCTAAGGTGAATATAGCTGAACTGCTCGGTAATAGCGACCACAATGTAATTAAATTTAACATTCATTTGGAGGATGAGAAATACCAAAGAAGCCCACCACCGTAGCATTTAACTTCAAAAGGGAGAATGACACAAAAATGAGGAAGCTACTTAAACAGAAATTAAAAGGAACAGTCACAGAACTGAAATGCCTACAAGCTGCATGGAAACTTCTTAAAAACACCATAATAGAGGCTCAAATTAAATGTATACTCTTGTAGGGAGCCAGGGTGGCTTCCCTCCGAACCAGAGGGTAAAGAGCCACCCTCTCAGCCTGAGTGGGCGGGGCCAGACCAAGTTTACCCCAATCCCCGGAAGGGGAGGGGTGGAACAGGAAGTACAAAGGGCGGGGCCCTTTGCCAAGTGAGGGCAGCATCAGGGAGGGAGACAGACACAGGCTGCTGGCTGTTCCCTCCAGACCCTGCTGCCGACCTAGGGGAGGCCCTGGGCCAGGAGAAACCTGACCTGGAGGAAGGACTGAGGCAACCAGGACTGCCAGCTGCCGAGTACCCGGAGGACCTGGAGGGGCCAGGCTGTAACCCAGGCCAGCGTGAGCCTGACACAGAGGGGGAGCTGGAGCTGCCAGCAGCTGAATACCCGGATAAGCTGGAGGGACCGGAGAGGCCCGCTTGAGAGACTGGGTTGGAAGTAGCCCAGGGGCAGAACTACACAGTGTGGTGGGTGTATTTGGTCAGCGTGGCGCGGATGGTTCCCCGGTGACCCAGCGGCGGGACCCTCTCGCCCCGCCACTGTCAGGGCCCTGGGCTGGAACGCAGTGGAGTTGGGTGGGCCTGCGTTCCCTGACCCTGGCCAACCTGCCTTGGGTAGCAGAATCCCGAACGCCACTGACTCGTGCCAGCGCTCCCCTGCCTCAGGGGGCACGCCGCAGACTCGTGCCAGCACTCCCCTGCCTGAGGGGCGCGCTACAGACTCTGGCCAGTGCTCCCCTGCCTCAGGGGCGCGCTGCAGACTTGTGCTGGCGCTCCCCTGCCTGAGGGGTGCGCCGCAGACTCTGGCCAGCACACCTTCTCTGCTAATTCCCCAGTGACCGAAAGGGGTGACTAAGGCCTGCCAGTGGGACAGTAGCTGTCCATCGCCCCCTAGAGGCTCGCTGGACTGATTGAAACCTGTCACGAGTGTTGGAGAATGCAGGCACCAATGCCTATCCCTGCAGGAAGGGACTAGAGCGAGGAGGCCTCTGAAGCTCCCCTAATTGAAAGATGGAGATGGAAAGGCTTATCCAGTTCCTTGCTGAGAGCCAGCAATAGCAGCAGCACCAACTCGTACAGCAGCTGGGTGCCCACCAGCAGCAGTTGCTTCAAACCTTGGGGGCCCCGCACCACGAACAACAAACCCAGTGTTCCAGCAGCTTGCAACCCTGTCGCCGAGCCACAGCGGGGCTCAACCAGAGAGGGCGGCCACGCCGACCCCTCCTGCCCCACCGATCCATCTGGCCAAGATGGGGCCTGAGGATGATCCGGAGGCCTATTTGGTGACCTTCGAGCGGGTTGCCTCAGTGGCCAGTTGGGCATCTGACCAATGGGTGACCCTCCTCGCCCCATATCTGACGGGGCCTGCCCAGAAGGCTTACCATGGACTCCCAGATGATGAGGCCCGCATTTACGCTCAAGTGAAAATGGCTATCTTGGATGCCTTCGACATTACGCCGGAGACATTTCGGCGACGGTTTCGGGAAAAGGTCTACCCACTGGGCGCCAGACCCCGGGCTGTGGCCCAGGAATTAAAGGACGCAGGTGGCCGACGGCTACAACCCGAGCATTGAACAGCGGCTGAGGTGACTGAACAGGTCGTCCTCAAACAATTCGTGCACATCCTCCCGACCCAGGGGAGGGTATGGGTGTTGCGGTACCGGCCACAAAGTCTGAGCACGGTCATCGTGCTTATGGAGGACTTTCTAGAGGCAGAGGCCCCGATAGGACTGGCAGCCCGCCCCCCAAACTCTGGACCCAGTGCACAGAAACTTGAAAGGAGGTCCACCTCCCAAGCCGACGCACCACACCGTATCCTACGACTAGATGGCGGCAGGACCGATTTTCCCCGACGCCCCGAGTCCACACCGCGCTCCACCTCTGGATGCTTAACCCGAGCACCGGGTCCCAGCCAACCCTGCAGCCCCACCAGTGCACCCACGTGGCTGGGGCGCCCAGAGGTAGGACCTTGCTTTCGGTGTGGCGAGTACGGGCATCTGTAACGGGGCTGTCCTGCAATGGACTGCAACTTTGGCCTGGTGTGCACTGGGGAGCAACGGGCCCGTCCACCCTCCTTGGCCAAACTGACAGCCCCCATGGAAGTCGCCGGGACCCACGTTGTTGGTCTAGTTGATTTGGGCTGTGGGCAGACCCTTGTCCGCCAGGCGCTCTTCCCGGACACCAAGCGGCCCATTGGGGAAGTACGGATTCAGTGCATACACGGAGACGTGAAATCGTACCCCACGGTTCAGGTCCCCACCATGGTGAACGGAGCAACTCAGTTAATGAGCGTGGCAGTGGCGTCATCCCTCGCCTATCCAGTTATTCTGGGCCACGACTGGCCAGACTTCATCGAGGTGCTTCGATCCCTACCGACCGAAGAGGCGTTCGAGGGAGCTCCGCCTGAGATGAAGACAGGCCCCGACTCGAGGTCCGATCCCGGAGTTGCCCCAGTTCCCACACCCGGGCAGGACGGCCTGGAAACAGCTGGCCCCCCTCCTGACCTGGTGGACTTTAGCCGAGATCAAAGGGAGGACCCTACGCTCCGGTTTGCCTATGTGTAGCTGGCCCGGGTGGATGGTGAGGTCGTGGAGGCCTAGGTTTGAACTCAGTCATGAGCAGCTCTACCACATTGATCGAGACCCCCAGACCCAAGAGGTCCGGACCCAACTCGTGGTTCCCCGCATTCATCGTCGGGCTGTCCTGAAGCTTGCACATGACATCCCGGCTGCAGGCCATTTAGGCCAGGAAAAAACAGTGGCTAGGGTCCTGGCCAGGTTCTTCTGGCCCAGCGTCCACCATGAGGTGAAAGATTACTGTGTGTCGTGCCCGGCCTGCCAACATGCAGCCCCGGCAGGGGTACGGAAGGCCCCCCCGGTCCCTTTACCAGTCGTAGGTGTACCATTTGAGCGGGTAGTGATGGACCTGGTGGGGCCTTTTCCAAAAAGTAAGGCGGGCCATCAATACATCCTTGTCCTATTGGACTACGCCACCCGCTTCCCCAAGGCCGTCCCCTTAAGAAGTATCACCGCCTGCACTATTGCTGCGGAGCTCGTGAAGATCTTCGCAAGGGTGGGCCTCCCACGGGAGATACTCACTGATCAAGGGACCAACTTCACTTCTAAGCTGTTCCGTCAGGTATGTGCCCTATTAGGGATTAAGAAACTGCAGACCTCGGTCTACCATCCCCAGACTGACAGATTGGTCAAACGTTTTAACCAGACCCTGAAGGGAATGTTGCGGCGTTTCCCCACCCAGGACCTCCGCCAGTGGGACCAACTGCTCCCTCCTTTACTAATGGCAATTCGAGAAGTCCCACAGGCGTCCATGAAGTTCTCCCCGTTTGAGCTCCTCTATGGGTGGCGACCCCGCGGGGTGTTGGACCTCTTGAGGGAGACTTGGGAACACAACCCATCTGCAACGCAGGGTCTCTTACAATATGTCTTACAGCTGCAGGGGCGGCTGGTGTGGGCGGGTGGGCGACCTCGCGAAGGAGAACTTAAACACAGCCCAAAGAGCCCAGGAGCAGCACTACAATCGGGGCGCCGGGGCTCGATCATTTGGGCCAGGGAACCAAGTACTCCTCCTGCTCCCCTCGGCGGAATCAAAGCTTTTTGCCCGCTGGCAGGGTCCATATGAGGTCCTCCGCCGGGTAGGGCCTGTCACCTACGAAATCCAGCAACCTGGTCGCGGTAAGGAAAAACAGATTTACCATGTAAACCTCTTAAAACCCTGGCAGGAACGGGAAGGACTACTAGTTGCCCCGTACCTCCCCGAACCGGACCTGGGGCCCCAACCGCCAGAGGAGTCAGATAATGGTGAGCCCCAGCTAGCAGAGACACTCACAGTCGAGCAGCAAGAACAGGCCTTCTGCTTAGTAAGGGCATTCCCCAAGACATTCACCACGAAACCCGGGCGGACTATGCTCGCCTACCATGTGATCCAGATTGAACCCGGGGTGGTGGTCCGAGAGACAATCCGGCCATTGCCTAGGTGAATGCGGGAGGCCATAGAGGTGGAAGTCCAGGCCATGTTGTATCTGGGTGTTATTGAGCGCTCCCAGAGCGAGTGGCGGAGCCCCGTCGTCCTCATACCAAAGCCGGATGGGAGCCGGAGGTTTTGCATTGACTTCCGGAGGGTAAACGCCATTTCAAAATTTGATGCCTATCCGATGCCCCGCATCGATGAGCTCCTCGACCGGCTCGGGGAGGCCTGTTATATCACCACTTTTGATCTCACAAAGGGGTACTGGCAGATCCCCTTGGATCCCAGGTCCAAGAAGACAGCGTTTGCCACCCCTTCAGGGTTGTACCATTTCACCCAGATACCTTTCGGCCTCCATGGGGCCCCGGCAACCTTTCAGCGTTTGATGGATCGGATTTTGCAACCATACACAAAATACGCTGCGGCCTACTTGGACGATGTGGTCATCTATGGCAATAACTGGGAGGAACATCTTAACCAAGTAGGAGCTGTCTTCCGGGACCTCCGCACAGCCGGGCTTACGGCCAATCCAAAAAAATGCCGAATCGGGCGGGAGGAAATCACTTACCTGGGGTACACCTTGGGCCGGGGACAGGTACGCCCCCTCATCGGGAAAGTCCAAGCACTCCAGGAATATCCGGCGCCGACCACGAAGAGGCAGGTGCGTCAATTCTTGGGCTTAGCTGGTTATTACCGGTGGTTTGTACCTCACTTCGCAAGCATTACTGCCCCACTGATGGAGCTCTTGACCAAGGACAGCCCCCGCCGGGTGCATTGATCCAACGAATGTGAGATGGCCTTTCGAACTATCAAAAAACGGCTGTGTAGCGATCCAGTACTCTTCAGCCCTGACTTTCATCGTGACTTCATCGTTCAGACTGATGCCTCAGGAGTAGGGCTCGGGGCAGTCCTCTCACAGAAGGCGGACAGGGAGGAAGACCCTATTCTTTACCTCAGTCGGAAGCTGTTCCCCAGAGAACGGAACTACTCCATCATGGAGAAAGAGGCCCTAGCGGTTAAGTGGGCAGTCGATGCCCTCCGCTACTACGTCCTCGGAGCCCCCTTTACACTGGTTACAGACCATGCACCCCTGAAGTGGCTTAATAAGGAGGACAGTAATGCCAGACTGATGCGGTGGTATCTAGCTCTGCAGCCCTATGCCTTCACGATTCACCATCGGGCAGGAAGGGAAAACGCCAATGCGGACTTTCTATCCCGCCTCGGAGAGGGTGAGGACGCCAGCTCCGATGGTCGGGAGCTGGATTTGAGGGATGGGGTATGTAGGGAGCCAGGGTGACTTCCCTCTGAACGATAGGGTAAAGAGCCACCCTCTCAGCCTGAGTAGGCGGGGCCAGACCAAGCGTACTCGAATCCCCAGAAGGGGAGGGGTAGAACAAGAAGTGCAAAGGGCAGGCCCCTTTGCCCAGTGAGGGCAGCACCAGAGAGGGAGACAGACACAGGCTGCTGGCTGTTCCCTCCAGACCCTGCTGCCGACCCAGGGGAGGCCCTGGGCCAGGAGAAAGCTGACCTGGAGGAAGGACTGAGGCGACCAGGACTGCCAGCTGCCGAGTACCCGGAGGACCTGGAGGGGCCAGGCTGTAACCCAGGCCAGCGTGAGCCTGACACAGAGCGGGAGCTGGAGCTGCCAGCAGCTGAATACCCGGACGAGCTGGAGGGACCGGAGAGGCCCGCTTGAGAGACCGGGTAGGAAGTAGCCCAGGGGCAGAACTGCACAGTATGGTGGGTGTATTTGGTCAGCGTGGCGCAGATGGTTCCCCGCTGACCCAGCAGCGGGACCCTCTCGTCCCGCCACTGTCAGGGCCCTGGGTTGGAACGCAGTGGAGTTGGGTGGGCCTGCGTTCCCCTACCCCGGCCAACCCGCCTTGGGTAGCAAAATCCCGAATGCCACTGACTCGTGCCAGCGCTCCCCTGCCTCAGGGGCGCGCTACGGACTCTGGCCGGCACACTTTCTCCGCTAATTCCCCAGTGACCGAAAGGGGTGACTAAGGCCTGCCAGTGGGACAGTAGCTCTCCATCGCCCCCTAGAGGCTCGGTGGACCGATTGAAACCTGTCACAACTCCAAATAAAAAAACATTAAGAGGGCCAAAAAATATGCCACAATAGGTGAACAGAGTAAGAGAGGCGATTAAAGGCAAAAAGGCATCTTTTAAAAATTGGAAGTCAAATCTTACTGAGGAAAATGGACAGGAACATGAACTCTGGCAAGTCAAGAGTAATAATAGATTTAAGCAGGTCAAAAAAGAATTTTAAGAGCAACTCGCAAAAGATATACAAAATAGCAACATTTTTTTAAGTACATCTGAAGCGGGAAGCCAGCCAAACTATCAGTGGGGCCACTGATGGTCGAGGTGGTAAAGGAGCACTCAAGGAAGACAAGGCCGTTGCAGAGAAGCTAAATTAATTCTTTGCGTCAGTCTTCACTGCAGAGGATGTGAGGGAGAATCCCACACCAAATCCAGTCTTTTTAGGTGACACATCTGAGGAACTGTCCCAGATTGAGGTATTAACATAGGAGGTTTTTGAACAAATCAGTACATTAAATAGTAATAAGTCACCAGAACAAGATGTTCTGAAGGAACTCAAATAAGAAATTGCAGAACTACTAACACTGGTATGTAAACTGTCACTTAAATTATCCTCTATACCAGATGACTTGAGGATAGCTAATGTAATGCCAATTTTTTTAAAAGGTTGCAGAGATGATTCTGGCAGTTACAGGCCAATAAGCCTAACTTCAGTACTAGGTAATTTAGTTGAATCTATAGTGAAAAAAGGACTTATCAGACACATAAATGAACACAATTTTTTGGGGAGAGAGCCAACACTGCTTTAAGAAAGGGAAATCATGCCTCACCAACTTGTTAAAATTCTTTGGGGGGGGTTGTCAAAAAACATGTGGACAAGGGTGATCCAGTGGATATAGCGTACTTGGATTTTCAGAAGGCCTTTGACAAGGTCCCTCATCAAAGGCTCTTAAGCAAAGTAAGCTGTCATGGAATAAGAGAAAAGATCCTCTCTATCAGTAATTGGTTAAAAGACAGGAAACAAAGGGGATGAATAAATGTTCAGTTTTCAGAATGGAGAGTGGTGGATAGCTGGGTCCCCCAAGGATCTGTACTGAGACCAGTGCTGTTCAACAAATTCATAAATGATCTGGAAAAAGGGGTAAACAGTGAGGTGGAAAAGATTGCAGACAATATAAAATTACTCAGGATAGTTAATTACAAAGAAGACAGCAAAGAGTTACAAAGGGATCTCACAAAACTGGCTGACTAGGCAAGAAAATGGCAGATGAAATTCAATGTAGATAAATACAAAGTGATGTACATTGGAAAACATAATCCCAGCACAACATACAAAATGATGGGGTCTAAATTAGCTGTTACCATTCAAGAAAAAGATCTTAGAGTCATTGTAGATAGTTCTCTGAAAACATCTGCTCAATGTGCATCAGCAGTCAAAAAGCTAACAATATTAGGAACAATTAAGAAGGGGATAGATAGTAAGACAGAAAATATCATCATGTCACTGTACCAATCCCTGGTATGCCCACACCTTAAAAACTGCCTGCAGTTCTGGTCACTCCATGTCAAAAAAGATATATTAGAACTGGAAAAGGTACAGAGAAGGGCAACAAAAATGATTAGGGATATGGAACAGCTTCCATGTGAGGAGGAATTAAAAAGAGTGGGACTGTTCAGCTTGGAAAAGAGATGAATAAGAGGGGGATATGATCGAAGTCTATAAAATCATGACTGGTGTGGAGAAAGTGAATAAGGAAGTGTTATTTACTCCTTCACATAATGCAGAAACTAGGGATTACCCAGTGAAATTAATACGCAGCAGGTTTAAAACAAACAAAAGGAAGTACTCTTCACACAATGCAAAGTCAATCTGTGGAACTCATTACTAAGGGATGTTGTTAAGGCCAAAGGTGTAACTGTGTTCAAAAAAGAATTAGGTATGTTCATGGAGGATCGGTCTATCAAAGGCTAATAGCCAAGATTGTCAGGGATGCAACCCCATGCCCTAGGTGTCCCTAAGCCTCTGACTGCCAGAAGCTGGGACTGGACAACAGAGGATGGATCACTCAGTAGCTGCCCTGTTCTGTTCATTCCCTCTGAAGCATCTGGCACCGGCCCCTGTCAGGCTACAAGCATCATTGGTCTGATCCAGTATGGGCATTCTTATATTCTTCCGACTGTACACACATGACTGGGATAGAGATTTCACTATGATACGGTACATAATGTCATCATGCTACATCTTGTTTGAAATGTTTAATCATATGACATTTCTGTTCTGTTATCATATGTGCAATATGTAAATAGAAACATTGAAATCATGACCCCTTAAAAAACACACACACAATGAAAAGCCAGTGTGTCCCCAGTGGTAGGTATACTAGGAGACATGAAGTCCAAAGACATATATGCAACTAGATCTGGAAACTCTTTACACAAGATTGCAAAGTCATTCTGCTTATAAAATTTATTTTGTATGGGTGAGCTATCAAATGCTGGATTTTCTAGGAAAAACAGCTTAAGCACAAGCTACTCCCAGACATTCCAAAAAGTTTATGAGTAACGCTGGAGCAGCAAGTTGAAAAGTCAAAAGTATACTGAAAGTTCCTGATAGTCACAGCCTGACATCATCAACAGGAGACCTGTATTCATTTAAAATAATTTTTAAAAAATTAAAGTAGCTGTGAAAATATTTTACTGCTCCTGGTTGTTGTTGTTGTTTTTAATCCTGGGCATATTGGTGTGAACCACAGTAAAAAGGTTGAGTAGTTCCAGGCAATGTCCTCATAAAGATTTATATGCATGTCTTGGAGCAACTTTTGACTAGCCAGTTGATGTTCTCTTTTAATGAATTTCTATTTAGTGATGCAGTAGCAGCTGGTGTTCCAGCAGCCTAATGGTAGTGGAATAGAGGGAAACTGCTGCATTGCATTTCCCTTTTGATGTCACTGCCAGGACAGTTCTTTCTTAGTGTTCCCAGTCACATTTCTCAGTTTTCCTTTGCAAAAGAGTGCAGTCTTATACAGTCCACTTAAACCTGTTAGCATGTGCAGTATGGCATCCCCCAGGGCTGCAGGAGCTCTGTCATCCTTTTAACCAATGTTTCTTTTAATGGCAATTACACACTAAAGGATTTTCTGAATCTGAAGTAGTCTTTCTCTCTTTAAACTCCTTCCCTTTCAGAGTTGTCAGCCTCTTGGGGGTGGTAAATAATAGATATCCCTTTGAAAAGAAGACAAAAGGTAAATTGGAAAATGTAGATTCCTATGCTATTCTGAGCCAAGCACATAAGGAGTCAGAAGGAATTGCGGGCTTTTGCCTGTTTATAAAAAATGACATTGATTTTGGTTTAGTAATAAGATTTGATTGCTTCTGTGTAGCTTTTGAGAGGCTGCTATGCCACTAGGTAATCATCAGCGATAGAAATTAGTTCATAAATAATGACCTACATAACTCATGTGAGTGAGGATGTGTTGACATTGAAGGAAGTTTTGTGCACTCAGTCATTACTGTACTGACTCAGCGTCATCCTCCTTAGAGCAACAGCAGTTTTTGGCAGTGTGCTTATAAAGTATTTTTACAGCAGACCACAATGGAAACATCCTCTCTTGTTTAAAATAACCTTTTTAAAAGAACTGAAGATACGTAAAGCAACAAATAGGGAGCTTGGTAGCCAGAGAGACACCAGAGATAAAATAAGGCATTTTTAAAAATACCTAATCTGTGTTACTGATAACACATTATTGCAAGGGAAATTGTTTTAAAAATCAAATTTACTTTTCAGTATCTTTGCTACAGCTTTTGGTTTTTAAACCTATTTTAGGAAGTATGGAATGAAGAGAAGGCAAGTGGGAGCGAGTTAATAGGAGGAAGGGAGTGGATGGGAGACATTGAGGAGGGAAAGTGAGATGGGAGAGGAAGGAGGGAGGAAAGGATGGAGAGGAGCATAGAGGGCAAGGAGATTGAAGCTGACAACAGAGTGACTGAGGGACTGGGGCAACAGGGAGATGGAGCAAATGGCCACCCGGCAAAAAGTAAGACAGTTCTGAGTGGAAAAAAACAGAGTCTGGTAAGATCACTCATCATCGGCAAGTAGGAGTTTGGGAGGGGGGGGCATGAGAGCCCCAGGTGGGCCTCTCTCCCTACCACTGTGCTGCCAACAGTACTCCCAGGCGAGTCTTCAGAGTGTGCCTTCTTTTTTTCCTCCTATTTTTCCCTTCCGCCTGAAGAGGAAGGTTGCACTTGAGCTCTGGTGCCCCTGTAGCAGAGGATGCCTCCAGTTTTCTCCACATTTAGGTCCAAGCCTGGAGGCAGCAGAGGAGCCCTAACGGGGCCATACACCACTGCCCCACTCCTGCAGCCATTGCTGCCTCTAATTCCTACTGTGAAGAGGAGTCTCTCTCTTTAGTGACTATGGATTCATTCATAAGTTCTTTGGGGGACCCGTCACACTTTGTATTACAGTAATTAAACCTGGAAGTCACAAATGTGTGGATCACTGTGGCCTGGTCTGTGTCTGACAGGATGAGAAGTAATCATCTGGCAAGCCAAAGGTGGAAGAAAGTGTTTTTGCTGCTGTTGTTACTTGCTGTCTAGAATTAAAAAGAGTCCAGGAGGACTTCTTGGTTGCATACCATTTTAATGATGGTGGGACAGACACCTTCTTTTGAGGATGAGGGAACAGTATTGACTGGTGCTTCAGAGTATCTCCCTCTACCCATTAGCATCACCTGTGTCATCCCTGGATTTAATTTAGCCAGCTGTTCCTCATTCAGCCACTGATCTCATTTAAGCATTAGGATCACTTGGAAAGAGGTGTGATTTGAATTTAAGATCAAGTAGATGTATACTTCAGTATCATCTGCATATTGGCATTTAAAGCTATAGTTTATGACAATCTCTCCAAGGATTTTAACATATAGAATGAGAGAGGAGGAAGGAAAAGAAACATGTAGAACTCCTCCACAGATGAAGGCCCTGACTCCCGAAGAGCAGTTACCCATCACAACATTCTGGGGGAAGTCTGTTCAGGAGAAATAGAACCATCTGAGGGGGTTGCCACTGCCCCTACCTTGCTCCCAGAGGTGAATCAGCCTCACATCATGATCCATGGTGTCAAATATAGCACCATCTTTTGAAGATACGTAATAGCGATGTACTGTTCTCTTGTCATCATTACATCTCCCAAAGCATTTTTCATAAGAGCAGGGATATTAACCATTGTAATCATTTTCAGTTTTGAAAATTATATTTTGTTTCCCTAAATTTCCCCTGCAATTTTAGTTAATTTCAGAGCTTATGCTTCAAGACTTCCACTGGATATCTGAAGGGATTTTTGTTTGTCCCTCAGTGTACTCTGGAGGGTTTTTTAGTCTCCTTTCTCTGAAGCATTAGAGATGGCCACAGCTGGATATTGGATGCTGGATAGTGTATTGGTGGCTGTGATATACAGGAGGTCCAACTAGATGATCTGGTGGTCCCTGCTGGCCTTAACTCTGTGACTTTATGAATACAGCTTTCACTTCTTAGCCATAAATGCTGTGAACTTGAAGCTATTCCTCTATGTAGTTTGTAAAACACTATGTTATTCTTCTGAATGAAAGTTGTTGAATATATGTAAGTCATCCTGTCAGCATTCCAAGGCAGTGCCATGGAATATTTTCTAAACTGGATGCTCTCCCTCTCTGCAGGTCACAGTGCCGTCGACATTACCAAGGTGGCCAGAAGACATCGCATGTCACCATTCCCATTGACATCTATGGACAAAGCCTTCATCACAGTTCTGGAGATGACCCCAGTGCTCGGAACAGAAATCATCAATTACCGAGGTACTTTACATTTAGTTGGACTCTTTTTTCTTTTAAATTAGGACTAGAGAATATTACTTCCCATTTGCTTAAATTGATTAAAATAAAGGGACTTCTAGTAATTTTTGGGAGGTGCTTGGGACAGGGACAACACTCTATCCTCCTCCAGTGGAGTTAGTTTTAGAAAGTGAAGTGCGAAGATCAGGCCTCTCTTTACCAAATTGGAAGGGTGTGCATTGGGCTCAGTGCTTCTTCCTGAAGGAACTATGATCTTCCTATGACTGGAATCCATTGATAACAAAGAGTCCTAGTTTCAGAACACCTGTTTAAAATGATTGAATTCTGTTTCTGTCCATGAAAGAAAAGAATAATATACCCCATCTGCGAAGGATAATAGGAACATTTCTGTTGCAGGTTTGAACTAGAATTGATGTCAGGACCTAAACATTTAATTCACAGAGATGGGTTCAACTACTGAAGAGCGTTCAACACAATTGATGCTGTTCCCTTCATAAGAGCTGGTTGTCCACATTTTACCTACTTGAATTCAGGGCTTTATTTTTTTCTCATAGAAATTTTTCTTAAAATGAAATCAGTACTTGTGAAAAGTGACAGATAGTCCTAGACACAGTATAAAAAAAATTGCTGAGAATAGATTACAGCTTCTAGGTCTTATCTGAACAATTCCAGTGAAGTAAAAAAATAAATCTTCTGTTGGAAAGAGCAACAGGAAAATTTTTAAAATGTCAGTTGTCTAAGGGAGCAGGGGTGGATTTAACAGGGGGCAACTGGACCTTCTCTCTGTTAAATCATTTTGGCCTCTGCTCTCACCTTGTGGGACTCATAAAACCTTTTCCAATCTAAAAGCTCAAGGGGTTGCAGAGGTTCAGTCACTGCAATTATTTGTTCTAACCTGCTCTTTTCTACACCCATGTCTCCAGCTCCTCCTCTCAGCCTACCTCTCCAGCTCCTGTTTGGCTCCTGTTCACTTTTTTTGCAACAGCTTTACGCTGTTGACTCATATTTAGCTTGTGGTCCGCCATGACCCCCAGATCCCTTTCAGCAGTACTCCTTCCTAGGTAGTCATTTCCCCTTTGATACATGCCACCTCAAATAGCAGTTGCAAGTCGAGTCAATGTTTTGTTCCCATATGGGAACAATTGCACTTACCCAAATAAGGCTATTGGTATTTGGAAGAATTTGAACCAAGGAGTGTCAACCATGGATTACCCTTTGGTGTTTCATGGTCAAATCAATGCTCCATAGCTTAGGGCAGCAGTTCCCTGGATATGGGCATGATCACTTTGAGGTTTTAAAGGACTAGCCAGAGCCATGGAACAGTGACTGTGTAGATTTCCCCTAAGCTGCCCTTGTAATAAGGTGGGGATGGAGGCGAGTTTGATTGGTTTTATTTTCTAGAAGGGCCGATCAGCTTAGAAATGTTTGAGAAATTCTGGCTTAGGGGAGTCATCTTGTTACTCCTTCATATAAGGTAAACAGCTTCAGTGGATTGACATGCTTCAAGTATGTGGTCTGGACACAGAGCTACCCCTTGTAGCACAATAGCAGTGAACCAATAAGTCAAGTTTGAATGAAGTATTAACCAGTGCACGTTGTTCATGGAGAGATCACAGAAAACATTTCCAACCTAGACTTGTAGGTGTTGAGCCAAGAAATTTAAGCACACATTGAAAGGTGTAGTTTGTCAAAAACTGTGACTTGATCAGTGAAGGACAGTCTCATACTGAGTTATATCAACACAGATCTTCAATTGGTCTCAAATACATGGCATTCACTAAAAGCCTCTCATTGTTACTAAAAGTCCAAGGCACCAGGCTTCTGCCAGGGTGAGTACATAGTCCTGGATTCTTGTCCACCAAACAAATCAGGAACGGAGTCATAGATTAGTGAAGCCTTTCATCCTTAAGCTCTGACTGTGCATAGCTGATTTCTTGGTGTTGCACACCTTTGTATTGCAAAGTGTCATCCTGGCCTACTCTGAGATAGCAATACCTAGACTTCATTATCATGTTTTGCTCAACCTGCCTTTTAAAACAGGTACTAGCTCATCATAATTCATAGATAAACTTTCCCACATTTTCATGTGATAGTAAATCATTCATCTTTTATATCGTTGGAGCATTAACTGAATAAATCTAAAGACTTTTCAGTGATCACAACTGTCTTGTTTTGAGAAACTACATTGTCTCCTTTCTTACAGTATTATAATTAGGACTGTCAAGCAATTAAAAAATTAATTGCAATTAATTGCATGATTAATCACACTGTTAATAATAGTATATGATTTATTCAAATACTTTTGGATGCTTTCTACCTTTTCAAATATATTGATTTCAGTTACAACACAGAATACAAAGTGTACAGTGCTTACTTTATATTTAATTTTGATTACAGTTATTTGCACTGAAAACCCCCCAAAAGAAATAGTATTTTTCAATTCACCTAATACAAGTACTGTAGTGAAATCTCTTTATCATGAAAGTTGAGCTTACAAATGTAGAATTATGTTAAAAAAAGTTTGCATTCAAAAATAAAACAACGTAAAATTTTAGAGCCTGCAACTCCACTCAGTCCTACTTCTTGTTTACAATGTCACCTGAAAGTGAGAACAGGTGTTCTCATGGCACTGTTGTAGCTGGCATTGCAAGCTATTTACATGCCAGATGCACTAAAGATTCATATGTCCCTTCATGCTTCAAACATCATTCCAGGGGACATGCACCCATGCTGATGATGGGTTCTGCTTGACAACAATCCAAACCAGTGCGGACCGATGCATGTTCATTATCATCATCTGACTCAGATGCCACCAGCAGAAGGTTGATTTTCTTTTTTGGTGGTTTGGGTTCTGTAATTTCTGCATTGGAGTGTTGCTCTTTTAAGACTTCTGAAAGCATGCTCCACACCTTATCCCTCTCAGATTTTGGAAGGCACTTCAGATTCTTAAACCTTGGGTCGAGTGCTGTAGCTATCTTTAGAAATCTCACATTTATATCTTCTTTGCATTTTGTCAAAATCTGCAGTGAAAGTGTTCTTAAAATAAACAACATGTGCTGGGTCATCATCTGAGACTGCTATAACATGAAATATATGGCAGAATACAGGTAAAACAGAGCAGGGGACATACAATTCTCCCCCCAAGGAGTTCAGTCACAAATTTAATTAATGCATTATTAACAAGCGTCATCAGCATGGAAGCATGTCCTATAGAATGGTGGCCAAAGCATGAAGGGGCATACAAATGTTTAGCATATCTGGCACATAAATACCTTACAATGCTGGCTACAAAAGTGCCATGCAAATGTCTGTTTTCACTTTCTGGTGACATTGTAAACAAGAAGAGGGAAGCATTATCTCCTGTGAATGTAAACAAACTTGTCTTAGCGATTGGCTGAACAAGAAGTAGGATTGAGTGGACTTGTAGGCTCTGAGGCTTTACGTTGTTTTGTTTTTGACTGCAGTTATGTAACAAAAAAATCTACATTTGTACGTTGCACTTTCACGACAAAGATTGCATTACAGTACTTGTCTGAGGTGAACTGAAAAATATTATTTCTTTTGTTTATCATATTTACAGTGCAAATATTTGTAAAAAATATATACACTTTGATTTCAAATACAACACAGAATACAATATATATGAAAATGTAGAAAAATATCCAAAATATTTAATAAATTTTAATTGGTATTCTGTTTAACAGTGTGATTAAAACTGTGATTAATCATGATTAATTTTTTAATCACGATTAATTTTTTTTTAGTTAATCGTGTGAGTTAACTGTGATTAATCGTCAGCCCTAATTGTAATGGTTGTCTACTTACAAATAAAGTAGATCAGCTGTGTGTAAAAACTATCCTTTTTCCTTCAAAGGTACCAGCCTGGTAAAGTATTGGAATTCATTGCTTTTTTGTTGGCACATTCACCTACCAGGTAGTGACTGCTGTTGAAAATCTTCATGGACTTTCTCACTAGATGGAAACTTTCTATCCTGTTTACTTATCTATACATCAGTGAGCTTATTCCACTTGTTACATGATTGTATACCCACATACGAGTTCTCATTCCTATCATCTATTTGATATTTGAACTGAACAGGACTCAGTTGTCTATCTTTCTCTAACCATGAAGACTTCAGATGTGCTGCTTTTTCACTGGTAAAGGCTCCCAAGTTCCTACTGACACCTTAGAGAATACCTCTACTGTTTCTGAGTGCAGATTAGGGCTTCAGACCCTTTCCTCCAAGGTTGTAGGCCTGTGCAGTGTGGTTTGAGGTCCTCTCATCAGCCTCACTCCTTTCTGCTTCACCTTCCTGATTTTTCTGTTAAAAAATTACTAGTGTGGTAAATAATGTATTTCTCAGTTTTATGTTATGGAGCTGCTGCTCACACCACTTCTTTACTGCTGTAGAATGGAAAGTCTGCTATCTTCCTTGTACTTTGGGAACATACATTCATTATAACATCCCAGGAACACATTTTGGCGCCCATAAGCTCTTTTGAGCTATTGCCTTGTAACCAACTGGACCACTGTCAGGAGCAGCCCTAGCCATTTTGCTGACCAAGGCAGAAGGAAAAAAGGCCAGCCAATTAGCAAAGCTGACAATGAGACTGGAGCAAAAAAACCCCAAACCTACAGCGGCCTGCCCTGCTTGGCTGTCCCTAGAACTGGCCATGGATGCTTTATGGCATAGTAGAATAATGGTGGCCTGCTTGAAAACGTTAGAAAGAATCTAACAAATCATTTTAGAGTACAGCCTTTTCAAGATTTTAATTACCTTTCAGTTTTCACATTTGATGTACATTGCCCAGGATTCATGTTAATACTGGTCCTTGATTTCCTTTATCTGGTTGCTTCTTGATCACTATTTTCTTATCATATACAGTACATCATTTGAAGATTCTCATTATTGTACTAGAGTTCTTCTGTACATAATGGGAGTTGATGTTAGTCTCACTGGCAATATTATTTCCCCAAGATATGCAACAAGATCTTAGACTTTGATCTCTCGGTGTGACCTCTATGTCACAAGTGTTTAATGATTTCCATAACAAGACTACAAAATCAAACATACATATAATTTTCCTGTATATTTGCTAGAATTAGATTAATTTATAAGAATGCTTTCTGTTTACATTAATTAATATTTAAATCTTCATTTATTTAGGCTGATATACCCGTTCTTCAGGACGGGAGTTCAACTGTAGTCCTAGAGCTTTGAATTCTGACCTGTTCCGCAGTAAGGGAGTGTCTCTTTTAAAATGTAATACTACTGAGCTCTTGGAATTCACCTTGCAAGTCAGACAAGTGGAATTTTTAAAGTTCAAGGACTATAGTTGATTTTATAAATAAAGTGCATACACTCGTACAAACATCAAAGCAAAAGAGGAGAAAACAAATCTAATTGATTTGCATTCCTAAATATATCTCAGTATACACAGTAATGGTGCTAAGTGTGTTGCTACATACAGACATTTGGCATCAGTCGGGCTCTTGCCCTTATTCTGAAGACCAGCTTGAAATCCACATATCTCTCCATTGTGTTCCCCTTTTCAAGCATTTCAACCCTAACTTTATTCTTGACTAAATTGTTTCCCTTTGCTCAGTAATGATCATTGTACACAGATTTCAGCTATGAAGCGTTCATCCAAGATAGAGACCAAAAAAAGAACATGGCTTAGAAAGAAACTGGACATCTATAACTGAATTTATGGAATATCATGATGTCTGAGTTGAAGCTGAAGTAAAACTGTTCATGCGATGTATTACTGAGTGGTTCCAGCTTGAGCTGACTCAGCCATGTATAGTGCAAAGCCCTGAAAAGCTGAAATGAGGATAGTTTGAAACCAAAACATTGGCTCCCCTATGATGGGGCGATACTCATGTACTGTGTCCCAGAATCCTGAGCTGCCATATTAGGATTAATTCTGGAAAGGCCTAACTAGTCCATGGCTGCAGCCCTTTGCATTGTGGACTACTGAGTCTTCATGACCAAGTGTCAGGAAGAAATGGAAGAAACCCTCCAATCTGGTCAATTCTCTTCTCCAAGAGAAATGCAGAAAGCTTCAAAAAGATAATCCACAATTGGGTAGACACAGTTCAGCATCAAGCTCAGGTCCTGTTATGTGCAGATTCAGTGACAAGGACTGCTGCCTTAGGGTTGCATTGCCGCAGGTCAGCCTGGTTGCAGGCATCCAGGTGCAACCAAGAGGTCTAGTTAGAGATCAAGAATCTGTTTTACAGTAGAGAGCACTCGTTTGGGGAGCAAGTAAATGCCTTTTTACAGAAAGGAAATGGGGAAAAAGTCCATGCTATATTCTCTCAGACCGCATACCATGGGCCTCTCCTTCAAGGGAGGGAAGGATAAATCTCTACTTCAAAAGATGGCTTTCAAATTGATGAGTGATTTCAAGATTACTCAGTACCTTCCTGCACAGGTCACTTGGCCTCAACAACATCAAAACCGAAATGATCCTAAGCCCTCTTTCACCAACCAGAAAACAAAGAGATCTTTAGCAATGTTCCCTCTAATTTTTTACATCCATGTGTGGAATGAATTTTATGTGCACCAATATGGAGGTGATGTGTCGCGGGGGTGGGGCTGAGGGGTTCGGAGTGTGGGAGAGGGCTCAGAGCTGGGGCAGAGGGTTGGATTGTGGGGGGGTGAGGGCTCTGGGGTGGGGCCAGGAATGAGGGGTTTGGGCTGCATGAGGGAGCTTAGGGCTAGGGAGAGGGTTAGGGTGCAGGGGGTGAGGGCTCCAGCTGGGGGTGAGGACTCTGGGGTGGAGCCGGGGATGAAGGGTTCAGGGTGCAGGAGGGGGCTCAGGGCTGGGGCAGAGGGTTAGGGTGCGGGGGGGTGAGGGCTCCAGCTGGGGGTGCAGGCTACAGGGTGGGGCCAGGGATGAGGGGTTTGGAGTACAGGTTGCCATGGGGCTGCGGCAGGGAGAGAGGACTCGCCACAGCAGCCCGGGGCCGGGGGAGAGCACCTCTCCCTGCCAGGGCAGCTCTGGGGCCATGGGGGAGAGGCACCTTTCCCTGGCTGCTGCTGCTCCAGGGCTGGGGCCGGGGGAGAGGCACCTTGATAGCCTGCTGAATGCCTGCACAGCTTAGAGGGAATGTAGATCCTTAGCATATAGGATAGCCTGTCGCTACCAATATTTTGCATGGTTCTTCATGGTAGAGGCCAATTGGCAGCCTTTTACCCCAATGGCCTCTGATACCTTGGATACGTAGTTCCTGAGCATTGTTCAATGGGGATATAAGATCAGGTTTTCAGGAAGCCAGGTAGCAAAGGTCCTGTCAATGCTAAGGAGAAACAAAGGTTTGATGATCCTAATATCCTCAGACTCACTCAGATAGATTTGGTTCACAACTCGGTAGTGGATGGCCAAAGCCAGTCCACCCAAGTTGAGAGGATGGCTTCAACCTCAGAACCAGGGCCCTTTGCTCCATCCAGTACAGGAGCCCTGTAACTTCTGTCTGAGCCGGTGTCTTGTGTTCTTTTATCTTGACATCCCAGACAGACCAAAAATGGAAAAGGGTTGCAAATTGGTTCAGTCAAGCCCAGAGTGACCCCTTCACTTGATCCCCTCCAAAACTCCTTGACTATTTTCTTCAACCACCTAAATTTACATAAAGACTACATTTTTCAGCTATTCTAGCCTATCACAAACTAAGTGAAGGTGAACTACTCTGTATGCAGTCCCTTGTCAGTTAGGTCCATGTTGTGATTTCAAAAAACAATAATATTAAAATACCCCCTGTGGTGTGGGATATAGATTTCATTCTGACAAAGCTGAAGAAATCTCATTTTGAACCACTTAGTTCCTGGGATCTGAAATTTCATACATGGAAGTTTATTTTCCTTTTGTCAATTACTTTAACTCAATATGTGAGAGCTTCAGGCCACAGTGACTGATCGACCCTATACCAAGCTTCATGAAAATAAGGCAGTGCTGTGGATTCAACCAAGTTCTCTCCCCAGGACAACATTGTGGTTCCATATAAATAAGACAAACCTTTATCTCATGTCCACATCACACCCTTCTCAACAAAAAGTTCTTAGGGGTTTCTCTGAAGTGGAGTAGACTGAAACCCTTTGAAAATCCATCCAACTCTTTGTTTCTGTTGGAACTAGATCTCTGAGCTATACTATTACCAAGAGGATTGTGTCTAAATGGATATTCAAGTGGATTTCTTTTTGTGATGATCTGGCTGACCAGTAGCTAGAAAGCCATGTTAAGGCTCAGTCAGTGGGAAAAAAAGCTATCTCTGCTGCTTATTCCAGAGATGTGTCCATAGCAGACATCTGTAAAACAGTGACCTGGGCCTTTTCTCTCCACACTAAGCATTATTGACAGGAAAATCCGTTTCAGACTCTTCATTATCCAGAAGTTGTTTTCAAGGTAAAGAAAGCCAAACATTCCCACCTCAATGAAGTCTTATTTCAGATTGTCCCTTTATTTTAAGTTGGCCTGTTTTCGTGTGAAAAAAATTTTCCCCCAACATCTCTGCTTCCTTTTGCAAGCATGAGCATTTTGGTCTGCTTGGACATTTAGGAGGTATCTTAGTCTTCTTCTCCCTTCTTAGTCTCCCTTTTTCTTCTCACTGTTGGCAATGACCTTGCTGTTGATGCTCATTGCAGCTTTAACTGTTTTTGCTTTGGGGACTTCCCTCAAACTTTTTATTCCACATGAGTTGGAATCCTGACAGACAGTTTGCTTAGAGATGGGGAAATTAACTGTAATTCTGCTTCTTTGAAGAAGATCATTGCTATAGTGTTCACTAACCCAGCCACCTACCTTCACGGTTGGAGAATTATATATTTTTAGTGTTTGTTCACACCTAATTTATTTATTACTCAGGCATATTTTCTAATGTTTTAATCATTTTTAATTAGCTTATTTTAGCTTTACCTTCTGCATAACTGCAGAAAAACACTGAACTGTTGAGGAGGGAAACTGTTTATAACCATCGGAAGGGATAGTGCATGCTGTCCATTAGGGGACCTGGCTCACAACTTTATCCCACTAACACTGCCCTGGGGCATCAAAATTCTTAACACCTGTGCAAGTTTCACTTGCACTAAGAAAATAAGGGTATGTCTACACTACGGAATAAGGTCGAATTTATAGAAGTCGGTTTTTTAGAAATCGGTTTTATATTCGAGTGTGTGTGTCCCCACAGAAGTGCATTAAGTGCATTAACTCGGCGGAGTGCTTCCACAGTACCGAGGCTAGAGTCGACTTCCAGAGCGTTGCACTGTGGGTAGCTATCCCACAGTTCCCGCAGTCTCCGCTGCCCATTGGAATTCTGGGTTGAGATCCCAATGCCTGATGGGGCTGAAACATTGTCGCGGGTGGTTCTGGGTACATATCGTCAGTCCCCCCTTCCCTCCCTCCCTCCCTCCGTGAAAGCAAGGGCAGACAATCGTTTCACGCCTTTTTTCCTGAGTTACCTGTGCGGACGCCATACCACCGCAAGCATGGAGCCCGCTCAGGTAACCGTCACCGTATGTCTCCTGGGTGCTGGCAGACGCGGTACGGCATTGCTACACAGTAGCAGCAACCCATTGCCTTGTGGCAGCAGACGGTACAATACGACTGGTAGCCGTCCTCGTCATGTCCGAGGTACTCCTGGTCGCCTGTGTGAGGTCGATCAGGAGCGCCTGGGCAGACATGGGCGCAGGGACTAAATTTTTAGTGACTTGACCAGGTCATTCTCTTAAGTCCGGCAGTCAGTCCTATTGAACCGTCTTATGGTGAGCAGGTAGGCAATATGTCCTTCTGCACTGTCTGCTGCCAGCCAAAGATGTAAAAGATGGATGGAGTGGATCAAAACAAGAAATAGACCAGATTTGTTTTCTACTCATTTGCCTCCTCCCCTGTCTAGGGGACTCATTCCTCTAGGTCACACTGCAGTCACTCACAGAGAAGGTGCAGCGAGGTAAATCTAGCCATGTATCAATCAGAGGCCAGGCTAACCTCCTTGTTCCAATAAGAACAATAACTTAGAATCATAGAATATCAGGGTTGGAAGGGACCTCAGGAGGTCATCTAGTCCAACCCCCTGCTCAAAGCAGGTCCAATCCCCAATTAAATCATCCCAGCCAGGGCTTTGTCAAGCCTGACCTTAAAAACTTCTAAGGAAGGAGATTCCACCACCTCCCTAGGTAACGCATTCCAGTGTTTCACCACCCTCCTAGTGAAAAAGTTTTTCCTAATATCCAACCTAAACCTCCCCCACTGCAACTTGAGACCATTACTCCTTGTCCTGTCATCTTCTACCACTGAGAATAGTCTAGAACCATCCTCTTTGGAACCACCTCTCAGGTAGTTGAAAGCAGCTCTCAAATCCCCCCTCATTCTTCTCTTCTGCAGACTAAACAATCCCAGTTCCCTCAGCCTCTCCTCATAAGTCATGTGTTCCAGACCCCTAATCATTTTTGTTGCCCTTCGCTGGACTCTCTCCAATTTATCCACATCCTTCTTGTAGTGTGGGGCCCAAAACTGGACACAGTACTCCAGATGAGGCCTCACCAATGTCGAATAGAGGGGAACGATCACGTCCCTCGATCTGCTCGCTATGCCCCTACTTATACATCCCAAAATGCCATTGGCCTTCTTGGCAACAAGGGCACACTGCTGACTCATATCCAGCTTCTCGTCCACTGTAACCCCTAGGTCCTTTTCCGCAGAACTGCTGCCTAGCCATTCGGTCCCTAGTCTGTAGCTGTGCATTGGGTTCTTCCGTCCTAAGTGCAGGACCCTGCATTTATCCTTATTGAACCTCATCAGGTTTCTTTTGGCCCAATCCTCCAATTTGTCCAGGTCCCTCTGTATCCTATCTCTGCCCTCCAACGTATCTACCACTCCTCCCAGTTTAGTATCATCCGCAAATTTGCTAAGAGTGCAATCCACACCATCCTCCAGATCATTTATGAAGATATTGAACAAAATCGGCCCCAGGACTTAGGTGCACCATTTCTTATTGGAACCCTCCGTGAAGTCAACCCTGTAAGCCGTGTCCTCAGTCGCCCCTCCCTGCGTCAGAGCAACGGCAAACAATCGTGCATCTGAGTTGAGAGTGCTGTCCAGAGCAGTCACAATGGAGCACTCTGATTGGGCTAAAACATTGTCGCGGGTGGTTCTGGGTACATATTGTCCGGCCCCCGTTCCCTCCCTCCGTCCGTGAAGGCAAGGGCAGACAATCGTTTCGCGCCTTTTTTCCTGAGTTACCTGTGCGGACGCCATACCACCGCAAGCATGGAGCCCGCTCAGGTAACCGTCACCGTATGTCTCCTGGGTGCTGGCAGACGCGGTACGGCATTGCTACACAGTAGCAGCAACCCATTGCCTTCTGGCAGCAGACGGTGCAGTATGACTGATAGCTGTCCTCGTCATGTCCAAGGTGCTCCTGGCCACGTCGGCTGGGAGCGCCTGGGCAGACATGGGCGCAGGGACTAAATTTTTGGTGACTTGACCAGGTCATTCTCTTTAGTCCTGCAGTCAGTTGTATTGAACCGTCTAATGGTGAGCAGGCAGGCAATACGGATTGCTAGCAGTCGTATTGTACCATCTTCTGCCGGGCAGGCAAGAGATGACGATGGCTAGCAATCGTATTGTACCATCTTCTGCCGGGCAGGCAAGAGATGAGGATGGCTAGCAATCGTACTGTACCATCTTCTGCCGGGCAGGCAAGAGATGAGGATGGCTAGCAGTCGTACTGTACCATCATCTGCCGAGCAGCCATGAGATGTGGATGGCTTGCAGTCCTTCTGCACCGTCTGCTGCCAGCCAAAGATGTAAAAGATAGATGGAGTGGATCAAAACAAGAAATAGACCAGATTTGTTTTGTACTCATTTGCCTTCTCCCCTGTCTAGGGGACTCATTCCTCTAGGTCACACTGTAGTCACTCACAAAGAAGGTGCAGCGAGGTAGATCTAGCCATGTATCAATCAGAGGCCAGGCTAACCTCCTTGTTCCAATAAGAACAATAACTTAGGTGCACCATTTCTTATTGGAACCCTCCGTGAAGTCCTGCCTGAACGACTCCTTGATGTAAAGCCACCCCCTTTGTGGATTTTAGCCCCCTGAAGCCAACCCTGTAAGCCGTGTCGTCAGTCGCCCCTCCCTCCGTCAGAGCAACGGCAGACAATCGTTCCGCGCCTTTTTTCTGTGCGGACGCCATACCAAGGCAAGCATGGAGGCCGCTCAGCTCACTTTGGCAATTAGGAGCACATTAAACACCACACGCATTATCCAGCAGTATATGCAGCACCAGAACCTGGCAAAGCGCTACCGGGCGAGGAGGCGACGTCAGCGCGGTCACGTGAGTGATCAGGACATGGACACAGATTTCTCTGAAAGCATGGGCCCTGCCAATGCATGCATCATGGTGCTAATGGGGCAGGTTCATGCTGTGGAACGCCGATTCTGGGCTCGGGAAACAAGCACAGACTGGTGGGACCGCATAGTGTTGCAGGTCTGGGACGATTCCCAGTGGCTGCAAAACTTTCGCATGCGTAAGGGCACATTCATGGAACTTTGTGACTTGCTTTCCCCTGCCCTGAAGCGCATGAATACCAAGATGAGAGCAGCCCTCACAATTGAGAAGCGAGTGGCGATAGCCCTGTGGAAGCTTGCAACGCCAGACAGCTACCGGTCAGTTGGGAATCAATTTGGAGTGGGCAAATCTACTGTGGGGGCTGCTGTGGTGCAAGTAGCCCACGCAATCAAAGATCTGCTGATATCAAGGGTAGTGACCCTGGGAAATGTGCAGGTCATAGTGGATGGCTTTGCTGCAATGGGATTCCCTAACTGTGGTGGGGCCATAGACGGAACCCATATCCCTATCTTGGCACCGGAGCACCAAGCCGGCGAGTACATAAACCTCAATACTTTTGAGGTTTTCAATAGTGGGTACTTTTCAATAGTGCTGCAAGCTCTGGTGGATCACAAGGGACGTTTCACCAACATCAACGTGGGATGGCCGGGAAAGGTACATGACGCTCGCATCTTCAGGAACTCTGGTCTGTTTCAAAAGCTGCAGGAAGGGACTTTATTCCCAGACCAGAAAATAACTGTTGGGGATGTTGAAATGCCTATAGTTATCCTTGGGGACCTAGCCTTCCCCTTAATGCCATGGCTCATGAAGCCGTACACAGGCAGCCTGGACAGTAGTCAGGAGCTGTTCAACTACAGGCTGAGCAAGTGCAGAATGGTGGTAGAATGTGCATTTGGACGTTTAAAGGCGCGCTGGCGCAGTTTACTGACTCGCTTAGACCTCAGCGCAACCAATATTCCCATTGTTATTACTGCTTGCTGTGTGCTCCACAATATCTGTGAGAGTAAGGGGGAGACGTTTATGGTGGGGTGGGAGGCTGAGGCAAATCGCCTGGCTGCTGGTTACGCGCAGCCAGACACCAGGGCGGTTAGAAGAGCACAGGAGGGCGCGGTACGCATCAGAGACGCTTTGAAAACCAGTTTCATGACTGGCCAGGCTACGGTGTGAAAGTTCTGTTTGTTCCTCCTTGATGAAACCCCCCGCCGCTTGGTTCACTCTACTTCCCTGTAAGCTAACCACCCTCCCCTCCTCCCTTTGATCACCGCTTGCAGAGGCAATAAAGTCATTGTTGCTTCACATTCATGCATTCTTTATTCATTCATCACACAAATAGGGGGATGACTACCAAGGTAGCCCAGGAGGGGTGGTGGAGGAGGGAAGGAAAATGCCACACAGCACTTTAAAAGTTTACAACTTTAAAATTTATTGAATGACAGCCTTCTTTTTTTGGGGCAATCCTCTGTGTTGGAGTGGCTGGTTGGCCGGAGGCCCCCCCACCGCGTTCTTGGGCGTCTGGGTGTGGAGGCTATGGAACTTGGGGAGGAGGGCGGTTGGTTACACAGGGGCTGTAGTGGCAGTCTGTGCTCCAGCTGCCTTTGCTGCAGCTCAACCATACACTGGAGCATACTGGTTTGGTCCTCCAGCAGCCTCAGCATTGAATCCTGCCTCCTCTCATCACGCTGCCGCCACATTCGAGCTTCAGCCCTCTCTTCAGCCCGCCATTTACTCTCTTCAGCCCGCCACCTCTCCTCCTGGTCATTTTGTGCTTTCCTGCAGTCTGACATTATTTGCCTCCACGCATTCGTCTGTGCTCTGTCAGTGTGGGAGGACAGCATGAGCTCGGAGAACATTTCATCTCGAGTGCGTTTTTTTTTCTTTCTAATCTTCACTAGCCTCTGGGAAGGAGAAGATCCTGTGATCATTGAAACACATGCAGCTGGTGGAGAAAAAAAAAAGGGACAGCGGTATTTAAAAAGACATATTTTATAAAACACTGGCTACACTCTTTCAGGGTAAACCTTGCTGTTAACATTACATACATAGCACATGTGCTTTCGTTACAAGGTCGCATTTTGCCTCCCCCCACCGCGTGGCTACCCCCTCAACCCTCCCCCCTCCCTGTGGCTAACAGCGGGGAACATTTCTGTTCAGCCGCAGGCAAACAGCCCAGCAGGAATGGGCTCCTCTGAGTGTCCCCTGAAGAAAAGCACCCTATTTCAACCAGGTGACCATGGATTATATCTCACTCTCCTGAGGATAACACAGAGAGATAAAGAACGGATGTTGCTTGAATGCCAGCAAACATACACTGCAATGCTTTGTTGTACAATGATTCCCGAGTACGTGTTACTGGCCTGGAGTGGTAAAGTGTCCTACCATGAAGGACGCAATAAGTCTGCCCTCCCCAGAAACCTTTTGCAAAGGCTTTGGGAGTATATCCAGGAGAGCCGCGAATGCCAGGGCAAAGTACTCCTTTCACAAGCTTGCTTTTAAACCATGTATAGTATTTTAAAAGGTACACTCACCGGAGGTCCCTTCTCCGCCTGCTGGGTCCAGGAGGCAGCCTTGGGTGGGTTCAGGGGGTACTGGCTCCAGGTCCAGGGTGAGAAATAGTTCCTGGCTGTCAGGAAAACCGGTTTCTCCGCTTCCTTGCTGTGAGCTATCTACAACCTCGTCATCATCATCATCTTCTTCGTCCCCAAAACCTGCTTCCGTATTGCCTCCATCTCCATTGAAGGAGTCAAACAACACGGCTGGGGTAGTGGTGGCTGAACCCCCTAAAAGGCATGCAGCTCATCATAGAAGCGGCATGTTTGGGGCTCTGACCCGGAGCGGCCGTTCGCCTCTCTGGTTTTCTGGTAGGCTTGCCTCAGCTCCTTCAGTTTCACGCGGCACTGCTTCGGGTCCCTGTTATGGCCTCTGTCCTTCATGCCCTGGGAGATTTTGACAAAGGTTTTGGCATTTCGAAAACTGGAACGGAGTTCTGATAGCACGGATTCCTCTCCCCATACAGTGATCAGATCCCGTACCTCCCGTTCGGTCCATGCTGGAGCTCTTTTGCGATTCTGAGACTCCATCATGGTCACCTCTGCTGATGAGCTCTGCATGGTCACCTGCAGCTTGCCACGCTGGCCAAACAGGAAATGAGATTCAAAAGTTCGCGGTTCTTTTCCTGTCTACCTGGCCAGTGCATCTGAGTTGAGAGTGCTGTCCAGAGCGGTCAAAATGGAGCACTCTGGGATAGCTCCCGGAGGCCAATACCGTCGAATTGTGTCCACAGTACCCCAAATTCGACCCGGCAAGGCCGATTTAAGCGCTAATCCACTTGTCAGGGGTGGAGTAAGGAAATCGATTTTAAGAGCCCTTTAAGTCGAAATAAAGGGCTTCATCGTGTGGACGGGTGCAGGTTTACATCGATTTAATGCTGCTAAATTCGACCTAAAGTCCTAGTGTAGACCAGGGCTAAAATAAGACACAAAACTAAGACTCCTATTACAGTGATATTTTCAAAGAAACAAAATTTACAGGCCTTTTCTGTTAACACCAAAAAGCTGTTATCATAAGGAAGGGGAGCCTGAAGACGCACAAGACATTTCAGAACTTTTGTTTTTAAAAATCAAAATTAGTCATAAACAATAGGGTGAAAAAGATTTTTAGACTTCCAAGATGAAAGTGCAAACAAAAGAAAGTAAAAAATTGTATTTGAGAGTGTCCTTATTTTTTTGAATCCAATACCCAAAGCTTCACCAAACACTGACTGTTTCTCTTTCCTTAATGAAATTCTTTCTAGCTGCTGGATGTCCATTTGTTCACCCCAAATAGCACATGGCAGGATGCCAGGAACATACTGTCCACCATCTCTCTCTAATTGGTGTGATTTTTGCATGCAGGCAAGAAATAAAATGAAGACAGCTTACCTGCTAAAATTAGAAGCATTACATTTGCATTGGATTTGTGCGTGTATGAAGAGAGGGGGCATTCACTATTTCTCTGAAAGCTGATTTCTCAGCTATAATTAAAATGTTGTGTGTTGTATTCTCCCCTGCACTGCAATTACTCAAGCTTGTGAGTAAGCTTTCTAATAAAAAGAAGTTACTTCCACATAAGACAATGTGGAGACTATTAATGGGTATCAACGGTGCCTTTCTAGCTGCTATAGTGAAGAATATGTCAGCATTTACATGCTAATTCCTACTATAAAAGCAGAAGTTCTAAAATGCACCATAAATATTCACTCCAGGCTGAAAATTGATGTGTTGGGTATCACTATGGGAGCAAATACATAAGTTATATATATTTACAATACAACTCCATTTAACTGAAGTCCAGTTCACCAGTATTCACACACATCAAGGTTTAGTTAACTTATAAGTTTGAAAAGCTTGGCCTGTTGCTGTGCAAAACTAACTTCACATGCACTTTCCCATTTCCCCTTCAAATATCTCACACACAGTATCTCTCTTTCTCTTTCTCCTCTTAACCCAAAATCACACGCATACTCCTGTCTTCCTTAAAAAGAAATACACATACATACACACAGTCTTCTCCGTGGCTCTCACTTGGTTCCCCCACTAAATTCACACATCTACAACTACCCACATTGCCAAAGTTTTTCCCAACAAAATCACACACATGCTAAGATTCCCCCTCGCGTACAGGACAGCACCCTCTGCAATTTAACACACACACAAACACACACGGCCTCCATCCTTAGATGAGTCTTCCCCTCCCCAACTCAGACTACTAGCACCCAATCCCCCACCCTCTCGGTAACTCCTCACCGCATACTCCCCCCACTCTCACATACGTTGAACCTCCTTCCTGTCTCTCCCTCTCCCACTCTTTTTTCAGAGTTACCTGACTGTGGAGTAGCTCTAAGCAGCCTCCCCAATTGTCCACATTGCCTCCAGCAGCAGAAGAATAAGCTTTTCAGAAGCTAGAGCTTCTTTCTCCTCTGCTGCTTTTGCAAAAGCAGACACAGAACATGAGCCAGGGTTGGGGGCTAACTAGTTTAGGCTGGGGGACACGTCAGGCTGAATTAAGGCTATTCAGGGTCTTAAGCATATCCCACATGGGGGACTTCCTGTACTCTGGCCCCATCCCTCTACATTATGGCTGTGCCTCCCTCCCCATTTAAGGTGGTAGAAACTGGGGCTTCTGTTCCCCTGGCTGCTAAGAAGTATGGCAGTGTCTGTGGTTCCCGTCATCCTTGTTTCCAAAGCACCAAATGGAGAGCACTTGGGTCCTCCTCACTCCTTCCTCCTTCTGGGTCACCTCCTCTCAAAGGATCCCCTCCTCAAGAGAGGTGGCAGGGTCTTCTGCCCTTTTCACATAGCTAACTGGAGCAGAGGTATTCCCTGCCCTGAAGAGTTTACAATCTAAGTTTAAGACTGGATACAACAGAAGGGAGATCACAAAGAAAGGATGAAACAATACTATCACCTCTACTGCCAACATGGGGAGGGAAAAATATGAAAACAACCCTAATCCATCTTTAAAAATTAGTTTATTCTAAACTGGAATCACAAACGCTAAAATGCACTAATCGTAACTGTATGATTATTCCATGGTCTCACTAGGGCCAGAGTTAAAATTGTTTTGAGTGCCTTAATTATGCATTTCCATACCTTAACGTGTTTGGATTTCTTTTAAGTGTAAGCCTAACTCTGAATTTCCTGAGTTTGTAATGTTTGATTTTTGTATAATCAGAACATTCCTGTAATTATTTTCTACCCCTAAATTACTGATGCATACTCTTTTAACTCTGTTTTAATGTAATTGTTATCTTTATAAATATTTTCTGAATTTGGAAGTACATATCAGTAACCTTACCTAATATATTCAAAAACAACAATAGGTTGGTTATGTTTGCGAAGTCCAGTTGAAGAAAAGATGTGCTGCCGAACACATCCATTAAAAAAAATATTAAAAATTATGTCAAGATCACAAGCTAAGTTTACATAAACAACCCTGACACCAATCTTCTCTATCTCACACACACACACAAAACTAGCACCTAAGCAATTTTAACTGTGTCCTTGTAACAAAATTCAATTAGCAATTCAAGAGTACCTGAAAAATCTGTCTGTCCCTCCATTCAGCTAGAGTTTCTTAAAATGCCCATGAACATAGTATACGGACATCCAAACAACCATATTTTCTTACTGAGCAAAACAATTCCATCTACCTCTAATAAGACAAATATTATTGGAGGTAAAGCTACTTTATAGCATGACTTTTACACTAATTCATAAAAATATGTTCAGAAATGTGTCATGTTTGTCTTCAGGGCTCAATCCAGCACCTTTCGCCAATGCAGAATTCTCTTTAAAAAATGCTATTTAAAAAAGGTTAAAGATTTTTCCTTTACAAATACAAAAAAGATTGTAAATGTTTCTTTAGGAAGTCTCAATGTATGCAAACATTTGTTTTAGTTTCATGGGCCATGTCTAACTTTGGTTGATGCAAGTTATACTGGCATAAAGCTGCCGCAGTTAGTGTATCACTTGTGCACCTGCATACATGGCTCCTTGCATCAGCGCTGTGCATACGCACCAGGAATGCTTGTGTTGATGCACAGCATGGTACACCATGGGAAGGTATCCCAGTGTGCAGCCTGCCACCATCCAGTGCACTATCTTTTGGGAAGTTCTGGCAATGCATGGTGGGACAGAAATGAGCCACACAGGGGTGACTGGGAGCAAGGAGTCAACTTCCCAGCATGCAATTGTCTCCATCCCATAATGTCATTTATATCCCAGAATTTTCACACCTTTTAAAAAAATCCCACAAATCTAAGCAGCCGTCCTCACTGTCTGCCATCGCTGACAGAAGCAAGGAGCCTGCACAGCTCTACATTAGTGTGATAAACATTGCAAGTACAGGATACACGATCCTCCGGTATTTGTAGAGTTGTAAAAAGAATCAAATTGGGAGGAACATGATGATTTCTTGGAGGACAGATTGCTGTGGGACATAGCAAGAACAAATTCAAGTTTGTTGGTGGTGTTCACAGAGCAGCTGCAGATGGTGGAGTGCCACTTCTGGGCTCAAGAAACAAGCACTGACTGGTGGGATTGCATCATAGTGGAGGCTTGGGATGATGAGCAGTGGTTGCAGAACTGTTGGATGCCCAAAGCCACATTCGTAGATCTGTGAGCTGAGCTTACCCTAGCCCGCCAGTGCAGGAACACCAAAATGAGAGCTGCAATGACAGTGGAGAATTGTGACAATTGCACTGATGGAAACTTACAATGCCAAAATGCTAGTAGTCAGTTGGAAATGATTTTGGAGTTGGAAAATCCACTGCCGGGGGCCATTGTTATGCAAGTGTGCAGAGCCATTAATTGTCTCCTGCTACGCAGGACTGACTCTCAGCAATGTGCAGGACATAATGGTTGGATTTGCAGCAATGAAGTTCCTCAACTGAAGTGGAGTGGTAGATGACCCCAGACCCTATTTTGGCACATGGCCACAGTGTACATCAACAGAAAGAACTAATTTCCTATGGTTACGCAAGCGCTATTGGCGCACCAGAGGTGCTTCATCGACATCAGTGTTGACTGGTCAGGGAAGGTGCATGACGCTCACATCTTTAAGAACATAGGACTGTTCAGAAAGCTACAGGCAACTACTCTATTCCCAACCTCTATTATCACTGGCAATGTTGAAATGCCTGTAGTGATCCTGGGGGACCTAGGCTACTCCTGGCTCCTCTGGCTCATGAAAGTGTACACTAGCCACCTCAGCAGCCTACGGAAAGATTCAACTACTGGCTCAGCAGGTGCAGAATGACAGTTGAATTCACTTTTGGTAGATTGAAGGGACACTAGTGTTATTTACTCACAAAATTGGATATCAGTGGAAAAAATATACCCGATGGTTACAGCTGCCTGCTGTGTCCTGCAAAATATCTGTGAAGCAAAGGGGGAAAAGTTTCCACAGAGGTGGAACAGCTGTCTTCTGAGTTTGAACAGCCAGACACAAGGACTCTTAGAAGAGCTGAGTGCACAGCTATATGGCTCAGGGAGGCTTTGAAAGATCACTTTAACAGTGAGTCACAGTAATGCATTGTGGTATACTGCACTGTACCTGGTCCTGCTGATTTGGGGTCTGCTAGGAATTGTGTGGTGTTTGCTGTACATCTGTGAATAACATTATCGATGCGCCTATCAATATTGTGTTGCTTGCTTTACATTTATGATTATTACATTGCATCAGGATCCCACTAGGGGCAGTCAGGGCCAAGGGGCGAAGCAGCTAGGTATGCTCGCCAAGCTGGACAATCAGCAAAAGGCATTTCAAAAATGTATGGGGCTTTAAAGGGGTAGGGGGTCTTCTCGTCTCCATGATCCCCAGGCAGAGCAGTCAGTGTTGGGCATCGTGGGGCAGTGGATGGAGGACTCATGGAGTCGACATAAGTAACATAGTATCTACATTCATGCTGCAGTGATCTCAGTACATCAATGTGGCTCACTGCCACTTCGGAAGGTTGGTGTTACTGCTGTAATGGGGCACTTACGTCAGTGGGAGACAAATTTAAGTGTAGACATATGCACAGCTAGGTCGATGCAAGGCAGCTTATGTCAACCTAACTTTGTGGTGTAGAACAGGCCATAGCCTGTATCTCAGCTGACTGCTCTGGTTCTGGATACTGTACATCCAAATCCAATGCCAACAAGCTTGTCCTAACCAGAAATGCAGGTTCACTGAACCACATCTTTCATCCCTGCTTCCAGGCTGCATCTCTCCATTTATTTCCCTATTGGTTTGGAGAGAAATCAAAAGCTTGACAGACCTGATTACGAGATGTGTCACATACCCATGAATTTCATCCATGGGAGCACACTGCTGTCACCTTCTATTCCCTTTGAATACGTTCACTGACATGGAACATGGTCTTTTTTTTTCTTTCTTCCCTTTTAGATGGAATGGGCCGAGTTCTTGCTCAAGATGTTTATGCAAAAGACAACCTACCCCCCTTCCCAGCATCAGTAAAAGATGGATACGCTGTCAGAGGTAAATGCTTTAACTCTAGGCATGCAGTGCATCTTTTGCAGCATTACCCCAGATTGTTATCGCACCTGCTTGTTCCATCACAGTCCAAAGCACTTCTTTCTTGGATATAACTATTGTTATACACAGGGCTTTGCAGCGGAGCCCAGAGCTGGAGCACTGAGCAGCTCCAGAACAGTGAATCTGCAGGTTTTTGCCTGGAGCTGGAGCGGAACCGGAGCACTGCTCCAAAGCCCTGGTTATACATTTTATTTGTAGATATCTAGATCATTACTGAAATCATGACTGTGTAAAATTCAGCCACTTTAAAGGAAGACTGCAGTGATTAGTTCTAATTCTTTAAATGAGAGGCGCAGGGTGAGGGGGAGTGAAAATGCATATTTACAGAGCCATGTTTAGTAAAATCTTTCAATGTTTTACTCTCTATATCTGTGCTTGGGTCTGGTAAACCTTTCAATGAAAGTTGCCATTTTGCTGCCACTTCCCAGCAGGAAGTCTGGCCTCATGATATAGTTGAGACCCAGGAAATGGAGTTCTTGTATGAGACAGACATGAGAATTTCAAAGGTTTACTTTTTTTATATATATATAATTTTTATTATTCAGAGTGTTTCCTATGCATCAAATATTTTATCAGACTGTTACAATTCCATTTTACTGTATGTTTATTAATTATTCTTTATTGTTACAGTTGATAATTTTCAAAATTGTGTATGGGAATGCACAATTCTGAGTAATTAGATGTAGCGATTAAAATATTTTTTTTATTACACTGAAAGTTTTCCTAGGAACCTTTCCTGTAAAGACTCCTTAGGGAGTATAACCTAGAGAACAGAGCACTGATCTGGGACTTAGAAGATCTGGCTGTGCCATTGGCCTACTGAGTGGCCTTGGGCAAGTCACTTCACCTCTGTGCCTCTGTTTTCCCATCTGTAAAATGGGGATAATGATATCTTAGTGCATGCTAAAACATTTGAACAGGAAATGATATATTTAAAAATGGTCTGTGATAAACTTAAGTCTGCTAATCTGAAAGTAAACCCAAAGAAATTTTGAGTTGTTTCAAAAAGAGAAAACTGAGGCTGCGCAGAACTGGCCAACTTCCCAGACACTCACAGATGTGCAGAGTTTTGCAGGGCTTTGCTCCTATTACAGAAGGTTTATTTGTGAATTTGCCAATATGCAAAACAATTGCATAGGCTTGGTGAGAAAGGGAAACCATTTCAGAGGTCAGCAGAGTGTGATGTAGCATTTTTGGAGTTGAAAAAGGCTCTTGAGACTGCTTTTGTCTTAGCCTACCCATTATTTTAAAACCCCTTTTATGTTGGAGGGTATTACAACAAATATCTAAGTTCTCCTGAAAGAAATTATTCCATCACCCTAAAGGAACCCCGAGCAGTGGTTAAATCTATAGTACATTTTCATCACTCTTTATATGGGAGGAAATTTGTGGCCAGGACAGACCATGCGTCCCTGCAATGGCTGTTTAGATTCAGGAATCCTGAGGGGCTAGTTCCCAGGTGCAGAGCTATGATTTCATAGTTGCATGCAGGCCTGGGCACAAGTATGGTAATGCTGATGCTTTCTGGGAGGCTAATTTCCAACATTGTGACTGCGCTCTTTATGATCCAAGACAAACTATAGGGCAGACTTCAGTAAAGGGCAAAAATCCACTGAGTTGACTGAGACAGTTCCCCAAATGTCCCCTGGGCAGGGGTTCCATGGAACAGTCTCATTAGGACCCACAGGCCTGTCCCAGGCAGCACAGTCGTCTTTATGTATTGAATGGCAGCGATCTATCTCAAAAGGCAATGGTGTAGGTGCCAAAGCAGTTCAGTTATTGTATCCTGCTGCAGCATTGCAAGTGACTAAAAAGTCCAATTCTCAAGCAACAGTCCTTGTTGAGTGGGCTTATAGCAGCACATTATCCCTTGCTGACTTAGTGCGGCGTTAGTATACTCCAACACATACCCTCCCCCTCAAGTCAGATCTTAGGGGACTGGATGTAGATTCCAACTCCCACGTCCCTTCCCAAGAGAAGAAGTTGGCATTCAGGTGTCCCTTCCCTGCTCATTGCTGAACCTGGAGGCATATGACTGAAGGGACAGGTATCAACTCATCAATCAGCTTTTTGGGTCTTTCGTCTCATTCAGCCATTTTAGGGAACATGATCCATAACCAGGATGACTGGGTTCCCGAGGAGGTAATAATGAAATGCATCCACTCCCCATTTTACAGTCAGGCCTTTTTTTTCAATAACAGAATAGGCCAATTCCCAGGGAAATAGTTTGCAGTTAATATAGAGCACTGGATGTTCCTTCCACTGGACAGAAGCACACAGAGAAGGCAGCAGGAAAGCCCCAGATGCAGCCAGAAAAACACTTGTAGTGTGACCCTGAAAAAAAATTAAAAGAGGGAGCTTTTTGATAGAGTGCTGGCACAAAAGAGGCTTTGATTTGTGAACAAAAACTATCTCTTGCTGCTTGGTTCCTATTTTGTCCAAGAAAACAGTACTATTGTGTACATTATTTGTAAATAAACAGGATTGCATCAAAATAATACCTGACTTCTTCTTCAGTTTTTCCTCCTAACAGATACAAACCTGCAAGACACAGAATGTTGGTGAACTGTTCAGGTTAAAAGCCATACAGATATTGGTATTATTATTAATATTTGTAAAATGTTTTTCACATTCCATTTCAGAAAAAGATGGCGATATTTGAGAATGGGAGTGATATGTTTGCACTGTTTTACATGTAAAAGAAGGTGGGCAATAGCATTCTGTGCATGCTCAACTCTGGAGAGTTGAAAATTTAGGAAGCTATAGTGAAGAGAGTTGCAGTAGTGGAGACAAGAGGAGATAAAGGAATGGATGAAGATTTCATCAGAGGTAGATTCCAGGCAGTGAAACTTAAAGGCATTGTTGCAGAGGTGATAAAATGGTAGGTTGATTTGCAGATCTCAGTCCTGAGACGAGAGTTCAAGGTAAAGGAACAGGATAGAGTTTCCCATGAGACAGCAGCTATTTAAACTGGAGGTGCAATGCATTGAGCTTTTTCTTGTTCCCAGATAAAAAGAGTTAAATTTTGGCATTTAGGCATAGCCCTGTAGTTGGTATTGTGAAAAGCTGCAGGGGGGCATCAATAGGCATCCTGCCTCAGGGAGGCACAATGTCTTTGGTTAGCTCTACGGTAACATGGGGCAGAGAACTAGTTCATTAAACATGGCAACTAATTCCCTCCTGCACAGATGGCTAGTTAACAGAACCATGGCTCTTGCTATTCTCCAGCACTCTCTGACCCCTTTCCAGTAAGTTTCTTCCAGAGAGAGGGAGAGCAATTCAGTAGCTGCTCTTGCAGTCCCAAAACATGGGGAATGCAATTCTGGACAGCATTTACATGGGTGATAAAGCTCCTTAAAAGTTAAATCTGCTTTCAGTGTGCAGTACACGTTGATCAAACTGACACCCTCTCTCTGCCTGTGTGGCTGCTAGCTACTAGTACCAATCTAACCCATATGATGAGCACATATGGGCCTCACTAATGTGTCCTCACTATTGTAAGACTGTTTAAAAATAGGCTTATGTATGAGACCAAGTGTCACATTCCATATGTTGTAGTTTAACTTTTTTTTTAATTATTTCAGAAAATGAAAACTATTTCCAAAAAATAAAATAAAATCTAATATTGAAAGTTTAAGGAAACATGTACAGTTATATAATATTCTGTAAAACATGAGAACACCTGTTCAGAGCTGCATATCTTAGCCCCAGGACCACTTGCCATCAGTTACTGTTCTTAGGCATAAAGGTGGGGAAAGTTTTGGCTCAACTTTGTGAGTTATTTTCACCCTTTGCTATTTGAGAGTTTGAACTCAAGGGTTAAGGGACTTAGTTGGACTTTTTTTTCAAGTGAAATTAATCTTTCCTTCAAAAATTAGTAAATTGGGTAGGCTTCCATCTGCAGATTTGTAGACTGGTTTCAGAATGTGAACTCAATAAACCATTACAAATGTAGCCAACCATGCAAAGTAGCCATTCTTCCTGAAAGCAATTCTTCTCAGAGTGGTAAGGGAATCTAGATGTCTCTTTCTAGAGGACTGTTTGGGGTATTGAAATGAAACAAAGGTTACTGGATAAGGTCATCATTGATTGGTCTTCACTACCAGGAATATTTTGAAACTGAACAGATTTAAAACGGATAAAAGGACATATTTTCAATGCAATGTATAATTAAACTATGCAGCTCACTTCCACAGGAAACTCTGGAAGTAAACAGCTCATAAAGTTTTCCCTAAAGATTAGATATTTATACAGATAAGAATCATGTCTAACTAATTACAAAGATTATAAATTTTTATGCTCCAGAGCGTGAACTATCCATTGGGGTCCAATGAAATTTCCTTTTATGGTATATAGTACTGTAGAATTTGATGCATTATGGTTTCTTTGCATTTTTTCTGAAATATCTAGCATTGACTGCTTGTCAAAGATGGATTTCCAGACTACTGTATATAGATAGTCTGTTTCAATGTGGCAATCTCTATGTGCCTATGAACCCTGTGTTGTTGAGGAGATAATGAAGAAATGCACTTCAGCAGCACAGTGTGTTTCACATCAACCAAGGCTACTCACTCAGTTTGAATAAAAGTTAAATCTACTTTTGAAGTGCACGGCATCTTGATTCAAGCTAACTTGAAATCATTTACTAGCATATTGGCAGCAAAGTAATGAAATGCACCTCATGGTTCTCAGTTCATCAATAAACCCTTGTGCAGAGCCGGATTTACACCTTATGAGCCCCGCACTCCCCATGTGGCCCTGCCTGGAGCCCCCTCCTGCGTTCTCATGTGGCCCTGACACACACACACACACACACACACACACACAGCAGCCCTGTGTGGCCCACTCTGTTTCCTAACCTGGCTTGAAGAAGGCTGCTGTGACTTTTTACTTGAGGGAAAAATGCACCCACCACCCACCTGCTAGCTGTTTGTTGCCACCCGCCAGACCAGTCAGCCTCAGCCAGCTCAGGCTGTTCTGGTGCCACAGTGGCCTCTGGTGGGCAAAAGGCAGAACTGCAGAATATTTTCTTCAAGGGAAAAAAAATTCTGCCTCCCTTGGACAAGAATTCTGCGCATGCTGCAAATGTCACCTAAGGGGAGGGGGCATGATGTGAGCCAAGTGGTGTGTGGGGCATCTCAGCAGGGAGTGGGACAAATCAGGAAGCTCCCTCCCTCTCGAGAACTCCTGAGCAGTGTGGCCAGCAGCAGCAGGGCAGCAAAATAACCCAACTTGCAGCAGCTAAAAAACCCTGCCAACTGACAGCTAAAAATAGCCCAATTGGGCTAGAAAATCACACGTTTGGCAACTAGTGCCAGTGCCTCTAGACATGCCTTCTGTGCTTACTTGGAAATCCGGCCCTACCCTAGTGCACTTTTGAGCTCATCCATTACTTGACTTCTGAATAGCAATTGGTGGCACATGGAAAACTCTGAAACATAATTTATTTAGAAACAGATCTACTTATATCATATATTGTCGGCCTTTCTTTCCCCACCTCATGTTTCCCTGCTAGCAACATTGGCATGAAAACAAGATTTTTATTTCTTAGTAGTTCATCTGCTCCTGTTATCTTTTCCTCAGCTCATCTTATGTTATAACCCTTCATTAGATACATCATAATCAGTCCGTCCCAAAGCAACCACTTGTGGTATTAGGTAGGTAATGAGCAGTAGAAGCAGATGAACAACTATGAAACAAACTGTCTGTTTTCCTGGAGAACAAGACAATATATATACAGAAGATCTGAGAGGTAGGCAAAGCTATTTATTTAACAGCTGAGTACTGCTCTTTAAGGAAAGGAGTCAGTTAACGAAAAACATGGTTTGATTTTGAGATTACATTTTTAATATGATTTTATTTGGCTAAGAAAATAGCCAACACAACTCATTTAAAATTAAATGAAGTTTTTACTGTGCAGTGTTGTTATGTAATGCAGGCCCAAGAGGTTTGTCTGAAATAGCAGATACAGCTAGACTCGTGAAATTAACTCACCACTGCAACAGACTATAGATTTGGCAGAAAGCACTTCCAACACTCCTTATTGGGGTCAATAGGTACTTACAGTAGTAATAATAATAATAATACTTAGTACTTTCCATCTAAGGATCTCAAAAACTCATCTAAGGATCTCAAAAAAAAAAATATTTGCCAGCCTCAAATATTCAAAAATCATGAGATTTTTTAAAAAACTATAAATCTGAGATTCTTTTTATTTGCTTCCTGATTTCTGAGTCTTAGGATGCACTTATTTCACATTTTCAAGCTTTTCTAACATCAGGAGGGCTAGAAACTTACTTTTTTTCTTTAATGAGAGCTGAGATTTTCATGTAATCTCTTGATTCCAATAGCTTTTAAGGGTTAAAGCAAATTTCTTAACCCAATAGGATTTTAAGACGAATACTAAACATTGTGAGACTCGTGATAGATTCTCGTGAGTTGGTGGCATTGTGAAAGACTTGATTCTGCGGCCCTTACTTGTGATGAGTAGTACTTTACTCCATGTGAAATTTCAGTGAAATCAGTGAGGCTACTTGTGAAGTAAGATACTACTCAGTGAGAGAGAGAGAGACATTGACCACAGTTGAGTAAACATCACAACACCTTGGGGACATAGGTATGGTAAATACTTCCATTTTCCAGATGGCGTCTCTGAGAGTAAGAGAGATTAAGTCATTGAGAGCTCAAATTAGAACCCAAGGACTCGATTTTGTTCCAATTAACGTCAATGATAAAATTCTGATTTCAGTGAGAGCAGGATTTCTAGTCTAGTCTAGATAGGTTCTTATGCTGCCCCCATCACTGTAGTTTCGGAGCCCCTTCCAGTAGTGCATTTAGTGACATGACTAACATCTGTCACAGTGGTTTGTTCTCTCTCTTATCCTCTCCCTAGGGGGAGAATTTTTGCATGCAGCGTACTGTTTTGTTTTGGTAAGTTTTCTGTTTGGGCTAGGTTTTTTGTTTTGTTTTGAATAGAGAAGGCAGGTGCAACCAGGTTGTCTACATCAAGACACCCCTTTGTGGCCCATCAAGGCACAACTCAATCAGCTGTGTTTCCCTGACAGTCGGGTGTCACACTTCATGGATCCAGTGCCTTGGTGTCTTAGCCCTCTGGCCATGGCACACTTGAGTCACACCCCTTCCAGGGCATTAGAGTCCAGAATAAAGGGAAAACAACTCAAACGCAAGGTCGTCCAAGGATTTGTCAGCAAGACCCTGCCCTTCTACTCAGGGCTTGTCTCCATGTGGCCAGTCTCTTTTATCCGTCTTCCTGGGTCCAGTCATCCCATCCACTGGGAGTCTCATCCAGGCAGCAAACTGTCTCAGGATCTTGTCTAGAACCAGGCTTCCTCATCAAGGAAGACTCACAGTGCTGCTCTCTGTTCTTCCTGGTCTGTTCCCTAACTAAGCTGAGCCTCTTCCTTTAGGACCCTTCTCGATTCCCAAGAACTGCTGCAAGAGTAGTGGGGCTGGGCCAGTCGTGTCCACAGGCTCTTATTAATCCCCTCCCTGACAGTGGGGGGCCTATCTGCCCCATTGCAGCAGGTCAAAGAAATGCCCCTGGCACTTGGAGTGGAAGGTGGTAAGGTTTGTGACAATTCTTAGTTCCTGTGGGAGTTCATTCCACAAGTCTCAGACCAGTCCCCAAGAAAATTCTATCTCCTGCACAGATGAACTTTACCTTAATGGTAGAAAGCTTCATTGTGCCTGAGGAGTGGTGTTATTGACCCTGGTCTTCACATCAGAGCTTTAGGCAATCTTCTAGCTATGTTGGGCCCAAGCCCCAAAGCACTGAGTGCCTTGAAAATAAGGAGAAATAAACCTTGAACATGACTTGATATTCTGTGAGAAGCCAGCGTTGAGGGTGGAAGATTAGATCCCAAGTCTCCTGACTTCCAATCCTGTACTCTTCCCCTAGGACAACATTGCCTCTATATATAGAGGAGTCACTTTTGGGTGTGGCATGATCAAATGGTTAGAGCAGGTAACTAAGTGTCAGCACTCCTAGATTCTGTTCCTGACTCTAGCTATGAGACCTTGAGCAAGTCACTTACTCTTCCTGTACCTCACATTCTTCTTCTGTAAAATATTGATAACACCTACCTCAGAAGGTTGTTGGGAGGTTTAATTAATTAGCAATTGTTAAGCACTTAGAGATCCTCAAATGAAAGGTGCTATAAAAGCATAAATACAGTTCTTACAGGCAGAACACATAGCGACACCTATACACCTCCTAACACTTAATACTTCCCAGGATTTCAGTTGCTTCAAACTTCAGCTGTTTACACTGATAATTTCTGTGTTTGGTCTCTGCCTCAGAATTATATATTCAGTTTCAGCAAAAACAGTTTAAGTGTTTCTGAGAATAAGAGTAGGGAAAATATGGTCGTTATTCTCAGTTGTTTCTTCGAACCTTTCTAGTGCCTCCAAAGCAGAAACTCAGCATTTGTCAGCAGAATTATCTTTGCTGTCCCCTTGAAAATCTGTCCAGATAAGGACAAATGAGCAGCCCTGGGAAATTGCCATTTGGACATACACAGTAAAACTGCAGCACTCATAAACCTTTGCCCACCTGCTCTCCCCCATCAAAATTCCCTTTTGTCTAAATGAAGGTGCACTGGGCTGGGACTGAGGAAATGATGAGTTCAAATATCACCTCTGATACTGACAGCTAGGAACAGAACCCAAGTCTCTAACATGGCATGTACGAGTCACATCTACTTAGCCCACTGTCTTTCAGAGCAAATGCGTCAGATGTACACGCTTGTCTGTATTGTCTGTAACCACTGCACTAATAATTAAATCACATTCCTCCCAGAGCTAGGAAGGGAACCCAGAAATCTAGATATCCAAAATTCTGCTGTTGTCTTCCAAACAGTTATGTAACATGCTGGCAAAATATATATATCACGGCCCCCTGTCTGGTGGCAGTTTCACAGAGAGGATAACCAACTCTTGCTGTTACCTCTGCCTCATGAAGTTGAGGCTTTTATCTTAAGAATATTATGTACAACTGGAAATCTTTGATATTAAGATAATATCCAATGGTTTCCTTTTACGTTCTCCCAGACTTCTGCATACCCTTGGAAGAACTAGGAACAATGAGTATATCTGAGAAATTTTGTGATAGAAATATTATTATATAACTTGTGATTAGCAAATTCATAAATACATCTTAAAATAGACCTAAAAGTTCAAAATGTTTTGTAAAATATTCATATCCTTTCATACAGGTTCTAAAGAAGCAACTCTAAACTAAATCTTGGATTATTCTAAGATTCTCCCATTCTTGGTTTCTAATTTTCCCATTTGCAATGGTTCAATATTTTTATCATCTTCTTTCTTCTGTATTGTCTTACAGCTGCTGATGGCCCTGGGGATCGATTCATCATTGGGGAATCCCAAGCTGGTGAGCAGGTGAGTGCAATTTCTTTTCTCCTCTTCTTTTTTCTCTTTTTATGTAAGTTGTTTTTCTTCTCTTGTAAAACTAAGGATCTGACTTCTTTTTTTTTTCTTTTAAACGTATGCCTTGCATTTGTGCTCTGGAATCCTCACAAGTGCTCCAAAGATTGTATTTGTTATTGAAGTTGACACTAAATAATTACGAAGTTGTGTGCACTGTCTAGCCTGCAGCCATACAACTTGGGACATGATTTCAAATGCTAAGTAGTGTAAGATCAGGTCAGTACTTGCATAAGAGACTCAGAGGGAAACCCCAGAAGACCTTAGGGGGTAGTGTTGGTGATTTAGTAGATGGTGGTCTTATGTATGAATAAGCAATAATCCAGTGCCTTAGGATGGCGTTAGGAGATGCTGTGCTGTTGATGGTGTAATTTTACAGAAAAGATAGAAAACCAAAGTCCTAACCACTTGTCCTTAAGAAATTTTCAAAGGGACCTCTAACCAGCATCTATTTGTACATGCACAACCAAGAAAGCTTATGCTCAAATAAATTGGTTAGGCTCTAAGCTGCCACAAGTACTCCTTTTCTTTTTGCGAATACAGACTAACACGGCTGTTACTCTGAAACCAAGAAATGAAAATTGTCTAAGAAATCTTAAAATATGCAGAATTACATGTAAGTGATTTTCCCTTCTTCTGACTGCCTGAAGTAGATGACTCTTTACTAGGGCAGTCAAGCGATTAAAAAAATTTATCGTGATTAATCATGCTGTTAAACAATAATAGAATACCATTTATTTAAATATTTTTGGATGTTTTCTACTTTTTCAAATATATTGATTTCAATTACAACACAGAATACAAAGTGTACAGTGCTCACTTTATATTATTTTTTATTACAAATATTTGCACTGTAAGAAACAAAAGAAATAGTATTTTTCAGTTCACCTCATACAAGTACTGTAGTGCAATCTCTTTATCATGAAAGTTGAACTTACAAATGTAGAATTATGTACAAAAAAACTGCATTCAAAAATAAAACAATGTAAAACTTTAGAACCTACAAGTCCAATCAGTCCTACTTCTTGTTCAGCCAATTGCTCAGACAAACAAGTTTGTTTACATTTGCAGGAGATAATGCTGCCCACGTCTTGTTTATAATGTCACCTGAAAGTGAGAACAGGCGTTTGCATGGCACTATGGTGGCCAGCGTTGCAAGAGATTTACATGGCAGATGCGATAAAGATTCATATGTCCCTTGATGCTTCAACCACCATTCCAGAGGAAATGCATCCATACTGATGACAGGTTCTGCTCAATAATGATCCAAAGCAGTGCGGACTGACGCATGTTCATTTTCATCATCTGAGTCAGATGCCACTTGCAGAAGGTTGATTTTCTTTTTTGGTAGTTTGGGTTCTGTAGTTTCTGCATTGGAGTGTTGCTCTTTTAAGACTTCTGAAAGCATGCTCCACACCTCATCCCTCTCAGATTTTGGAAGGCACTTCAGATTCTTAAATCATTGGTCGAGTGCTGTAGCTATCTTTAGAAATTTCACATTGGTATCTTCTTTGCATTTTGTTAAATTTGCAGTGAAAGTGTTCTTAAAATGAACAACATGTGCTGGGTCATCATCCGAGACTGCTATAACATGAAATATATGGCAGAATGCAGATAAAACAGAACAGGAGACATACAATTCTTCCCCAAGGAGTTCACTCATAAATTTAATTAACACATTATTTTTTTAACAAGCATCATCAGCATGGAAACATGTCCTCTGGAACGATGGCTGAAGCATGAAGAGACATATGAATCAGCAGTTTCTCCCGTAAATGTAAACAAACTTGTTTGTCTGAGCGATTGGCTGAACAAGATGTAGGACTGATTGGACTTGTAGGGTCTAAAGTTTTACATTGTTTTATTTTGGAATGCAACTTTGTATGACTCTCAACAACTGGTTCACCTCAGGAGACAATGGTTTTCTGCATATGGGATTCGCGTGGCTGGGGGTTAGAATTTCCCAGCCTTGGGACATGGCAAAATAGAGTCAGAGATGGTATTAAGGAGGGGTGCTGTCCCCTGGCTGGAAAGAAAGAGAAGACAGGAAGGACTCTACACATAGCCTAAAATGCTGACCAGACTTCAGGGCTTTTCTACACTTACAGCGCTTGAGCTATGGCGCTTAGTGAAGACACTATCTACCTGACGGGAGAGCTTCTCCCATCGGTGTAGGTACTCCACCTCCCTGAGAGGCAGTAGCTATGTCAATGGGCAAAGCCTTCCGTTCAAAACAGTGCTGTCTACACTGGGGATTAGGTTGGTATGGAGGTGTGGATTTTCCAGGCCCCTGAGCAACATAGTTATACTGACATAAGTTCCTAGTGTAGACCAAGCCTCAGACTCACATGGGGGTGGGGAGTGAAATCAGACTAAAGGGGTGCTTCTGTCACGGTGCCTCAGTGGGGCCCAGCTGAGACTATTCACCAGATTCAGGACAAACTGCTGAGAAATAGATCAGACTCACCCCAAACTGGTGGTTATTCTATCATTAGATATACCACCAAGCCAGTAACAAAAGTAAACTTCTGTCTCCCCACATTGGTTAACAAGAAGTCAAAAATGCGATCTCCTTAGGCATTCCAGCCCTTATCTGACCCCCCAAACACTGGACTCAATGATGAGTGGTTACTGAAACCAATTTCAACACATATAGGATCCTTCTAATCTCAAGAGACCAGCCATTTAGCCAGGTCAATATATAACTCGGCTCTTACCCAATAATCATACTGCTGCCAATCCTTTAGTAACTAAAATCTAAAGGTTTATTAATAAAAGAAAAGAAGAAGAGAGTTAAAATGGTTAATAGATCATATACCTACAATAATTGCAATGTCCTTATATCAGGTTTATAGCAGTGATATTATAGACTTCTGATTTGTAAAGTCTCTCTGGTAACTTCCAAAAGATTGGAAGGTCCTCACTCCATAGTTCAGTATGTTCCTTTTAGTTGTAAATCCACAGTCCAGAGAATCAGGGCAGGAAAGAGGCAAAATGGAGTAATCCCGGGGGTCTTTTATATCCTTTGCCATGTGTCTGGAAATGTTCTGTTCCAAACAAAGCTCACAGCCTAGTTTGTGGAAAGTTACTGCTCTGAGTCCAGGGTCACATGAGCAAATCACATGTCCTCACATGCTTTGATGACTCTCAGAGGCAGCCATTGCCCATATCTGTGCTGAGGCATCCACAGGAAGATCCATCTGGGCAGAATGAATTTCTTCTATGACCCGCTGTTAGAGTGAAGTGTCCTTAATGGGCCATCAAACTTGATAGTCCAGTCACAATGTGCTGGCTAGACTGGATGTAAACTACTTTGTGAGTGTTACCCCAGGAACAGACACATTTGAGACACAGTTATGTAGCCAATATTCATAATTTCAGATACAGTGGTGATACATGGATTTAAACAGGATAATCTTATTTAGCAAATTATAACTTTTCCATTGACACCTTACATGATATACTTGGTATACGATTTGTTGCAATTGTCTTAACGGTGGCAAAATTATTGATATACATGGCCATATTTCAATCATATCACATCACAGCATCTTAGGACCATTTGTTATATTGCAAAGATTTGTAACTCTCTAGTGCTTTCTTGAGGGTAAAATGACTGTGGGTAAGAGGTTCCTTGACTAAGCCTGTGTTCCTTGTTTGCCTGCCATGTTGTTCCTGAAGGGGTTAATCAAGAAGCTCAGAGCATCCACAGTGAAGTGGAACTTTGAGGGAAGGTGCATAAGCCACTGGGGGCTCTGGTGGGCTGAGGCAGTGGTTTTGGAATCTAAGACAGTGGGGCTGCAGAATCTCATGTCTCAAAGAAGGGTGGCAGGTACGAGGTCTGCACCTGGGTGTATGTCTTAGAGACCCAAAGCTAGGAATAGTGACCTGGCTCTATCCAGACCCTGCTGTCTTAGGAGCATGTGGGATCCAGTGATTGGGTCCACTCATAACATACTGGTGTCCGTCCACAGACTCAGACAGGTTGTGAAAGACAGCATGTGGTGCAAGCTACCCTAGTTCTGGCAGGAGCAGAAATATGTGTCTATTTTCAAAACTTGGTTAGATCCCTTGCTGCTAGACAAACAAAGGGCTGCTAAGGAAATAGCACATATAGTCTGAGTGAGGAGCAAGAGTACATCATATCATTCTGTACTGACTCCCTTTGTTTGGTTCAGGAGAAAAACAGCTAAGTTATGAAAGGATTTGTATCTGTTTCCCTTTGAGTGGAAGTACATTTATCACAATTGGAAGTTTGGTTGGAGGGAATAAAGGGTGTGGTCCTTATGATATTTTAAAAGGCCTTTGAGAATGCCCCAGGATCCAATGCAAGTGGGGTACATTCTAAGCTCAACATTAGCTTGATCTGATTACTGTAATAGTCTAAGACAGGGGTCTCAAACATGTGGCCCATGGGGTTATTTTCTGCGGCCCGCCAGCTCCCCGCGGCCCCCCCTGCCCCCAACATTTACCTAGAGCAGTCCAGCCTGGCTTGCACCGGGGGCAGCGCAGTCTCCCTCCCTGCCCCCAGCGTCACTCCGGGAAGCGGCCAGGACCTCGGGGAGGGGGGGCACAGGGGTCTGTGTGTTGCCCTGGCCGCACCTCCAGGCACCGCCCCCAAAGCTCCCTTGGCCACGGTTCCCCATTTCCCAGCCAATGGGAGCTTTGGGGGAGGTACCTGGAGGAGCGGCCAGGGCAACACACAGACCCCTGTGCCCCCTCCCCCGATGCTCCTGGCCGCTTCCCCAAACCCCTCCTGCAGCCAAACCCCCTGCCCTGAGCCTCCTGCTGCACCCCACACCCTGCACACCTCCTGCACCCGACCCCCTTCCCTGAGCCCCCTGCTGCACCCCGCACCCCGACCCCCTGCCCTGAGCCCCCTGCCACTCCCCGCACACCTCCTGCACCCCAACCCCCTGCCCTGAGCCCCGCTGCACCCCGCACCCCTCCTGCACCTCAACCCCCTGCCCTGAGCCTCCTGCCGCACCCTGCACTCCTCCTGCATCCCCTGGGGGCAGGGAGGGGGCGGAGTTGGGGTGGGGATTTCAGAGAAGGGGTTGGAATGGGGGCAGGGAAGGGGTGGGCAGGAGTAGGGCCAGGGCAGCAGGGGGGAGGGGTCAGGGTACGGCCCTCGGGCCAATGTACTAGTCCTCATGTGGCCCTCGTGGTCATTTGAGTTTGAGACCCCTGGTCTAAGACAACTGAGGATTTTAATTAGAATAATTATTAATAGTTTATGTTCTCTAATGGCAAGAGCAGGGAATACATGGTCAGGACTCCTGGGTTTTGTTTTCATCTCTGCCACAGAATCACTTTGTGACATAGGTAAGACACAGCCTCTATGTGCCTCAGTTTCTCTACATCTGTAAAATGGGATTTGATGTTTGTAAACCATTTTGAGGTTCTAAAATGAAAGGCATTATAGAAGTGCAACTATTATTATTACTATGTATTTTACAACTTCACTGTATCAAAGCAACGTCTTTCATCTTAATTGCCATTTTCTTAGTTGTATATTTCATATTGATGATTGCAGAATCTGGGCTATTACCTGAGGGTGAAGACAACATTAAAACAAAAATATAATAAATAATATTAATAATATGTTGTGTAGCACCAATAGCTTTATTCATTCTGTTTTACAGTGCCAGTGCACTTGGGGTGGTGTAGAAAAGAATAACAGCAAACTAATGTAATAAAACATAATAGAATACCACTCTCTCAAATACAAATACAAATACAAATACGTAAAAACAAATGAATATGTTCAATTTTAAAAAGGAAAGAAAGGGAAGGTAATAAATATACAGGCAACAGTGCTTACTGTAAAAAAAAAACACCCAGTCACATTCACAGGTGTGTTTGGATGTTTTAAATCATTGGAAGTTTATAAATCAGAAAAGAGTAATTATGCTAATTCACTGGGCAATCAGCTGAAAATGGAGCACATTTTACAACAATTGACCATGTTCCTTATGAGGCCAAAAGGCAATAAGTTTAAAATGGGAGGAAATTTAAATTCTGTTTTATGCAATATACAATTAACCTGTGTAAGTCGCTGCTATAGGAGACAAATAGCTTAATAAGTTTAAAACACTATTAGACATTTATATGAACAAAAATAGTGTATACTTTTACACTATAGCTAGGACAAAAATTATACAGGGTGTAATGATTCCAGACATAAAATAATGGTTTAGCGTTCTGAAGCATCTGTTCTGAGTGAAAAACAGAAAAAGGCTACTACAGTGGTTCTCAAACTTTTTTTTTTGTGGACCACTTGAAAATTGTTGAGGATCTCAGCAGACCATTTAATGATCTTTCCAAATGTTGTTTGTATCATTAGCTAACTATTGTAAAGCACTTTGGATAAAAGTGCTATATAAAAAAAAACGTAATAATACTTGGTTTTTTATTCTACAAATAAAAGCACACAACTCATATTTTAATATCAGTAGTCTTACCTTTCTAATGCGATGGATGTGCCCTCTCTCCCCCACCGTGGCAGCCCCCAAGCTGGGGCTGGGAAGGAGGGGGGTCTCCCCCGCCACGGCAGCCACCGAGCTGGGCTGGGAAAGAGGGGGTCTCTCCCTCTCTCCCCTGCCATGGCAGCCTCTGAGCTGGGACTGGAAAGGAGGGGGGGTCTCTCCCTCTCCCCCCACCGCAGCAGCCCCTGAGCTGTGGCTGCAAAGGAGGGGAGTATCTCCCCCACCACAGCAGCCACAGAGCTGAAGCTAGGAAGGAGGGCCGTCTCTCCATGGCAGCCACCGCCCAGGCGTTGGGGAAAGTCACCTCTTTCTCTGGCCGCCACAGCCCTGCACATCCCAAATTCCCCCCATTCCCTCTTCTCGCCCCATTACCCTCTCCCACGTACCCCCTATTCCCCCCAAGGCAACCACCTCACCTTACATGTGCGTCTTCTCCAGGGTCCAGGCACCTAATTAGTGGAGCCACGCCTGCGCAACTCCACTAATTAGGTGGATGGCCCTTCTCTCGTGTGCGGCCGCCCAGGTGCACACCTTAGAGGGAACTATCTGCAGACCACCTGAATGGAGTTCGTGGACCACTGGTGGTCCGCGGACCACAGTTTGAGAACCTCTGGGCTACTAGATTAGATGGACCATTTGTCTGCTTGGAGAAGGCAAATCCTTTTTTAAGGATTTAAAAGACTCTCAGATAAAATTTACTAACAAATAAAGCATATGTGGCAATTCCTATGTTCCTGGGTCAGTTTATTTCCCTGAAGGTCTCTTAAAACTGAAGAGTTTTATGAGGGACCTATAAAATGTCTTAATCTGAGCCACCTGTGAATTTGCTAAATTTGTAAGATGCATAGCAATGATCTGGATTCAAATCTTGAATAACTTAAAACCTTAAGATTACTATACTGATTGAATCTGATGGCTCCTGAGTAAGGGAAAGCTGCAGACTTGATATAGCTTGATTTTAGGAATGTGGTCTAGATGAAATTACTATAAAGTGGATGCACAACTGGTTGAAAAAACAAACTCAAAGAGTAGTTATTAATGGTTCGCTATCAAACTGGGAAGGTATATCTAGTGGGGTCCTGAAGGGGCCTTTCCTGGGTCTAGTACTACTCTATCTTTTTGTTAATGATTTGGATAATGGAGTGGAGAGTATGCTTATAAAATTTGCAGATGTTAACAAACTGGGAGGAATTGCAAGCACTATGGAAGACAGGATTAGAATTCAAAAGGACCTTGATAAATTGGAGAATTGGTCTGAAACTAGCACGATGAAATTCAATACAGAGTGTCAGAAACCAGGGGGTTGAGTACCCTCAGCTAAGCCTGCAGCTAGCCAGTTCAGCTTTTAGGCTGGTTAATGAACCCAGTGGCTGCAGCAGACTTGCCTGATTGGCCAGCCCACCTGAGTGGCTGAAAGGAGCCAACAGGTCTGCATTTAAGCTCACTAGCGGGGTCACTAGCTGCTCAATGCTGACACCAGCAGCTACAATTGCTCCTGTACCTGACTTGTTCCTGTCCTGTTCCAGTCTGCTCCTGCCCTGTTCCAGTTCTGCTCCAGTCTTTCCCAGCTCTGCTCCCTTGCTGAGCTTCTGAACCCTGCTTTGACAATTGGCTCCAATTACTGGCTTCTGACTCCAGTTCTGCCCCTTAGGTCAGGGATGGTCTAGGTTTATTTGATCCTGTCTCGGCAGGGAGAGATGGACTAGATCAGTGGTTCTCAACCCTGGGGGTCCGCAGACTATGTCTAAGGGGTCAGCAAAAGGTTGTTGTTACCATAGAACAGTGGTTTTCAACATGTGGTCCGTGGACCCATAAGAGTCCGCAGACTACGTCTAATATTTCCAAAGGGATTCACACCTTCATTTGAAATTTTTTAGGGGTCCGCAAATGGAAAAAGGCTGAGAATCACTGGACTAAATGACTGTTCAGCCCTACATTTCTATGATTCTGTGGTTAGTGGAATTCCAGATATGGTACATGATAACTGTGCCATTTTTAGTTCTCGTTACCATTTTATTTATGTCCTGTTGAAAGACATTTGATCTCCTTTGTCCTTAGAATAGGCAAAATTAAATACAGCCTCAACTCTCAATTTTATCTTGGTTGATACTTTAATCACTTTGATGCTGCCTGATAAATCAGGTCAATCTCACCTCCTCCCTCAGTACTGCCCCAATGAACAAGGTACATCAACTTTTGTCTTACTGATATTCCAATTTTCTGTTGGCACTTTAGGGAATATCACCACAAGAGACTACAGCAGAAGGATGGACAGAGCAAATGAGGAGCTCTGCACAAAACAAGGAAACTTGCACATCCATCCCCATTAGCTTCCAGTTGATTTTTATTAGCGAGGTTTTTTTCTTTATTTATTCTTTTCTCAAATGATTCGGGTCAAATGATGATTTTACTATGGATTTTGGAAAATGTATATTATAAAAAATGTCTTAGTGACAAACTAAAAAAACACACTTTTGTTTCACATTGTTTATTTTTTCATGTTGCTACTGGTTATTTTTTCTGTAATACATAATGCATGCTTCTTATGAAGTTAGATTGTTTCTGCTAGGACTTTGTTTTGTACCACGGTTTTGTGAGATTACTATAGAGCAACTTCAAATTTACAAATTTTAGGCCTCAGCAAATAGATCTGCACGAGAGCGATGCCCCATGCAAACCTCAATGTTTGGAGTTGATCTACTTCACAGTAATGGAGAAACCTGCTCAGAAGTAAAGCACTGGGACATGTTTTTTCAGGAAGAGTTTTTCCTAACCAGCTTTGTTAGTTCTTTCATTTTCAAAAATGCATTTTAGTGCTAGTAAAAGTCTGTAGCCCTGGAGACCACAGTCCTCTTTCCAAAGACCATATAGCACAGTGGCTCTTTGCCTGTGTGCTTCATCCCCAACTCAGAATGACCACCTCTTTTTGTGACAGGGAGTTAATTCTCCTGATCTAATCATTCTTTGGCTTCTTTACCAGCAAGGGCACCAATATATTACCCGTTGTGATAGTTTCAGTCATTTTCCCAGAAGATAGGTGTCCACATCACAAAAAATAACTACCAGTTTATTTCATACTGCCATCAGATAATAACGGCTCTCAATTACTAATGAGCTGAGTCAGATTTGAACCTGTGTTATTCTTTAATTACCTAAGGGATTTACCCATATTAATTCCACTAACACATATCAAGAAAAAAATAAGCCATACTATGAAAAGGATTTATTACTCTCCAGTTTATTTCTGCAGTGTTCAAATGTTTTCAGGTTTTCCCATTCCCTTGTTAAAAGTAAATTAGTTGTCATCATTTGCTTGTTTGTTTATTTTTTTCAGCCAACTCAGACTGTGATGCCTGGTCAGGTAATGCGGGTTACAACAGGTGCTCCAATCCCTTGTGGTGCTGATGCTGTGGTGCAAGTAGAAGACACAGAACTCATCAGGGAATCAGATGATGTGAGTCATAATTAAAAATTCATCATGCTAGTAATTCTGTGTGCAGTAGCATGGCACCAGGGATTGCAAAGATTCATTGTGCAATCCAGTAGCCTCCAAGGGGACATTGTGTCCTAGCGTCCATGCCATTCGTTTTTGGGGTTTTTTGCCCTGTTTATTAAGATTAGAGTACCAAATCCAGAAGGAGTCAAATACACTATACCTGACTCCTCTTCCTGGAATCTCATAAACCTCTCAATATTCCTGCTTCACGTAGTATCCTAGTCCATGCAGTCCTGTTGAAGGCTTATTTAGTCTCTTCTAGTATCTTGATTTGGGCTTTGAGATGCTGCAAACTCTTTATGCACTGAGAACTTGAGAATCTATATTAGTTGCATGCCCACTGGAAGCCTCAATCACTTATTGCATTGATATACATTTCTATTAGCGGCAGGTAATAACAGGTTTGGTACTGAGGGCCTGCCTCAGTATTCTTTGCACAAGGAAGATAATACTGATCCAAATATCCCACCTGTTAGCACATCCTCAGAGGAGGTGTAACATGTTCATCAGAAGGAAATCTCAGGTTAGCATCTCTCAGTTAGAATCTGCATCATCTCCCCAAATTGTGCTACCTAGTAATCAGGCTCTGCTACATCCTGCAAAAGTAAACTAGCATACTCCAGCAACAATACTGCCCACCTGTAAAAGGGCTGATAAATATTATGTTCCATCTAAAGATCAGGAGTTTCTGGTTTCTCATCCCTCTCCCAACTCCCTGGTTGTTGAAGCTTTAAATGAACGTGGAAGGCAACACCACCACTAACTCAACACCATACGTCAAAGATCAGAAGCATCTCAATTTGTTTGGTCACAAATCATATTCGTTTGCAATTCTGCAGTTTAGAATCATAAACTATCAGACACTTGATGGCAAAATATAATCACACCAACTACTCAAAGTTCAATTTATTTATTGAGCATTTACCACCAGAACAGAGGGACCAGTTTCAACCAATCATTACAGAGGGTCATCTTCTTGCCAGAACATCCCTGCAGGCCTCTTTGGATGCCACTGACATAGCTGCTTTCTCTGTTTCTACAGTGGTAGTCATGAGAAGGGCCTCCTGGCTTCAGCACTCAGGATTTCTGAGGAAGGTCTGGAACACAGTAAAGGACCTTGCCTTTGACAGCTTAATTTACACAACTGTGCATGAAAGGAAATTTAGTAAATCCCAGACAGTGCAGAGATCTCATCCTGTTCAATTCTCCAGCTTCCAGAGACCTTGTGAACCCCAATGAAAGAGGCAGAGGTTCCAGAAAAACAGGCCGTCTGCTGCACAGGCATTGACCTCACAACCCTCCTCATCAAAAAAACCATTTTGATGGGGTGGTCAAGGTTCTGAGTTACCTTCCCCTTACTAACTGCAATGGTTCACATGCCTTCCTTGCTTCAGGGACGACCTTTCTCACTTCCGACAAGCTTGGAAGCATATCACTATATACAGGTGAGTTTTGGAGATCATATCAGCAGGGTACTCCACTTTACTTTCCTCCCTATACCCCTTCTCTCTCCCTCTTCAAGGACCCCTCTTGTGAGCATCTTCTAGAACAGGAAATAGACTTCCTCCTGAACTTAGGTGCTATAGAAACAGTCCCTGTAAAAGATAGAGGGAAGAGGTTTTATTCCAGGTACTTCCTGGTTCCAAAAAAGAACGGCGGGTGGAGACCCATTCTAGATCTAAGGCTTCTCAACAGGTTCATGAAGATATAGAAATTCAAAATAACACTTACAGCAATAATACCATCAGTGGACCTAAGAGATTGGTTCTTGGCCCTCAACCTACAAGATGCATATTTCTATATAGTGATTCACCCTTCCCACAGAAGGTTCCTGTGTTCCACTCTAGCTCAAGACCACTTTCAATAAAGTGCTTCCATTCAGTCTCCCTTCTGCTCCCAGAGTGGTTTTGAAGGTTCTGTCAGTCGTAGCAGCTTATGTTTGCAGAAAAAGGAATCCTATTATTCGCATATTTTGATGATTGGATGCTAAAGAAGTGCTTCTGCAGCAAGATCTCAGTCGCAATTAACACTATTTCTCAGCCTGGGACAGCAGTTAAATATTCAGAAGTTCACCTTGACCCTGGTGCAAAGATTGGAATTCATAACTCGATGTGGGAGCAGCCGAAGACTACCTCCCAATTCGCAGGTTTACAACCATAGCAAATTTAGTCACTATAGACATCAGTCCCTAGACATCAGTCAAAAAAATGGATCCGGTTGTTGGGGCATATGGCAGCTTGTACTTTTGTGATAAGCCAGTGAGGTTGCACATGTGTTGCCTCCACCGTTGGCTCAGAACTGTTTATTCACCACGCAAACACAGCTTGAAGAAACTACTCTCAGTGCCTATAGTTGTGAAGAAGTTCCTCGACTGGTGGAAAGACCCTCACAATGCTTTCACAGGAGCCCCCTTTGCTCAGCTGTCTCCAGTGGTCATAACAACAACAGATGCATTCCTGTTCTTCTTTGAGTGCTTGTTCGTATCGATTCCAATTAGGTGTGTGTGCACCACGTGCACAGTCTCTGGAAGGTTTTCTTCCTAGCAGCATCCATTGGGTCGGCTCTAGAGCCCCCTGGAGTCGCGTCTTCATGGCACCATATATGAGGCCCTTCTTACCGCCAGTGACAGTCATTGGAGCATTTCGTCTCTCGTGTTCAACAAGGAATTCTCTAGCGTACTATTTCTGTAAATAAAGACCATTTTTAAAAAATTGTTTGTAGTTAGTTAGATATTTGGAATCGGGGTACTGGGGTGTGTTTTCCCTCCCCCGTTTCCCTCTCCCGGGCCCATGGCATTCCTTGGACCCAGGGGTTTAAGCCGTTTGAGGTTTGCCAGAAGTCTATGCCCAAGGGCAACCCACACTTGGCTTGTCTAAAGTGCTTGGGGGAGTCCCATCGAATGGACAGGTGTAAGATTTGTCAGAGTTTTTGCCCCCACATGAAGAAAGAGAGGGACCACAGATTAAAGTTACTGCTAATGGAAGCAGCTCTGTGCCCTCAGTCTGAGTTGAGCCCCATGGACATGACACCGGGCTTTTCAGCATCGGTGCGCAGTGTGCCAGCTTCAGTCCGGGAGATGCCAAGGAAGGACTCTGGGATCAGCACTCCCCGTTACCAAGCATGGCACAGGATCAATCTCGGCACCGCTCACAGTCTCCTGTCCCAAAGAAGAAGCACAGGAAGACTGATAGAGGGCGCTCCCCTTCCCATGCAAGGGAACGGGAACCACCCAAGGGAGGGCAAATGGTGCAAGACCGCACCTCCCCTCCAACTCAACAGCCAGCACCGTCGACTCCAGGCCTATGGGAGGGACCATTGAATCCAGTGCCAGTGGAGGAGACCCAGGTGGAAGATTTGGACCTTCCTTCCACACCTGAAACTTATGAGGCAGTGCGGGATCTGATAACTCTGATGGGTCCGCACTCTCCTGACCACGGTGCCACTGCACCAGCCCTGAGGCCCCAAATGACACCAGTGCAGTCCAGGGGCAAGCCGGCTATGACTCAGCAACAGTCTCCATCATCCTGGTGCACGGTGCCACCATGGTCTCTGCGCACGGACTCATTGGAGTCCGAATCAGACACGGACTCATGTGTGTCCCAGAGAAGCTGGCACTATAGCCACCGGCACTCCCAGACAGCAGGGATGACTCAAACCTTCCCCCCGTACTGTGGCCAACACAATGGCAAGTACCAGCTCAGATGCCAACTTAGTGGCCCTTCTGGACACCATAGGCTTACTACCAGTCCCAGGGGTCCGCCTCGGCATGCTCCTTTTTGGTCACTTCCAAGAGAAGGACTGTGTCTAGGGCCAGGGAGCTCTCCCAAGCATTAGCCACTACTAGCACCACAATTGGTACTGCACCCATCACCGACCGCAGAACCGGTGCCGGCACTGACAGCAGGACCAGCACTGACATGGACAACAGAGCCAGCACCGCACCCGGCAGCACCGTATCCGGCACCGCAGCTATGATCAGTTCCACGGAAGGTACCACAGCTGGTGCCGCGACCGGTGCTATGGCTGGCACCAAGGCGGACTCCGATTTGGGGGTGGAATCACAGTGTTTTGAGGAGCCAGACGGGCAGGAGGGGCCCTCCCTTGTTTGGGGCTCCTGATTATTGTCTCCAGATGAGGCAGTGGCAGGAACATCCTTGGGGCTTTGCCTTCCCAACAGCAGAGCCCACCTTGAACTTCTCAGGTGGGTCGTTCAAAACCTTGGGATACAGATGGAAGAGGTCACTGAGGTGTCAGACCTAATGGTGGACGTTTTATCCCTGGCATTTTATCATCAGGGTGGCCCTTTCCCTGATTAAAACCATTCAGAAGAACATAAAAACTCTCTGGCAAACACCATCCTCTCTGGCTCCTACAGCTAAAGGAGTCGAGAGAAAGTACTTTGTGCCCTCCAAGGTCCACCCCCCACCAGACTCATTGGTGGTGGCGGCTGTCAATGAGAGGGAGAGTCAAAGGCAACAAGGGCCTACTCCTCAAGCTAAGGTTGCAAAGAAGCTGGACCTCTTCGGGAGGAAGATAAACTCCACCAGTGGGCTCTAGCTTCAAATTGCAAACCAGCCATCGATCCTTAGCCATTTTAACTTTAATGATGGGACACAATGTCAAAATTTTCAGACCTTGTCCCACCAGACTCTAAGCGAGAATCCTTGGCTCTCATGGATGAGGGCAAGACAGTCACCTGGATGTCGCTGCAAGTGGCATTAGACTCGGCAGTCTCTACAATGCAAGCGATGTCCTTGGGCATCGCAATGTGCCATTGCTCATGGCTGCAGGCCTGAGGCCTCCCCAGGGAGGTCCAACAGGCAATTCAGGATCTCCTGTTTGAGGGGGCCACATTATTTTCAGAGAAAACGGACTTGAGACTCCACAGTTTGAAAGACTCCCGAGCCACTCTGAGATCGCTGGGACTCCTGCCACCCAGCATAGACAATTTAGGCCTCATCCCATGACATGACTATACCAGGGGCAGTCTAAGCAGGACCAGAACCGTAGGCGACCTAGAAATCTGAATCGCTGTCGCCAACCCCAGCCCCCAAACAACAGGGGCTCTGGGTCGAACAGGCAACCACCAGGCCCTAGGCAGACCTTTTGAGGATGCGCTTGAGGACATTATATCAACCTCCCAACTGGATCCTTGTTTCCTGTTTTTGGCACATCTGTGCCATTTCTACCGAGTGTGGTCCCAAATCACCTCAGACCGTTGGGTCCTCCACACGGTAGAAATGGGATATTCTCTCCAATTTTTCTCTCTCCCCCCTCACCCCCCTTCACTCATCCAGGAGGTACGAATCCTCCTATCAGCGGGGGCTGTGGAGGAGGTTCCGCTGGAGCTCAGCAGAAAAGGTTTTACTCCCGTTATTTCCTAATACCAAAACAAAGGGGGCCTCAGACCCATCTTGGACCTGCGCAATCTCAACAAGTTAATGAAGAAACTAAAGTTTCTTATGGTGTCTTTGGCCACTATCTTCCTGTCCCTGGATCCTGCAGATTGGTATGCTGTCCTTTAGTTGAAGGATGCATACTTCCACATTTCCATAATCCCGCCACACAGGTGCTTCTTAAGGTTTGTAGTCGGGAGTTCCCACTACCAATTCACAGTACTACCATTCAGCCTATCATCAGCACCTCGGGTGTTCGCCAAATGTATATCGGTCATGCCGCTTTTCTGCGGAAGAGGCGGGTTCAGGTATTTCCTTTCCTAGACGACTGGCTAGTCAAGGGCCAGTCCAACAGACTGTGGATCAATGTGTCTGCCTCATAAGATCCACTTTCAGCGCATGAGGCCTCGTCCTAAACACTCAAAAGTCAACGCTCATCCCTATTCAGAGAATAGAGTTCATAGGGGCAGTGCTAGACTAAAGACAGGCCAGAGCGTTCCTACCTCAATCCCGCTTCCAGACCATTCATGACATCATACAGGACCTCAAACGATTCCCTATAACCACAGTAAGAAGTTGCTTAAAACTCCTAGGTCACATGGCATCTTGCACGTATGTAGTGCAACATGTGAGGCTCAGACTCAGACCTCTCCAAGCTTGGCTAGCATCGGTGTATCAACTGAGAAGGCACAGCTTAGACAAGGTGGTTACCCTTCCACTGGGTGTTCTCAGGTCTGTTTACTGGTGGCTTGACCCACACTTGGTGTGTGCAGGGTTTGCATTCTCCAAACCCTGTTCCTGACCACAGACTCCTCGGCCATGGGGTGGAAGGCGCACTTTGGAGAGCACAGAACTCAGGGTCTCTGGTCTCCGAAGGAACTGATGCTTTATATCAAATGTGAGGGAGCTCAAGGCAGTCCAGCTGGCATGTCAGGCATTTTGGCCTCTCCTGGAGGGCAAGTGCATATCGGTCCTGACAGACAATAAAACAGTGATGTTTTATATCAACAGACGGGGGAGCATGTGCCTCTCCCCTGTGTCAGGAAGCCCTCAAGCTCTGGGAGTTCTGCATAGCAGACTCCATATTTTTGGAAGCGTCCTATCTTCCATAGTCGCAGAATGAACTAGCAGACTAACTCAGCAGGTCTTTTCACAATCACGAGTGGTCTATCCACTTGGATGTAATAAGCAATATCTTCCAACTGTGGGGAGTTCCCCAGATCGATCTGTTTGCCACAAGGACCAACAGGAAGTGCCTACAATTCTGCCCCTTCCTGAACCACAGCCCAGGTTCATTGGCAAATGCTTTTCTGCTTCCATGGAAGGAATGCCTTTTCTACCCATTCCCTCCTATACCGCTGATTCACAAGGTCTTTTTCCCGAAACCTCATGCCAATAGCTGCAAGCAGAGGCTCCACTCCCTGGAAGTGCGGCATGCACTGGCATTTTACATTAAATGAACTAAGCCGTTCTGCAAGTCGAACCAGCTGTTTGTTGCGGTAGCAGACAGGATGAAAGGCCTCCCAGTGTCCACGCAAAGGATATCATCGTGGATCACATCCTGTATGCGGACTTGTTACGACCTGGCAAAGGTCCCTTCCCCCGCTCTGACTGTGTACTCCACCAGAGCCCAGGCATCCTCGGTGGCCTTCCTGGCCTAGATACTGATCCAGGAGATATGTAGAGCGGCAACATGGTCTTCGGTCCACACCTTCCCTTCACATTACGCCATCGCCCAGCACACCAGGGACAATCATAGAATATCAGGGTTGGAAGGGACCTCAGGAAGTCATCTAGTCCAACCCCCTGCTCAAAGCAGGACCAATCCCCAACTAAATCATCCCAACCAGGGCTTTGTCAAGCCTAACCTTAAAACCTCAAAGGAAGGAGATTCCACCACCTCCCTAGGTAACGCATTCCAATGCTTCACCACCCTCCTAGTGAAAAAGTTTTTCCTAATATCCAACCTAAACCTCCTCAACTGCAACTTGAGACCATTACTCCTTGTCCTGTCATCTGCTACCACTGAGAACAGTCTAGATCCATCCTCTTTGGAACTACTTTCAGGTAGTTGAAAGCAGCTATCAAATCCCCCCTCATTCTTCCCTTCTGCAGACTAAACAATCCCAGTTCCCTCAGCCTCTCCTCATAAGTCATGTGTTCCAGTCCCCTAATCATTTTTGTTGCCCTCTGCTGGATGCTTTCCAATTTTTCCACATTCTTCTTGTAGTGTGGGGCCCAAAACTGGACACAGTACTCCAGATGAGGCCTCACCAATGTCGAATAGAGGGGAACTATCATGTCCCTCGATCTGCTGGCAATGCCCCTACTTATACAGCCCAAAATGCCATTAGCCTTCTTGGCAACAAGGGCACACTGTTGACTCATATCCAGCTTCTCGTCCACTGTAACCCCTAGGTCCTTTTCTGCACAACTGCTGCCTAGCCACTTGGTCCCTAGTCTGTAGCAGTGCATGGGATTCTTCCTTCCTAAGTGAAGGACTCTGCATTTGTCCTTGTTGAACCTCATCAGATTTTTTTTGGCCCAATCCTCTAATTTGTCTAGATCCCTCTGTATCCTGTCCCTCCCCTCCAGCGTATCTACCACTCCTCCCAGTTTAGTGTCATTTGCAAACTTGCTGAGGGTGCAGTCCACACCATCCTCCAGATCATTAATGAAGATGTTGAAGAAAACCGGCCCTAGGACTGAACCTTGGGGCACTCCGCCTGATACCGGCTGCTAACTAGACATGGAGCCATTGATCGCTACCCGTTGAGCCCGACGATCTAGCCAGCTTTCTATCCACCTTATAGTCCATTCATCCAGCCCATACTTCTTTAACTTGCTGGCAAGAATACTGTGGGAGACAGTGTCAAAAGCTTTGCTAAAGTCCAGGAACAACACGTCCACTGCTTTCCCCTCATCCACAGAGCCAGTTATCTCATCATAGAAGGCAATTAGATTAGTCAGGCATGACTTGCCCTTGGTGAATCCATGCTTACTGTTCCTGATCACTTTCCTCTCCTCTAAGTGCTTCAAAATTGATTCCTTGAGGACTTGCTCCATGATTTTTCCAGGGACTGAGGTGAGGCCTGTAGTTCCCCGGATCCTCCTCCTTCCCTTTTAAAGATGGGCACTGCATTAGCCTTTTTCCAGTCATCCGGGACCTCCCCTGATCGCCATGAGTTTTCAAAGATAATGGCCAATGGCTCTGCAATCACATCCGCCAACTCCTTTAGCACCCTCAGATGCAGCTCATCCAGACCCATGGTCTTGTGCTCATCCAGCTTTTCTAAATAGTCCTGAACCACTTCATTCTCCACAGAGGGCTGGTCACCTCCTCCCCATGCTGTGCTGCCCAGTGCAGTAGTCTGGCGTGAAGACAGAGGCAAAAAAAGCATTGAATACATTAGCTTTTTCCACATCCTCTGTCACTAGGTTGCCTCCCTCATTCAGTAAGGGGCCCCTTACAATGCAGTATTCGGCAGGACTATGCTTCAATCAGTGATTCCATGAACCCTGACCCCACCTCCTAGGTAAGGCTTGGGAGTCACGTAATTGGAATCGATATGAGCAAGCACTCGAAGAAGAAGAAACGGTTACTCACCTTCCTGTAACTGTTGTTCTTTGAGATGTGTTGTTCATATCCATTCTAAACCCACCCGCCTTCCCCTCTTTTGGAGTATCTGGCAAGAAGGAACTGGGGAGGTGGTGGGTCGGCAGGGCCCTATATGCGGTACCATGAAGGTGCGACTCCAGGGGGCTCCAGAGCCGACCCGACGGATGCTGCTAGGGGAAAAACCTTCCGGTAAACTGTGCATGTGGCATGCACACACCTAATTGGAACGGATATGAGCAATACATCTCGAAGAACAACAGTTACAAGAAGGTGAGTAACCATTTCTTGGGATGGGAGGAGCACATCTCAACACATACTTCTCAGAGCGGATGGTCATCTTACAAACTCACTCTACACATCAAGTTGGTGGAACTCAGGGCAGTCAGGAATACCTGTCTCCATTTTATGCCATTGATCAGGGGCAAATTTGTTAAGATCATGACAGACAAAGAGTCATGCATGGTTTATATCTGTTGTCAAGGGGGAGCTAGTTCACCCTCCCTCTGCACTGAAGCAATGAGACTCTGGAATTGGTGCATATGAAATCACCTCAGCATCTCAGCAGCTTACCTACTGGGTGTTTGAAACATCACCACAGATACCCTTAGCAGATGCTTCTCTCAGGATCATAAGTGGGAGATAGATCCCTTTATGCCCCACCACGTATTTCAGTGTTGGGGCATCCTACAGATAGACCTGTTCACCATGATCATAAACAGGAAGCGCTTCCAGTTCTGCTTGAGAGGGGGACTGAGTCGCCACTCCTTGGGAGCTGCATTTCTCCTTCACTGGATGTTGAGTCTCTTGTGTGTGTTTCCTCCAATCCTCTAATATCCAAGCTGCTGATCAAGATGAGGAAAGACAAAGCCAGAGTTTTTCTGGTGTTTCCAACATGGCCAAGACAAGCATGGTTTTCTTACCTCATCCAGTTGGCTGCTTATCAACTGATCACCTTCCGATCATCCCCCATCTTCTCTCTTAGGATGCCAGTCAAATTCTTCACCCAACCTCAAGATTCTTCACCTCAGGGCATGGCTGATTAGTGGTTCGCGGGAGGAAGTGAGAAGAGTATTGTTACATAATAGGAAGCAGTCTATCTGTCATAGCTACAAAAGTGGATGAGACTCAGCCACTGATTTGACCTAAGAAACCTTCTACCTGCATCCGCTTCACTGTCAGATATACTAGATTACATCCTAGAACTAAAGAAGCCAGTTTTGTCTTTGAGTTCAATTAGGATACATTTGGCAGCTATTACAGCCTTCCATTTCCCAGTGGAGGGCTTTTCAGTGTTCAGACATCTGATGATGATGAGATTTCTCAAGGGGTTGGGGAATCTCTTTCCAAGAGAGAAACATCCTGCCTGGGTTTGGGACCTTAACATGGTGATTATATGCTTTATGAGGCCTCCCTTTGATCCAGTGGCAACCTATCAACTGATCTATGAAAACGGCCTTCGTGGTAGCCATTACTTCTGCACAAAGAGTTGGGGAGATAGGGGCTGTGATGGCATATCCCCCCTTCAGAGTATTCTTCAAGGACAAGATCACATCATGACCACATCCCAAATTTTTACTGAAGGTGTCACCTAACTTCCACATTAACCAGTCTATTCATCTTCCAGTGTTCTTTCCTAAACCACACCTGAACAAGGAGGATGTGATATTACATACACTCAATGTCAGAAGTGTATTAGCCTTTTACTTGGACAGGACTAAGTCGTTTAGAAAATCTCCCTGATTCTTTGTGTCTATGGTGGACAGATCTCCAGTTTCCAAGCAAAGACTCTTTAGATAGATATCTGGCTATATTACTTTTTGTTATCAATCTAATGATCTCCAACCTCCTTCTAGAGCAGTGGTTCCCAAACTTTAACAGCCCGCGAACCCCTTTCACTAAATTGTGAAATCTCGTGAACCCCATCCTAAAAATGAATATTTCCAGGGATTTAAGCTTAAATTTCCTTCACACTCCGTGAGGCTCCTGCTGCTGGATCCCATTGACCGCCCCGGTCAACTGAGCTCCACTGAGCTCAGGCTGCAGGTCCCACTGACCGCTGGGACTTGGGCTGTCAGCCCCAACTGCCCAGTCCCACTCTTCCTGGGGCTCAGGCTGCCAGCCCCGTGCAGAGCGCTGGGATTTGGGCGGCCGGCTCCCCCGCTAACGGGGGCAGGGCTCAGGCTGCCAGCCCCAATTGCCCTGCCCTACTCTCCCTGGGGCTCGGGCTGTCTGCCCTGCAACTGGGTCCCACCTGCAGCCTCCAATGCCCGGGGTCCTCTGGCTGCCGCTGTTCTAGAGTACTAACCCATTCAACTCTTTTGCTACTTCAGTAGCCTTTCTTATGAATTTCCCATTGCTGAGGTATGTAGAGCCGCAACTTGGACCTCCATACACACCTTTTCTGAATATTATGCAGTAATTCGTGACTCAGCTTCTGATGCTGTGCTGTCTTTGATCTTGGACTTGACTCCAAAGTGCCCCCCACTTAGAGGGTTCTGCTTGAACCTGCTTGAGCACCCATAGGGACACTACTCAAAGAAGGAAGAGAGCTTACTGACCCTGTGCAGTAACTGTAGTTTTTCGACATGTGCCCCCCTATGGGTACTTCACTACCTTCCCTCCTTCCCCTCTGCCTTGGAGTTCTCTGCTGTGGAGCTTTGAGGTAGTGAAGGAACTTAGGGCAGTTCATCTGTGCAGCTCTATATAGCCATGGTGCAGAACACGAAGTGGAATAGAGAATATCCGTGGCCTGAACGGGCACTGCTACCTGACATCTCTTATCAAAGGCACATGGGGTGTGGGGGCACCCATGGGGACAACATCTTGAAGAACTACAGTTACAGCACAGGATGAGTAACCTCTCCTTCTGGGTCATAGGACCTCATGCACTTATGTAATACAGAAGGACTGACTTCACCTATGCTCCATGCAAGGTAGCATGTGGACATGAGAATGCAGATCGCCCCAAGAAGTCCTCTAATTGCTATATTGATAGAAGGACTGTCTCCAGGTATGCAAAGGAGTGCTGTTTTCTCCTACTCTGCCTACCGAGAATGTTAGGAACCATTAGGAAAAGGATTTATAATAAAACAGTAAATATCATATAAATCCATGGTGTGCCCACACCTTGAATACTGTGTGTATTCTGCAGTTCTGGTTTCCCCATCTCAAAAAAGATATATTAGAATTGGAAAAAGTACAGAGAAGGGGAACAAAAATGATTGGGGTATGGAACAGCTTTCATATGAGGAAAGATTAAAAAGACTGGGACTGTTCAGCTTGGAAAAGAGACGACTAAGGGGGGATATGGTAGAGGTCTATAAAATCATGAATGGTGTGGAGAAAATGTTATTTACCCCTTCTCAAGAACCAGGGGTCACCCAATGAAATTTAATAGGCAGCAGGTTTAAAACAAACATAAGTAAGTACTTCTTCACAGAACACACAATAAACTTGTTGAATTCATTGCCGGGAGATGTTGTGAAGGCCAAAAGTATAACTGAATGAAAAAAAGAATTAGATAAATTCATGGAGGATAGGTCCATCAATAGCTGTTAGCCAAGACAGTCAGGGATGCAGCCCCATGTTCTGGGTGTTCCTGAACCTTTGATTGCTGGGACTGGACAACAGGGGATGGATAAATTGCCCTGTTCTGTTCACACCCTCTGAAGCATCTGGCACCAGCCACTGTCGGAAGACAGGATACTGGCCTACATGGACCATTGGTCTGACCCATTATGGCCATTCTCATGTTCTATCTATACCATCTATCTATGAAAATAGCCTTTGTAGTAGCTATACCATCAGCTCTAAGGGTAGGGGAGATTCAGGCTGTCATGGCTAATCCACCTTAAACAATGTTCTGTAAAGACAAAGTAACTGCTGAAATGTCTATCTAATTATATTAGATCACGTTATGAGTTAGCTAGAGTAGATCCACCCATGCAGGTTACAGCTCACTCCATCAGGGCTAGGAAGCTTCAACAGCTCCTCTGAGAAGCATAGCAGTTTCATAAATTTGCAAGGAAGCAACATGGGGTCAGTCTTTCACCTAGTATTATTCATTATTTGAGGACTTAAGAGCAGATGCTCACTTTGGCAGAGGTGTCCTGCAATCAATGTTTAAATAGGACTCTTAGCACCCGTGTCCTGTTTATGAGTCACTGTGTGCAAGTCACCTGAAGTGAAATATATATGAACAATCACTCGAAGAAAGAACAACTACTTATTTTACAATCACTGGTTCTTCGAGATATGTTGTCCATTTGGATTTCCATGATCTGTTATCTTTTCCAACTACTATGGAGTCTTATCCCAGCTGGCATTCTGTGTTGTCAAAAGAATGGAGGGACAGTGTAGCTCACTCCACCCTTCATGCCTTCAGGTTGGGGGGGAACTTGAGGGCACCCAGGATGCAAGCATGATCCCAATGAATACTGCTAGACAAAAGAACCCAATCTCACAAACATGGGGCACATGCACACCAGAAGTGCAATCCATGTGGACAATACATCTTGAAGAACCACAGTTACTATGAGGTAAGTAATTATCCATTGGCAGCAGATTAAGATTGCATTATCATAACTCTTAATTTATTGGTTCTCAGAAGTTTACATATAGCCAATCTCCATATTTTGGAAGAGTACAGGACATCACAGGGAAACCTTAACTCTGCAACAGTGTTTTTGGGTGTTTAATTTAAACCAAAATCCTTTCTGCTTCTCTTTGATGTCTGTCCTGATGAAAATGCCCAATTTTCTGGCACTTTTTTAGAAAAGTAAAGGGTAATCACAGTGTGCTGTCCAACATTGCCTTACTCTACAAAACAGGTTCTAATGTTCCACATGGCAAGGTAGGTATTTCTGAACACATAATGGCTTGCCATGTTTGCCTGCATTGTAAAACAAGTGTCTAACTCATGGCATTGGGGTGCCTCAAGTACAAAAGGTGCTAATACAAAAATAAAATTCTTCTCCATTCTCAGCACAGTACAAATTCAATGCTGACAACCTACCACTTTCTCACAGCTGAGCATTTTTATCATCCGCCCACTTGAAAAGCTTATAAAATTAAATATTTATACATATCGTGTAGTCTATAAATTAAACTGCCCCAGTGGATTTATTGGCATCAAGCAAATCACCAGAGCATTGAAATCCTGTGTATGTGAACATAAAAATTCTATCAGAAAGCAGAGCTCAGGCTTTCCTACCACTGTCTTATTCACAGTACATAAACATGACATATTAATCGCTCGCTGATGTTCTGAAGAGGAGTAAAGGTTCTTGCACTACAGAAATTCTAAATAACCCCACCGAAATTTGGGCACACGAGTGGTTGCTAGGGTGGGTTTTTTCTTATTACTTATCTGTTGGCGTAGTGCCATATGCTTTACGATGCTGCTTGATTTTCTCCCTGGAGAGGCTACTTCTGAAATATTGCGCGAACACAGCAAGTTGACTGAGAAAAGGGGAAAGAATCCCTGTGGTAAATAAGATCAACACACACCCCAAGGATATTGTATGGGGAAGACACATAAACAAAGCAGTCAAAAAAAAGCAAGGCAAAACTATGTATTCAGTGCAGGTCCCTTCTTAGTAAGCTCAGCTGGAAAGTAATTATTATAAACTCTTTAAATTAGAGCACACATTGTAATGCACTCATGATCAGCAGATCAAGAGAAACGAGAGGATGCTTGAACCATAATATGACAGAGTAATCGCTGCTGTGATGAGATCAGACTATAGCATGGCCATTTTGTGAACCATTAAGAAACAGTGCATACTGGTGAGAAATAAAAGCTGATTAATTTTGTTTGGTTAACACATCTGGAATTGTGTGACTTTTTTTGGTTTTTTTGGTTTGTTTTTTTTTGTTGTTTGTTTTTAAAAAACAGGGCACTGAAGAGCTAGAAGTACGAATTCTGGTGCAGGCTCGACCAGGCCAAGATATCAGGTCTGTAAATAACCTAGTTTTAAAATACTCTAATATCTCTTTAGAGAATATAATGGATAGTGCATTTTATAGTCATTGTTTTACCATAAACAGCACTGAAATTTTGAATTTATGACCAGGGCACAGATGCACACTCCTCACTTGGAGCTTGACCAGGTAACAAGAGTCATTTTGAATTTTATTCTATTTTTCTTTTTTCTTTTTTTATGATATGGTTTTCAGACCTATAGGACACGACATTAAAAGAGGTGAATGTGTGCTGGCTAAGGGAACCCACATGGGTCCATCGGAAATTGGTCTCTTAGCAACTGTTGGGGTAACGGAAGTAGAAGTTAACAAGTTTCCAGTCGTTGCAGTCATGTCAACAGGGAATGAGGTAAGAAAAATATCTTTAAACTCAAGACTTTTTAAATTTCTTTCTTCTGCAGGCACAGGAATAGTACTTTGGATGGTAATTCCCATCCTAATTCCAGTTGGGCCTGTTTAAGTGGTGCTGAGCACCTAAGGATCAGGGAAGCAGTTCACATGTCTATGCATAAAAGCTCCTTAACCCTCTACACACAGGTCCCAAAAGAGATGATGCCTACTCTTAGCAGGTATATATTGTAGGAAGGAGCTGTGCATGAGACTGGTCTCTGCCAGAATATCTTCTTTAGCATATGATGCAAAACTGTAGTCCTACACGTTTTCTTTGCAGAGGCTTCAAATGCACTATAAAACCCAAATCCTCAGTAAAACTAGATGTTATTTCTTCTAGTATGTTCACAGAAATATAAACAGCACCCAACTGGCCTGTAATTGTTCTCTTATTTCTAATATTCTTTGCAAAATTTTCAAAATTAGAAACATGAATGTTAAAGGATTTATGAAAGACAAGGTGGGTAAGGTAATATCTTAGTTGGTTCAATAAAAGATATTACCTCACCCATCTTGTCTCTCTAATATCCTGGGACCAACATGGCTACAACAACACAGCATTCAAAGGATTTACACTAATACCAGGGGAATTTTTAAACAGCTGGTTTAGGTACTTGTGGGCAATAGCCCTGTGTGGAAGATGAGGCATTTGGACCAATTTCTATAAAAGACAACTTATATCTTTAATTGAATTAAAAGTCCTCATCTTTACCAACTAGAAAATCACTTTTATTATTGTAGCAACTGTGCTGTATTTAAAAAATCCAGTTACCTCAAACGTGCATTTTGACCTAACATCTTGACTGTGCTCTTCTGAGGCAAACCTTTTGAAGTCTAAACACTAATATAACCCCCTGGCAGTATTCTCATCCTATTGGAAGCCTTTGATGTGTTTAAGTTTTAAATCTTTGATGTGTAAAATAGAGCCATAAAAATAAAGCTCTGTTCACATTTGTCCAAACCATTTCTGATTGATGCACCCTGTTGAAATACTTAATGCTTACACAACCCCAATGAAAGTTATTCTGTGACTTCAGAATGCCAACCCACCTTAGCCTGCAATCTGAACAGCTATCCTAAGATAGACAGGAGTAAGCTGGACAGTAGATACCTCCAGAGAAAGCCCAGGGTGCCCCAAGGAGTGGTGGTGATGAGTTAATAAGTGAGACTCTTCCCTGTGAGCATCTTTTATATAACATTTTAAACCTAGATCCTGCCCACTTGTGTTCATTAAACTTCCTGTGAAACTTTTCACAAGAACGGGTGCTAGTCACAGTCTTGTGACCTAGCCAAGTTCCAACCTGAGTTATTATATTCTTACTACCTAACATCCTCACTGCCATTTCCTTCATCTCCTGTCCTCAGCAGCTGTGTTGCTGCATGCTGTTAATCAGCACTACGGTCCATCCCAAAGGCCAAGGTGTTTCAGACCTGGATGAAAGGATTCCTGTTGTAAAATGTGTCTGTATGTTTGTTAGATACTTTGGCATCCTTCAAGATGAAAGATGCTATGTAAATGTAAGATCATCATTATCATCATTGCCAGTTTTCTACCCCTTAAAAATAACACCATTTTTCATCTAAAATGGATGTTATGTTATGAATTACATGGTCGGCATTTGAAGCTGTGCTTAAGTTTTCATCTGTTAGGCTACTGTATGTTTCCACATTTAAAATGTATCTTTCAAAGTGAGTAGACACTAGACTTTATTATTCTTGGTCGCTGCCGCATCAACACAGATCCTTAAAGTTTCAGTAAGATCAGAACAAGCAGATCTATCCATCAACCTGGAAATAGTTACAAATTTAGAGTTTGTGATTTGATTTATACTGTATGAGGTTGGAAGCCTGGTACCCCATGAAAAGAGGGTTTGCAGGCATGGATGCATTGAAACAATTTAAGAGAGAGAATCCTAGAAAAAAAAATTATTTTGCTCTACCAGTGTCTCAGCCACATGTCTTTTTGGCTTAAATTGCTGCATAGTCTGAATTCACAGAACCTATTTACAGACACACACTGACTGACTTGTCATAGGTGTCTGTCAGCAGGAACCATATCCAATTTCAAAAGCAAGAAGTTTCCCATGAGCAAAGGCACATAACACTCTGAGGAGACTGATTGGTAATGTGGCTCTGTTTTATAGTTGTTGAATCCTGAGGATGACCTCTTACCAGGAAAGATCCGAGATAGTAACCGTTCAACTCTCCTAGCTACAATTCAAGAACACGGCTACCCAACAATCAACTTGGGAATTGTGGGAGATAAGTAAGTAGCACATGTTAATAAAGATTGCCATCTGTTGTCACTTCATGTTCATGTGGTGCAGTTTAACATAGCAGTGGGGAAAGAAAACATTGCAGAAGCTGCATTCGCTAGCTCACTTCAAGTGCCACAGCATTGTGAGGGTGCTCATTTTGGAAGAGGAGTATTCTGTTATTTTTCTTCCCAGTATAGAGTTTAGTAAGCCACATCCTAGTAGTAAGAGGAATAGTCAGATAAGGATGTTTTTAATGAGAGATGTTTGTCTTGTTTAGTTTTCCTCCTGTTGTACAATTCTAGCATTGCCTCTACTCCCTGCAGTATGGGCTGAGTATAAATTGGGACAGGATAATAACACCAGCACTTGAATGGTGAAGTGTTTTGGTATCTATTCATGCAGCCTCATCCTGGATTGAAACTCACTGTATTTAATAAGGCAAGAACCTGCATCTGGGGAATATATTCTACAGAAATGCCAGTTCCTGATCTTTAAGAAGGTGTCTGTCACACAGTTTATTTTCCATATTAAGATTAATTTAGAGGTTAACTGTTTGTCAGATTTTCTTGAATCACTATCTTTTGGACAAGGCCCCACTCTTGACTGTGGGGTATTGCTAAAACAGAATTCCAGAAATGCATTCGAGGATGCACAGAGTTTTTCAGTGTTGTCCTCAAGTTGTCCTCTCTGTTTTGACTCTTGTTATACTTCTGTGATCAAGTCATTTTATTCATCTGACAATAATTTCTCCTTGGTTCTAACTAGGAGTGAAAATGAGTTCTGCTTTTGAGAGCTCTAGCAGAAATGTTTGCAGCCTTTGGTGCAAAAGGTGCTCGATGTGCCAATGTGAAATCCAGAGCTTCCTTGTCAGGAGCACCAATTCTCAGGATGCAAGCTTGTGCCTCAGTACAAAAAGTGGTCCAGCTGTGCCAAGAGGACCACTGATACAGGACAAGAGGAATGCTCAGCTGGTACACAGTACTTTGTGGCAGCCTCATAGAAGATTATGACTGATCATGGTGGCTGAGTATATACTAAGTCTCTGGAATCATCAGCCCTGTCTCTGGACATGAATATGTATGTGGGAGGGGGAGTGAGAGAATCTGGAGATTTCAGTAAAAAGCTGTCTGAAATCAAATGCATGGGAGGATTCATCTGATGCCAAATACATATTCTGTATGGAGGAGCACCAAGAAGGTAACTCTTCATGGGATAATACCACCTTTCCCGAGTTTTTCCGACATAAATCCAAGATGGATGATTTTTAGTTTAATTACAGTACTGCGCCCCAGAATCCAATGCTGTGCCTTTGGATTCATTCAAAATAAATGTTTACCGGTCTGTAATTACAACCCTTCAGATCACGTACTGCCAAGACTTCATAGTCAACAGTCAGATGAAATTATCAAAGAAAGACTTTACTCTGGTCAGTTTTCTTCATCCTTCCTGCAGTCTAATCCAGAAAGGTGAAGATTTAGCTTGGGCAGCTTTTGATGTGAGTGATATGATTTCAGAGACTACTGCCTAGAGGTGGATGCCCACAAGTTTGCTTTGCCGCAGACGTCTGAATGCCAGCAAGAGTTCCAGAGAGAGCCCAAGGATCTATCATACACTAGAGAGAATTTGTTTTGGGGATCAAATGGAACCTCACTGCAGAAGACAAAGAAAACAATGGCTGTATTGGGTTCTCTTGGACCTGTGTCTTCTCCTTTCGGTCCCTTGTTCAAGGGAGGAAACGGAAAGTCTCCACTTTAAAACCCAGGTGTCGCTTAATTTTTCTTTTAGCCCCATACTGTCCCAGACAGGTATGATTCTAAAATCTTTTCCCATTGGCTAAAGGAGATTCCATCAAACTGAGATTCTGACCTCAGATCATCATGCAAAATCATTGCGCCTCACTCAGTCCCAATCAGGAAGCCCTTGTCCTGTCAGGATAGAGCTTCATATGCACAGTGTGTCTGAGCAGGTGATTCATGTCCTGCTGCCATCATGGAAACCTTTTGCAAGGACCTATGATTCCAAATAGAAAAAAAATTTGCAATGTGATATAATTTGGCCCTGGGGAACCTCTTTACTTTTCAAGCACAAAAGTTGTTTGTCAGAACCTAGGTTAAAACAAAGTAAACTCTATCCAGGTATGTCTCACAGCTATTTAGGCCTCTCAGTCAAAGGTAAACAAGTGTCTCTGCAGCCCGTTACTCTCAAGTTCATGAAAGGCTTGACACATTTGAATTCTCCCCATTAAAAAGCCCCTTGCATCTTGGGATAATAATATGATCCTGACTAAGCTGATGAAGATCTGTTTCAACCACTGAGTTTGATACTTGGACAGTCATTTTTCTGGAGGCAGTCAGGCCCATCAAGAGAAATTTGGGGCCCCAGTACATCATGTTTGCTGTGTCCCCCCCACCTCCTCCCACTTCAACCTACTTACAGGCATTTTGAGTGGGCCCCTGAGTGCAGGACCCCAGTACAATTGTTCCCCCTTTTCTCCACTCTGATCAGCCCTGGAGGCAGTTTGTACAGCCTAAAGAATTAATGAGCTTCCAGATCTAGAGTGTGACTACTGAACTTATTTTTATTATTTGTTGCTGTGGACTCATCTGAGAGTCCTCACCAGGTAATGTTAGAATTCCACTTAAATGAGCCTATCGTCCTTATAACATTATTTCCACACCAAATGCCCATCCTTGGGGAGGCTTTTTCTGTATATTTGTCAAAATGTCCTTGGGGTTCTACTGGGGTCAAACAATTGACTCAACTGTTTTTTTTTAAACATTTTATGCTAATTCATAATGCAGTGCTGTTACCAAGAAGACCGTGTCTACATGGGTATTTGAGTGTGTTTCCTTTTGTAATGACATGGTCTGACTTAACCCTGGAAGGCCATGTCAAGGCACATTTGGTCCCAGGCAAGATTGTCACTACTGTCTGTTTCAGAGGCCTTGTTTAGAGCAGGATTTTGATGTGTTAGCTAACACATGTTAATAGCCTAATGTAGACAAGGCAAATATGCCTCTAATGTATTTAGTTGGTCTAGTTAAAGCCTAGGTTCCCTCATATCTAAAGTACAAGGGTTTATATGTATATCACATAATAAAATCCTGGGAGATATCTTTAGAGAGGGGAAATTCCATCTGCTTCTTTGAAGAGATTATTGTGACACAATTCTCCCTTCATGTTTTGGTAATTATATTCTTTTAGTGTTTCCCTGCTTACACCTAATTACTATTTTTTTTTCTTTTTCTGGGGCAAACTTTTTTAACTTGAATAATTTTTGAATTATCTTATCATCATGGGAGCTTCACTTCCTATGCAACTGAAGGAACTGATTGGAAGGTTTAGAGGGCAACATTTATGTACTGCAGGGTGTGGCATATAACATGCAGTAGGGGGCATAGATCCTAATGTAACTCGTTAATGGTGCTCTCCAAAATCAGAATTCTTTAAGGGCTGTAGAAGTTCTACCAACCTCATACTAAGGAGCTAAAAATCAAGTGTGAGAATCCTTTTAGAATGATATCTGCAGAGAAACAGTTTTACGGGTAAGTATTTTTCTCTTTCATCTCAATTCTCTGAACCATTCACAGGTGTTAATTTAACAAAATAGCTCATCCAGGTTAAGGATATTCCTGGTGGCAGCTACTTCATAGCCCAATACTGTATGGTGCACATATGCACATTCCAGTCAAATATTTGAAAGGATCAGGAGACACTTGAACATCATGATAGTCACTGTAGAGCACTTAGGAGCACTTTAAAATCATTCTTATCACATGTGCAGTTTTCAGTGGTCCACTCAGAATTGGACGTAAAGCCACACAGAGTACTTTGCCACTTACTCTATCTTTTGACTTTAAATCTATACCTACATTTTATTTATTTTCATTATTTCATTATTTATTTCAATGTTATTGTTAAAACAATTTCTGAGCTTCTCTCCATTGCTTGTGTCCATTCTCTTGGCCTACATATAAGGCTCGGTATGCAAAAATTCAAAATATCAGTTCACAAAACATGTCTACCTACAGTGAAAGTCCAGGAAGTCTGGAATACAAGAGAAGAAGGACCAGCCTGGAGAATGAAGTGGGGCTGAACCTAGGTTAAAAGCTAAGCCTCCCTCCCAATACATGAAACCATACTGTTTGAGGAGCAGACATTTCAAAAGTTATTCTGAGAGGTGAGGCAGAATGGAAAGAAATTCCTGCAAGACAAACCCAAACACAGACCCACACAGCAACAAAGCCCAGAAGCCTCGAATTCTTTATGTTTAGTTCTTGACCTGGTTTCCTACATCTCCAGTCCTCTGGTTTCCCAGATCCACTTCTTGCTAACATAGTCTAAGGGTGACCTTCATGCTGAAGGTGATACACAAATGTTATTTTTGACTATTTTCTTCTGCATGAACAGGGTCAAAACAGGCTTATAGTTGCATTTCATTTGCTCATAATCTATGAAATTGTAATCTGATTCTGTGGGAAACTATTATTAAAAATATGTGCATCTTTGTTTTGAGTAGCTGATCTCCATTAATTATTTATCATGGAATTTTTGTGTGTGTTTGCTGTTTTTAAAAGTTTTGTTCATAGGCCTTCCTTGTATTTACTTTCTGTAAAAGTTGTATGGCTTAGCTCTGGGGAAATGTGCAATAAATTAGGTCAGTGTTGCAAAGGGGTTTTTTAACATAACCACGCTCCATTTTTGGAAGTTCTTCTGGGGGAGCCCCTTTAAAATAGTTTACTGATGGACCTCTGAATCTTAGCCTCTGTGCCTGGTGAGTTTTAATTTCCTTTCCTGTTGTTTACCTCTCTTGTTTACATGAGTAAATTTGCCCCCTCTATGGGTTCTTTTCCAAACTCTGTTGTTTCCCCTGATCGTTTTACACTGTAGCAGCTGTGTAATGTTAATTGCTTTCATCTGTATTTTATCCTGCAATCATGAAGGTTCATAATGGAGAGAGAGGGAATTGCTACAGAATTTGACCAGACACTTCATAAACTTTACATTAAATGCGCCTTGTTGAGTTGCTAAAAAGTATTGCACATATTTCTTATCAGAATAGTCATAAATTCACAGGCAGCCTGTCTTTCTTTTACTTTGTGTGAAGAATCAGCATATAGTTTTTTTTGTGTCAGAAGTAATTATTTCCAGACTGATGATATAGTTCTATAGTGACACATCGTTTGACATAAAGCTCCCAAGGGACATCTAAATCTTAAAAATCATCCTTGCTATTATGACAGCATCACTTTATGATATTGCCAGAACAAAAGCTTTGAAAAACCTCCTTCTGTGTTTTAAAAAGGATACCAAGGCCTGACTCATATTAGGATTTTAGAATACTTGAATGTTACGCTTGCCATCCAGGAGGTCTAAACCTTTTGTAGCTGTGTCTGATGCATATAATTACCAAATTTTAATTCACAGACCGTGAAGATCACTCAGGGGTGTGTGGGATATTTTAAGGCACCTGTCACTTTGGAATATATATCCCGCTGGGGTTAAGCATACATACAGAATGTGGCAGCAGAACTGTAGGATCTTGTCTGCACTAAATATTAGTCTGATGTCCACATAAGACAAAATTAAATAGGTATTCCAACTAGTATGATATTTATGAGTATGATTAAACAAGGGCTACTACCATCTGTTAGACTTAGTGGGGAGGCAGGAATTCAAGTGCTGAGTTGTTAGTTTCTACAGAAGTGTCTTCACTTCTAGATCTGCTCAAGCAACATGCAGGTTTCAGAGTGGTAGCTGTGTTAGTCTGTATCAGCAAAAACAAGGAGGAGTTCTTGTGGCACCTTACAGACTAACAAATTTATTTGGGCACAAGCTTTCATGGGCTAGAACCCACTTCATCAGATGCATGGAGTGGAAAATACAGTAGTAGGTATAAATACACACACAGCACATGAAAAGATGGAAGTTGCCTTACCAAGTGTGAGGTCAGTCTAACGAGACAATTCAATTAACAGTAGGATACCAAGGGAGGAAAAATCACTTTTGCAGTTGTAATGAAAGTGGCCCATTTCAAACAGCTGACAGGTTGGGGGGCTGTCTGTAAGCGAGGGCTGGCCTGTCTCCGAAGGTCTCTGAGAGAGAGGGATCGTCCTTCAGGATAGGTTGTAGATCCTTGATGATGCACTGGAGAGGTTTTAGTTGGGGGCTGAAGGTGACGGCTAGTGGCGTTCTGTTACTTTCTTTGTTGGGCCTGTCCTTTAGTAGGTGACTTCTGGGTACTCTTCTGGCTTTGTCAATCTGTTTCTTCACTTCAGCAGGTGGGTATTGTAGTTTTAAGAATGCTGGATAGAAATCCTGTAGGTGTTTGTCTGAGGGATTGGAGCAAATGCGGTTGTATCTTAGAGCTTGGCTGTAGACAATGGATTGTGTGATGTGGTCTGGATGAAAGCTGGAGGCATGTAGGTAAGTATAGCGGTCAGTAGGTTTCTGGTATAGGGTGGTGTTTATGTGACCATTGCTTATTAGCACCGTAGTGTCCAGGAAGTGGATCTCTTGTGTGGACTGGTCCAGGCTGAGGTTGATGGTGGGATGGAAATTGTTGAAATCCTGGTGGAATTCCTCAAGGGCTTCTTTTCCATGGGTCCAGATGATGAAGATGTCATCAGTGTAGTGCGAGTAGGGGCGTTAGGAGATGAGAGCTGAGGAAGCGTTGTTCCAGCCTGAAGCAAATACTCACCAGTAACCACACACCACACAACAAAAACACTAACCCAGGAACCTACCCTTGCAACAAAGCCCGTTGCCAACTCTGTCCACATATCTATTCAAGGGACACCATCACAGGACCTAATCACATCAGCCACCCCATCAGGGGCTCGTTCACCTACACATCTACCAATGTGATATATGCCATCATGTGCCAGCAATGCCCCTTTGCCATGTGCATTGGCCAAACCGGACAGTCTCTATGCAAAAGAGTAAATGGACACAAATCAGACGTCAAGAATGATAACATTCAAAAACCAGTTGGAGAACACTTCAACCTCCCTGGACACTCAATTACTGACCTAAAAGTGGCAATTCTTCAACAAAAAACCTTCAAAAACAGTCTGCAACGAGAAACTGCAGAACTGGAATTAATTTGCAAACTGGACACCATTAAATTAAGCTTGAATAAAGACTGGGAGTGGATGGGTCATTACACAAACTAAAAACTATTTCCCCATGCTAATTTTCTCCCTACTCTTACTCACACCTTCTTGTCAACTGTTTGAAATGGGCCATTCTGATTATCACTACAAAAGTTTTTTTTTCTCCTGCTGATGATAGCTCATCTTAATTGATTTGTCTCATTACAGTTGGTATGACAACCCCCATCTTTTCATGTTCTCTGTGTGTGTATATATATATATAATATCTTCCTGCTGTATTTTCCACTCCATGCATCTGATGAAATGGGTTTTATCCCACGAAAGCTTATGCCCAAATATATTTGTTAGTCTCTAAGGTGCCACAAGTACTCCTCGTGCAAACAACATTGTTTTTATAGATTTCAATCATAAGTTAAAGCATCCAGGGATACCCAAACCCAGTAATGGTTTGAAAAAATTTGAGGGTTCAAGGCTGTTTACAAAGGCTGTTACAAAGAGGATGATGATCAGTTGTTCTCCATATCTGCTGAAGATAGGACAAGAAATAATCAGTTTAATCTGCAGCAAGGGAGATTTAGATTGGATATCAGGAAAATCTTTCTAACTATAAGAATAGTTAAGTGCTGGAACAGGCTTCTAAGGGAGTTTGTGAAATCCTTGTCATTGGAGGTTTTTAACAATACGTTAGAGGAACACCTGTAAGGGTGGTCTAGGTATACTTGGTCCTGCCTCAGTGCAAGGGCTGGACTAGATGACCTCTTGAGGTACCTTCCAACTCTACATTTTATGATTCTATGAGACATGGAGGCTCCCTCTTCCATTAAGCCCCGTCAACCAGAACATTCTCCTTTCCAAGTGTAAATGTTTTGTAGACAACACAACTTTTTCATGATCATTAGACCAAACTTTATTGCAAATGTCACTCTGATGTCATCCCTTCCTCTCTGTTTATGTGACAACCCATCTTGTTTTAATGTGTGTACTTGAACCTGAAAGCACAGAGCAACATCTAAAGGTGAGAAATAAAAGAGCTTCTAAAACTGTGCAACAGGTTATCTTCTATAGCAGGTAACAAACTATCCAATGTGGCACAACCTGAGGGTGAAATTTTCATTTCTAAAGTGGACCAGTCATTTTGATGGTCCTCACGCAGGCATGAATTTCTCCTTGAATTAGCATTTCCGGAAAACTGTTTCTGAGGAGCACAGCACAGCATCAAAAAGCAAGTGAATAGTGAGGAAGGTACCACTCTTGCTATATTTGATGGTACCATGAATCTTTATAATTTTAGCTGTTACACCTCCACGGTGGGAAAAAAACCACAACTCCAATCTGCTTCTGAGGCATGGGGTAAAATTTTCATAAGCCACCAAATTACTTAGGAGCCTAATTCCCATTTTCAAAAGTGACTTAGGGACTTAGAAGCCTATGTTCCATTGGCTTTCACTTTTGAAAATGAGACAAACTCCTAAATAATTTAGGCACTTTTAAAATGTTTATGTATAGTGTCCATTAGATGGAACAAAGTAGTTAAGTAGGAATTTGATGGGGCAGTTAAAAGGTTTTCTCACAAGAATGAAGGTGCAAAACCATCTGAAGTAGAAAAGATTACTTGAGATTATCGTTTCCTTCTTGCAGAGAAGAAAAGGTTAATTTGAAAAACCAGGCAAAAAGGAGCAGAGAAGAAATATGAAAAAGCAGCCTGCTGAGAAATTACCAAAAGCTCGATTAGCCTACACTGAAATGTTAAAAACGTATGCTGATGGTTCAAGTAAAAAACAAAACAAATTAATTAATTAGCATAACAAGGTTTTCCAGTTTTAGTGTAGTATTTCTAATGTCCAAGATTGTGAATTTACCACGTAAAACAAAATAACACCCACTCCCTCTCTGGCAGAAATAATCTAAGGATCTATCTGACTGTGGTGCATTCTCTGCTTTCTCCTGAGCTAATAAAATCATATTAGATGAATTCCCAGTGGCAGGAGGGGAAAAGGATTCTGCAGCAGTTACTAAATAAAAGGAAAAGAATAACACTCATATAACTTAAAGTTTATGTGTCAGGGAGTTCTGGAGAAATCCAAGATCTCTGCTTTTCAATGGTTACAATTCCCCTATAAAATAATAAAAATTGCTTAATTTATCTATTGCTCTTACATCTTCAAAGCCCTGTATTGATATTGACTAAAACCTGTGAGGTAGCTAAATATTATCCCTATTTCACAGATGTAGAAATTTGAATTAAACAAGCCACTTTACCTCTCTTCCTCACTCAACAAAGTCAGTGACATCTCACAACTAGAACTTTGAAGACTTCTTGATTTCCACTCCTATACTCCAGAGCATGCTGTCTCACATCTTTAAAAAACTGAAAGTGAAGTTCTCCCATGAAAAGTGTCAGGGACCCACAGCTGAACCCAGACCCAGCTTGTGGTCCTTAGCTGATTGAGCTAACGAATCTGGTCTTCTAATTGGCAGAAAACTCTAGCAGGCACATTCTCAAATACTGCAGCACGTCTGGGTCTCTGGCTGTTCAACAGTATTCCATGCCTTCAGCTGTGTTTCTGATCCTCCTGTCAGTGCCTTCCTTGCTCCTGTCCCATGCTCCTTGTTCCTGGCTCGCAGTCCTGGTTTCTTCCCCTGGCTCCTGGTTTCTACTCCTGTCCCTGTTCTGGATGATAGTCTGGCTCTAAGCTTTGGCTCCTGATTCCTGGTTCTTGCCTCTGGCTTTCTCCCTGGACTTGGTATTTGGCTTCTGACCTCAGCTCTGACACTTGGTTCCTGATTCCTGGCTCTCAGCCATAGCTCATTCCCTGCGCTTGATAACTTGGCTCCTGATTCAGGTGCTGACCACTAAGCTTGGTGACTTCTGCTCCAACCACTAGGCTAGCCTCCCTGCCCACAGCCTTGTCCTTGACAAAAAGTGACTGCCCAAATGGTATGGTGAGGATCAGTGTTTTTTCCCTTTCAATGACACCAGATCAGATTTGTTCTGTTTACATATAAAGCTGTTTTTCTAACTGTCAGTCCTGCAAATTCATTCCAGGATCTGAGAATCAATAACATTCTTTTCTTCTACTAGCTATTATGCAAGGGTCAGCTATTGCATTAAAAAAGCAGTTATATTTAGATTATGAGGTGAAAGATGATAGGGCTAAACGCAGAGTAAAATTCCTCTTTTTTTCTCTCTCTCTCGCTCTTTCCTGAGACTGTAATGATCAGTTTCCAGAAACTTCTGTCAAGCTTTTCTAATCTTGACGTATTTAAATTGTGTAGCATAATTCAAAGCCCTTTAATTGCTTCTCATTGAAAAATGTTACTGCAACATTGCTTTGAATGTAAGTTTAATTTTTTTAAAATGATCACTCCAGGATATTTTAACAGCAAATAACGTCCTTCTTTAACCATTTGACTGCTTCTGTATCTACCAGGCAGAATGCTTCTGCTGCATTATGGAATATAGTACCTATATGTACTAACATTCCATTGATTTCAATTATATGTTAATGGATAATAGGTAGTAGTACACCAGGTACAGAAGACCAGCACTGAGAGGGTTAACAGTTGATGAATAATATGGCAATGATTTAGAAGGATAGAATACTGGAAATTAGACTTTGGTTCTTTTGACATGCTCTGTTTCAAATGAATTTAGAACTTCTTGGCCTATGAAAAGATGCTTTGGATTCCCTTATAACCAATTTTGTGGTTCTCAAACTTTTGTACTGGTGACGCCTTTCACATAGCAAGGCTCTGAGTGTGACCCCACCTTATAAATTAAAAATGCTTTTTATATATATTGAACACTATTATAAATGCTGGAGGTGAAACAGGGCTTGGGGGTGGAGGCTGACAGCTCGCGCTCCTCTTATGTAATAACCGCTTGACCCTCTAAGGGTCACAACCCACAGTTTGAGGACCCCTTGTATGATTTAGACATGTCCATAGTCCCATACAGTCTTCTTGTAGCAGAAAATACTGGGTGACAGAATATTCTATGAGAGACAAGGTAGTTGGGGTACTATCTTTTATTAGACCAACTTCTGTTGGTGGAAGGTACAAGTTTTTGCGCTACAAAGAGCTCTTCTTCATGTCTGGAGAAGGAATCAGGCTGTCTAAGCTAAATACAAGTTGGGGCAGCTTGTTAAGCGGAAGGGACAGTCATTTGAAATGATGTGAGCAGTTGGGGGTTAGATTGTTATGCATAAAGGGTTTGAAGTGGGCAATTAAGGTTAGCAGGCAGTGTGGTGTGCTACAAATTGTAATGAGCCATAAAACCAGTGTCCCTGTTAAGTCCATGATTTTTGGTGTTTAGCACAGTTACGAATTTAAGTTCCCAGGTTCACCTTTTGAAGGTGTTGTGCAGGTTTCCCTTAAGGACAAGTATTGAAAGATCAGGCATAGAATGGTTGCTTTGAGAACAAGACAGCTACAACATATCCTGGGACCAACACAGCTACAACAACGCTGCAAACAGAATATTCTATAGACAATTTAGCAACCCCACTGAAAAAAATAAATTTGGTTCTTGACGCTGCTCTCTTTAATGCTGGAGACTGGAGCAGTGACCAGGATCAGGTGGGAACTTTGAAGGTGGCTTATTACAGCATTTCTTCCCCACCTCCTGAGCTGCATTGAGACTATATCTAGAAATGAAGGTACAGACAAAAGCAATGGAATAAGAAATAAAACACTAAGACTAAAGCCTTCTTCAAGGATGGCTGTCCAAGGAAGCCCATCGAAGAGAAACTGAAGTCTAGATGTATAAACTACTAATTTTTCAGAACAGCTTAGTTTCAGGATTTTTTTTCATGCATGCTGACATTGTTTAGCAAGTATCTGATCATATATAATGGAAATTTTTGCTGGAATGGCTAATGAGGACAAGCTACATATTATTAAGTCAATATACCTGAAAAAATCTTTAAGAAGATGGATTATATCTGCCATATTCTTCTGCGGCATCCCTTGGCCCCTGAAAAGTATTAAACTTCTTGTTGTTCAAGAGTTGCAAAGCAATTTCTCACGGTTGCTGTGTCCATTTTGGTTTCAAACATCTTATTTTAATATTCCAAAAGATGCATTCTAAAGATTTCATAGCAAGTTAATTGTCTTAAAAAAGAAGAGGGGGAGGAGAGAGAGAGATTAAAAGTACTTTTCTTTGTGAGGGAAATGAAATGTACTCATCTGTCATCTGATACCACAGAGTAAAAAATGGACTTTGGTTTGTTTTATATTTGTAGCACAGAGGGCCCCAAGCATCTGAAAACAGGGTCTCCCCAGCCAAATTGACTTGACCAGAGTACATGCTAATAGGAACACCACCTCCATAAGGTAGTAATTTAAAGTAAGACATCAGCTGGTACAAGTTGGGTCCTAAAACCAGCTACCTTTCATTCTGAATACTTTTGTCTCTATTAGTCCTTCTCCCTCATAACAGCAGTTGTATCCTATAGTTGAGTAGAGGGGATCAGACAGACTCCTATGAGAATGAAGTGGTGCTGTAATCAATCAGTAAGGTAGAGAAGCAGGATGGATACTGCACCTTTCTTCCTTGCAATCAAGAACATGACATTTAACATGCCTTTGAACCCATTTCCTGAGGAACAAGTTAGGTTTCCTGCATGGCAGTTCAATGCACGAACCACAAAACTTTAGGTCTGACCCAAAGTTTGCTTTCCCCTTCCTCTTACTTTACCTTTGTATGCCTCCACTAGGCATGTGAGAGTTAAATATTTAGTTGGAGGCCTTCTCCAAAGATTGTCCATTTTCTGAAGTCCTTCACAAAAATCTGTGTGCTTAGCACCCTTCATTTTGATTTCTCTTGAAGTCAAGAGTGAAGAAGTTTCTTCCTAGACTCTGGAAGAAAACAAAACATGCTCACTATGCTCAGCAGCACTGTTGCTAGCAGATGGGCATGCTCAATGTCCTCAAATGCTTCCACGACTTCTTCACATTTCATCCATGTGAGCAACCCTTTGAACATTCTGGGCCACTCAGGGGAATGTGGCTGGGCGTAGACCATTCCTTTCTCCCCAGGAGCCTCTCCTCTTCCCAGGCTCTTTACTTCCCTTCTGCTTCCTTTACCCTCAGGAAGCCAGATGCTTTTAAAGAAGAAGGGACACAGAGCTTCCAGAACACAGCGGAGACAGGCCTTCCAGATTGGTGAGCACCATTTTTAAAAACACTTGAAACATTCAGGCACATGCATGCCAGCACAGGCAGGGAAAACTAGAGGCTATTTGTGCAAAGCTTTGATCATGGAAAATACCAGTTATTGTTATACTAAATAACACTTTATCCTCGCTGGTTGAGGACTGCTAGCACCAAATTGAATGTTTTTGCACCAGTGCACTGGCCCATATGGCACCCGAGACTTTGATAAAGTTAATGGTACTGCAACTGTTTCACATTCTGCTAGTACTGAGAATGCTGATATTATTCACCCATACCAGGAAACAACTTTATCCTTCAGGAGTTTGCCTCTTAAAGATAGCGCAAGTTAGGAATAAATTGTGTTATAGAGGCATTCCAGAGAGGTGCTACTTCACTGAAGTCATTATTACAACTCTTTAGTCATAATCACATCCATATCATGCCACTCATTATCATGCCCATGCTGATAATTACTCCAGTAGGTCAACTTTAGATCTCATGGAGTCCATGGAACTATCTAGGGTGGTTTCTGCCCTGAAATACATATACCGTCATATATTGGATCTTATTTGGAGTCTGGATTAGGAAATAATGTAAGGTGAACGATGATTATATTCTTGTCATATACAGGGTTTACAATAGATAGTGATAAAAGAGGGCAAGAGCAACCTATCATAGCTTCTGTTAACAAACGAGAACCTTTAGCATAATTTTAAATTCTACTTATAGAGCCAACAAACCAGAAATAATTAGAAAACTCATGAAAAGCACTAAAACTCCAGCCTGAAACCATTAATTGTGAGTATCCTCATGAAAGTTAAGGGGACTACTTTTATAAGGGGACTACTTTTAAGGGCCCAGCTGCAGGGCGAGGGGCTTAATTCGCTAGTAGCCATTCCTTCTGATTACAAGGTATCTGCACAACATATGAAAAATCTCACAGAAAAGACACATCTTCTCTGCATCCATCATTGACTCAAGAATAATATCCTTAGCCCTTAGATGATGTGGATGAATTCAGCAACCCACTGTTCTTGTATCTGCAGTTGCTAAGGCAAGATTATCATAGCTCTGGGTTCTCCTCATAAAATTACCAGAACAGATAAACCGTATCAGAATCTCTCACTATGTTGTGCATATCTCTGAACTGTAGCAGCATGGTCTTCCCCTTTAAGGGTCAGGGGCCCAGGGAGCAGTCAATCCTGTTCTATAGAGGAGCCCAACAAGCAGTTGCTGGTATTCATTTGATGGAGCTGGACAACATCTAGTGATTAGATTTGATGATTCCCAGATAGGGGATATAAAGAAAGGCCTCAGCTACATGAGGTTGCCTGGAACCAGGAGAGGGCTGGGTGTGCACTCTCTTGTGGCTGCAGCAGAAGGCTGCACGAAGGCAGACAAGCCCTAAACACCCACTATGGGGAAGGTCCGGCCCATTAAGCTATCACAGGCCAGACGGCCTCACCATCTCAGTTAAGAACAGGACTGTTGCTTTTTCTTATTGTTCAGTTTTCCCAAGTTAAAGAATAAACAGAGCCCCGAGGTAAGAAATATAAACTGAACTGGGTGTGGCCGATTATTTGATCAGGTTCACCAGCCTACAGAACCCTTATAAACAGTTAGCTTCTAAGGAGAGCCATGAGAAAAGCCTCCTCATTTCTCCCCCACTACACACGCACTCTTCTTTAAGCAGATCTTGGCACACAAGAGAATGTGGCCTAGAAATTATAAAGCATCTCCAGCTCCCTGTGTTGATTTGATGCCTGTCAGTGAAACTCTGAACAGGTGGCCTCAGGCAAAATCTAGTTTCTCTTTCGCCCCCTTTTCCCTACTTATTTTTAGTAAACTGTAATTATTAAGCTTACTTGTATAATGTCATATTATGTTATGTACAAAAAAAACCCTGTAACTTTTCCTATGACTTCTCTTCATATGTAAACATCTGTTTAAGACATGGCTGCTGACAAGGAGAGGTTTCAAAAGTATCATGTTTGTACATACAAAATGTCTGTATCTGAGCAACACTGTTCATATCAGTTTTGCCTTGAAGAGGAGTGTGTAGTCTTGTGTGTATGTTTTTTTCTTTGTTTTAAACACCCTGAACTCAAGTTAATCAAGAGAGGTGTTTTGATGTTCTCTTACAGGAGAAACCCTTAACACTGAGGCTTTGGGTCCAGTGTAAATGGTCTCAAATTCGTCATTCCAGCTTCTGTGATCTGACAGTCTCTAAGGACCAAATTCATTGCTGGCATAACCAGATATATCTTCCATGTACTTCAATGGGAATTGTACCCACTCACACCAGGGATGAATTTGGCCCTCTATCTTTGTATTCATACTCAAATCTTAATCCTTACAAAAATGATTATAAAGTAAGAAATAGTTATAAGAAACTATGTCCGGTTGCCATGTATTAGACTATGAGGAGATCTCTGTGCCATTCTCTGTTGTTTTGAAGAACTTGGCACTGGTTAAATTATGAGCCCCATTTTTGTCCTGCAGCCATCTCTCAATGTATGGCATCTATCCCATCTTGCATGAGGGCTCTGGAAAAATATCAACTTTGGCACCATGTCTAGTCTTAGACCCACCTGTGCACTGTCATCTTTCTTAGTGCCAGCAACCTTTTTGGTATTATTACTTTGTGTAGTAACAATCATCAGTAACATTCCCTTCCAACCACAGCTGAAAATGTTCCACCTCAGAAATGAAAACATTTGAGTGCATCCATATTATCTGTGAGGAAAAGGACAAAAAAGAACTTAACAGTCTTAATGGTCTCCAGACTCATAGGTGAAAACCCTCCTAACTTTTTGGAAGAATTAAGGGACCTGCTGGTAAGTATTATGTTGGAATCCTCAAGGGTCGCTGATCTCAGCTTCAGTTCACAGGCCAGGAATAATTTAGTATTTAATCTCCTGGTTCATATCGAAACCATGAGATTTTGTCCGGCTGTCTCTGGATTCTCACACTGGACCTGACCTGCTGCCTAGGATGGGCCTTTGGAGACACCACAAACACCCAACCTCCCTGGTCAGACCACTATCCACTATCCCCATCCAGGCAAAGGTCAGATCCTTGCATCCATCCTGCCAGGGAAAATCAAAGCTGGTTTGCCCTCAATAATTCTTGAACCCTTTACACTTTCAACTTGCCCTGGGAGAGCAAGCCACTCAGCTACAAAGCTAAGAATCACAAGTTGGTATGTCACTACCTGACAATCACTACTGTCAAAGCCTTGGCCCTGAGTTTCCCAGGTCACCAAGAAGATCACAATAGTTCACAGGTAAACTCCAGTGGATGGAAGTACACAAGCAGAAGACTAAAATGCTGATGACACGCAACCAGATCTGAATCCAGGTATCAACAGTATGATGACTTCCTACAGGATGATGCCACCACAGTAAAGAAACCTCTACCATCACCACCTCCTTTGTCTCCCCCTTCATTGTCTCTCTGTCATTCTGTGTCAGTCTAATGGGTAGCTGCCAAAACAGTTCATAAATACACTGGAATAAAATAAATTACTATTCAAATGTAGAGAAATGTTTTAAAGGAATTCGGAAGATCTCACAGATACATTCATGTCATTCTGAGAGCTCTGACATCTTTAGCCCACGGATGGAAGCATGAAGGAAAATTTTTCTCTAGGAAATACTATTCCTATTAGCAGTAACATCAGTTAGGAGGGTAGTAGAAGTTAATGCCTGAGCCTTTTAGCTGATATCTGACAAAGGATGGAATTTATACAGAACCCCTTTTTATCTAAGTAGCCTAAGTTAGTATCATTATTCCAGCTTTACCCTGAAAGTGACCGAGACAAAAAGCACAATTTTGAACACAGGCAAAAAGGAAATAACAAAGAAGGTGAGAGGAATGGAATGCTGTCAGAACATTATAGAGCACACTGGAGAATTCTGAAACTCAGTTAATCTGCTGAAATTATTTTTAAGGCCTCCATATGCTTCTATATCCACCACCAAAATGGATACGGTTGTCTGAGGAAAACATATGAGCCAAAACAAACCCCTTTACATTCAAAAGTACACTCTGCAAGGGGAGTAGCTCTTTCTTTGGCCGAACTAGATATGGTATCTGGTCATTATTCTACATCTGGAAGATTACTGATATGCAAAACATTCTTCTGACCCATGACAGCATAGTCCTAAAATGGGTGACATATCTTGCCTTTATGCCCAGCTGCATCCATGATTTTGCAATCTGCCACCTCTACTGAATGAACATGAGAAGACAAATAAATGTTAATCACCATGGGCCAAGTCCTTTTTCAGCCCTTCCTCAGAAAAAAATTTAATTGATCTCAATGAGAGTTTTGTCTGAGTAAAAAATAAGTTCTTCAGAACTTGGCCCCATGAAATTAATAACCTTTCCCTAACTGAAGTTTTCCTCCAGCACACACTTCCATCCTTATCTTTATGGAAAGGAGATGTTCCTTAATTTATCTCAGTCAAAACTGGGAGTTTGCTGTGATTATACAAAGGGAAGGAAGTCTTAAGGTGACTGAGGGAATTCCTAACAGGACTTAACAGCTTTTTACAAGCCATCTCCCATATTGGGAATTCCCTTAGCATGGGGAAGTCTCCAGGAAGTGTAGACTCACATAGCCAATTCTTAACTTCTCCAACCCCCTGCAATCCTCAGTACAGGAGGTGAGGAGGGGTGCAAAAGGGTTGTGGCTGGAGTATACAACACTCCGGCTATCCCCAAATTGGGGCTCATAGCCAGCTGGTGAAGTTTAGAATAGCCCTCCGGCTACTCTGATCTATGGTGAAGTTGATATAGAACCAGCTCCAGCATCACTGCAACCAGCTCCCTCACGGCCCCCAGGTTGTACCCATCCCTAGAGCTCTACCTTCTATGATCTTATGAAAAAAAGTTTAATTCTTTAAACCTGTAACTTTCTCGTTTTTAAGTACGATAGCTGGAGGCCAAGAAAGATGACCCAATTCTGCCTTCGTCTACACAGGCATACATCTACAGTACCTATGTTGCATGCAAATCTCCTTCTGTCTCTCACTCTCTCTCATGAATTTGCAAAGCACCCATCACAATAAATTCAAAGTGGTAAATGACCAACAGATATTGAAAGCTTCATTTGAGTGAATGAGACCAGTACAAAAGAGAACTCTGTGGAGATGGTCCAGGAAATCGGTAATGAGCTCTGGAAGTTGTAGCATGACAGCACCTTGATAATTCAGTCCCTGCTAAATGCTCCAGTTCAGTTTTGCAAACTCTGCTGATCGTGTTGCAGAATGGTAGGTGATGCTGCATGCTGTCTGTGTTGTTACTTGTTTTCCAGATTAAGTAGCATAACTGAATGATCTAACTGCATGAGTTTCAAACTGCTGATAAATGGGTTGTGTCACAGAAGGGGTTACCTGCTTTAAAAAACAAGTTACAGTAAAATCTCATTAAAAATCAACAACAGGATCAGCAAAAATGAGCTGTCTAGCAGACATTGGTCTCTATTTGAAGGTCAAACAAAACTGTACTATAAATTTGGGGATACTTTAAAGTGGTGCTTTTAGACACTGAATTGTTTATTGAAGGATTCTTTGGAGCAGTTTTATTCATCAAGATAAAATAAAACCTTTTGCAAGTTGGTGTATGTTTTGCTGATGTTTGCATCGCTTTCCAGTCAGGCTGCTGGTTCAAGCTATTGAGTTCCTTTGTACTTTTCTAGGTCAGCTTAAAGACAGCTCAGTAGTCATTGATATATGCTTTCTACATACTGGCCTGGAGGGCTGGAAGATTTCCATGATTGTAGAAAGGATTCCCCTTCTGGAAAAATGCCATCGTCCGAGCCTTTTCCAATCTGATTAAATCAAGTTGCACTTCTACATCAGCTTGTTAGATTTGTATTGCATGCTGCTGCTGCCAATTTACAAAGCCTAATCTCAGCCTCCATACCAGAATGTATTGTGCAGTCTGCTCTACAGAAGAGAGAGAGGAGGGGCAATAAAACACACAGCAAAACTGGTGATGTGCTTGTTAAATTGGCACAGTTAGCAGAGAATATTAAAATCGACTTAACAGCACACTGACTCTTTAAGCAAAGCGCAGTGTCTGCAGTTTCCAAAATATGTAAACAAAGCACATCCCTGCTTCTTAGTGCAGAAGTAATCTGCTGAAAGTGGCGATTTCTAATTATCCAGGGAAGTTTGGATCTCTGCTTAATTAGCTACATGCACAGCTTCATAAATTTCATATTTTCCTTACAGAGAAAATATTCTCATCAGCTCTATCTCCAGTACATACAAAGTTGTAAGTAGCAATAAGATACAAAGATTATGATTTGTGAATCTGTATTACCAATGTAGTGTTCTTTTGTGTCAAAAAAGCTGGATTATTTTCTCGTGTGAGTCTTTCCCATGGAAAACTCATTTAGGTGTAAGTTACTTATCTGCTCTTCTTCACCATAATATCTTAGTACGTGTCATAATTTCTCAGTGAAGGAAATGTCCAGGAATGGCATTTTCAACCAAACATATGAAATGATTTGCCATGCCAGATCAGATCATTAGTCCATCAAATCCAGTATCCTGACTCTAGCAATAGTTGGTGTTTTCAGAGTAAGCCCAAAATCTCCAATCTGTACCTGCCCAATTAAGCAGTGGTGTAAACAGGGTTTTTATCCCACACTTCTCATAAACTGTATTATGCCCTGAAGAATGTTGTTGACCCTGTTCTTAACATGTCCACTTAAAAATGTTATTTTGCCTTTTATTTTAGAATTCAAGTACTTTCCAAATACTTTTTCTTTCCCCATCTATCCAGTATGAAGCTGTTCATTGTTTGTACAGCAGATGAAGCAAGAGACAAAATTAACAGCTGTTGTCTGGCTGTGATTTAAATATTTTTTAAATGCCATTCAAATGTTAAAACTTTGCCTTCATAATGACAACTCAGCCAGCAAACTCCTTCAGTTTATAATAATAATAAATAATAATAAATTAATATAATATAATAGTTATGTAGTGTTTTTCATCCTCAAGGATTGTAAAGTATTTTGTAAACATAGCTAAAAGGAATGTGGAATGGTGTGGTTTTAAAGATTTTATAAGGTATGAGCTGTGGATGCCCTATATTACTCAACTGGTGAAGCCAAGGGTGAGTTATGCAGGTCATCCCAAAAGAATTGTAATAAAACCCTTACACAAATCAAACAATCAAGGACTTTTTATATGACTCATGTTAAAGAAAAACGTCCAAATTTTCAGAAAAGTTTAATTTACCCCTGAATTACTCTAGTTTTAAGATGGCATAATGCCATTGAAATTAGTGGCATTATGCCATCATAAAACTGAAGTAAGAGTGGTGAATTGAACTGTCAATGGGGGTTATTTTTCATCTTCCTTCATCATTGTTATTTTACGTATTTATTTTGATTTATACATAAAAATAGCTAAAAGAGTTCCTGTTCTATTGCTCTAAGTGACTTTGACAACAACTAAATATGCATTTACACATTTTTTACAACTCCGTCCAACAATAACTGATAAATACCGAATTCCTATTAACCCACACTCCTTGCTATGCTTACAATTCCTTACCCCTTCCCAAAAGCCAGTCAGAATAGATGGGCTTTGCAGCATTCCCTTAAGAATAGATTTGGGCTGTTTTAGACTGAGGGTGAAAGTGGGTTCCAAATGAATGAGCCCGTGATGAGAATACCCTGCTAGAAACTCACTCTCTTTTATAAAAAGAGGGCTCTAGCTCAAGCCTCTGTTGACCACAGCTGCAATGGTATAGCATAGGGAGAGACGTGGATATAAAAAAGAAACCTTCACAATATCCTGGCCATATATAAATAAAAAAAGCTGTCCTTGCTGTTGCTACTACCTGACCACCTAGTAGCAGCTGGTAATCTAGCCCAATCCTTAGATCATGGACATAAACAACAAAAACAGGACATGAACCCTCAAACTATGGGGCAGATACTAGCTTTACCATATCTTCTGGTCACCTCAACCAACAACCCAGTCTTACCCAGACCTAGTTTCAGCCAGCTAGACCTCTCCCATTCCTCTATCATCCAGACCTTGGGTAAGGCGATTCACTTCTCTGGTTGGGTCTGATATGACTGGTTTTCAGAGCTAGGTATCATCAGCACATAGAAGGCCCAGCGATCCATGTCTTCTCATTAACTCTTCCAACAGCCATATAGCCACATTAAACAAATGGGGTGACAAAATAAAATTCTACAGAACCCCAAATTAGAATACCCTCAACAGCAGGAGTAATTGTCCACTACCAGCCTTTGAGAAATTAAGCAAGATAAGAATAAAGCCACCCAAAATAGTCCCATATACTCTCACTTGGGTCTGTAGGTGAAGGCAACTCCTAAACTGGAAAATATCAGCAGGGACACCTGACAGTTATCTGTTGCCAGGAGGAGATCCATCCAACAATGCAACCCACACAGCCTCCATGCTGTATCTGTATCTCAGTATGTACCCAAGCGGACAAGGGTCAAGGAGAACTGGGACAACTAGATATTGGGAGAGTTATCTTAATCAAAATTGGAAGATTAGATATAGAGTGATAATTGGCCACATCACCAAAATCAAGCGATTGTTTTATGAACAGCAGCTGCACATGTGCTTTTTCACGGGAAGCTGGCATTCAACTCATCTTCAAGGATTCACTGATATTTTCCATCAACAGTTCTTCCCCATTGGCCTCCAGAAACCAGGAAAGACCTGAGTCTCAAGCACAGGTTGTTGAATAAAGTGATCCTAGTACCTTAGACTCTAGAGGGTGACACTGGCCAAAACTCCCATCAGAGAAGCCTTTTCATTTGTCTTCTCAAGAACACACACTTTCACACAGAGGGAAACAGTTTTGCTTGAATCTCAGCAATTTTAAATGCAAATTAAAAATAAATTTCCTCACAAGTGGAACTTAAATTAGCCACCAAGTGTAGGCAGCTTGAATTAATCAAGCAGCCCAGTATTAAAAACAAACCTGCTTATCAATGTTTTGCAGATGCTGTCATGGAGTCACGTGCCTCGCACATAGCCACCCCAGGGCAGTGTGTATCACAGGCCAGGGGAGGCTGAGCCTCCCCAAACAGCCCGGCATGGCCCCACCCATGCTTCTCCCCAGGCCCTCTCCTGGCAGCTCCCAGTTCCCACTCTTCCCCTGTGGCCCAGGCTGGGGCTGGAGCGGGCTGGCCTGCTGCCAGGACTCGGAGCAGGTGGGGCCGGTGCTTGCGTCACCCGGGTCTCTAGGGCTGGGGACACTCAGGCGGGCTGGGGACGCTCGGGTGGCCTGGGGCGGGGGTGCCGGTGGCCATGGTGGGAGTGCTCTGGGCTCCAGCAGGGGAGAGGGGGCAGAAAGAGTGGGGGAGGAGGGAGGCCTTGGGCAGAAGGGGAGGGGCCAGGGGCTAGCCTCCCCCAACGGGTGGTTCACCGCCGCCCATGCAGCCACCTTAAAAAAAATTTTTATTGCAGTCGATTGACTGTGGCCTCCATGGCACCATCAGCACTCTCTGTCTTTCCTCCTGCTTCACTTTGTTACAAACCATCTATAAACCAAGGTGACCTTTAAGGTCAAAGCCAGGGGAGAGGGTGAAAATGAGGGCCACTGATAGAGAATGGTCTATCGGAGGAACTTTTTTCTCCCAAGCCTTCCGGAAATATTCAGGTTTCAGTAGTTTCTGAAGGCAGACTCTTGGAACAGGCCCCTCATCCAGATGAGGAGGTATTCCTCATATTGAATCGAAGTAGTGGTTGGTCCATGACATGAATTTCCAAATCCCCTATATCCAATCCCAACCCAAAAACCAGCAGTTACTTTGCGGTTAGTAGCATACTGAATAAGAAGTATTGTGGCAGAGAAGCCAAGCACACAATCACAGAAATTAATCAATCTTCCGTTGGTTCAGGATTGTTCCATACACTGTGTATGTGTGTCAAGGGGTGGGGGCACTAGTTTATGTTAAAGGAACTCACATGTAAATGCTGTAAATGTAAACTGATTATAAATTAGCTAACTTCAATATTTTGGAAGTTCTGTATGGTTCCTTCTGCTCTGCTGTGTTTAGTCTGTATTAGTCGGAAGCTTCACCCCTCCACGCTCCCAATTCACATAGTAGCATCAGTACTAATGTTAGTCATTATCCTCAGATAGTTGATCAACATTTCAAAAATGAAAACTGCAATGTGTGTATAAGAAAAACATTGCTGGTGTATTAGAGACAGAATTAGGAATTGAGTTTGTTTTTATTTTTCAGTATCTGTCTTTTAGTTGCATCACATCAGACTCCTCAAATATGGAGAGTCTTTATACCAACATGTTTTCCCACCACCACACTGTTTCCCATGAAAAGTACAGAGAGGCTTGTAATGTGTATAGCAGAATGTGAAAAAGTGTGTATGTTCTAGAGAATGCAGATATGTGAATGGCTTTTATCAGAGTCCTGTAGTGGAGATGAGAAGCAAGTTTCAGACAATATAAAGTTGAAGGTTTTTTTATGCCTATTTATGTCGTGTTTTGGTTCCATTGTTGTACATATTGAATAAATTGGACTGGTGATGAACAGGATTATAATATGTAATATTTTAATCAATGGGTTTTCTTTGTGAACCACAGAGGTCCTTCCTACTACAGTGAGTCTCTGGAAAATAATACTGAAATTAAAGAAATGTCATGTTTAAAAAAATACTAAAGATCATAAACACAGTAAGTGAATCACTAATTATGAAGCCTGTCATCTGATTTCTTTGGTCTGTCTGCTGAGACCGCCAGCAAGGTGGCCAATTAGTGCCTAATGTAGTGGGTATTGTGATGTGGCTATCTATCCATGAGGCACAAAACTAACATAGCTAATTTTCTATAGCCTGGACTAGCCGTCAGATACTGGTGACTTTTGATTATTACTAACCTAAATTGAATAAAAATGAGTGACCGTAGCCTATTACCCTCCATTGGAGCCATCCAGTCTCCCAGAGAGAATATTCCCACCAGCATGGAGACAAATAAGAGGGGACATGCTAAAAGTATATAATGAATGGTAGAGAGAAGGTAGACCAGGAACGTCTATTCTCCCTGTCTTGTACAGAGAAGAGCAAGAAGACTTTCAGTGAAATTAAAAGGTGGCAAATCCACAACTGATCAGAGGAAATACTTTTTCAATAATGCATAACTAGACTCTGGAATTCATTGCCACAAGAATTTAGCAAGATTCTAACGTGATTGTATATTCATATGGATCTCAAGAATATCCAGACACGTAATTCTTCTTCAAGTTATTGTCCCTACGGGTGCTCCATGTCAGGCTGTGCATGCGCCTGTGCACTCCTAATCTGAGATTTTGTCAGTCGTGTCCACAGGTCCAGCCTGTGCCCAACACCCTCATACTCTGACGCAAGGATATACAGGGAGGGGTGGACCTGCACCACCACTCCAGTTCCTTCTCCATCACCTGTGTCTTGAGATGGAAAGTCAGTGTCAGCTTACTAGCTGACCCAGCTTGTTACTCTTCTGTCTTATTTGTCTTCAATGCCTGGGCCAGGTGGCAGCATGTACGTTTGTATCACCCCTGGCAAGACTACACTTGTGATGTCTCCACACCTAGCTCAGGTCTGCCTACACCCACAACAAGCACAACGTGTCCAAGCAGGTGTCAATACCTGTGAGGGTCCTTGACTGCCTCAGCTAGTGGAAGGATCCCCTGAAGGTTTGTGTGGGAATTCCATTCGTACATACTTCCACCACAAAGATCATCAAAAGCACTGCCTCCCTTCTAGGGTGAGATGCTCATTCCAGGATTTCACAGCCCAAGGCAAATGGACCCCCCAAAAAATGTCTTTCCATATCAGCATTCTCAGACTCAAAGCAGTCCTTTATGCTTGCAGCAACTTCCTAACCAGCATCAGGAGCCACTCAGAGTAATGCTAGACAACAGGGTTGCAATGTATTATATAAATCACCAAGGAGGTGCAAGATCCCAGGCTTTATATGCAGAGTCCATAAAATTACGGAATTGCTGCATATCCTACTGCATAGAGATCTCAGAGATTAATGATGATTATTAATGATCTGGAGGATGGCGTGGACTGCACCCTCAGCAAGTTTGCAAATGACACTAAACTGGGAGGAGTGGTAGATACGCTGGAGGGGAGGGATAGGATACAGAGGGATCTAGACAAATTAGAGGATTGGGCCAAAAGAAATCTGATGAGGTTCAACAAGGACAAGTGCAGAGTCCTGCACTTAGGACGGAAGAAGCCAATGCATTGCTACAGACTAGGGACCGAATGGCTAGGCAGCGGTTCTGCAGAAAAGGACCTAGGGGTTACAGTGGACGAGAAGCTGGATATGAGTCAACAGTGTGCCCTTGTTGCCAAGAAGGCTAATGGCATTTTGGGCTGTATAAGTAGGGGCACTGCCAGCAGATCAAGGGACATGATCGTTCCGCTCTATTCGACATTGGTGAGGCCTCATCTGCAGTACTGTGTCCAGTTTTGGGCCCCACACTACAAGAAGGATGTGGAAAAATTGGAAAGAGTCCAGCAGAGGGCAACAAAAATGATTAGGGGACTGGAGCACATGACTTATGAGGAGAGGCTGAGGTAACTGGGATTGTTTAGTCTGCGGAAGAGAAGAATGAGGGGGGATTTGATAGCTGCTTTCAAATACCTGAAAGGGAGTTCCAAAGAGGATGGATCTAGACTGTTCTCAGTGGTAGCAGATGACAGGACAAGGAGTTATGGTCTCAAGTTGCAGTGGGGGAGGTTTAGGTTGGATATTAGGAAAAACTTTTTCACTAGGAGGGTGGTGAAGCACTGGAATGCGTTACCTAGGGAGGTGGTGGAATCTCCTTCCTTTGAGGTTTTTACGGTCAGGCTTGACAAAGTCCTGGCTGGGATGATTTAGTTGGGGATTGGTCCTGCTTTGAGCAGGAGGCTGGACTAGATGACCTCCTGAGGTCTCTTTCAACCCTGATATTCTATGATTCTATGATCTATCAGGGCTACAGAATGCCATAGCAGACTGCCTGAGCAGCCATTTCCATCTCTTTGTAACACCATTTAATGTGAAGTGCCAGCACTTCTGCTCAAGGAGGCAACATGGTCGCAACTTGCTCGGAGATGCCCTCCTTCTCCTGAGGCCGTGTGTCCTATTTTATGCTTACCCCGCAATGCCATTGCTCCTCAAATTCCTGCAGAAACTGAAACAAGAGAGATTGATGTCCATTCTTATAGCACCATAATGGCCAACACTTGTTTGGTTCCCAGATCTACTTCACCTATCCCTGAAGCTACCTGTTTGTCTTCCTCTGACAGTGAACCTTCTGACTCAAGAGTTCAGCACCATGACCCACCCCAACCTCCCATCATTGCACCTCAAAGCCTGGCTCCGTATGCTCTCTGGCATAGAACAGGCTTGCTCTGCAGAGGTTCAGATAGTTCTGCTGAATAGTAGAAAACCCGCCACAAGGACAACTTACCTTCAGAAATTGAAATGTTTTCAAGTGTGGTGTGCCCAATGATCCATATCTTCTCTCAAGTGTTTCCTCACACACATTCTAGATTTCCTGCAAAATTTAAAAACCATGGGTTTACTTCTGAGCTCAGTTAAGGTTCACCTGGCTGCCACTGCAGCCTTTCACCTCCCCCCATCAAGGCGTTTTCAGTCTTTGCTCAGACGACCACTGTGAGATTCATTAAGGGTCTATTTAACCTTTTCCTCCCATCAAAAAACCTCCTCCACAATGTGACCTCAAAGAGAAAACTGCCATTTGAACCTATGGGGAGTTGTTCTCTCCTTCATTTTTCTTTTAAATCCTCATAGCCATCCCCATCGCCAGAAGAGTTGGGTAGGACTCTTTTGGTTGACCCACTGTACAGGGTGTTTTATGGCAACAAGGTGACAATACATCCCTACCCTCCCTTTCTATCAAAAGTTTCATCATAATTTCACGTTAATTAGGACATTCATCTACCAGTGTTTTGACCCAAACCTCACTCCACCAGAGAGAGAAACCAGTCTCTACACGCTGGATGTAAGAAGAGCTCTCACCTTTTACCTTGATAGGACTAAGCCTTTCAGGGCTTTTCCCAGACTCTTTACTTCCATCATGGAAAGAGTGAAAGGACACCCAATGTCAACCCTAAGATTGTGAAAATGTGCTTCGAGATGCATCTTGACCTGTCACAATGCCGCAGATACACATCCTTCATTTAGGGTGACTGCCTGTTCCACCACGGCTCAGTCTACCTCTGTGGCCTTATTGAAGACCAGATCCATCTTGGACATTTTCAAAATCCACCACCTAGTCTTCAGTGCACACATTTTCCGAGCACTATACAATTGTGCATGCTTCTAGAGCTGCCATGGCCTTTGGTGAGGTTATTCTACAATCTGTACTGAATCTGTCTCTTCAGCATCCTTCTTCATAATTGAGGTACTACTTGGGAATCTCCTGATGTGGCACACTTATAGGAACAATTACTCAAATAAAAAGAAAAGAGGTTACTTAACTTGTTCAGAAACTGGCGTTCTTTGAGATGTTTATCCCTACAGATGCTCCACTACCTGCCTGCCTTCCCCTCTACTTTTGAGTCATTTTTTGTGGACTTCATGGTTGAAAAGGAACTGGAGCGGCAGCAGGTTCACCTATCCCTATATATCCTCTTACAAGGGCATGAGGATATGTAGGGCTCAGGCACAGACTCATGGACGCTGGCGACAAAATCTCCAATCAGGAGAGCATGGATGCACGCAAATCTTGAAGTGGACCACTCATAGGGACAAAACATGTCAGAGAACTCCAGTTACTGTACAAGGAAAGTAACCTCTCCTTCATGATGATAAATATTTTGGAAGGGATATTAAATCTCATGTTTCAGGGCTTAAGACAATCTCTGACTATTAGAAATCAGAATGAGATGCAATGTGGGGGCATATTTTCTCACATCTGCCTCCTGCAAGGTTTTGATACTTTTTTCTCAAGCTTCTGGTAGTGGTCACTGTTAGAGACAGGCTACTAACCTAGATGGACCATGTGTATAATGAAGTATGGCAATTCCTTAGTTCCACCATAATGGCCCATTATTCTTCACAGGCTCCTGGAAATGAGTATTTGCAGATGGGATTTTGTTCCGTTATCAGTTTTATCAGTGTCCAGGCTGAAACTCCTTTTGAAGTTTTTAAGGTCAGGCTTGACAAAGTCCTGGCTGAGATGATTTAGTTGGGGATTGGTCCTGCTTTGAGCAGGGGGTTGGACTAGATGACCTCCTGAGGTCCCTTCCAACCCTAATATTCTATGATTCTATGGGTATGTCTACACTACGAAATTAGGTCGAATTTATAGAAGTCGTTTTTTTAGAAATCGGTTTTATATATTCGAGTGTGTGTGTCCCCACAGAAAATGCTCTAAGTGCATTAACTCGGCGGAGTGCTTCCACAGTACCAAGGCAAGCGTCGACTTCCGGAGTGTTGCACTGTGGGTAGCTATCCCACAGTTCCCGCAGTCTCCGCTGCCCATTGAAATTCTGGGTTGAGATCCCAATGCCTGATGGGGCTAAAACATTGTCGCAGGTGGTTCTGGGTACATGTCGTCAGGCCCCCCTTCCCTCCCTCCCTCCGTGAAAGAAAGGGCAGACAATCGTTTTGCGCCTTTTTTCCTAGGTTACCCGTGCAGACGCCATACCACGGCAAGCATGGAGCCCGCTCAGCTCACCGTATGTCTCCTGGGTGCTGGCAGACGTGGTACTGCATTGCTACACAGCAGCAGCAACCCATTGCCTTATGGCAGCAGACGGTACAGTAGGACTGGTAGCCGTCATCGTCATGTCCAAGGTGCTCCTGGTCGCCTCTGTGAGGTCGATCAGGAGCGCCTGGGCAGACATGGGCGCAGGGACTAAATTTGGAGTGACTTGATCAGGTCATTCTCTTTAGTCCTGCAGTCAGTCCTATTGAACCATCTTATGGTGAGCAGGCAGGCGATACGGATTGCTAGCAGTCCTATTGTACCATCTTCTGCCGAGCAGCCATGAGATGTGGATGGCATGCAGTCCTTCTGCACCGTCTGCTGCCAGCCAAAGATGTAAAAGATAGATGGAGTGTATCAAAACAAGAAATAGACCAGATTTGTTTTGTACTCATTTGCAAACCCCCCCCACCCCCGTCTAGGGGACTCATTCCTCTAGGTCACTCTGCAGTCACTCACAGAGAAGGTGCAGCGAGGTAAATCTAGCCATGTATCAATCAGAGGCCAGACCAACCTGCTTGTTCCAATAAGAACAGTAACTTAGGTGCACCATTTCTTATTGGAACCCTCTGTGAAGTCCTGCCTGAAATACTCCTTGATGTAAAGCCACCCCCTTTGTTGATTTTAACTCCCTGTAAGCCAACCCCGTAAGCCATGTCGTCAGTCGCCCCTCCCTGCGTCAGAGCAACGGCAGACAATCGTGCATCTGAGTTGAGAGTGCTGTCCAGAGCAGTCACAATGGAGCACTCTGGGATAGCTCCCGGAGGCCAATACCGTCGAATTGTGTCCACAGTACCCCAAATTTGACCCGGCAAGGCCGATTTAAGCGCTAATCCACTTGTTAGGGGTGGAGTAAGGAAATCGATTTTAAGAGCCCTTTAAGTCGAAATAAAGGGCTTCATCATGTGGACGGGTGCAGGTTTACATCGATTTAACGCTGCTAAATTCGACCTAAAGTCCTAGTGTAGACCAGGGCTATGATTCTAAGTAAAAGGTAGGGCATTTTTAGCAGATTTTCATATGTGAAACTCATTACCAGAGGAAATCAGAATGAGCTCAGGGATGACCACTTTTAAGCTTACTTAAAAACCTGCCTTTTTTGCAGAAGCCTTCTTACAATGATAATATATTGCTGGGGGTGGGGAGTGCAGGGCAAAGAAAGGAGGGAAAGATTCAGAGGTTTAACTCAGAAAGATGGCAAGAGCAGGGTCTGTTATGGCCTAAAATTGATGTTAATAGGAATTCTGAATTCAGAGGCTAGATCAGATGTGGGCAAACTATGGCCCGCGGGCCACATCTGGCCCACGGGACCGTCGTGCCTGGCCCTTGAGCTCCCGGCCAGGGAGGCTAGCCCTCCCTCCCTCCCCCCCGCAACTATGCCGCTGCACAGGCAGCACTATGGGTGGCGGGGCTGCGCGCTTCTGCAGGGCAGCACGGCAGTGTGTCTGACTCCGGCCGAGTGGCGCAGCAGCTAGACGTGCTGCTCTGAGCGGCATGGTAAGGGGGCTGGGCCCAAGGTGTTGGATAAGGGGCAGGGGGTCCCGGGGGGCGGGCAGGGGACGGGGGCAGTTGGATGAGGTGAAGGTTATGGGGGGCAGGTAGGGGATGGGGAACAGGGGCAGTTGGATAGGCGTGTCAGGGGATGGGGGTGTAGATGGGGTCGGGGCAGTCAGGGGACAGGGAGCGGGGGGGGTGGATAGGGGGTGGGGTCCCGGGGGAGTGGTTAGCGTCAGGGGGGGTCTCGGGTGGGGCTGGTCAGGGGACAAGGAGTTGATGAGTCAGGAGTTCTGAGCGGGGCAGCGAGGGGGTGGGAAGTGGGAAGGGTCGGATGGGGGCAGGGGCCAGGCTGTTTGGGGAGGCACAGTCTTCCATACCCAGCCCTCCATACACTTTTGCAACCCCGATGTGGCCCTTGGGCCAAAAAGTTTGCCCCCACCCCGGGCTGGATTCTACACAGATAAAGACTTCATAACTGTGATAGACAAATTTCATTAGCTGGTTTGCAGATAACTCAGGCTAAATAATCTTGGTGTGATTTCACAATTAATATTTCAATTCATAAGTCAAGACAAAGCACAATATCCATTAGAGAGCAGTATAGACATTCTGACCAAGATTTTCAAAAATAGGAACTTTAATTTAGACTCCCAGTTCCATATTAAAGTACTTAAATATGTGACCTGACTTTCAAAAGTTCTGACAACTCAGCAACTTCCATTAATCTCAACGAGTGCTGCTGGAAGCTGAACACTTTTGCAATTCAGGCCTCTTATTTAGGCACTTAAATATGGATTTTGGAGACTAACTTTAGGCTCCTATTTTTTGAAATCTTGGCCACCATGTGAAATTGAAATAGTAAGAGGGGTTTATACGGAGATCAAAATCCTCCACTCACAATTCTTAAATCGTACAGATTCTATTTAACTAAAAGAAAGAGATTTTGTCTTTTTGTGGGGTTTTTTCATCCCAGCTGGTTTGTCTTTCCTTGAGCAAAGCACCTTAAATTCCTATACCTCCCAGCTGTAGTATAGTCATATCCCATGTGTCCACCTATGAGGTCTGTGCAGTGAGCAGGCTCAGTAAGTGTCCACACTGTAAGCACTAAAACTGGGGAGCTGCTCCAGCCATGGTTTGCAGGGAGAAGGAGGAGGTCTGAGGCTGAAGGTCTACTGTGAGCTCCATCATTAGCCCCAAAGACATTTGGGGCAGTAAGAGATCAGCAGCCCCTCATGACTTTGGGAGGAATGCGAAGGTGAGCAGCAACAGAGACCTTTGTTGAAAGGGGAAAGCAGCCAAAGTTGTGGGTACAGAAGAGCAAGAGAACTGCATTTCTGGTCTTTTCTGTGTAACATTCAATGAATTCTGGGAAACATGGCCTTGGGAGGAAAATGTGGGTAGTTTTGGGGGGTCAGAAACAGAAACTGTTTGGGAACACCTGCTCTAAATTTATGCTTTTGAACATGAGGACAGAACAGATGAAAAATCTGATGCTGAAGATTGCTAAACACTACAGTTTGTTATGGAGTGTTGAATGGAAATCCTACATAAACAAAACACCAGAAAAATGGAGTGGGTAGTATCATCTGTCTGCAGAAGTTTAAGGGGAAAGAGTTTGAATGTAATATATTGGAGAAAAATTATTCTAGTGTTTATTTTATGTAAACTTTGTAGGGGGGGGTTGGTCAGTGCCACTGTGTTTTATCTACTATGTACTATAAGGGGCAATTGACGTAATACCATGTACTGGAAGATACACTAATTTGCTCATAATCGGAGTCAGCCATATACTGGAAGGGCTGGTTATTTCAGTTAATGTTCCCCCTATATTGGCAAAGTACAACTCTTTATTACCAATGTCTGTTATTTATCAGCCCCTAACCATTTTCCTGCACACCCAACCTCCACCCACACCAAACAGTATTGCCTGTGAACTTTCCTAGTCAGTGTATGGGTCTACCCTTTAGTTGTATGTAATGACTGGTGGGTAGTAGGTCATTGTGGCTCTCCGGCAGTTTGCAACAGCATCCTAGCATCTCTGATGTACAACTATATAAACAGAAGAAAGTATAGATGGTTTGGAACTTGAAAGTTATTTTAATCCATGTCACTCAGATTTGAAGATGAAAGTTTGGATACTTAACAATAAATAGGAGTATTTGTGGCACCTTAGAGACTAACAAATTTATTTGAGCATAAGCTTCATCAAGTGAGCTGTAGCTCATGAAAGCTTATGCTCAAATAAATTTGTTAGTCTCTAAGGTGCCACAAGTACTCCTTTTCTTTTTGCGGATACAAACTAACACGGCTGCTACTCTGAAACTTAACAATAAATGTTTATTTTTCAAAAAATAAGATGTCAGCATGATAGTGAAGAACGGATTGGTTAGATATGTTATTAAGGGGCCTTCCATTACTTAGCCCCATTTACAGTATTTTCACCATTAAATACAGTGTATTCCTGATTCTGCATCAGTTTGGATCTCTACTTCGACATAGGATGCAAAGTATTTATCTGTTTGAAGGGCTCGGTGTGTGAATCTGTGTCTATTCTAGTGTATGTTATGTTGGGAGACAGCCCGACTTTCCCTTGGTTGACTGTGGAATAAAACTAGCAAAAAAGCTTGGAAATTGGGATTGACTTTAGACAATGTGCTGAGGACCAAGCAAAGGGATCACTCTCACCTTTTTTTATCTTTATTAATGGATTTATTGCTCATGACAATGGGAGACTAATAGCATGGACTAGAGCCTGGCAAAGTGTAGTCAGGCACTTTGCAAACTTCCCACAAACAACTGTTCCAATGCACCTAAATCCTAACCTGAAGGTAATTTTGCTTTTCCAGTGCTAGATCCCCTTATGCTGCTCTGCCAGTACACCTCAGTCCTAACCTGTAGTGCCCCCTATTGCTCTAGTCCTGCACATTTATATACCTCTACCAATGATCCTATAGACCTCTTGGCCAGAACTGTATCAATAGACCTCTTGGCCAGAACTGTATCAAATTACGTGGTGTTTGATTAGATCACTTGCTCATGAGTAAAAGTGGCTAATCTACTTAAGAAGGGTGTGCAGTCTTATGAAAGAAAACAGAGAATGGTGTAACTCTACTGCAAAAAAAAGCAAACATAATTTTGGGATGTATTAGCAGGAATATTGTAAGCAAGACACAAGAAGTAATTGTTCTGCTCTACTCTGCGCTGATTAGGCCTCAATTGTAGTATTGTGTCCACTTCTGAGTGCCACATTTCAGGAATGATGTGGACAAATTGTAGAAAGTCCAGAGAAGAGTACCAGAAATGATTAAAGGTCTAGAAAACATGACCTATGAGGGAAGATTGAAAAAACTGGATTTGTTTAGTCTGGAGAAGAGAAGACTGAGAGGGGCATGACAATAGTCTTCAAAAACATAAAAGGTTGTTACAAGGAGGCATGACAAAAATTGTTCTCCTTAACCTCAATATAGGACAAGAAGCAATGGTCTTAAATTACAGCAATGGCGATTTAGGTTTCACATTAGGAAAAACTTCCTAACTGTCAGGGTGATTAAGCATTGGAATAAATTGCCTAGGGAGATTGTGGAATCTCCGTCATTGGAGATTTTTAAGAGCAGGTTAGACAAACACCTATCAGAGATGGTGTAGATCAGAGGAGAACAAACTACTATGGGGAACAGGGGGCGGTTGGATAGGGCAGAGGTTTGGGGAGGGGAGGGGGCAGGAGATGGGGAATGGGGGGTGGTTAGATAGGGGGTGGGGTCCCGGGGCGTGGTTAGGGGCAGGGGTTCTCGGGAGGGGGCGGTCAGGGGACAAGGAGCAGGCGGGGTTGGATGGGTTGGGGATTCTGAGGGGGGCAGTCAGGGGGCAGGAAGTGGGAGGTGTCGGATAGGGGGCAGGGGCCAGGCTGTTTGGGGAGGCACAGCCTTTCCTACCCAGCCCTCCATACAGTTTTGCACCCCGATGTGGCCCAGAAAGTTTGCCCACCCCTAGTCTGATAATACTTAGTCCAGCCATGAATGCAGGGAACTGGACTATATCAGTGGTTCTTAACCAGGGTTACGCGTACCCCTGGGGGTATGCAGAGGTCTTCCAGGGGATACATCAACTCATCTAGGTATTTGCCTAGTTTTACAACAGGCTACATAAAAAGCACTAGGAACTTCAGTAGAAACTAAAATTTCATACAGACAAAATGAGAAAGTAAGCAATTTTTCAGTAATAGTGCGCTGTGACAGTTTTGTATTTTTATGTCTGATTTTGTAAGCAAGTGGTTTTTAAGTGAGGTGAAACTTGGTGTATGCAAGACAAATCGGACTCCTGAAAGGAGTACAGTAGTCTGGAAAGGTTGAGAACTGCTGGACTAGATGACCATTTCAGGTCCCTTCCAGTCCTACGATTTTATGATTACCTCATATTTTATGTGTGCAAAGATCTATTTATGTTTTATTTTATGCAGTACCTAAAAATATTTCTCTGGCCATTAATCTCTTTGCTTTGATTTTCTTGCAGCCCAGATGATTTACTGAATGCACTGAATGAGGGTATCAGCCGTGCGGATGTTATCATCACATCAGGAGGCGTGTCCATGGGTGAAAAGGTATAAGCTGAAGCATGGTTGCTACATTGCAATAAGAATACCAGGCATGCGGTCAGGAGTTCCTGATGGCAACTGCAAATGTATTCATGATTATTTCCAGGACATCCCAGGTCCCTAGACCCAGCGCTGCTAGATTAATTAAAAAAATATTTTTTAATACTGTCCTTTTTTTTATGCTTTTGTTTCAATACTATATTGGGTGTATGATATTTCTGGGAAGATTCTAAGTGTTGTTGGAATCAGCACTTTCCAAAATCTTGTTGTATCTAGTTTTCATTTAAGGAGTGATCGTATAAATTTAGTGCTGGTGAAAGGTGCTGAATTGACAGCATCTGAAGACTGAAGACTTCTTTTTATCCGTAGAGTAGGTAAAACGTGGGTAGCAGCAGTGAAAGCTACTCTGCAAGTGAATGTGTAAAACTGGCTCCTATATCTGCTGACCTTAAAATAGTTTTTGTTGTGTTTTATTCCTCTTACCTCTGCAGAGACAGCACACATAAAAGACAGTGAACTAGATTCTTTGTCTGCTTGAGAATCATCAACAGAATTGTTTGCTAAGTTGCAGTTGGTAGTACCTGTGCAAAATCAGTGAAGACAGGTGTCACAAAGGGCATAAATGGGCCTGCAGAACCTTTAAAACTTCTGGTGACATAGGAGAAGGAAAAAAACTCAAAATGACTTTTTTATCCCAGGTTGTTTTTGCAGGAATGGCAGTTAAAATAAACATTTATCGAGGTGTAACAGAGCAGATTTTATATGGAGTCACTGACAGATGATAAACAGTAAGCTCAATGGTTCCATTTTTAGAGTCAGTTTTCTGAGCAGATCCTCACTTCAAAGGTCTAGTATCTTGCATAAAGGGAGAACTAGAAGCATTTTGTTGGACCAATAAAAATTACTTTCAGGCCCTTTAAAGTCCACAGTCACTGGCCCTGGAACAGTGATCAGAAAGAAAAGTGTTGATCGATCCATAAATTTTTAGAACAGTGGTGTCATGCAGACACATGGCCACGAAGAACTGAATTGAGACCACCACCTCTTTTCACAAAGGCATCTGAACAGCCTTTGGATGCCAGCAATTTCTGGTCACTCCTCATCGAGACTGGATTTGAGACAGCAATCTAAAGCTGAAAGGTTCCGTATCTCATTACCAGTTCCTTGAGGCATCCCATCCTTTTTTATTGGACTCTTGGTAGTGTACATGAAATATCTGAGGACATCTTAAGGAGAATTTAGATGGAAAATTAAAGACAAGGACTTAATGTACCTAAAAGTCAAGTAGAGTTGGACCTTGCAAAGGGAATTAAAAGCAATAGTAAAAGGTTCTATAGCCATATAAATAAGCAGAAAAAAAAGAAAGAAGAAGTGGGACCGCTAAACACTGAGGATGGAGTGGAGGTCAAGGATAATCTAGGCATGGCCCAATAGCTAAACAAATATTTTGCCTCAGTCTTTAATAAGGCTAAAGAGGATCTTAGGGATAATGGTAGCATGACAAATGGGAATGAGAATATGGAGGTAGATATTACCATATCTGAGGTAGAAGCGAATCTCAGTCAGCTTAATGGGACTAAATTGGGGGACCCAGATAATCTTCATCCAATAATATTAAAGGAATTGGCATATGAAACTGAAAGTCCATTAGCAAAAATTTTTAATGAATCTGTAAACTCAGGGGTTGTACCGTTTGATTGGAAAATTGCTAACATTGTTCCTATTTTTAAGAAAGGTAAAAAAAGCAATCCGGGTAACTACAGGCCTGTTACTTTGACATCTGTAGTATGCAAGGTCTTGGAAAAAATTTTGAAGGAGAAAGTAGTTAAGGACATTGAGGTCAATGGTAAATGGGACAAAATACAACATGGTTTTACAAAAGGTAGATTGTGCCAAACCAACCTGATCTCCTTCTTTGAGAAAGTAACAGATTTTTTGGACAAAGGAAACGCAGTGGATCTAATCTACCTAGATTTCAGTAAGGCATTTGATACCGTGCCACATGGGGAATTATTAGTTAAATTGGAAAAGATGGGGATCAATATGAAAATTGAAAGGTGGATAAGGAATTGGTTCACAGGGAGACTACAGCAACTAATATTGAAAGGTGAACTGTCAGGCTGGAGGGAGGATACCAGTGGAGTTCCTTGGGGATCAGTTTTGGGACCAATCTTATTTAATCTTTTTATTACTGACCTCGGCACAAAAAGTGGGAGTGTGCTAATAAAGTTTGCGGATGATACAAAGCTGGGAGGTATTGCCAATTTAGAGAGAGACCGGGATATCATACAGGAAGATTTGGATGACCTTGTAAACTGGAGTAATAGTAATAGGATGAAATTTAATAGTGAGAAGTGTAAGGTTATGCATTTAGGGATTAATAACAAGAATTTTAGTTATAAGCTGGGGACGCATCAATTAGAATAACGGAGGAAGAGAAGGACCTTGGAGTATTGGTTGATCATAGGATGACTATGAGCCGCCAGTGTGATATGGCCGTGAAAAAAAGCTAATGCAGTCTTGGGATGCATCAGGCGAGGTATTTCCAGTAGAGATAAGGAGGTTTTAGTACTGTTATACAAGGCACTGGTGAGATCTCACCTGGAATACTGTGTGCAGTTCTGGTCTCCCATGTTTAAGAAGGATGAATTCAAACTGGAACAGGTACAGAGAAGGGCTACTAAGATGATCCGAGGAATGGAAAACCTGTCTTATGAAAGAAGACAAGGAGCTTGGTTTGTTTAGCCTAACTAAAAGAAGGTTGAGGGGAGATATGATTGCTCTCTATAAATATATCAGAAGGATAAATACCGGAGAGGGAGAGGACTTATTTAAGCTCAGTACCAATGTGGACACAAGAACAAATGGATATAAACTGGTCATTGGGAAGTTTAGACTTGAAATTAGACGAAGGTTTCTAACCATCAGAGGAGTGAAGTTTTGGAATAGCCTTCCAAGGGAAGCAGTGGGGACAAAAGACCTATCTGGCTTTAAGACTAGACTCGATAAGTTTATGGAGGAGATGGTATGATGGGATAACATGATTTTGGCAATTAACTGATCTTTAAATATTCATGGTAAATAGGCCCAATGGCCTGTAATGGGATGTTAGATGGAGTGGGATCTGAGTTACTACAGAAAATTCTTTCCTGGGTATCTGGTTGGTGAATCTTGCCCACATGCTCAGGGTTAGCTGATCGCCATATTTGGGGTCAGGAAGGAATTTTCCTCCAGGGCAGATTGGAAGAGGCCCTGGAGGTTTTTCGCCTTCCTCTGTAGCATGGGGCACGGGTCACTTGCTGGAGGATTCTCTGCTCCTTGAAGTCTTTAAACCATGATTTGAGGACTTCAGTAGCTCAGACATAGGTGAGAGGTTTTTCGCAGGAGTGGGTGGGTGAGATTCTGTGGCCTGCGTTGTGCAGAAGGTCGGACTAGATGATCATAATGGTCCCTTCTGACCTTAATATCTATGAATCTATGAATGGAGTCAACAATCAAGAATTTGTGTCATGGTAGAAAAAGGGTCGCAGCTTTGGACAAAATAGATTTAAGAAAAAGTCAGAAATCTGTGTAGGGACTTCAGGTTCATTGCTTCTAAAGCCTCTCTTTACTGACAATTCTAGCAGGTGATAACCTAATTTAAGATGCATGGAGTCTAGTAGAAACAAACTTATATAGGCTTGTTATTTTCAATTATGATACTCAATTTTCTCATGTGGGCTTTTTTTGATAGCAGTGTAAGTTCTTCTAGGATGAGCATTTGACATCTCACTACAAGATCATCTACACATCTGTGAGCACAGCTATTATCAACAGAGAGACAGCATAAGGAATTCTGGACTTCTTGAACTAATGGATTGATTGTGTTGATCCAAAATAATTTAACTTGAACCAACACACAAGAAGTGGAGGCTCACTAATTTCCCTCTAGAGAAACTTTAGTTAAATAACCTATAGCTGTGAATTATATGTCCCCAAGAAATTACAAAAACTATAGTAACAAGGTGCGTGAGGTAATATCTTTTATTGGACCAACTTCTGTTGGTGAGAGAGACAAGCTTTAAGCTTGAAAGCTTGTCTCTCTCACCAGCAGAAGTTGGTCCAATAAAAGATACTACCTCACCCACTTTTTCTCTCTGATATCCTGGGACCAACATGGCTACAATAACACTGCAAAGAACTACAGTGACTTTTTGAGAGACTTTGAGGTCTACAATGCATCCTAGTTCTGAAAGGTACTGCTGATCACTGAATTCCACTAGTAGCTAATTTCCAGTCTCCAAAGAAAAGTAGTTTTATTGGGTTTGAGTCTTAGCCCTGACTTATAAAGAAAAATGTTTTTGTCTTTGGAACGTATGCACAAGATTTCACAAGCTGGCATTAAAAATTTCCTGTAGTGAATATCTTTGGACACTTTAAAGATGCCAGTACTGCAGTTGACTGTGCAAGGATTCCTGTATCCACACTGAGGCCTGGTCTACACTACGGAGTTAGGTTGAATTTAGCCACATTAGGTCGATATAAAAATGACTGCGTCCACACAACCAACCCCATTCCGTCGACCTAAAGGGCTCTTAAAATCGACTTCTGTACTCCTCGCTGACAAGGGGAGTAGCGCTAAAATCGAATTTGGGGTAGTGCGGACACCAATCGGCAGTATTGGCCTCCGGGAGCTATCCCAGAGTGCATTGTGACTGCTCTGGACAGCACTTTGAACTCTGATGCACTAGCCAGGTACACAGGAAAAGCCCCGGGAACTTTTGAATTTCATTTCCTGTTTGGTCAGCATGGTGAACTCAGCAACACTCAGCAGCACAGGTGACCATGCAGTCCCCTGAGAACAGTAGAGCACAGAATGTTTCTACGCTCCCCCTATCATCTCCGTCCCTGAGGTTATTGCAGATTAGAAGGCGAAAAAAACGCACTTGCGATGACATGTTTTCCGAGCTCATGCAGTCCTCCCGCACTGAAAGGGCACAGCTTAATGCATGCAGGCATTCAGTGGCAGAGGCCAGGAAAGAATTAAGTGAGCGTGAAGAGCGGAGGAAGGATGTAATGCTGAGGCTAATGGGGGAGCAAACGGACATGATGAAGCATCTGTTGGGGGAGCAAACGGACATGATGAAGCGTCTGTTGGAGCTGCAGGAAAGCCAACAAGAGCACAGACCCCCGCTGCATCCACTGTATTACTGCCTACCCTCCTTCCCATGTTCCATAGCCTCCTCACCCAGACACCCAAGAACACGGTGGGGGATGCTCCAGGCACCCAGTCACTGCACTCCAGAGGATGGTCCAAGCAACAGAAGGCTATCATTCAAACAGTTTGATTTTTAGTGTGGCTACAATAAGCAATGTGGCCTTGTCCTTCCCTCCTCCCCCATCCCACCCGGGTTACCTTGTCCATTATCTAATTTTTTGTTTTAATTAATAAAGAAAGAATGCATGGTTTCAAAACAATAGTTACTTTATTTCAAAGGGGGGAGGGTGGTTGGCTTACAGGGAATTAAAATCAACAAAGGGGGCAGGTTTGCATCAAGGAGAAACACACACAACTGTCACACCGAAGCCTGGCCAGTCATGAAACTGGTTTGCAAAGCCTCTCTGATGCGCAGCGCGCCTTGCTGTGCTCTTCTAATCGCCCTGGTGTCTGGCTGCTCAAAATTGGCCCCCAGGTGATTTGCCTCAACCTCCCACCCCCCCATAAACATCTTCCCTTTACTCTCACAGATATTATGGAGCACACAGCAAGCAGCAATAACAATGGGAATGTTGATTGCGCTGAGGTCTGACCTCGTCAGCAAACAGCACCAGTGAGCTTTTAAACGTCCAAAGGCACATTCTACCACCATTCTGCACTTGCTCAGCCTATAGTTGTACCGCTCCTTACTACTGTCCAGGCTTCATGAGCCGTGGGAGCAAGGGGTGGGCTGGGGTAGGTGTGACCACGCGGTGCTGCCAGCTGGGAGAGCAGCCTGAGGCAGAAGCCTCCAGCTCGCATGATATTCCAGGCAGGACTGAATTTCCATGAGACGAAACTTAAAGAAGAGAACGACCTGGAGTCTCTGGCTCCCATTCGGTGCTCTAAGAGGAGGATAGCCATGTCTGTCCAGGCGCCCCTGATCGACCTCACCGAGGTCTGCCAGGAGCACCCAGGAGATGTATGACGGCTATCAGTCCTACTGCACCGTCTGCCGTGAAGGCAAGGAGCTGCTGCTGTGTAGCAATGCAGTACCATGTCTGCCAGCAGCACCCAGGAGACGTACGGTGACGGTGAGCTGACCAGGCTCCATGCTTGCCGTGGTATGGCGTCTGCATGGGTAACCCAGGAAAAAAGGCACGAAACAATTGTCTGCCATTGCTTTCACGGAGGGAGGGAGGAGGGCATGACGACATGTACCCAAAACCACCCGCGACAATGTTTTTGCCCCATCAAGTATTGGGAGCTTAACCCAGAATTCCAGTGGTCAGCGGAGACTGCGGGAACTGTGGGATAGCTACCTACAGTGCACTGCTCTGTAAATCGATGCTAGCCACGGTAGTAAGGACGCACTCCACCGACTTAATGCACTTAGTGTGGACATACGCAATCGACTGTATAAAATCGGTTTCTAAAAATCAACTTCTATTAAAATCGACCTAATTTCATAGTGTAGACATACCCTGAGTCAATTGCATGTTCAGAGTCTAAAAGAATTATAGCTCCCCCTTCCTCACCCATCTTTCTGCAAGTTGCTCCTTTCTAGTACTGGAAATTCCCTACTGGTTTATAACACTTTAAACAGGCCCTCCATGTACATGACATCTTTGATACTGTAAACAACTTTGATTTTAATTTAATATTTTTTTCTTTTTTTAATGTAAACAGGACTATCTTAAACAGGTGCTGGACATTGACCTTCATGCACAGATTCACTTTGGCAGAGTTTTTATGAAACCAGGGTAAGAAATATTTTAAATTTTGTGGCCCTGATGGAATTTACCTTGTGCCAAATATGCTACACGTGGTTTTTGTTCTGTTTTGGTAGAGATGCTATTTTAAAACCTAATATAAACCATTGAATAGTTGGATATGGGAAAAGAAGTAGTATCAACCCTAATTAAATCAGTGCTTACCATTGCTACTGAATTTAACCAGAATTGAAAGCTTACTGCTGATTAGCAACAGATATTTCTATGCTGGAAATCACAGGAAAAAAATCAATGCATTCAAAAACGTGCAGAGCCCTAAATATGTTGCCAGAGCTCAGACACCAGCTTTGCTATGAAGCAGCTGGGAAATGGACAGACATTCTGGCTGTTGATATGCTCATTAAGCATTTCACTTCACTTCAGAATTCACGTGACCCATATGTGACCCATATTGGTACAACAAGGAGCTTTTAAATAAGAGAAGGGTGGAGTAGGATCTAGGTTGTAATGCTCCTTGTTGTCTAAATGTTGCATATAGGAATTCTGAAGTGATGCAGGATGTTTTATATGCTTGTTTTATATATAAACACACAGACTGTACTGCTTCTGCCTCACCACTACTTCACTGTAGTGCTGGTACTGTGCTCTGTGGAGACACTGAAAAATGTGGGTCTTCTGGGAGCAGAGAATTCTTTTCTGCGAATCCAAGACTATGGAGTCTTTTCTCAGCTCCTTGTCTCAATAACTATTGAGTGTGGTTTGTTTACAAACTAGGTAGTTCAGAATTCTAAATTCTGATTGTGGTTAAAGCTTGTGCCGGGCTGGTTGGTTGGTTAGTTTGTTTGTAATAAAGCCTCTGTAGCCTCATATAATACATATCTAATATATATTACCAAAAAGGTGTTAGGAAATCCATTGTTTTTGCCAATTCTCCCATTTTCATTTTAGGCCATAGAAAGAGACTCACTATCATTAGCAAAGCACATGGGCCTCTCAGACTCCTGAGACTTTTAAACAGTCACACATCTTCACTGACCCTGGTAAAAGATCAAATGTACAGCCTTATATTTCATCAGTTCTATCTGCGAAGACATTAAGATTGAATTACCACTATTCTATGCTGACCTAGATTTGGAAAAATCCCCTGGACCTAGACAAACAGAGCCAGAAAAGACTAGACCTTGGGTTATATTTTGAGGTTTCAGGATAATATAGTGCGACTCCTGGAGTAAAATATTCCCCATTTGGCCTCTGATGCTGCTGGACTAACATAGGTGGGTGCCATCAGGGAACAGTATGAGAGGAATAATACTGGAAAGCCTCAACCAGAATGTTATTTACAGAATAATACATGTCACACTATTAGAAGCTTTCTGGTGACCATCTGTATATTAGCATTTAAAGCTGTTACAGCTGCTGTGTGTATGGAAGGTAAGATACTTTAGACTGTGTAATTTGGGGTAGACGTGGCTCCCGTGGGATTAGATAGGAAAGAAGGAAAATTTTAAGTACCAGCCTTTCCTTGTGAGGTGCATCTGTTCATGAGTCTTCGTTGACAATGAATTAATCTGTAATCTGACAATGAATTAATTTCAAATTGTGGGTCATTTCTTGGATATTAATGACTGGCTGGGAACTGATAGCCCAAAATGCAGCTGAGGGACCTTATTCGTTATTCCCATGAAAATGCCCTGCACTGGTATTTTATAAAATGAATAAACATAGTTGTACGGAATAGATGTCTTTTGAATGGGTGATACTATTTCAACTGGTACAAAGAGCACATTCCTAGAGAATCAGTGCCTCTTAAGTTAGCCAGTCAGATTGCTTGAACTATCTCCCATTACTCCATTGCGCTGATTATTTGTGATAACTGTCTGAAACCTGAGTAATGAAGGAACATTCTGGAGTAGCTGAGGAAAAGAGGAAAGGGTGCTCTTTACTTAACAGACCTCAGTCCCAACTGACTACAGTTCTGCTTGTCTGAGTCACTACCGCTGTAATCACAGGAGGAAAGGGACTCTAAGGAGACACTGATGCACTATAGAAATCTTTGGAAAGCCTTATATTTAAAAACAATTCTAGCTCTATACTGTAGAATCTGTGCACTTCCACTCTCATTCTTGGTTTCTTGGGCTATTTGCATGAAGACAGAATCTGGATTTCTGTTGATTAGAAGTTTATCTTCTCTTGTTGATGCTTCCTTACCTGAAGAAGAATGTTCTGCCTGTGACTTAATAGCTGGATGCCACTGAAAAATTATTCTGTCATCACAGACAGAGACTGTGGTTCCAGGTGGGAATAAACAGCAGCCACTAATGAACTGCTAAGAAAGAAAGAGATCCTGGGTAGGGTTGTTTTTTTTTTTTTTTGGGCAAATGTTCTTAATACTAAAGAACAGGTATGAAAAACAGAAAATACCTGTTGTAGCAGCAGGACTCTTTTTAAATAGAATGACGGTATTTGGCAAGTCCTTAACCCTTGGAACACTAAGCAGGTTCCAGGTGGATGACACCTGGAAACTCGGTGTTTTAATAGTATGGGAGTGAAATTGTGTTTGAGTTAGTACTCAAGGGACTGGGTTATTTGAGAGTGGCTGCCCAAAGGCTCAAGGAATTGAGACAAGAGTCAGCAAGAAGAGAGAGATCCATGAGAGTGGGAGTTGTATGGTTAGAGTAATCAGTCCTTTATTGGGATTCTATGGGCTACTACAATATGAATAAGTATTAATAATACTAGAGCAATTTAGGAGGAAAGGGTATTAGCATGTGGTCAGGAAGCTGGGAGGAGATTTGGTTACTAGGGAGAATGATCAGCATTTGATGAGCAGGTTAAGGTGATTGCTGGGAGAGAGCGAAGGATGAGGACAAGGAGATGAATTTAATCAGCTTAAGTTCTTCAACACAATTTAATTAGGATGATTATGCTCACAGTGCTCTAAGGGTTAAAAAGGCAGTGACAATAAAGAAGAGAAGGAAAATTTCAGATTATGAAAGGAATGGAAGGTAATCTATACATTATAATAGCACAGCCACGTTAGATATGAGCTCAATGTATTTATTAAACAACTTTCTTTTTCCCTAGCCTGCCAACAACATTTGCAACTTTGGATATTGATGGTGTACGAAAAATAATCTTTGCACTGCCAGGTAAGATATTTTTGTAATTATTTTTCTTGCTCTCCACAGGTACAGAGATCCATAAAATAAAACCAGGATGCCTCATGAAGGTCAGAGGCCTGGCACTTGCTCTCCTAAGCACAAAACACTTGAGATTTTCCCACCAGTTTTTAAAAAGAAAAGGAGGACTTGTGGCACCTTAGAGACTAACAAATTTATTAGAGCATAAGCTTTCGTGAGCTACAGCTCACTTCATCGGACGAAAGCTTATGCGCTAATAAATTTGTTAGTGTCTGAGGTGCCACAAGTATTCCTGTTCTTTTTACGGATACAGACTAACACGGCTGCTACTCTGAAACCACCAATTTTTATTCAGGAAAGGGTTTATTTGAGGGTATGCTAGAGAGTTCTTACCTCTGTCTAACATGTGATGGCGCACAGGACCTACAGTTCTTCTATCCAGAGACTTCCTTTGTCTTTTTAAAGAATATTGTGCAGTTGTCCTTTCCTCCTATTTCCCCACCCTCCCAATAGATATTCTCTGCAGGAATATCTGTGTTAGTTAAATCACAGAATCTGACGTACCACTAATATAGACAAAAACTAGACATTCCCAGAATATGTCACAGAACTGTAGTCTTATTTGTCATCCTCAAGCTGTGACAAGGTGCGTGAGGTAATGTCTTTTATTGGACCCACCTTGTCTCTCTAATATCTACTCCTGAAGGCATTCTGGACCAAAAAAATAAAAATTCTACGCACAATACTTCAAAATTCTGCAAATTTTATTTGTCAAATAAATTTGGAAGCTCCAGCATAGCATTGGGGAGCACAGGCCACTGGCAGCACAGAGGTGAGAGATCATTATGCAGCTCCCTCCTGAGACACAGACTCAGCCGTGAGGCTGCACCCAACCCAGACATAGCGCAAGGACCGAGCCTGCCCCGTAAGCACCCCAGGGCCCTGCCCCTCTGTGCCAGGTGCAGGTGGGCAGCCTCAGCAAGGCAGGATCCAAGTGTGAAGGGGCTTAGTGTGGGTGATCCAGGTGTGGGTTGAGAGGGTTCTGTGTGGGGCAGTCTGGGTGTGGGGGCTCAGTGGGGGATCTGGGTGCGGGGGGATCTGGATGCACAGGGGCTTGTTGGGGGGGGTTCTGGGTGCAACGGTAATGGGACTCTGCAGGGGGTCCAGGTGAAGGTGGTTGGTGCTCAGCGGGGGTGGGGGGTCTAGATCTGGGGATAGAACTCGACAGGGGGGTGTGGGTGTGTGAGGGTCCAGATGGTGGGAGAGTGGGGCTCAGTGGGATGGGGATCCAGGTACAGCTGGTTGGGGCTCGGTAGGGTGGGGATCCAGACGCGAGTAGCTCGTTGGGGTGATCCAGGTGCAGGGGGAGTGGGGCTCGTCAGGGGGTCTGGATGCACAGGGGTTGGGTGGATGGGGGAGCAGCTCCCTGTACAGTGTCCCGCCCCCTGCAGCTGAGAAGTGATGGATGCAGGAAGCATGGGGGGAGGAGTTTGCAGAGCTTCCTACAGCCAGGGGAGAAATCTGGGGATGGGTCTGACATGGCCCCGGATGCCATGCAGGGGAAGAGGAGGTCCCGTCCTCCCCAGCCCAGATACTGGCAGCTGAGCCCAGCGCACAGTAGGAGCACCATCCAGGTCTTCTCCAGTCCCAACCCTTGCCCCACAGTGATTTACCTCTCTGCCAGCTGCTGTGGGCACCCAAAACACACTGCTGGGGAAGGTCGCATGACCGCTCTTGTGGCTTCCCTTTGCTTTCCCATCAGAAAGTCATTTTTCTGCGGGGAAGCAAAGAAATCTGTGGGGGACATAAATTCTGCACATGCGCAGTGGCACAGAATTCCTCCAGGAGTAAATATTCTGGGACCAACACGGCTACAACAACACTGCATGCTCAAGCTGTATGAACCAAAAGAGGGCAGTATTGCCTCACTTTGCTGTATCTCTTTGAAAACCAATATGCACAGAATGAGGGCTGGTCTACACTAGAAGCACTACATCGGTGCAGCTGCATGCGCTGCCATAGTGCCGGTGTGGACAGTGCTCAGGTTGATATATCCTGCATCGCTGTGGTGTGTCTTTTTCATACCCCCTGAGAGATGTAAGTTACATCGACTTAAGCGGTAGTGTAGACCTACCCTCAGTGTTGCATTAGCAGTGTGGACAGGAAGCTGCATATTCTGAAGCTAGGAAGAACTTGCTTTACTCCGTTTACCTTGCATGCGTTTGTGACCACAGAAGAACTGCACTTCTTCATGAGATCATGATTTTTTATTTTATTTTTTTAGATATGTGCTTAGGGTTTCTTTCTCTACTGTATTGATTGTTTTCAGGAGGGAGATGAGTGGAACATTTACTTGATTGTATAATGTAGATTACTAGAGTTGTCACCAAGGCCAGCCCAGGTGTTGGCAAGAAGTGTGACTGGCAAAAAGTAGGTGGCACTCTTCTCTCTGTCAATACTAAATCTCAGTAGCTGGTGCTAGTCCCTCTGTATTAGTGCTAAAACAATTTGCTGGCATGATGTTAGGGGGCATTATATTGCCAGAGACCAACTTCCCAATGAATAAATAAAGAATCTGAGCATGTGCAGTCATTAAAGATCCCAGGAAACTTTTTGCAAGAGAACAGGTATTAGCCCAATGTCTAGTCTGTATTATAATCTGATAAATTATATTCTGCGGCCCTAAATTTCCCTTTCAATTTCAGTTGGATACAGTACTCTGCTTCACTTCTTGTCCTAAACTCCTTAGTAGTATAGCTGTGTACTGCTTAACAACTGCCATATGCCACTCCAGATTTAAGTGAAGTTTTTCCTGTGTACATAGTGTAAAAAACTCTTTGGAATCTTTCAGGATGAAAGCTGCTATGGAAATGTGAGATTATTTCATCATTTCACATTTTAACTCAAAATTACTCACATGTGAACTACTGTTGTATTTTGCTCTCTAGGAAATCCTGTATCAGCTGTTGTCACCTGCAATCTCTTTGTTGTCCCAGCACTGAGGAAAATGCAAGGCATCCTGGATCCTCGGCCCACCATTATCAAAGCCAGGGTAAGGACTTTCAAATATAGGCTATATTTAAAATATATAGCTTCTTATATCATGTTGAGATCCTGCTGTCTGACAGGCGCAGTGAGCCCCCCCCAATACTCTATCTAACTTTGGATATCTCAGCACTAGAGATATGACGATAAATTGAAGGGAATTCACAGCAGAGAATAGATCAGATGACTAAAGGAGAATGATTTGGAAAGATTTTAAAAAGCTAAATATACATTGAATTTGGTTAAACAACAACTAACGGTCATAAGACAATTGCATGAAAAGATGTAATGGGTGTTTACACTGAGAAGGGACAGGAATAGTTTAGGGTTGGCTTAGAGGTTGCTATTGGAGGCCCTTTCTCCATTCTCCTTCCCAACCCCAGGGCTGAGTGTAAAATTTCCACCATGCCTCTTCCAAGCTACTGTCAGCCCAGGGAAAGGGGAGACTGGATCAAGGAATCAAGCAAATCCCAGTTTCCTGCATAACAGTCCAGAGAGTCCTGTTAGGCCTATCAAACCAGCCCATCCACAAACTTGCAAATTTGCTCATTTAACATAATTCCTAGCTTCATTTAATGATCATTTTAGCTCCTGAAATCACTACAAGATGGATCCATGTTTTTCACTTACACATTGCTGCATCTCTGTTCCATTTTTCCCAGACCTTTTACTTTGAATGATGGGTAATATCAATCTCATTCATGCATGTTTCTGCCAGTGCAGGTTGCAATTCACCGAGCAATGGAGGCCATTTAACACTTATGCATTTCATAAGCAGCTGGGTTTCCCGCTAGCTCATTCCTCCAGCCATTTTCTGGATTTGGGAGGGGGCTAAACTTTTCCGGGCTGGAATTTTCTGTAGGTACTGTGCCATTGTAGAACATGGCAATGTTTCTATGAAGTGCTGCCATTTCATTGGATGTACCAGCTGTGCATAGGGTACCACTAAAGATGTACATGGTCCACTAAGCAATAATGAAGCAAGTCAAAAAGTACTGCATTGATGTCTAATCCAAGAAGGATAAGAAAAGCAATCCTAGCAGTTCAGCAAGAAGTGGTGGTGTTCCAAGCTGACACTCGTAAGCTTGCAGCTGACATAATGTACTAAAATGTTTAAAGGTCACTGATATCAAGAAATGTTATGCTGAGCCATATTGCTGTTACATTTAAAAGAACTGACTGTCCAAAGCCCAGAACTATGACGGGGCAGGGGCTTTTTTTTACCAGAATTTTGAGCACGTAGGATCTAGGAAGGTCAGAGACATAGTATAAGAGCATAAGAAACGCAGTGCCTGAAAGAGTAGCTCAGACAATTGCAGGAAGGGCTGCCTGTGGGAGGGCACAGGATGTTGTGAGTTTAAGCACGTGGACTGAAATTATGAAAAGAAAAAGAGGGAAAGCAAAGGAGATTTCTGTTAAGCTTTTCTCAGCTGTTAAGTTTGTATAGAAGGATTACCTAGAGATGCAGGAAACATATAGTCAACCCAACTTACTTAACCTATCAGAATGCTCTCTGTTCACATCAGAATGTTGAATGAAAATAGGAAGGTTCTGAGATAGTGTCTATAAAATCACTGTTGTGTCCATGTTTCTCTCCTCTTAATGATGTCTGTTTTAAATTTGCTCAGTTTAGAAAAACTCTATGGACTTGTAAACTGTCAGTGCTGCAAACTCTACCTGCAATCTCAACAACAAGCTCTATTCTTTCTGTCTCTCAACCAGTCATGCCACTCTGTCCAGTGATCCTATCAGATTTCACAAGGATTGGGCTGTAGGAAGTGCTGATGGTGATTAAATAGATGTCACTCTTCCCTCGAAGTCAATACCCAACTGATACCACAGACTGTCATTAGTGGGAGCTGCACTGTTCGAAGCACCATCTTTCGAATAAGATATAAGCCTGAGGTCCTGACCACTTGACTTGTCCATGGAATTTTTGACAGTAGTAGGGAATATTAGCTCTTGGGTTTTAGACAGACTCTGGTTGAGATAATTACTTCCTGCTAATCTTAATTTTCCCTACTATTTCAATTGCATAACTTACTCTACACTCCTAGTCCTAAACAGTTATATAATGCTGCTCTGCAATTAAAAAATCTGTTATGTTCCACTCCAGAGGTGGATAGGTACTTGGAATAAAATGTACTAGCTGTGTGAGTGTGAGTTTACCCAACCTTCACCAGTAGTAAATATTCTCCAGTCAGAACTGAGCTGACAATCCTGTTGCTGATGACTGAGGCAGAATAAAGTCTAGCTTGTCTAATGAAATGTGAATGACAGTCTGTTTCTTCTTCCTCTCTTTGCTTCTCCTGCAGTTATCATGTGATGTAAAATTGGATCCTCGCCCAGAATACCATCGGTGCATACTGACTTGGCATCACCAAGAACCACTGCCTTGGGCACAGAGTACAGGTTAGCCATTTATGTAGGCTGACACAACCACATACAGGCTCCCAAACACCCACCATACAAACAATCAAACACATACACATATTACACACTTATGCCTGTAACTGCACATTTGCCAACAGACACATGCACACACATATACCTGCACATACTTACATGCAAGTTCACTGGTGCTGTAGAACACACGCTTGCTAGCCTACTCCAATTTTTTACACGATCGCTTGCCTTCATGCTCCCTGACACACATTCATTTGCATACACACAGCCTGCCCATTTACACATGTTCTTTTGCAAAAACATTCACTCACACTTGTTTATGCTCGCTCACAGACATGCACTTCCTCACATGCTCACTTCCACACTCATACATTGACTAAATACAAGTAGGGGCATTGATGGGAGCTGGCTGATTGAATTTCATTCCAAATAAACAGAGATATTGCTAGCTGAATGGAAGAAACATCTAGTCGAGATAGCTGAGGGTGGTATCTATTCTCTCAATCAAGAAGATATGCCACTTTTTACACAAGATTTGCAATCTGGGAATGCTGTTCGATCCTCAGCTGCTCTGCTCCTAGATTTCTAGGTAGAAGAAGTACTTGAGTAGTTTTTCCATCGGCATGTGGCTAGTAGGTTGACCTGGCCTATCTCTCAGATGGATGTAGATCATGCTGCAGTTACCCATGCTTTTGTCACCTCCAGATTGGTTTAAAACAATACATCCTACATGAAGTTTTCCTTGGAAACTACCTGGAGACTTGTTAGTATTGATTGTGTCTCACTGCTTACATAGGTAGATTTCACACACGGAGCTCTACACCATTGATTCCAAAGACTGAACAGGCACTTTTACAGGTGCAATTCAAGATGTTGATTTTTATCTGTAAAGCTTTACATGCTTTAGTTCCTCATTATTTTATGCACTACCTCTTTTCTCATCTTCCAGGCAGACAGTTGATACCAACTGGAATGCTCTCACTGTCAGTCCCTAGGTTTGAACACCAAGAAGCCAAAGGCAGGGTATTCTCTGTTGGGACTTTTGCCTCTGTATTTTGCTTCACAATTGGTCCAGCAGAGCTGAAATTGTTCACTTTCACAACATATTGCAAGGCTGGGCCTTTCAAATGGGAGTGGGAGTTCTGAGTTCTTTTGAGCGGATGAATTATATAGATTGTGCTAGGTTTTTAGTTATTGTATGAAATGGATTAGATACTCTTACAAATTGTAAGATAACTATGGTGTCAGTGGAAACTGGTGGGAAGGCAATCTGAAAATGGGAAGATTTGAGAACACAGATGGAAAGGTGGGGGAGGTTTAGGTTGGATATTAGGAAAAACTTTTTCACTAGGAGGGTGGTGAAGCACTGGGATGGGTTACCTAGGGAGGTGGTGGAATCTCCTTCCTTAGAAGTTGTTAAGGTCAGGCTTGACAAAGCCCTGGCTGGGATGATTTAGTTGGGGATCGGTCCTGCTTTGAGCAGGGGGTTGGACTAGATGACCTCCTGAGGTCCCTTCCAACCCTGAGATTCTATGATTCTATGTGGGGTAGTAAGGGGGAGAAATGTGGGAGCTTGGATGGCAAGGAGGACAAGTGAGTGAATGGAAGTTTGGAGAACCTGGAAAAAGTAGGCTGAGAAATTCTCTCTCCTGGGTATTCTGTAGGTATTTGCCATGTGTCCATTGAGTATCCAGACCCCATGCTCCATGACTAAATTAGCTCCATGATTCTCCTCCTAAGAATAGCCCTTTTTTCCATCTTCATATATTGTGGGAGTAGTAATGTTAACCACAGTATTTCTCTCATTCTGCTCTAGGGAATCAGATGAGCAGTCGTCTGATGAGTATGCGTAGTGCCAATGGACTGTTGATGCTACCTCCAAAGACAGAGCAGTACGTGGAGCTTCACAAGGGCGAGGTGGTGGACGTTATGGTCATTGGAAGGCTATGATGTCACCAGCAAGAGTGAAGCTTTGATGCATGTCCACATATCATTGACTGTATCCTGTAATATGCAACGGCACAGCTAGTTTTTCTGATTTGGATAAAAGTTGATCAGTATAGTCAACATCTTGAACTATATTTCAAATGGAATTTAAATAAATACCTTTTAAAAAAAACTTTAAAAAAACAAATCTTAACAAAGAAATTTATTCTGATTATATCAAAGCAACTTTTTCCTTTCTTGCAATTGCTTTGTGTGTTCAATGCTAGTTCTGATAGCAGTAGCTTTTAGTAGACAGCAGTAGGTGCCTGCAGAACTTGTGTTTTTTCTCATCTTTAAGATACAACTAATGCTCTTAAAACAAGGCTGTCTGCTTATTTATACTAGCGTAGACAACACTTGGATTTCCCTTATTAGTATGCTTCATAACTGCTTCACAGAGAGCTTCTGCTTGTTCTTTATCGTGTATCTCGTGTTGATGTGCACAGTGCCAAAAGCAGAGTGGCTGCACTGGGAACCCGATCAAGCCCCGAGGTTTCCCCCCTCGCTGCGCGTTCAGGATATCTCTCGGCCCAGCAGCCACCCAGCTCAGTACTCTTGGGCAGTAACTGGATACCTTTTATTTGAACAAACAAAAAAAATTGCTTCCTTAAGTGCTGACAGCCTTTTTAACCAATACATTTAAAATGTACAGAACTAAAAACTAAAAAAAAAAAATCAAAGACTGATCTTGTACAGATATTAATGTTACCAGCATTCATGTGGAAATCAAATGAGCAAAGAAATAAAACTAATGTTAAACAACTCTGTACCATAACATTTTCTGTAATGATATTGAAACTTAAATGAATAAAAAAAATTCCTTGATCATTATTTAAAATTTCACCATTTTAGCCTTGTTGTTTGAAAATAGGGAATAATGTTTCTTTCAATTTTGGGGGGAATGGCTGGGATAAAAGGAATTGTCTAGGGTGATATAATGAGTGAACTGAAATTAGACCAAAAGGACATTTAGAATGTTCTAAGTGTAAGATCTGTGGAATAGTCTCCCAGTTGAAGAGGTGGAAGAACCTATGACTGGGTAATTTAAAACTAAACTAGAAAAGGCACTGAAGAATGTGCTGTGCTTTTGTTGAATTTCATGACAATTCTGCACTAATCCCTGAGATGTACTAGAGGTGGCATGACCGAGTACTATAGGTTCTTTCTCTCCTTTTCATGAATCTTTGATTAATACCTTGTCCATTCACATCTTGCCCAAATTGTGTGCTCTGGTGTTCCATGTATAGCTGCAGAGTCCATAAATTACATCCCTTTAGAATGATCCTACACTGTGGAGTCTCTGCTATCATGCCTGCTCCATTAATGAAGTCAGACCAATTCTGGCTGTAGTAGTTTTGTAGTTAAGGTGCTGGAGGGGAACTCAGAAGATCTGGTTTCAGTTCCTGACTGCCACAGACTCTGCCACTGTGTGACTTTGGGCACACTTAATTGCTCTGTGCCACAGTTCCCCCTCTGTAAATGGAGATAATATTTATCTGCACAGGGGTGCTAGGATAAATACTTTAACATTTATGAGATGCTCAGATACTGGTTCTGCAATGATGGGGACCATAGAAATACCTAGTGAGAGAGATCTAAAGTAACAAGCCTTTGCAAAATGCGCTGGAAGGTGAGACTCTTAAATATGATGCAGACAAATTATTATTACATCAGTTACAAGGCAAATATCAGACAGCATAGAAAATAAAAATATGATTTATTAACCACATTACTAAGAACAATCTGATGGCAGGTTGTTCATAGTGTTGGAATGTTTTGTTAGAGAAAGGTAGCAAGACTCAAGAAAATGTACAAGTAGCCATCTTAGGCCTGGTCTTTGTTACAAAATTTCACTCTGTCTGAATATGGCTGTGAACAAGCATGTTAACTAACACAATGTTGAACATTATGTATCAGTCAGTGTAGAACAAGCCAACTCATCTCAACAACCAGCTAACCATCATTGTGTATAACTAAAACATTTAAAGGTAAAAATGCCAGGGAACAGTCATGTCGCAGCTACAGTAACTGGTTTGGCACATTATTCATGTTTGGCCAGACCCTATTCTGTCAAAGTTTCTGAGAATCCCCTCACATGTGGATTAGTATCCAGGGCAACAGGGTGTGTTGTGTAGGTGGCTCAGGAAGTTGGTAATAGGCTGTGGAGCCTTTTAAATCACTTTCTACCAAGCCTAGATTGTTAGTGACCGAACAGCATTACTATCTGAACAATATTTCTTGGCCTGTGTAAAATAGATTGATAAACTCAGAACAGTTCCTAGTAGACAGATGTTCACATAATAATTTACAGTCTTGTTGGCAGCTTCGAAAAAGAAGTCAAGGAATGATGGGTCTCAATCCTCTCACACAGGCTCAGGAATGAGAAAGTGGTAGGTCAATTTGAGGGGTACTTGCACTAATTTTACCTCTCCGGCGGATAATCAGAGTATTTCAGACCCAGAACTATCAACAGGGTAACGTTCATCATAACTCAATATAATACTAGAAAATATAAAAAGTGACAGAAGGTAGGGCTTGTATTTTGGCTTTTCTGTTTTTCTCTTTTGACTTCGTTCCCCACTTGTCTTGTAGTCTGGAGATTTCTTCAGCACTGTATACAAGGCAATGCACAGGAGTAGAAGCTTATGCAAGAGTCTTTCTAAGTCATATTCATCCAATTGGGCTAATCCTACAGTGACTTATGTGCTTACTGGCATCCTGATACCAGAACCTTTACTGGGACTATGGGTAATATCACGTATAGAAATTTGCTGCACTGAATTGGACAACTGGAAGGATAAGATGACCTAATAGAGCTTTTCCAGTACTAATCTCTAAGATTCTAAGTACAATTGCAACCTTCATTCTATACTGTAGAGTGATATTCAACTACATCAACTCTCATGTTACATGGAGGAGATCAACTGCCTTTAGGGAAGTGGATGACTCAGAGGACTGTTAGTGGAAAATTAATCTTTAACCTTTCTGTGACTAGTTCAAATCTGGCCTGAAGTGTTTGTAACTGAAAGTTATCATCTGAAGGCTCCTAGGTGGTCTATATGAACTGTATTGGAGGAAGGGTCTTCTCAGTTCCCAAAGGGCAGATTTCAGCAACACAGAAACAACAGTTTAATTGACTGCATTACTGACAGGATGAGCATACAAGCCAAGGACTTAACTCTTCTTTTATGGGGAGAGATGGAGCCACTACATGCAGTGGTGTGAAGAAGCTTGTACTGCTGCTGTCTATGATGTAGTTCTTGCACAGATAAATCAGAGATGTCAGCTTAGCTTCTTTCACTAGCCATACAGTAACTTTTAAAAATTGTAGTATCCCAGCAGTTACAGTATCCCTGCATTTACTTTCCCTTCCATGATATTTCTTTCCTGTTATTTTCATATTTGCTTCAGCACAGCCCAGGACCCGAAACTGTCCGTTTTCCCTCCACAGTGATTGGCCAAGGAGTGACTGAATTTCAGTGATGAGTTAGAGTCCAGAGGGGGACTTGTTACTTTATGTGTAGTTGGAGGCTAGGATGCATGGTATTTAGACAATAAAGGCAGAGATGGAAGGAAGAGATGCCTGGAGGATAGATGGGACTGAACCTTTCTGCCAGAAAACAATGAGATTTTGGTGAGTAGGTGAGCTTTTCACTCTGAGTCAGTACTGAATCCAGTATGATGCCAAGCTGTTGCAGATAGTAGGTTTGGGTCGGTTGGTTTTGGGAGGTGGGGGTTCAAACCAAGGTTCTCAACACTTACGATTACTAAATATTTCCATGTCCTTTATCATGAGTTGGGATCATAGCCCCCATGTCCTGACCAAATTCCTCTTTGTGTAACCACATTTTCCCTCTCTAACCATCACCAGCAATTTCAATTTCTTTCTCCACCCCAGTTTCTTCCACTCCCCCAATAGTGCCCACCTTGACTACTCACTGGTTCACTTCTCCTATGCTGTCTTCCACATCTCACACACACAATGCCCTTCTGAATCTGCCATGTAGTGCCCAATCCTCCTCATAACCTGATGTGACAATGAGGCCAACTGACAAGGCCTATCTCCAAGAGAGATGCTGTAATAGATTTAAGGTCTTTGGACTATGCACCACCTAACAAAAGTCATGCTAAGAAGAACCTAATACATACTGGGACCTTTGTTTTGAGCCTTTTTTTTTTTTTTTTTTTTGAGAATGGGACTGTTGTTGATATATTTCTGGGTTACAATTATTTGGGTTAAAAGACTGATTACAGAAATTCTTTCCAGAGTTTTTCAAGGACTGAGAAGCTTTCCAAGGACTATACAGTTATAAAAAGCTAAAGGACTCTGAAGTTAAGGGAGCATTTTTGCCAACTTTGGTCTATTGGCATTTCAATATCTTTTTTTTCTTTCCTATCCTTATTTACGGTATGAAGCTTACTGTACATCAGATCAAAACTGTTCCTTGTGTTTTAAGAATGTGGTATGAAGCTTATTGAACATCAGGTCAAAACTGTTCCTTTTAAGAATGTTAACCCTAGCCAGTCCTGGATTAGTATCAGCCTGCTCATCTGACACTGGCTCAGCTGGCTTTTGGCCACAGGAAAGAGGAAGAAACTTAGTGGAACAGCCAGACCTCATCTTTACATCAGTCTTCCATCCTGATCTCAGATGAACCAGGAACTGAGACAAGAATAAGGAGATACTAGCTTCAACCCACATCTGACTGTAAAAGAGCATTTTTTCCCTGTCCCCCTCCTTTTTTGCGCTTCTTTTTGTACTTGTTTGTCTTTGGGGAGACTGATTTTTGTGCGTTGTGAATAAAGAAGTTAATGTGACCATCATTTAAGAAAACTGTTTTTGGGGAGGGGAGGGGTTTGTTGTTTGTTTGTTTTTTTTTTAATTTATAATTCTCCTTTCCTCTTAAGTTCATAGAATGAAAGATTTATATGATGATGTGAGTTTTGAGATACTATGCCTTAGAACATAAGAATGAACCCTGGGAACTCTCAACCCAGGGAGAGAGAGGGCTAAGGGAGCTTTAAGTTACCTTTGCTCCCTCCTGATCCTTGGCTGTTCCAGAGGCTAGAGAGGCCCCCAGCATACCTTTGCCAACCCTAAGAGCCTATCTAAGTTACAGCCGCCGCTCCATGCTGGTCTGTGAGCTGCAGCACTGCCTGGAATATCTTCAAGCACTTGGTGTCTGCGGCCAGCCAGCAGCAGAGACAGTCTCCTGGCAACCCAATGAAACCTGGTCCTGATAGAAGCTATCTAATTAACCTCGCCACCTGATTGGCTACAGGCTGACACTTATGCTCAGTAGCAGTACCAGTCCAATGGCTATTCAACACATTCTAGCCTGCACTTACTGAAGCACTGGGGATGGGAAAGAATGGGCCTGCCCTCATCTAAAGGCCCCCCTCCTCACATTCTCCCCTGCAACTGTGGTTGGTCCTGTCTCTGCCTCCACTGTTTCTAGCCCTGCTCCTGCTCTAGCCACAGCCTGTACCTGCTCCTGCTCCAGCCCCCAGTTCCTTCCTGATCTCTGACTTCCGGCTCAGATCTTCGGCTCAGATCTTCAGCTCCACCTTCTGATTACGATTCCTTCATCTTAGGCTTTGATCTTTGACTCTTGGTTATGACTCCTGGACCTGCCACATTGGGATTCAGCTCTAACTGGTAGGCCAGACTCTTGCTCCAGACACTAAGCCAGACCACTCACAGCTAAGTCACTTATAGTTTGAGCAACTCAAAAGATTGAACAAGTGCGGGTAACGGCTGGACTGCCCTTCAGATGGATTCTGCAGAGGCAGTTGTGTCTCTGTTGGACATCATGGCAATTCTGCAGACCTTATAGGCCCAGGTTATGGCCTTGCAGGTACAAACTGCAGCCCTACATGCTCAAACCATCCTGCCCATAGCTGCTGCCCTGGCTTCTAGGGAGCCAGGGATTCCAATGAGAGAGAAGTTTGATGGGGACCATAACAACGTCTGCAGTTTCAGGAACCATTGCTGGGTCCTGTTCATGCTTTGGCCCCAGTCATTCTCCACTGACCAGACCCGAGTAGGACTTATTACTAGACTGCTAACTGAGGATGCCTTGGCCTGGCCATCTCCCCTCCTGGAGACTTTTAGCCCTCTGCTGAAGCAGTTCAAAGAGTTCATCCAAACTATGGCAATTGTGTTTGGTGATCCGAATCGCACACGATCTACCAAGAATGCACTTCAGAGGCAGTGACAGGGAAACAGATCAGTCACTAAGTTTGCCACAGAGTCCCAGCACCTGGCAGCAGACACTAAATGGAACAAGGTGACAAACTGCTACCATATCCAATGTGCCCTAAGCAAGGAAATAAAGAATGAGCTGGCACAGGTGGAGCTGCCACCCAACCTGGATGCCTTGGTCAAGTTGTGTATCAGTATTGATGACCGCCTGACCAAACACCGGCTGGAGAGAGAGTCGAGGCATTGCTCCCCTTCCTGTTCTCATCACAAGGGCCCAGTAAGATCAGCTGGGTCTAGCCTTGCCTCTCTAATGCAGAGAAGGGCTGGCATCATGCTTTGGGCTTATGCCTGTATTGTGGGGAATTTGGATGCTATACTGTTGCATGCCCCACTAAGAATCAAGCCATGTTTTCACCAGAAAGACTCCTGGCCTCAGCTCCAATAAAGAGAGGTCTGGGCTGAGCCTGTGTTCTCTCCCTCACAACAGGACCTTGAATTGCTCCTTGTCTATCAGCATCCTGACTATGGATGGATTCCATGCCAGTACCCTCCAACTCTGCCTTTGGCTACAACATCCTACCATAACAGAGCTCAAGCTGAGGGCATGCACAGGCCCAGGGGCTTCCAACAATTTCACCCAGGTTCACAACGTTACAACTCTGCAGGAAACCATCCCCAATTTGATGGAGTCTATTGACAGATCCCTCCTCTCCTCTGGCCTGGTTACTCATCAAACAGCACCCTTGATGGTTACAATGCTCCAGCGTCACTGGGATATTCTATCATTCATTCTGATCCATGCACCTCACTCCTCCATCATCTTCTGCATTCCTTGGCTCATCACCCATAATCTATGCATCCGCTGGGGGCCAGGCACAGCACACTTCACATCAAGACTCCACCATCAATTTTGCGTCCCAAAAACGTGTGCTGGACGAGAAGCCCCCTGCAATCTTTGCCAGCTACCTGAGAATTCAGAGACCAAAGGAGGTACACTGAAGGGGACTGCCGCCATCCCTGCAACTCCATGAAAAGAGGGCAGATGCTTTGCCACCCCATCATAATTATGATTGTCCAATTGACCTGCAACCCAGAGCCAAGATTCCTGTTGGCCGCATACAGTCCCTCTCAGAATCTGAACTCCAGATGCTCTGGGAGTACCTCCGTGACACCTTAGAGAAGGGGATTCATTTGCCCGCACACACACACATCTCAAGTGGGGGCTCCAATCTTCTTTGTGGCAAAGAAGGATGGCTCCTTATACCCTTGTGTTGACTATCGAGCTCTGAACAAGGTGATAGTCTGAAACTGCTCCCCTTGCCATTTATTAATGAACTCTTTGAGAGGCTCTACTCAGCCAAGATTTTTTACTAAGTCAGACCTACATGGGGTCTACAACCTGGTCTGAATTAGAGAAGGTGATGAATGGAAGACTGTTCCACACCCAATATGGACATTTTGAAGAGTTAGTTGTGCCTTTTAGGTTGTGTAGCACTCCGGCAACGTTTCAACATTTCATCAATAATATCTTTTGTGACATATTGGACCAGTTTGTGGTTATTTATTTGGATGACATTCTTGCTTTTTCTGAAAACCAGGTACTGCATGATCAACATGTGCTCCACACGCTTAACAGACTCCACCAAAACCATCTGTACTCCAAACTGGAGAAATATGAGTTTGACAGAGACACAGTCAAGTTCCTCGGGTATACTGTTTTCCCCGAAGGGCTAACAATGGATCAATGGAAAGTATTTGCCATCTCTGGATGGAATACCCTAAAGGACATAAGAGGCATTCAGTAGTTTCTTTGGTTTGCCAATTTCTATAAGCATTTTGTCAAAGGATTCTCTCACCTAGTTGCCTCAGTAACTGTGTTTCTTTGAAAGGGAGTTCATTTCATCTGGTTACCAGAAGCACACTTCACATTTGATCAGCTAAAAAGATCTTTTACCTCAGCTCCCATTCTTGTGTACCTGGATCCTGCCCAGCCCTTCACCATTGAGGCAAATCCTTTTAACTTTGCCATCTGAGCCATTCTGACAATGTACTGGCTCACATAACTAATTCCATCCCTGTGCCTCCAATCCCTGCTCAGAAGAGTTATGATATCTAGGGCAAAGAGTTACTTGCCATAAAGGCAGATTTTGAAGAATTGGTGACACCTTCCAGAAGGAGCTTTGTTCCTGGTCCAGATCCTTACTGACCACATATATGCTGAGTCAGACATAGCTCCCTTGGGTACCATTTTACACCCATCCAGTTTTCTCCAAGGGACAGCAAACAGGAACCTGATACCCCTCTTCTGGTCCCTGCTTCCCCAAGACCTCCATGCTACTAAGAACTATCAGACTCTAGATCAGGGGTGGGCAACTTTTTGGCCTGAGGGCCACATCAGGGTTCTGAAACTGTATGGAGGGCTGGGTAGGGAAGGCTGTGCCTCCCCAAATAGCCTGGCCCCTGCCCCCATCCGCCCCCTCCCACTTCCTGCCCCCTGACTGCCCCCCTCAGAACCCCTGACCCATCCACCCCCCCCGCTCCTAGTCACCTCCCCACCCCCTCCCAGGACCCCCCGCCCCTAACCGTCCCCCTGGGACCCCACCCCCTATCCAACCCCCCTGCTCCCTGTCTCCTGACTGCCCCGCCCCCATCCACAACCCTGCCCCCTGACAACCCCCCTGGGACTCCCACACCTATCCAACCACCCACTGCTCCCTGTCCCCTGCCCCTTATCCAACCCCCTCACTCCCTGCCCCCTTACCATGCCACTCAGAGCACCAGGACTGGCAGCCGCGCCGCTTGGCCGGAGCCAGCCACGCCGCCATGCAGTCTAGAGCACATGGGCAGGCCGGCGGCTCTTGCAGCCATGCTGCCCAGCAGAGCGCTGGTGGCATGGCAAGCTGAGGCTGAGGGGGAGGGGGGACAGCAGGGGAGGGGCCGGGAGCTAGCCTCCCCAGCCGGGAGCTCAAGGGCCGGGCAGGAGGGTCCCGCAGGCCGGATGTGGCCTACAGGCCGTAGTTTGCCTACCTCTGCTCTAGATGGTCCTAACATTCTGCCCCACCCAAGATTTCACTTGAAGGATGGTCTGTTGTATGGCAAAAGGTGCTTTTATACCCCAGAGAGACAGCCCAGACTCAAGGCTGTAGAATTTCTGGTGGCCATGGTTGAGTACTGACACTAAAAATAATTCCCCTTCGTGGGTGCCTGCTAGTGCGCCACAGGACCTAACTTCAGGAGGTATTTCTGAAGGAACGCATGTATGAGTTCTAGAGCATGGACATTTTCTATCAGCTCCCATGATTGTGCTTCTGATCCATAGCACACCCAGTCCATCAGATATTAGTGTTTACCACTTGGACTCTAGAATTTCCTGGACCTCACACTCCTGTTGGCCTTGGATATCTACTAGAGGTGGTGGTGGATTGGAGTGAACAGGAAAGGAATTCTCCATATAGGATTTCAGAAGAGACACATGGAAAACTGGGTGGACCATCTAGCAACTGAAGCTTAAATGCTACAGGGTTAATTGGTCCTGCTATCTTAAATGGGCCCAGGTACTGATGATCCAATTTGGCAGAGGGACAGGTGGATTTTAGATGTTTGAAAGACAACCAGACCTTGTCTCCAACAGACAGAGTCAGTGTGGCTTGGTGTTTTTGGTCAGCATGATGTTTATGTGTCTCCTTGGAGACTTCAAGGTGTTCACTAAGCTCTCGTTGGACCCAGTGAAGGCGGGCAACTAGATCTGCTGTGGAAGGGACTTGGGAATCTGGAAGTGCAGCCAAATTAAGTTTAGGGTGGAAACCGTAGTTTGTATAGAAAAACCTATGTTGGGTGGATGCATGAGTGCAGCTATTATATGCAAACTCTGCATATGGCAGGAGGACAACCCAGTTGCCTTGACAATAAGAAAGCAACAGAGGTGTTGCTCAAGGACCTGGTTCACTTGTTTTGTCTACCTTTTGGTCTGTGGGTGATAGGCTGAGGAGGTAAGAAATTTCATTTCTAAGAGCTTGCAGAGTTTGTGCCAATAATGGGAAGTGAATTGTGAACCTTGATCTGAGACTACTCTGGTTGGCAGTTCATGGAGCCGAAAAATATGATCTAGAAAAAGGTGGACCGTTTTCCTGGACAGTTGGGAGGGAGTGAACGTAAATAAAGTATGCCACCTTAGTGAGGAGATTGACGGCAACAAGGATGACAGTGCAACCGTGGGAGTAGGGTAGCTTTACGATGAAGTCTGAGGATACCAAGGACCAGTGTCGAGATGGGGTAGGCAAAGGCTGAAGAAGGCTGAGTAGTTTGGCACATGGGCACTTAATCCTACAGCACAGATCTCCATAGTAGAAAGTTAAGAAGGTGATGCCATTCTAAGAGGGTGCGTGAGAAATTTTAAAGACCAAATTCTCTTCTCACTGGCACCTGTGTAATTCTGGAGTAATTCTACTGAAATCTATGAAACTACTTTGGATTTATACCTATGTAAATGAGAGCAGAGCTGGTCCCTGAAGAGAGATTGAAATACTGCCCCCACCCAAACTGGCACATCTGATCTAGCTCCAGAGTTGAGCAAGTAATACGTCATAAAGGTGTGAAGTAAACTGCATATTGCAGCTTTACAAATTTTAATACATACAAGGAGATGAAATAACTATCACAAAACAGAATGAGCTTTCAATTCTTCTGGATAGATGGAGTACTATTGAAGGCTTCAAAGTCCATTCACACTGATCCTGGCCCTTCTAAGACCTTGTCTACATTAAATTTACACCACTAAAATTGCCCATCATTGCTACCACTTGTTCCACTGATGGTACCAAAAGTGAGAATGCTAGTGTAGACAAGGTACCATCAGCTACCAGTGTTTTAAGCACTGTGTGTAGCCTGCTCTAAGCAGCATTACACAATACAGAGTTTAAAACGGAAATGCCCACCTGTAGTCAATTGCCCCTGAAACCAAAACTTCTCCTTTACTTAAGGAGTTAATACGTATTTAAAATATTATTTATCAAGGCTGGGATTTTTCTACAGAGCCTAAAAGAGTTAATCAATAAGAGTGCCTAACACTAAGCCTTGGTCTACACTACGAGATTAGGTCGGATTTAGCAGCATTAGATCAGTTTAGCCCTGCACCCGTCCACACTACGAAGCCGTTTTAACTGACTTTAAGGGCTCTTAAAACTGGTTTCTGTACTCCTCCCCGACGAGTGGATTAGTGCTGAAATCGACCTTGCTGGATCCAATTTGGGATACTGTGGATGCAATTCGACAGTATTGGCTTCCAGGAGCTATCCCAGAGTGCTCCATTGTGACCGCTCTGGACAGCACTCTCAACTCAGATGCACTGGCCAGGTAGACAGGAAAAGCCCTGCGAACTTTTGAATTTCATTTCCTGTTTGGCCAGCGTGGCGAGCTGATCAGCAGAGGTGACCATGCAGCCCCAGAATCACAAAAGAACTCCAGCATGGACTGAACAGGAGGTACTGGATCTGATCGCTGTGTGGGGAGACGAATCCATGCTATCAGAACTCCGTTCGAAAGACGAAATGCCAAAATATTTGAAAAAATCTCCAAGGGCATGAAGGACAGAGGCTATAACAGGAACCCACAGCAGTGCCACGTGAAACTTAAAGAGCTCAGGCAAGCCTACCAAAGAACCAGAGAGGCAAACGGCTGCTCCGGGTCAGAGCCCCAGACATGCCACTTCTATGAAGAGCTGAATGTCATTCTAGGGCGTGCCCCTACAACTACCCCAGCCCTGTGCATGGACTCCATCAATGGACTCTCACACAACATGGATGCAGATTTTGGGGACGAGGAGGAGGTTGAAGCACAGCAAGCAAGTGGAGAAACCATTTTTCCCAACAGCCAGGAACTGTTTTTCACCCTGGATCTAGTACCGTCCCAACCCACCAAAGGCGGGCTCCTGGACCTAGAAGGCAGAGAAGGGACCTCTGGTGAGTGTACCTTTGTAAATATAATTCACGGTTTAAAAGCAAGCATGTTTAATGATTAATTTTCCCTGAAGACTTGGGATGCATTCGTGGCCAGTACAGCTACTGGAAAAGTCTGTTAAAGTGTATGGGGATGGAGCGGACATCCTCCAGGGACATCTCCATGAAGCTCTCCTGGATGTACTCCCAAAGCCTTTGCAAAAGGTTTCTGGGGGGGGGCAGCCTTATTCCATCCTCCATGGTAGGACACTTTACCACAGCAAGCCAGCAGCACGTAGTCTGGTATCATTGAATAACAAAGCATGGCAGCGTATGGTCCTGGTGTTTGCTGGCATTCAAGCAACATCCGTTCTTTATCTCTCTGTGGTATCCTCAGGAAAGTAATATCATTCATGGTCACCTGGTTGAAACAGGGGAATTTTGTTAAGGGGACATTCAGAGGTGGCCGTTCCTGCTGGGCTGTTTGCCTGTGGCTGAACAGAAATCATCCCCGCTGTTAGCCACATGGTTGGGGGAGGGGTGAAGCAATCATTCCAGATAATTTTGTGTGTGTTTGGCGGTGTGTGTGTGGGGGGGTTAGTTGGGTTTGTGCTGCATGTTACCCCGAAAACCGCAGGCCCTCCTTTTAAATGGCCAACCCATTTTAAAGGGCCAACCCAACGGGTGCTTGCTATGTGCAATGGGGGCGCCTCTGTTTGAAACCATTCCCACATGTTAGGAAGGTTAAAGCCAAAAGACTGTGGCTTACCATGTCTGCCTGCAAGCCGAATTCTGTTGCCTGCCGGCCCTGCATGTGTGATCTCTCACACCATACCGGCAGGCCCTCGATGTAAGAGGCAAAATGTAACCTTGTAAAGAAAGCACACATGCTATGTAATGTTAACAGCTTGGTTCACTCTGAAAGAGTCTACCCATTGTTCTCTAAAATGTCTCTTTTTAAAGACTAATCTCCCTTTTTTCCCTCCTGCAGCTGCAAATGTTTTATCGCTCCACGTATCATCTCCATCCCAGAGGCTATCAAAGATTAGAAGCCGAAAAAAACGCACTCGCGATGAAATGTTCTCTGAGCTCATGCAGGCCTCCCACGGTGAAAAAGCCCAGCACAATGCGTGGAGGGTGACAATGTCAGAGTCCAGGAAAGCACAAAGTGAACGCGAGGACAGGAGGGACGAGCGAGAGGAGAGATGGCATCAGCATGATGAGAGGAGGCAGGATGCAATGCTGAGGCTACTGGAGGATCAAACCGATATGCTCCGGCATATGGTTGAGGTGCGGGAAAGAGCACAGACCACCGCTGCAGCCCCTGTGTAACCGCCTGCCCTCCTCCCCACGTTCCATAGCCTCCTCACCCAGATGCCCAAGAACGCGGTGGGGGGTCCTCCGGGCACCCAACCACTCCACCCCAGAGGACTGCCCAAGCAACAGAAAGCTGGCATTCAATAAGTTTTGAAGTGCAGTGTGGCCTTGTCCTTCCCTCATCCACCACCCCTCCTGGGCTACCTTGGCAGTTATCCCCCTATTTGTGTGATGAACTAATAAAGAATGCATGATTTTCAAACAACAATGACTTTATTGCCTCTGCAAGCAATGATCGAAAGGGGGAGGGCGGTTGGCTTACAGGGAATTAGAGTGAACCAAGGGGGCGGGTTTTCATCAAGGAGAAACAAACAGAACTGTCACACCGTAGCTTGGTCATGAAACTGGTTTTCAAAGCTTCTCTGGTGCACAGCGCGCCCTGCTGTGCTATTCTAACCACCCTGGTGTCTGGCTGTGCATAGTCAGCAGCCAGGCAATTTGCCTCAACCTCCCACCCGTGCCATAAACGTCTCCCCCTTACTCTCACAGATATTGTGGAGCACACAGCAAGCAGTAATAACGATGGGAATATTGGTTTCGCTGAGGTCTAACCGTGTCAGTAAACTGCACCAGTGTGCTTTTAAACGTCCAAATGCACATTCTACCACCATTCTGCACTTGCTCAGCCTACAGTTGAACAGCTCCTTACTACTGTCCAGGGTGCCTGTGTATGGCTTCATGAGCCATAGCATTAAGGGGTAGGCTGGGTCGCCAAGGCATTTCAACATCCCTGTCATAAATATAAAGGGAAGGGTAAACACCTTTAAAATCCCTCCTGGCCAGAGGAAATCTCCTCTCACCTGTAAAGGGTTAAGAAGCTAGGATAACCTCGCTGGCACCTGACCAAAATGACCAATGAGGAGACAAGATACTTTCAAAGCTGGAAGGGGGGAGAAACAAAGGCTCTCTCTGTCTGTGTCTCTGGGACTGGATCTACTACTGCTGTTGCAGACATTGGCCTGGGGTCCGGATCCATCACCTCTGACCGGGTCCTGGTAGAAGTTTCTGGAACAGAGCTAGGCGTGACAGCTTGTTTAGTCCATGCTTCCTTAATGGATAGTCCATGCTTCCTTAGTGGACCCCAATTTAATCAACCCAGAGATCCAAGTGACGATTCAACCCTTCAGGTCAAACTCTTTCAATTTGCCTACAGCCAAGTTGCCTGTCCAGTACAAGGGCTGGTCAGGAATGTGGACTTTTGCAGTCTATGATGATTATCCCATCCCCATGCTGTTGGGGGAAGACTTGGCCAATCATGTGAAGCTAGCCAAGAGGGTGGGAATGGTCACCCGCAGCCAGGCTAAACAAGCCATCACGCCTAGCTCTGTTCCAGAAACTTCTACCAGGACCCGGTCAGAGGTGATGGACCTGGACCCCAGGCCAGTGTCTGCAACAGCAGTAGTGGATCCAGTCCCAGAGACACAGACAGAGAGAGCCTTTGTTTCTCCTCCCCCTCCAGCTTTGAAAGTTTCTTGTCTCCTCATTGGTCATTTTGGTCAGGTGCCAGCGAGGTTATCCTAGCTTCTTAACCCTTTACAGGTGAAAGGGTTTTTCCTCTGGCCAGGAGGGATTTTAAAGGTGTTTACCCTTCCCTTTATATTTATGACAATCCCCAACGGTGATTTTCTGGTCTGGAAAGTAAGTCCCTTGCTGCAGCCGTTCCCACAGACAAGAGTTTCTAAAGATGCGAGCGTCATGTACCTTTCCCGGCCATCCCATGTTGATGTTGGTGAAACATCCCTTGTGATCCACCAGTGCTTGCAGCACCATTGAAAAGTACCCCTTGCGGTTTATGTACAGGCTGCCTTGGTGGTCTGGTCCCAAGATAGGGATATGCGTTCCATCTATTGCCCCACCACAGTTAGGGAATCCCATTGCAGCAAAGCCATCCACTATGCTCTGCACATTTCCCAGAGTCACTACCCTTGATAGCAGCAGGTCAGTGATCGCGTTGGCTACTTGGATCGCAGCAGCCCCCACAGTAGATTTGCCCACTCCAAATTGATTCCCGACTGACCGGTAGCTGTCTGGCGTTGCAAGCTTCCACAGGGCTATCGCCACTCATTTGTGAACTGTGAGGGCTGCTCTCATCTTGGTATTCTTGCGCTTCAGGACAGGGGAAAGCAAGTCACAAAGTTCTATGAAAGTGACCTTACGCATGCGAAAGTTTCGCAGCCACTGGGAATTGTCCCAGACCTGCAACACTATGCGGTTCCACCAGTCTGTGCTTGTTTCCTGGGCCCAGAATTGGCGTTCCACGGCATGAGCCTGCCCCATTGCCACCAGGATGGCCAAACTGCTGGGGCCCGTACTTTGAGAGAAGTCTGTGTCCATGTCCTCATCACTTTCCTCACCGCGCTGCCGTCGCCTATTCGCCTGCTTTTGCAGGTTCTGGTTCTGCATATACTGCTGGATAATGTGCGTGGTGTTTAGAGCGGTCACAACTGCTGCGGTTATCGGAGCGGGCTCCATGCTTGCCGTGGTATGGCGTGAGCAGGAGAGCAGAGTGGCAGCGGCGGGTGGATGACAATGCTGACAGCAATATGGTGCCCGCATGGAAAAAGGCGCGAAACGATTGTCGGCCATTGCTTTCACGGAGGGAGGGAATGACCTGAGTCACTCCCATTTATGTCCAGGCGCCCCTGGCAGACCTCACCGAGATCTGCCAGGAGCACCGAGGAGACGACGAGGACAGCAGTCATAATGCACCATCTGCTGCCACAAGGCAATGAGCTGCTGCTGTGTCCCACGTCTGCCAGCACCCAGGAGACGTACGGTGACGGTGAGCTGAGCAGGCTCCATGCTTGCCGGGGTATGGCATCTGCACAGGTAACCCAGGAAGAAAGGTGCGAAACGATTGTCTGCCATTGCTTTCATGGGGGGTGGGAGGAGGCCTGACGACATGTACCCAGAACCACCTGCGACAATGTTTTTTGCCCCATCAGGCATTGGGATCTCAACCCAGAATTCCAATGGGCGGCGGAGACTGCAGGAACTGTGGGATAGCTACCCACAGTGCAACACTCCGGAAGTCGACACTAGCCTCGGTACTGTGGACGCACTCCGCCGACTTAATGGTCTTAAGTGGGGACACACACAATCGATTATATAAAATCGCTTTCTAAAAAATCGACTTCTATAAATTCGACCTAATTTCGTAGTGCAGACATACCCTAAATCTCCTTTGAAAATCTCAATCTAATTATATTTCTAAAAAATATTGGAGACACCTGCTTCATGTATAGAATTAAAGGGCCAGACTCACTGGTATGCTCTAGCTGCTTCACGTTACTCTGATGACCCAAAACAGCCATAAACCCATCTTAATTGCCAGTGTAAGTGGATTTAGAGGTACCCTGTGTTGCTAAAAGAACCCAGAAACTTTTGGTGGTCTGGGCTAAAAGGGAAGGATCACTTTTGACGGCAAAGGAAAATGTCCATGATCTTAAACGACTTCATTCCAAATATTAATGTGTACCTGTACTGTCTTTTGAAGGATGATTATGAAAATAATGGATCATTCAGAAATACATTTAACAGTTTCCTTCTCCTTAGGGTTACCTATTTTTCTCCACAGTTACCCTGAAGCAGGCCTCTTGGCCTGGATGTTTCCCTTAGAAGAAAATTTCTGACTTCTCTTGTGGGAGACATGAGAAATCTGTGCAAAATTCCTACTTGTCCTGCCCCAAGGATAGAAGAGGATGCCAGAAAAATGGTAAATCATTCCCCACATCCTTGTTAACTCCAGCATTCTACTGAGGTATTATTACCTCACCACTCAGAAGGCATTGCTGGAGTGGAGTTGAAATCTTTGCCACACTGGCAGCTACTGACTGCTGACCCAGACTATAACTACCCTGAAGGAACACAGGAATGTCATCTGCTGAAGTGGAGATTGAAATCATGGTAGACTATCAAAGCTTGGCAAGACCCCTGGTATTTGGGAACCTTCTCTTACTCTGAAATGCATTACGCCAACTTTTCAGTCAGTGGAACAACAATGATTTACATCAGCTGAGGATCTGTCCTGCCCTGTGCAGAAAGGCCCTCTTTACAGCTATGCTACATTGATATTATTGGTATTCTCTTAATACCAACTTCTTATTGCAGTGTTACATACATTTGGATTGTCCACTGGCAGCCTAATGATATGAGCTGCTGTTGCATTACTCTGAACTGCCAGCAGTCCAGTAAGGTGGTAGCCTAGGCAAAATGCGCACATGGAAAAACACGGAAGAAAAAGTTCAGGCTTATCTTTTTCTGTACATTCCATGTTTGTGGATGAGCTCCTGGCTCGGGCAGTTTCATGGTAAGGGCTGGTGGGAACCCCTTGGAAATACAGCATTTAATAGCCGTCTGGTAGGTGAAAAATTGGTGCATCCCAAGAGGATAAGCACAGTGGTACTCAATTATAGTAGAGCAAATTGAAGAATTTGGCAGCTTGTTTGTTATAGGGTGCATTTCTGGTGCACATGATACCAGTGCTTTTGGGTCTCCACTGGCTAGCTGTTAGCTATTGGTAAAATTTAAGACGTTGGTTGTGACCTACTTATCAGACAGACCCTCTGTGTATGTGCAGTGGCACCTCAGGTCACCTAAGAGAAAGCGGGGAGCTGGCAGAGTGTTCTCCATAATGGCCCCTTTGAAACTTGTGCTCACTGGCCAAGTTCAATTGATTTGACTCAATATTTTATAGGGAGCCAGAGTAGAGAGTGAAGGACAGGTTTGATATGCTCATGGCAGCTTGTATTGCTGAGAAAATGCACTGCTGTGTTCATGCTAGTTAGAGTTTCCTAAGGGCTGATGACTAGGGCAGGCTAGAAGACAACAATTCTGATTTCCAAGAAATGTAGAGGTTTCAAAATGTGGTTTTGGTTTCTGCAAAAATCCTTAATATAGAGTAGCCTGTATACATGCAACATGTCTGGACTGCGTAAATTCATATCACCCACACTCTTCCCTGATTTAGTCAAGCAATTTAATTGGTCTCTGTATCCTCTGGGAGCACACAGGCCATACCAGTGGATTATGATCCAAGCAGCCCCTGCCCAACTCTGCCTTCCTATTATGACATGACTTGCTGCCTCACCTATAGGCATTGACATATCACCACTGTTTAAGGAAATTCAAGAGGGGGAACTTCTATTCAAAAATCTACTTGAATATGCCAGTCATGGGTTCCTAGTGCAGCAGACTTCTAGAGAGCTCTTCAGAAAAAGCTAGAGCATTTGTATCTTTTTCTTACTTTGGTAGACTCCTCCACGTAAGAAATGCGCTTGTTTCAGTAAAATGAGGCATGAATTCCTAGAAATAGGAGTCTACTTAGGGAGTGTACACAGTATTTAAAAAAGGCAAGACAAGACATCTTGATTCTCTTCATGGCCTTGCCACTGACTTACTACTTGGCCTTGGAAAAGTCATTTAACTTCTGTATTCACAAGCATAAATGGGAATAATGATGTTTACCTACCAAACATGGGGGGGCACTGTGTTTATGAAGTTCAATTAATTATTAGCCCTGATCCTCTCCTGAAGCGTGACCACTTTATGTTGCTCCATCTTCTGTTTGTGCCTTAAAGTCAATTTAGCCAGCTGGTAGAGGACACCCTCTTCCCACTCCAAGCACAGGAGGCATGTCCACAGGTTAATAGACATGGTTGGGGTGTTCCTTTGCCCCAAGGATTCCTGACTGCTGGAATATCCCTTTTGAGTTTTAGACAACTGACTCAATTTAGAGCAGTACTACGGCTGCTCTAAATTGCATCTCAAGACGAGACCAGCACCTGGGAGCAACATGAAAAGGGGGCACTAAGATTGTGCAAGTCATCTTGCCCCCGTCCCTCTTGAGCTGTGCTGAGCAGATCCGAGGATCTAACCCATTATTTGAAAGATACATTGGTATGCTCACATGAAAGGGTAAAATGTTGTTGGTATCCTCATCACCCTAAAAATGGCAAACAGTACTTTGATCAACCCTACCATTATATTAAGAGTCTTCACTTAATTATAAGCAAGAGGAACAATCTGAAATACAGCATAGCACATGTGAACTAGTTTGTGTTTCAACTATATTTGTGCAAGTTTCATTTGTGAACTATCTATATTTATTCGTAGAATTATGCTATGTGAGATTTGATGATGAAGAGGAGGAAAGCATGAAGCCAATAGAGTAGGTTGTGTAAGAGAAACAGAATAACAAAGGCACTCAAGGTGGGTTTTGGCAAGATGTTACTTTGTAAAAATAGTTCCTTTTTTCTGGCCTATATGCCCTCCCCTAAGTCTGATCAGCTCCCCAAGCTGATCCCCTCTCGATCATCAAATCCTGTCCAGCTTCTGAAGTGCCTTTGAAAGTTCATACCTTGAAGGCATGTGCATGTTTTTTTAAAGAAGTCTTATTGAGTGCACAGGAACAAACCATCCCAAAGTGCAGAAAGAATAGCAAATATGGCAGGTGACCTGTTTGGCTTAACAGTGAAATCTTCGGTGAGCTTAAACTCAAAAAGGAAGCATACAAGAAGTGGAAATTTGGACAGATGACTAGGGGGGAGTATAAAAGTATTGCTAGAGCATGCAGGAGTGTAATCAGGAAGGCCAAGGCACAAGTGGAGTTGCAGCTAGTAAGGGATGTGAAGGGTAACAAGAAGGATTTCTACAGGTATGTTAGCAACAAGAAGAAGGTCAGGGAAAGTGTGGGACCCTTACTGAATGGGGGAGGCAACACAGTGACAGATGATGTGGAAAAAGCTGAAGTACTCAATGCTTTTTTTGCCTCAGTCTTCACAGACAAGGTCAGCTCCCAGACTGCTGCACTGGGCAACACAGTATGGGAAGGAGGTGAGCAGCCCTCAGTGGTGAAAGAAGAGGTTAAGGACTATTTAGAAAAGCTGGATGTGCACAAGTCCATGGGTCCAGATCTAATGCATCCAAGGGTGCTGAGGGAGTTGGCTGATGTGATTGCAGAGCCATTGGCCATTATCTCTGAAAATTCGTGGCGATCGGGGGAGGTCCTGGATGATTGGAAAAAGGCAAATATAGTGCCCATATTTTTAAAAGGAAAGAAAGAGAACCCAGGGAACTACAGACCGGTCAGCATCACTTCAGTCCCTGGCAAAATCATGGAGCAGGTCCTCAAGGAATCCATTTTGAAGAACTTGGAGGAGAGGAAGGTGATCAGGAACAGTCAACATGGATTCACCAAGGGCATGCCTGACCAACCTGATTGCCTTCCATGATGAGATAACTGGCTCTGTGGATATGGGGAAAGCGGTGGATGTGATATATCTTGACTTTAGCAAAGCTTTCGATACAGTCTCCCACAGTATTCTTGCTAGCAAGTTAAAAAAGTATGGATTGGATGAATGGACTATAAGGTGGAAAGAAAGCTGGCTAGATTGTCGGGCTCAACAGGTAGTGATCAACGGCTCGATGTCTAGTTGGCAGCCGGTATCAAATGGAGTGCCCCAGGGGTCGGTCCTGGGGCCCGTTTTGTTCAATATCTTTATCAATGATCTGGATGATGGGATTAATTGCACCCTCAGCAAGTTCGCAGATGACACTAAGCTGGGGGGAGAGGTAGATATGCTGCAGGGTAGGGATAGGGTCCAGAGTGACCTCGACAAATTGGAGGACTGGGCCAAAAGAAATCTGATGAGGTTCAACAAGGATAAGTGCAGAGTCCTCCACTTAGGAAGGAAGAATCCCATGCACTGCTACAGATTGGGGACCGACTGGCTAAGCAGCAGTTCTGCAGAAAAGGACCCGGGGATTACAGTGGACGAGAAGCTGGGTATGAGTCAGCAGTGTGCCCTCGTTGCCAAGAAGGCCAACGGCATATTGGGCTATATTATTAGGAGCATTGCCAGCAAATAGAGGGAAGTGATTATTCCCCTCTATTCGGCACTGGTGAGGCCACACCTGGAGTATTGTGTCCAGTTTTGGTCCCCCCACTACAGAAGGGATGCGGACAAATTGGAGAGAGTCTAGCGGAGGGCAACAAAAATAATTAGGGAGCTGGGGCACATGACTTACGAGAAGAGGCTGAGGGAACTGGGGTTATTTAGTCTGCAGAAGAGAAGAGTGAGGGAGGATTTGATAGCAGCCTTCAACTACCTGAAGGGGAGTTCCAAAGAGGATGGAGCTCAGCTGTTCTCTGTGGTGGCAGATGATAGAACAAGAAGCAATAGTCTCAAGTTGCAGTGGAGGAGGTCTAGGTTGGATATTAGGAAACACTATTTCACTAGGAGACTGGGGAAGCAGTGGAACTGCCATGGGTTGCCTAGGGAGGTGGTGGAATCTCCATCCGTAGAGGTTTTTGAGGCCCAGCTTGACAAAGCCCTGGCTGGGATGATTTAGTTGCTGTTGGTCCTGCTTTGAGCAGGGGATTGGACTAGATGACCTCTTGAGGTCTCTTCCAACCCTAATCTTCTATGATTCTATGATTCTTCTATGATTCTATATTTGTGTGGGTTTTTGCTCTTGAATAACCTGATGCAGCCTGTGATAGGAAATGGAACAGACACAGGCTTTTCTATCTTCTGCTATTTCCCCATCCGTTGATTATTTGTGTTTTTCTGGAACAGCCCCTCTTGACTTGCTAATTTTTTCCTGTTTTGTGCGTAGGCAACATTAGAAGCTACTTCTCTTTTAGGAGCTTCAGTGTGTGTGCAGCCTCCAGAAGCCAGATCTCCATTATGGGAGATCTTCAGAGAGTTCTCAGCAAAGGAGAATATGCCCCCTTCACATCCGCTCCTATGTTTGAAAGCAACTTTGTCCAGGTAAACAGCATTTATATGAAATTGTTTGGCACTGATGGTTTGACATACCTTACATAGAGAATTTCCATTTTTATTCCCCAGTGTGGTTGCTGCCCACTCCTTTGTTCATTTCTACTATTCTCATTCTCTGTCTCACTCTAACACGTGTATATTTCCCTTCTCATACACACTTATCCTACTCTCCCCTCACATACATTGGGCCAGATACCCAGCTATGCTACTGCTGCACGCAGCTCATCTGGAGGGGAGAGCAAAGGTGGCTTTGTGAGCCCTTTCCTCTCTTCCACACCCTTATTCTGGGAATAACTGGGTGCTGATTCAACCTCCTGTGCAACTTAGAGCAGCCTTAAGGTTGCACCCAATTGCAACAGCTCCTAAGTGGTCATTCTAGCAAATCTTGGCCTGTGTCCCTGATATCTCCTCATAAATATCTAACCATCAGCTCAAGATCAACATGGGAAAAACAGACCTCCTAAACTTCCCCAACCAAAAACCTTCCCCACGCCCTCCTTTCTCAATCACTGTGGCCAACATCACCATCCTACCTGTCACTCAGATCCATAACCTGAGTGTCATCTTCAACTCTGCCCTCTTTCTGTGGTCCTCGCATCCAGGCTGTCTAAATCTTGCCAATTCTTTCTCCAAAAGACCCCCTAAAATACAGCCGTTCCTATCCATCAGCACTGCTGAAACTCCTACCCAGGCTCGCCTTATCTCGCATCTCAGTAACTGCATCAACCTTTTCTTTGGCTTCGACAAATGCAATCTTGCTCTGCTCGTATTAATTCAGAATGCTGTTGCAAAGACCATTTTCCTAGCCCATCATTTTAACCAAGTCACCCATCTCTTTACATCCCTCCACTTCCTTCCCTTTCCCACATCAAACATAAGCTGCTTGTCTTCACAATCGATCCCCTCCCTATCTTGCATCGCTTATTTGCTATCAAGATGTTGACTTCTGCCCCCAATCAGCCCATGATACCAGCCTCTATCACCCTCTGGTTACATTTTCAAACAAACATCTTAGTGTTTTCTCCCATGCTGCCCATTTATCTTTGCGAGGTGTTCCCCACAAATATCAAGAATGCTGAAACCATTGCCTATCATGCTGACCAATATTGTGTCATATATTCCTTTTACTACCTAGCCGGTCCATCTGTCTCTATTTGTTGTCTCTTGTCTGTATACTTAGATTGTAATTCATTGGGGCAGAGACCGTCTTTTTGTTTTGTTTGTAAAGCACCTAGAACAGTGAGGTCTTGATGCATGACTAGAGCGCTTAGGTGCTACAGTAATACAAATCAACGAATAAATAATAATTATTAATAATAATAATGGATCACCAGAGCATTGCAGCTCTCTTGCCATGCCCCTTTCACCAGGGGCCATGAGAAGTGGTAATGCAGAGATGGCTCTGTGCCATCCAAGGATATTAGGTACTCAGATACCACAATGATGGGCACAACATAAGAACTAATAGCTGAATATATCTCCATCTAGCTGATCATGCCAGCTTTCCAACCTCTCTTCATTCTTACTCACTTCCTTCTCCTCCCTTTCCCTTTCTTCATACACACACCCCTCTCATACTTTTACATTCCCTTATCTTCTCACGACCTGAGTTGTGAGAGTCCCAGGCAAGTGGTACCACAATAGGTCTGTGTAGTGTATTATCATTGTGATGGCTCCATGACATACTGCAGTGACTTTGTTTTTGTATGCAGGTTAATAGGAGAGGTGAACCAATTTATGCTCATAATCGCCCCAACTGTGTGACTGTAGGCATCTGTGCATCCAGCCCCAGCCTATCACTGCCCAATGTGATGCTGCTAGCACACACAGTGCCTACATCTTCCCAGGAAGCTGTGTCAAAGCCCTGGAAGGCCTCAAAGCAGCCATCCTCCATGGAGCAGCTAGTACTCAGCAGGTACTAAGAAGGGGTTAAGTCAGTTCACAGAGCATGCTTTCCACAAAGGCTTTTTGTGGATCTTGGTCATATCTTGGACAGGTTTGTAACCAGGTGTCTCTCCACTAGTGTCCATTTAGTAATGCTGTCCTTTGGATGAAACATTAGCTAAAACATGCATCCTTTGGCCAATCTCCAGTGGCCATTCCAAGCCAAATGCATAAAAAACACTTAAATAAATCTATAAATATATCAAAGAAATTGTCTCTCATACGCAGATTGCTCTGTGGTTGTACAGTGCCTAACACAATGGCCTCCTGGTCCATGTCTAGGCTCCTAGGTGCAGCCAGAATACAAATAATAATGAATAATATTAAAAGCAAGACAGCCTGTAAGAGAATTGGTGGACTTGCTGGGTCACCAGGGAGCAATCAAGGGGAATAGGGCATATCAGAGAAGCTAATGTTGTTTGCATGAGTTTTTACTGTAAAGGATGCTGGGGAGACACCTACTCAAAATATACTTTTTTCAGGTAATAAAAATGAAATGTCAGCAGACGAGGTGTTGGGACAAAATGATAAAGAGCAACAGGTCACCAGGAATGGATGGCATACATCCAAGAGTTCTGGTAAATTGGAGAGGGTTCAGAGAAGAGCCACAAGAATGATTAAAGGATTAGAAAACATGCTGTATAGTGAAAGACTCAAAGAGCTCAATCTGTTTATTTTAACAAACAGAAGATTAAGGGGTGATTTAATTGCTATCTATAAGTATCTACATGGGGAACAAATATTTAATAATGGGTTCTTCAATCAAGCAGAGACAGGTATAACACAATGCAAGGATTGGAAGTTGAAGCTAGACAAATTGATACTGGAAATTAGGTATAAATTTTTATCAGTGGCAGTAATTAACCACTGGAACAATTTACCAAGGGTCATGTGGATTCTCCATCACTGGCAATTCTTAAATCAAGACTGGATGTTTTTCTAAAAGAAATGTTCTAGGAATTATTTTTGGAGAAGTTCTATGGCCTGTGTTATATAGGAGGTAAGACTAGATGATCACAATGGTAGTTTCTGTGGACTCTGTAAGAATTAAGTGGTTGAGCTGATAACAAAATATACAATCTCTTTAAAATCCGTAACCATACCGAAAGACCAGAGGGTAACAAATGTTGTTACTATCTGTTCAGTAAAGGCCTTATGGATGGTAATTAAGAGATATTGTAACTTTAGTACTAGGAAAACTGGTTGAAACAATAATGAAAAATAGAATTACTAAACACATGATCATGCTTCTTTAAATTGTTCAAATTTTTTGAGCATGTCAGCAAAATTGTGGATAAAGGAAAACTGGTTGATAGAATTCATTTAGATTTCAAAAAGCCTCTACCAAATTTTCTCACAAGAAGCTAAATAGTTATGGAGCAGGAGGTGAACTATTATCTTGCTTTTGAAACAGGCTGAAATACAAAAAACAAAGTAGGAATAAATTAGTTAATTTTCAACATGGCCAAAGGCTAACATTGGGGTGCTCTAAGTTTTCATACTCGGACTAGTGTTGTTTAATATATTGATTGATTATCTGTAAAAGAGTGAACAATAAAGTGGCAAAATTTGCAGATGACACAAAATAATTTGGGTTACTTAAAACCAGAGAAGACTGTGAGAAACTCCACAGGAACCTAACAAAAGGAGATAAACGGGCAATCTGATGAGAGATGAAATTCATTGTTGGAAGGAATAATTTGAACTACTCACTCTGAAACAAATTGCTAGGTTATATATTAATTGTAACCACTTAGAAAAATGATCTGGACACAGGGAAGGATTAACCTTTTGTGGGCCCCTATGTAGTCATTGTGGGCTCTGAGTGTGGGCCTGGTGTGGCAGTGCCATAGTACACCCGGTACTGAATTTCAGAGACATTTTTCATTTTGATCACACACCTCTACATGACCACATGCATTGCCATACACAGCTCCCTCAGCCCTCAGTTTTTCTCATTGAGCTGTACACTCATGTGAGTTTACCAATGTCCACAGTGAGTAGAACTTTCATAGCGATCAGGGAAACTTCCCACAGATTTATCTCCTTCCTCATTCAGACCTTCTATAGCCATGTCTCCAGTACCACCCTATATCACCAGTCACGGTATGTGGTCCTAGTCTCAGCTCAAAGTTCCAAAGCCAGCAGATACCTGATCAGTTCTGACAAATCCCTCCCTCAGCACCCATCCTGCCATTTGAGCAAGCCACTTGCAAACACCGTTTCCCCAAAGTGAGGACTTAGCCCTTGGGAATCTGAAGACACCAGCCTTTCTCCCTCTGCTCCCATCTACATGCTAGTCTACTACTTGATCACCACCACCTCTCCCCGTGCTTGTTTCCTTTCTACTTTGGACATGCTCCCCAACCAGCTGGGGCTATTCTCCCGCTGCAAGCCTGACCTGCTTCCTCTTTCCCTGCTTCCCTTGACATTCCTTTCCTACTGGTGACCTCTGTTCCTTGAGGTTAATTCCAGTTTCTTTATCTGCTCTAGCTTAATGGCCCCCAGTAGTCACAGAGCCACCTGCAGCTTCTCTGGCTATAGCTACGGGGCCAATTGCCAGAGGCCAGCCTTAGATAGCTGTAGCTACTAGTCAAGGGAGGGGTGGCAATTCCAAGGCTGAGCATGTTTGAACCTTGCAACAGCAGCACTAGGGACTCTAAATCCTCAGCGCTGGCCCTAAATGCTTCCCTCCTCTAGGCCATGGCTTTAAGTACCTGAGATGCCCATCACTTGCAGCAGTGGCCACAAGTTCCCACGCACCCCTCAGCTAGTACATAGTCGTGAAGAAAGTGCAGCCTCAATGATTTTGGAGGCTGGGATGCCAGGAGGTTCCCATCCCTGAGCAGCAGCTCTGCAACAAGCTCACATGGCCCCCCTCCGCTATGGGACCAGGAGCCTGTGAAGACCACGTAGTTACCCTGTGTATAACCACTTCTGTCCAATGCCTGTTGAAGTGAATGGGAGTCTTTTCATGATCTTTAATGGGCTGTGTATAGAAGCAAAGGACCCAATTCTAGACTCTAGAAGCAAAGCGCATTCTATGCTGCACTGGTTTACTATTGTGACAGGAAGGTCTCACATTACTTAGTGCAGTGTTTCCCAAACTTGGGACGCTGCTTGTTCAGGGAAACAAACAAACAGTTTCTTTACCTGCCGCGTCCGCAGGTTCGGCTGATCGCGGCTCCCCCTGGCCGTGGTTTGCCGCTGCAGGCAGCAGCGCGGGCTGAGGGACATACCGTCCGCCGCTTCCTGCAGCCCCCATTGGCCTGCAGCGGCAAACCACAGCCAGTGGGAGCCGCGATTGGCCAAACCTGCAGACGCAGCAGGCAAACAAACCGGCCCAGCCCTCCAGGGGCTTTCCCTGAACAAGCAGCATCCCAAGTTTGGGAAACACTGACTTAGTGAATAAGCAACACCTCCTACAGCATCTAACTTTTTCTGAGAGGCTTCCCACCCAATTACTAAATGTAAACCTGCTTTGCTTACAAGGGCTGAAAATATCAGGTAGTATGGTCACAAAAGCAAGGCACTTCTGAATTCAGTAGAAATTTTGGATGTGCACAGAACACAGACAGGTCTGGTTCCCGCATGATTACAGAACTGCAGTAAAGTGGAACAATTTTCAGGTTGTGTGATTGGACGATATCTGGATCCATATTATTAAACTGTCCTACATAAATGAGGAAAAGTTGAGGTGCCTTTGTTATTCTTTTGTTCCACTCTTCGTTTCTATGGGGAATTTGCCAATGCAATATTACTGTCTTCCTTTTAAACAAACAAAACTGAAAAAAATGGTAATGGCTGTTGAAAATAGCAATTCCAGTCCTAGTTAGCACTGGGGACATGCCAGCATTTGTTGCTCAATTTTATCCTACTTTTTCTACAGCAAGTTACAGTGGATCAGCATATCTGATTTGGGAGAAATGAAGTAACAGCAGCCTAAATTGAGCTTGAGCACTCCTGAATTTTGAGAGTGTTCAGATCTGGAAGGCAGGGGCTAAATTCCCTTTCTGAATATTAGATAAATCTGGAAAGGAAAAGCCAATTTCTGCTTCCATGGCTCAGATGTGGAAATCCTCCTATGTGCCTGGTACTGTATCTAAAGCTGCCCAGGTCCACTAATAGAGCCTTCCCTCCCTTACTTATCATTTTAACTTCTGGTGGGATCTACATACCTCCCTTGCTAGGCTTCAGATAAAGAGGTGCACTGTCCATTTAGTCCACCCAATTCCTTCTTTGGGGGCTGCCAGGCGAGGTCACACCAGCATCCCTAATCCAGTCTGGGGAAGTCATCTGAGGGTGATATCTGGGCCAAAGCCTTCTACTCCTGGGGCATACTTGTTCCCCATTCACATCCCCTTCTAGCAGCCAGCTCTCCATTCACAGGAAACTGTAACGCATGGGGTCTCAGCTTCCCTACTCCCTCCCACTCCCTTTCCTGTTGATAGCTGCCAAGGGAATGCTGGGAAACAGTTCCTTCCCTGCTCCAGGGCCGGCTCCATAGGCAGGGAGCTGGCCAAGGAACTACAGCTCCCAGGGCCCCTTAGGTTCTCAGCTCCCATGCTGTATCCCTGCCTCTCCGAGGCTGCTCTCAGGGCCTCTGCTTCTGCAGCGCTGTGAGAGGGGAGGAAGTGAGTGTTATACAGCTCCTTCTGAGCTCGGGTCCGGCGCTATGGAGCTATTGGGTAAATCCGGTACTGTCTGGACATCATTGTGTGCAGCACAATAAAACCTCTGTTCAATGTGAAGTAGCAATCAAGAAGTCAAACAAAATGTTAGTACACAGAAAGGATGGGATAGGATATAATAGTGAATAGATAGACAACTGGTTGATCATAGGAACATAGGAATTGTCATACCTGGAAATTAAAGGCTCAAGGGCACTTTTCAGAAAGAAGAGGGGTTAATTGTAGTGTCCTAGTCAATCTACTGTGCCCTTTCTCAAAAATCAGGCTTTAATGTCACAGGTGCTGTGAGCTATTGCAGAGCACCTCTCCCACAAAGGGCATAGTGGCATCTGAAAAGAGAGTCTCCGGGTACACTCACCATGCTTTTCCCAACAAACTTCTCCCCTGCAGTCAGGATGTGCCCCCAGAGAAGACAGACACAATGCCTTCTTTGAGAAGAGTCTGCATGCATTTCCCTTCAGACTACTCCCCCTGCATCCCATTTCCTGAATCACGCAATGGATATAGAAAAGGAGTACTTGTGGCACCTTAGAGACTAACAAATTTATTTGAGCATAAGCTTTCGTGAGCTACAGCTCACTTCATTGGATGCATGCAGTAGAAAATACAGTGGGGAGATTTTATGTACACAGAGAACATGAAACAATGGTTGTTACCATACACACTGTAACGAGAGTGATCAGGTAAGATGAGCTATTATCAGCAAGTGGGGGGGGGGGAATAACCTTTTTTAGTGATAATCAAGATGGGCCATTTCCAGCAGTTGACAAGAACGTGTGAGGAACAGTGGGGGGCGGCCGGGGGGGTGGAATAAACATGGGGAAATAGTTTTACTTTGTGTAATGACACATCCAATCCCAGTCTTTATTCAACCCTAAGTTAATTGTGTCCAGTTTGCAAATTAATTCCAATTCAGCAGTCTCTCGTTGGAGTCTGTTTTTGAAGTTTTTTTGTTGAAGAATTGCCACTTTTAGGTCTGTAATCGAGTGACCAAAGAGACTGAAGTGTTCTCTGACTGGTTTTTGAATGTTATAATTCTTGATGTCTGATATGTGTCCATTTATTCTTTTACGTAGAGACTGTCCGGTTTGGCCAATGTACATGGCAGAGGGGCATTGCTGGCACACGATGGCATCTATCACAATTGGTAGATGTGTAGGTGAACGAGCCTCTGATAGTGTGGCTGATGTGATTAGGTCCTATGATGGTGTCCCCTGAATAGATATGTGGACACAGTTGGCAACAGGCTTTGTTGCAAGGATAGGTTCCTGGGTTAGTGTTTTTGTTGTGTGGTATGTGGTTGCTGGTGAGTATTTGCTTCAGGTTGGGGGGGCTGTCTGTAAGCAAGGACTGGCCTGTCTCCCAAGATCTGTGAGAGTGATGGGTCGTCCTTCAGGATAGGTTGTAGATCCTTGATGATGCGTTGGAGAGGTTTTAGTTGGGGGCTGAAGGTGATGGCTAGTGAAATTCTGTTATTTTCTTTGTTGGGCCTATCTTGTAGTAAGTAACTTCTGGGTATTCTTCTGGCTCTGTCAATCTGTTTCTTCACTTCAGCAGGTGGGTATTGTAGTTATAAGAACGCTTGACAGAGATCTTGTAAGTGTTTGTCTCTGTCTGAGGGGCTGGCGCAAATGCGGTTGTATCGCAGAGCTTGGCTGTAGACGTTGGATCATGTGGTATGGTCTGGATGAAAGCTGGAGGCATGTAGGTCTGCATAGCGGTCAGTAGGTTTCCGGTCATTACACAAAGTAAAACAGATCTTGGGAGACAGGCCAGTCCTTGCTTATAGACAGCCCCCCAACCTGAAGCAAATACTCACAGCAACCACACACCACACAACAAAAACACTAACCCAGGAACCTATCCTTGCAACAAAGCCCGTTGCCAACTGTGCCCACATATCTATTCAGGGGATACCATCACAGGGCCTAATCACATCAGCCACACTATCGGAGGCTTGTTCACCTGCACATCTACCAATGTGATATATGCCATCATGTGCCAGCAATGCCCCTCTGCCATGTACATTGGCCAAACCAGACAGTCTCTACGTAAAAGAATAAATGGACACAAATCAGACGTCAAGAGTTACAACATTCAAAAACCAGTCGGACACTTCAATCTCTTTGGTCACTCGATTACAGACCTAAAAGTGGCAATTCTTCAACAAAAAAACTTCAAAAACAGACTCCAACGAGAGACTGCTGAATTGGAATTAATTTGCAAACTGGACACCACTAACTTAGGCTTGAATAAAAACTGGGAGTGGATGTGTCATTACACAAAGTAAAACTATTTCCCCGTGTTTATTCCACCCTCCCCCCCGGCCGCCCTTCACTGTTCCTCACACGTTCTTGTCAACTGCTGGAAATGGCCCACCTTGATTATCTCTACAAAAGGTTATTTCCCCCCCTTGCTGGTAATAGCTCACCTTACCTGATCACTCTCGTTACAGTGTGTATGGTAACACCCATTGTTTCATGTTCTCTGTGTATATAAAATCTCCCCACTGTATTTTCTACTGCATGCATCCGATGAAGTGAGCTGTAGCTCACGAAAGTTTATGCTCAAATAAATTTGTTAGTCTCTAAGGTGCCACAAGTACTCCTTTTCTTTTTGCGGATACAGAGTAACATGGCTGCTACTCTGAAACCTGTTGCAATGGATATAGTGCCTCCTGTAAGCAGAGACTCTAGCTGGTCTCACACCTGAGTTTTCTTGTAGGTTCTTCCCCTTGAAGTTTGTGGAGATCACCGTTCACAATGCTGAGAAGCGTCGCCTCAAGCTGAAGCTGGCAAGTGGCCGCTCCTTCTACCTGGAGCTCTGTGCCCCACCAGACAAGCAGTGCCTGCTCTTCTGTCAATGGTTGCAGCTCATTTCTCTCTTGAAACTTCCCCGAGATGACTACAACAATACTCAAGTCAATATAGTGTATGAGAATTTTAATGGGCAGCAAGCTGAGAGAACGCAAGGCACAAGGAACCAGTCAGACAAAGTGAGTCTTTGGCACTGGTTCGTAAAAAAATTCACATGCTTGTTCCACCATTCCTTATTATTGCACAAGTCAGAGCTTGTGCAATAGATAAGAATTCAAAGGAGTTACAGTTCTGTTTATAAGGAGTTTATATAAAAATAACTGGCCTGCCAGAAGCTCCCTACAGAATCTGAGGGTGGTGGCAGCCAGGTGGCAGCCAGTAGTGCAGCCCTGCTTGGTTATTTGGATGTCAAGAAGTGGGTAACTGACACCATTGTTCTGGATTTCATTTTCCTGATATTTTGGGGGATGGGTTGCTGTGGCCTTTAATGGCACTTCCCTTCTGAATTTCCCCTCTGATGTAGGGGCAAAGGGCAGAGCAGAAGAGGCATAACATAGCTGATTTTCCTATACTTTCTTTGCATTGGGATAGTTTGCAGTTGTGACTTTTATATCATCTCCTTGAGAAGTAACCAGAGCCCTTAAACCTTAGCCATCAGGCAGCACAAAACCAGGTCTCTGCTCCCAGATCAGAGCAAAGACAGAGGAAAACCCAGGGTAAGGATTGTTGGATATGGATGGGATGAAGAAAGGGAAAAGAAAACTTGCAATGTAGGTTATTAAACAGTGCTCAGAGGTTAATTTTGGTCAGCACTGACTTCCATGATCCCATGGAGAATGAACTCCTCACTTGTGTCCAGAAGAGGTTTCAGGGGTGTCAAATGTATGACCCATGGGCTGGATCTGCTCTGTGGATTTCCCATGAATCTTCAGGCTTGTCTTCATGACCCCAAAGTCAGTCCACACTTTGGGGGGGTGATTTATACCGTGTTCCAGTGTGCTGCACTCTAATTCACCATGTAGACTCTGCTAGTGTGCATTAATGCAGTCTTCTTTCAAACAGGACTACATTAATGTGCACTAAGGAACAGTTAGGGCACACCAGTAGGGTCCACATAGGGGAGTTGGAGCAACTGGTGCTTTCTACAAATCACACCCCCATAGTCCAGACTCTGGTGCAGCAATCCAGCAAAACCTCGTGCACAAGGGTAGAACCACTTGATTGCATTTAAGAGGCGCTGGAGAGGTGTGGGTCTGATGGTTGCTGGTACTTGTCCGGATGAGGGAAAATGGCACTGAGGAGAGTAGATATGCCAACCTGACAAGTCAAAGAAAAGGAAACTTCCAGGTGAAGCTAAAAGCAATTGTCGACATGCGTTATCTTTATCTATTTCTATTTTAATAACTTTTTCAGAGTGTGACCCTACCAAGTGGCAGGGTATTGGACCAGGCCTGCCATATTGGTCAATAGGTCAATAGTCAGTGGCAAAGGGACAGGGTGGGGAAGTATCAGAGGGGTAGCCTTGTTAGTCTGTATACACAAAAACAACGAGGAGTCCAGTGGCACCTTAAAGACTAACAGATTTATTTGGGCATAAGCTTTTGTGGGTAAAAAAACTCACTTCTTCAGGTGCATGGAGTGAAAATTACAGATGCAGACATAAATATACTGACACATGAAGAGAAGGGAATTACCTTACAAGTGGAGAACCAGTGTTGACAGGGCCAATTCAATCAGGGTGGATGTGGTCCACTCGCAATAATTGATGAGGAGGTGTCAATACCAAGAGAAGGAACATTGCTTTTGTAGTGAGCCAGCCGCTCCCAATCCCTATCCAAGCCCAAATTAATTATGTTAAATTTGCAAATGAATTTTAGCTCTGCAGTTTCTCTTTGAAGTCTGTTTTTGAAGTTTTTTTGTTGAAGTATGGCTACTTTTAAATCTGTTATAGAATGTCCAGGGAGATTGAAGTGTTCTCCTACTGGCTTTTGTATGTTACCATTCCTGATGTCTGATTTGTGTCCATTTATTCTTTTACATAAGACTGTCCGGTTTGGCCTATGTACATGGCAAAGGGGCATTGCTGGCACATGATGGCATATATCACATTAGTAAATGTGCAGGTGAATGAGCCCCTGATGATGTGGCTTGTGTGGTTGGGTCCTCTGATGGTGTCCCTTGCATAGATATGGGGACAGAGTAGGCAACGGGGTTTGTTACAGGGATTGGTTCCTGGGTTAGAGTTTCTGTGGTGTGGTGTGTGGTTGCTGGTGAGTATTTGCTTCAGGTTTGAGGGCTGTCTGTAAGTGAGGACTGGCTTGCCTCCCAAGGTCTGTGAGAGTGAGGGATCGTTTTCCAGGATAGGTTGATGATGTGCTGGAGAGGTTTTAGCTGGGGGCTGTACGTGATAGCCAGGATGGGGAAGTTTTCACTGCCATGGTCCCTGCTGTATTGGTCCTATGGGTAAGTAGTCCCATTTCTCAGGACTGTCAGTCTGACACTCCTAACCAACAGAAAATTCAATATAAATAAAGAATTGATAAATATGACATTATTTTCTGATCGCCACTCAAAGCCCCAGTGGTGCTGATCAGCTCCACCCTGAGCCTTTACTTTGTGCCCATTCCTATTGTCTTATTTGTTGGGTGTCTTCCTTATTACCTACAGAGAGACACCCATCTAGAGACTCTGAATTCTATTGATATCCCAGAATCAGAGAAGGAGGAAGTTGCTAAGCGAGCATCCTCCAAGCGAGTCACCATCTCTGGCATAGTGGGTCCTATCGAAGAGTGTGGCAGCAGCAAGAGAGGGCTGGCAGTTGCCTCACGCAGCTCCATAATAAAAGAGATAAAAAGAGATCCCAGCATGCAGTCAGAGAAACAACAAAGAAAAGATCACCTGGAGGTAAAGAAGAGCAAAAGCACAGAGAAGAAGAAATCCAGGTATGTGTGGTTGGGGATATATTGATGCTAAGACAGAGGGTCTCCACAGCTGAACTTTAGAGAATGAAAAGTGGCATGTTCCTGTCATTAGGGAGGTTATTCTTTCAGCAACACTTTAGAATTACTGTGATATTTCTGCTGCTGTATTAGGTTGAGCTGCTTAGGAATATAGAGAGGGATTTTCAAAAGCACCTAGACGTGGGCTCCTCAGTCATACAGGCACTTTTGGAAATCCCATCCATAAATCCGTAATTAGGACCTAAATGAAAGTGACCTGATTGTCAAAGATTCTGAGCACCCACTGCTTACCCTGACTGCAGAAAGAGCTGCAAATGCTCAGCATATCAGAAAATCAGGCTACTTCGATTTAGGTGCCTAACTTTAGAGACCCATGTTTGAAATTTTTGACCATACTATTTGCCATACTAGATCAAACCAGAGGTCCAGTTGGTCCAGTATCTTGTGTCCTGAACTACATACTGGCCTATGGAGTTCAGTATCCTGCCTCCTTCTGTGCTGGAGCAGGTCTAACTAATTTCCTGCCTCTAGCAGTGCCCACTGACTTATGGTTCAGAGCAAGACAAACCCCCATGCACCCATACTGCACCTAATTGTGCCATATTGCAAGAAGGGATTGGGGAAATTCCATCCTCTTCCCATCCCCAGCCTATACCCCGCAGGTGGCTTTACATCCAGAAGTGTGAAATCTGATTACCTTTATCTTTACCTAAGTGTTGACAGTTACAAGTGTTGGGAGAGGTTTACAAAGGCACACAAAAAATAATTAGGTATCCAGCTCCCACTGACTTTACATTTGTGCCCTTGAAATTTCCACCCATTATTAGCTATACAATTATCCAAACACAGATACAATGCACATAAAGAAGGGAGGAGATCTTGGTGCTGTAGCAGACTCTATTTGTAGAGAATGAAGCACTATCTAATTGTACATGGAAAGCCATGAGCACATGCACCATATTTTCAGAACATTCAGAACTCATCACCTGGGGTAGGGGTGGAGGGCTTTGCGCACATCACTCTATCTGAATGTATATGTTCAAAAGAGCATGCTGCAAACCTCACATTTAGTCTGGTTCTCGAAAATGAGTTGGGTCTTTGTCCAATTTCTGGCAGCGAGGTGTTCAGATCATAAAACCACCACCATGATTAGCTCCCAAGAGTGTAGTTTCAGTGCAGAGACCAAGGATTTATAAAGTTAGGGAAATTAACTTTCCCTCTTACCCCAAGAGATGATCTCTCTAGGTCAGGAATTAGATGAAATGTCACGGCAGTGGGGGAGAAGATTGCATTGCTACTGTTCATGCTGCACCTGTGGATGAACAGAAGACTTCAGTTTCTGAGAATGTCAGTCTGGCACTTTTCACTAACACTAAATTCAGACACAAATACACACTTTAATAATCAAATATAAATATTTTAACAATATTATTGTAATGGATAGTTTTTAATTTTATATACAATGGTTTCCAGCTCATTAGCACATTTATATAGCATATAAGGCAAGGGTAGGGTCCCACTGGCATTTCTGCCAATTGGGCTTAGCCCACACCTTACTCTTCATGGTGTGATTACAAGCAAAAAAAGTAACTTTGTAAACGTGGCATTGTGGGGTTCCATGTTTGTCTTTCAATTACTCCACATCACGCATGCTCAGTTTATGGGTAAAAAGACATCTTTCTAACTGACAGAATCACAAACCCAATGTATTATCTTAATATCTATCTGTCATTTTGTCTCCAACAACAATGGTAATAATAATTCTTTAAGCAAAGCTAAGCTGATGGCTGGGTTGGTGATGTGCAACAACATGGACCAGGAAAGTAACCACCCTTTCTATACTGCCCCAGTATACCTGCACCTGCAATGTTGCATTCAGGTCTGAGAAGCACTAATATACATAAAAGGTGCACATTCCAAAGGCCAGATTCTCATAACTTCAATGGGAGTTGCAAGTGCTGAATACCTCTTCAGATTTAGGCTATGTCTACACTTTACAAGGACTACAGCAGCACAGCTGAAGCACCGCAGTTATGCCACTGTAGTGCTTAATGTACACACTTGCTACAGTGATGGAAGGGGTTTTTCTGTTGCTGTAGTAAATCCACCCCCTCAAGAGGCAGTAGCTAAGTTGATGGAAGAATTCTTCCATCCACCTAACAGTGTCTATACAAGGGCTTAGGTCAACTTAACTAAAGGAGTGTGAATTTTTCACAGCCCTAAGCAACATAGGTAGGTTGACCTAAGTTTTAGGTGTAGACCATAACTAAGGCCCTACCAAATTCACAGCAATGAAAAACACATCACAGACTGTGAACTCTTGTCTCCCCATTGTGAAAGCTGGTCTTTTACCCTATACTACACAGATTTCACAGGGGAGACCAGCAGTTCTCAAATTGGTGGTCCTAACTCAAAAGGGAGGTAAGGGGGTGGGGTCGCAAGGTTATTTTAGGGGGATTACGGTATTGCCACCCTTACTTCTGTGCTGCCTTCAGCGCTGGGTGGCTGGAGAGTGGCAGCTGTTGGCTGGGCACCCAGCTCTGAAAGAAGTGCCCTGCCAGTAGTAGTGCAGAAGTAAGGATGGCAATACCATGCCATGCCACCCTTACTTCTGTGCTGCTGCCTTCAGATCTGGGTGGCTGGAACGTGGCGGCTGCTGACTGAGGGCCCAGCTCTGCAAGAAGCAGTGCAGAAGTAAGGGTGGCAATACCATACCATGCCATCCTTACTTTTGCGCTGCTGTTGACAGCGGCTCCACCTTCGGAGCTGGGCTCCTGGCCAGCAGCCGCTACTCTCCAGCTGCCCAGCTCTAAAGGCACCACAGAAGTAAGGGTAGCAGTACCACAAACCCTCCTCCCACCACACACACACACCATAACCTTGCAACCCCCACACACAAATCCTTTTTGGGTCAGGACTCCTACATTTACAACACTGTGAATTTTCAGATTTAAATAATTGAAATCATTAAATTTATGGTTTTTAAAATCCTAATAACCAAGAAATTGACCAAAATGGACCGTGAATTTGGTAGGGCCCTAGCCATAAAAACCAGGCCTTAGTCCCAAGAACAAAGAATAGTTATTTAGAGTGGTATACAGAAGTATGAGTAATTCGATGAAATTAAGAAAGGGAATATTTAAGATCTGTAAGATATTCAGTGAGATCTGTTAGGCTCTGGAACAGACTCCGGAGGAGAGTTGCACATGCCTTGTTATTTGGGAGTTTTAAAACAAAACTGGGAAAAAATAATAAATAAATGTAATACAGAGAATAATTTGGCAGTGGCAGGAAGATGACCTGCATGACCTAACAGGTGTTTTCTAAATGTATATTCTATGAATTTATGATACACAGAGAATCAAGTTTAAGCTGCTGTAGCTATATTCATTCTGCGGGACTAACAGAAGTGAAAACTTGTTTGTGTCAGTAAAGCTAGCAGATCTAAGTCAAAGTTACCCAGGGAGCAGATACTATGGGCCCTACTGTGCTTTAAGACTCAAGCCTGTGTTGAGGGCAGGCAGTATGGTGTCAGTACTAAGAGGGATTGTACCTTCCAAGTACACAACGGAATCATACAAGATGCACCATCCTACGTAGGTGTAGCCTGCATCCTCTCTCTGCTTGGCCAGCTCTGTGATCTGGTGTAGGAGCCCCACCACCTTCCTACCCTCTTCAGGGCTATTGCACCCATAGGGATATAGGGAAGGAGCAGATTCTTTGCACTCCTGAATGCATGGAGGCAAGTGGAAGAGAAGTGAAAACTTACTGTGACATTCACCTAGGCACCCATGCAAGGGCCAAAGACAATCTAGTCCTATATATGGAGTGACAAGGAGATTTTTATGTATTTCAAGCCATAACCACACATTAATAGCATTAAATAGTTCAGATGCATTTTATGTAAGTGCAGTCCATAGCATCTAAATTTCCTGTATATTCTATCACACCTCCATTTCAAGGGCAGCTCTGTTACACAGAGTTAGCAAGGCATGTTTCAGCTGCTGGCAGAGAGAGTTTAAAATAACAGAACATATTATGTAATCCTCTTGTGAGTGTTTGTGACAGAACTGAGCAAGATTTTATCTTAACTTTCTATTTCCAGGGAAAATGTAGCAGAGTATAAAACAGAAAACAATTTGCAGGCTTCAGGTATGAATTAAATGTTTTAATATTTATTCCCTTCTTCAGCCCCACAGACAGTGTTCCTACACTGTTTCCTACAATGACTGTGCACAGGAGAGGCTGAAACTTGAGTACCTGGGAGTCCCTACAGCCAGGATTTCTACACCACGGCCTATAGTGATTACTGCTGGGAGAAGCTAGGACTAGAGCACCTAGGAGTTCCCCATAGTCAGGATTCTTAGCCCATGCCATACAGTGTCTCGTGCAGAGTGAAGTTGGATATCTAGTCACTGGGAACTTCCTGACCACCTGTACTTCTACAACCTTCCCAACAATGCCTCCTTCTGGAAGAAGCTGGCAACTGGACAATAAGCTGTCTCATAGTCTTTAGTCCTGTACAACTCCCTATGTTAATATTTTCTCCTATATTTTCAGTGGATAAGTGGTGCTGTCTTTGCCTGCCAAATGATAGCAAGACACTGAGAGTGGATTTAATACATTATTGAACTCCCTCACCCCACGGCTGAATTTGCTGTGTGCGCATCCTGCATACTAGTAAAGCAGAGACTTGAACCAGAGTTTTTGCGATCCTCCCCCATGAACCTCCTCCTCCAGCCAAGCCACAGAAATTGGAATGAGTGGAAGTCACTCTGCATATTTTATGCTGTTACTTTCTCCACCTCTTTCTACTTGGCTTTTTGGTTATGGGCCACTCCTTTTCCTACCTGCTATGTGGTGACCTTGCAATGGCTGACCTGGCGTGGATGGCTCTCAGGATCCTATTGTGTTTTATTATGCACCCACATTTAATTTTTTTAAAATTATAATAATCTCAAAACATTGTCTACCTGCACAAATCTCTTTTTCCTTAACTCATTTAATGTGTTAGTTCCTGTCCATTAATCTGGCTGGCTAAGAGTCTTGCTGCATGTCTCGGTTTGCTTGTGGTTATGTACAGTATATGAATCTTTGTGACTGTCTCACCTATGATTCTCTTTCCTCCTTCTCCCACAATAGCCATTAAAGCCCACTTGGGGCAAGGACTATGGGCAGATGTGAATTAGCACAAATTCAGCACACTATCTCAATCCTTCCACCATATATACATGTACAACATTTACATTTCTCCAACATTAACATTTATGTGAAAAGTATTAAATTGAAAGGGGTCTGGGATTACCCTTTCTTAGAAATTGTTTAATTTCAGTGCAATTCCCCACATTTTAGAAGATTTTAAGACAATCACACATAAATTGTGCAGAAAATGTTAACTTTGACATACATTGTGCAGCAACTAGAATTCAATCCTTGAATACTGTGTCTATAGTAAACTATATTCTGGTAAGATACCATACCTAAGGCTAAGATTTTGTCATGGATATTTTCAGTAAAAGTCACAGACAGGTCACGGGCAATAAAGAAAAATTCATGGAAGCCTGTGACCTGTCCCTGACTTTTACTAAAAATATCCATGATAAAATGGGAAGGGCTGGGCAGCTGAATCCATGGAGGCTCAGAGCTCCAGGGTCCCCCTGCCCCCTGCGGCAGAGGGGAGCTTCAGGGTCTCCCTCCCCAGCGGCAGGGAGCTGCAGGAATCCCCCTGTCCCCCATGGTGGCCGGAGGCTGTGGGGGTCTGCCTGCCCCCCTGCAGTGGAGAGGAGCTGTGGGGCTCCCCCTGTCCCACCACCGCGGTGGGGAGCTTTGGGGATCCCCCTGCCACCACCATGGTGGGGAGCTGCAGGGGTCCCCCTGCCCTGCGGCAGTGGCCAGGGAGCTGCGGTGGTCCCCTTGCCCCATGGTGATGGCAGGGAGCTGCCAGGATCCCCCTGCCCCATAACAGTGGCTGGGTAACTACAGAGGTCCCCCCTGCCACCACAGCTGGCGGGGAGCTGTGGGGATCCCCCTGTTCCCTGCAGCATCCGGGAGCCGCAGGGTACCCACCCTGCCCATGGCGGCTGGGAGCTTGGGGGCCTGCTGCCTCAGGCAGTGGGGGTACCTCACTGCTCCCTGATGCTGTGGGAGGCGGCGGGACCCTGCAGCTCCCAGCCATCATGGTGGAAGTCACGGATTCCATGACCTCCAGGTCAAAATCGTAGCCTTAACCATACCTAACAAACATGTATCAAAGCCACCAGAACCAAAATACCTTTGCATATCTCCCCATCACACACACACACACACACACACAACCAACCAACATTAAAGCATTCAGAAAACAGTATCAATATTGCACACACAAAAGCATCAATGTTGCAAAAAGCCATGTAAAACCAAAGCAGATTTTATTTTGAAACAATGGTCCACCTGCCTCTTCACTACCAGATTTCCTGAGCATCCCTCCTCGACAGTCATGTCTCCATTTCCTGATATATAAAACCAATCATTATATATATTTTGTGGTAGTGTGTTTTGCATAACCTTTTTATAAACAATAAAGAATGACTGACTTTATCTCCCCTGGTTCTTCCCTTTCTCTTCTTTCACATCATTGTTTTTCCTCCTGTGTCTAATTGCTTCTTTTCCTCAGTAATTTACAGTTTTTCAGCTTTTTCTCTAATTAACATTTTGTTCCCCCCTTCACCTCTCTAAATCTTTTATCCTTTCATAGTCTCTCTCTTCCCTTCCATATTCTTTCAATCCCCCTCCATGTTTCCTCCTCCAAACGTTTTTTTCCTTCTCTATGTTGCCCCCTCTTCCATTTTTCTTTTCTTCCTTCCTTGTTCCTCTCTCATTTCATTTGTTCTGTGATTCTTCCATCTCTCCTTCCTAAGGCCACTCTCAGGCAGAGGAAGTATCTCCTCATCCTGGGCCAGCTGTGGCCTGCAGACTGTGCACATCTCTCTATTACTGGTCAGCTTTTAGCAGGAACAGAAATGATCTTCAAACCCTGCCTAACAGCTGAAAAATGTGACAGCACCCTGCAGGGGGTGTCAGCTGGTGTCAGGTATGCACAGACTTTTTACATCTCTCAGCTGTTCCATAGAGAATGAACCTCACTTACTTCTGGTGTAAGGTTAACAGCTGAGAAGTGGCTTGTGGGCGCAAGTGAGGGGTAATAGCTGTAGGGACACCCTACTATGGAACACAAAGCAGTGATTCTGGTAAACTCAATGCTGTGACCTCTTAAGAGGTGGTGACGAAAAGAGAAATGTCATAGCCCTGAATTGTGTGTGTGTGTATATATATCTTTATGTGTGTTCTCTCTCTCTCTCTCTTTTGATTCCCTGCTTTCCTGGGCTTTATTTTCCTCATGCTCATGCTGTTTCTTTACAGGAAATGAAAAGAGTGGCAGTAAATCTGGAGTAATCTGTTGCAAGTAGTATTTCAAAGGGGCTGATCAACAGGAAAGAATTAAAAAAACAAGGCAAAGCAGTCTGAAGATGAGATACAATTGGAGCAGGAAAGAGATAGAAGAAAAATTACTCTAAAAACATCAAAACTGTCTCCTACTTTTTAATATTATGAAATTAAACATTGTTGAAACACTAACACTACCTCTTTATTTTTCTAATCCAATATGAACAACCAAAGAGATATTAGTTTTGGTCCCTGACAGTGGGCTCTAGATTCCCAGTGAGATATAAGAGATCATTTTTCAGTGAAATGGCCGTTTTAATTTTAAGTACTTATGCCAAAATATATGTCACACTTGCTCTCTCTAGCTTTTTCCAGGGTCATACTGTGCTCCGTGGCTACTCCTGTGCTTTCTTGTTTTTTTCCTCTGCCTCTCTCTCTGTTCTTGTCTGTGTCCTCAGTTTCTGAGTGTTCTCCCTCTCTCACACACACATACACCTACCCAAAACACTATTTAGCCCAAAAGCGCTAGGACTCTCTCACACACACTTTTTGTGTTAGATAGGGCTTATGTTTACAGCTGTGTTCTGTGAAGGGTGAGTTCACACCTACCAACCTCAAAGGGATTTTAACCCAACCTATAACATGTTTTCATCCAGCTCGTAACAGTACCAATATTCCATTGTTAGCAGGATGGCAAAGAGCAGTAGTAGTGAATGGACCCCTCCAGCAACACGGTGATCATTCTCTCTAGGTCAGGGCTTTAATTCAATATTGACTCAAGGAGAAGAGTGCCATTGACTGCATCAAAAACACCATTTCTTACAGCACCTAATGGTTACCAGGATATGTCCCATTAATGTAATAAACAGGCCAAGAACCACTAAGCATATGCTATCTAAGCCCTGGTCTACACTAGGACTTTAGGTCGAATTTAGCAGCGTTAAATCGATGTAAACCTGCACCCGTCCACACGATGAAGCCCTTTATTTCGACTTAAAGGGCTCTTAAAATCGATTTCCGTACTCCACCCCTGACAAGTGGATTAGCGCTTAAATCGGCCTTGCCAGGTCGAATTTGGGGTACTGTGGACACAATTCGATGGTATTGGCCTCCGGGAGCTATCCCAGAGTGCTCCATTGTGACCGCTCTGGACAGCACTCTCAACTCAGATGCACTGGCCAGGTAGACAGGAAAAGAACCACGAACTTTTGAATCTCATTTCCTGTTTGGCCAGCGTGGCAAGCTGCAGGTGACCATGCAGAGCTCATCAGCAGAGGTGACCATGATGGAGTCCCAGAATCGCAAAAGAGCTCCAGCATGGACTGAACGGGAGGTACGGGATCTGATCGCTGTATGGGGAGAGGAATCCGTGCTATCAGAACTCCGTTCCAGTTTTCGAAATGCCAAAACCTTTGTCAAAATCTCCCAGGGCATGAAGGACAGAGGCCATAACAGGGATCCAAAGCAGTCCGCATGAAACTTAAGGAGCTGAGGCAAGCCTACCAGAAAACCAGAGAGGCGAACGGCTGCTCCGGGTCAGAGCCCCAAACATGCCGCTTCTATGATGAGCTGCATGCCATTTTAGGGGGTTCAGCCACCAGTACCAGTCGTGTTGTTTGACTCCTTCAATGGAGATGGAGGCAACACGGAAGCAGGTTTTGGGGACGAAGAAGAAGAAGAAGATGATGATGATGATGATGTTGTAGATAGCTCACAGCAAGCAAGCGGAGAAACCGGTTTTCCCGACAGCCAGGAACTGTTTCTCACCCTGGACCTGGAGCCAGTACCCCCCAAACCCACCCAAGGCTGCTTCCTGGACCTGGCAGGTGGAGAAGGGACCTCCGGTGAATGTACCTTTTAAAATACTATACATGGTTTAAAAGCAAGCATGTGAAAGGATTACTTTGCCCTGGCATTCGCGGCTCTCCTGGATGTACTCCCAAAGCCTTTGCAAAAGGTTTCTGGGGAGGGCAGCCTTATTGCGTCCTTCATGGTAGGACACTTTACCACTCCAGGCCAGTAACACGTACTCGGGAATCATTGTACAACAAAGCATTGCAGTGTATGTTTGCTGGTGTTCAAACAACATCCGTTCTTTATCTCTCTGTGTTATCCTCAGGAGAGTGAGATATCATTCATGGTCACCTGGTTGAAAAAGAGTGCTTTTCTTCAGGGGACACTCAGAGGAGCCCGTTCCTGCTGGGCTGTTTGCCTGCGGCTGAACAGAAATGTTCCCCGCTGTTAGCCACGGGGAGAGGGGAGGGTTGAGGGGGTAGCCACGCGGTGGGGGGAGGCAAAATGCGACCTTGTAACGAAAGCACATGTGCTATGTATGTAATGTTAACAGCAAGGTTTACCCTGAAAGACTGTAGCCACTGTTTTATAAAATGTGTCTTAAAATACCGCTGTCCCTTTTTTTTTCTCCACCAGCTGCATGTGTTTCAATGATCACAGGATCTTCTCCTTCCCAGAGGCTAGTGAAGATTAGAAAGAAAAAAAACGCCCTCGTGATGAAATGTTCTCTGAGCTCATGCTGTCCTCCCACACTGACAGAGCACAGACGAATGCGTGAAGGCAAATAATGTCAGAGTGCAGGAAAGCACAGAATGACCGGGAGGAGAGGTGGCGGGCTGAAGAGCGTAAGTGGCGGGCTGAAGACAGGGCTGAAGCTCAAATGTGGCGGCAGCGTGATGAGAGGAGGCAGGATTCAATGCTGAGGCTGCTGGAGGATCAAACCAGTATGCTCCAGTGTATGGTTGAGCTGCAGCAAAGGCAGCTGGAGCACAGACTGCCACTACAGCCCCTGTGTAACCAACCGCCCTCCTCCCCAAGTTCCATAACCTCCACACCCAGACACCCAAGAACGCGGTGGGGGGGCCACTGGCCAACCAGCCACTCCACCACAGAGGATTGCCCCCAAAAAAGAAGGCTGGCATTCAATAAATTTTAAAGTTGTAAACTTTTAAAGTGCTGTGCTTAAAGTGCTGTGTGGCATTTTCCTTCCCTCCTCCACCACCCCTCCTGGGCTACCTTGGTAGTCATCCCCCTATTTGTGTAATGAATGAATAAAGAATGCATGAATGTGAAGCAACAATGACTTTATTGCCTCTGCAAGCGGTGATCAAAGGGAAGAGGGGAGGGTGGTTAGCTTACAGGGAAGTAGAGTGAACCAAGGGGCGGGGGGTTTCATCAAGGAGAAACAAAGAGAACTTTCACACCGTAGCCTGGCCAGTCATGAAACTGGTTTTCAAAGCTTCTCTGATGCGTACCGCGCCCTCCTGTGCTCTTCTAACCGCCCTGGTGTCTGGCTGCGCGTAACCAGCAGCCAGGCGATTTGCCTCAGCCTCCCACCCCACCATAAATGTCTCCCCCTTACTCTCACAGATATTGTGGAGCACACAGCAAGCAGTAATAACAATGGGAATATTGGTTGCGCTGAGGTCTAAGCGAGTCAGTAAACTGCGCCAGCGCGCCTTTAAACGTCCAAATGCACATTCTACCACCATTCTGCACTTGCTCAGCCTGTAGTTGAACAGCTCCTGACTACTGTCCAGGCTGCCTGTGTACGGCTTCATGAGCCATGGCATTAAGGGGAAGGCTAGGTCCCCAAGGATAACTATAGGCATTTCAACATCCCCAACAGTTATTTTCTGGTCTGGGAATAAAGTCCCTTCCTGCAGCTTTTGAAACAGACCAGAGTTCCTGAAGATGCGAGCGTCATGTACCTTTCCCGGCCATCCCACGTTGATGTTGGTGAAACGTCCCTTGTGATCCACCAGAGCTTGCAGCACTATTGAAAAGTACCCACTATTGAAAACCTCAAAAGTATTGAGGTTTATGTACTCGCCGGCTTGGTGCTCCGGTGCCAAGATAGGGATATGGGTTCCGTCTATGGCCCCACCACAGTTAGGGAATCCCATTGCAGCAAAGCCATCCACTATGACCTGCACATTTCCCAGGGTCACTACCCTTGATATCAGCAGATCTTTGATTGCGTGGGCTACTTGCATCACAGCAGCCCCCACAGTAGATTTGCCCACTCCAAATTGATTCCCAACTGACCGGTAGCTGTCTGGCGTTGCAAGCTTCCATAGGGCTATCGCCACTCGCTTCTCAATTGTGAGGGCTGATCTCATCTTGGTATTCATACGCTTCAGGGCAGGGGAAAGCAAGTCACAAAGTTCCATGAAAGTGCCCTTACGCATGCGAAAGTTTTGCAGCCACTGAGAATCGTCCCAGACCTGCAACACTATGCGGTCCCACCAGTCTGTGCTTGTTTCCCGAGCCCAGAATCGGCGTTCCACAGCATGAACCTGCCCCATTAGCACCATGATGCATGCATTGGCAGGGCCCACGCTTTCAGAGAAATCTGTGTCCATGTCCTGATCACTCACGCGACTGCGCTGACGTCGCCTACTCGCCCGGTATCGCTCTGCCAGGTTCTGGTGCTGCATATACTGCTGGATAATGTGTGTGGTGTTTAATGTGCTCCTAATTGCCAAAGTGATCTGAGCAGGCTCCATGCTTGCCGTGGTACAGCGTCCGCTCAGAAAAAAGGCACGGAACGATTGTCTGCCTTTGCTCTGATGGAGGGAGGGGCGACTGACGACACGGCTTACAGGGTTGGCTTCAGGGAGCTAAAATCAACAAAGGGGGTGGCTTTACATCAAGGAGTATTTAAGGCAGGATTTCACAGAGGGTTCCAATAAGAAATGGTGCACCCAAGTTATTGTTCTTATTGGAACAAGGAGGTTAGTCTGGCCTCTGATTGATACGTGGCTAGATTTACTTCGCTGCACCTTCCCTGTGAGTGACTGCAGTGTGACCTAGAGCAATGAGTCCCCTAGACGGGGGAGGTGGGGGAAGCAAATGAGTACAAAACAAATCTGGTCTATTTCTTGTTTTGGTACACTCCATCTATCTTTTACATCTTTGGCTGGCAGCAGACGGTGCAGAAGGACTGCATACCATCCACATCTCAGGGCTGCTCGGCAGAAGATGGTACAATACGACTGCTAGCAATCCATATCGCCTGCCTGCTCACCATAAGATGGTTCAATAGGACTGACTGCAGGACTAAAGAGAATGACTTGATCAAGTCACTCCAAATTTAGTCCCTGCGCCCATGTCTGTCCAGGCGCTCCCGGCCGACGTGGCCAGGAGCACCTCGGACATGACGATGACGGCTACCAGTCCTATTGCACCGTCTGCTGCCACAAGGCAATGGGTTGCTGCTACTGTGTAGCAATGCAGTACCGTGTCTGCCAGCACCCAGGAGACATACGGTGACGGTTACCTGAGCGGGCTCCATGCTTGCCGTTGTATGGCGTCTGCACAGGTAACTCAGGAAAAAAGGCGCGAAATGATTGTCTGCCCTTGCTTTCACGGAGGGAGGGAGGGAACGGGGGCCTGACGATATGTACCCAGAACCACCCGCGGCAATGTTTTAGCCCCATCAGGCATTGGGATCTCAACCCAGAATTCCAATGGGCAGCGGAGACTGCGGGAACTGTGGGATAGCTACCCACAGTGCAACACTCCGGAAGTCGACTCTAGCCTCGGTACTGTGGAAGCGCTCCGCCGAGTTAATTCACTTAATGCACTTAAAGCATTTTCTGTGGGGACACACACACTCGAATATATAAAACCGATTTCTAAAAAACCGACTTCTATAAATTCGACCTAATTTCATAGTGTAGACATACCCGGAACAGACTTATACTTCAAGATATGAGTGATGTTCATGCTACAATCTCTCCACTCATTTGAGAATCTAATGGATTTTGCCCTGTTTTTAAAACCCACAATGGACCTGCTCCACCTTACCTCATGGTCCTTCATTCTCTACTTCCCATCCTCCTTCCTATGTTTGTCTAGCAGCCACAAGCTCTCTCACACATCCTACAATCTCACTCGGTGCAAGAGCCTTCCCTGCAGCACCTACCATTTGAAACAGCCTTCTTGTATATCTCCATCTCAACAGTTCTCCATCTCTTTAAATCTCATCTGAAAGCTATAACACTGAATGGGCTGTTGTCAGCATAAAACTCATAAAATAATACCTCTGTTCTTTAAAATTGGAAGAATTTTTAAACTCAAATTTACTTTATACCCTTGGCACTGCTTGTTTCATGTTTGCATTTCACTCAGCTTAGAAAGTAAAATTAGACTGAATAGTATAATTTCCTAGTACTCATGCATCAGCACAATTCACAACTCTGCAGGCAACTGTTTAATTGCAACAACTTTCAACTTTAAAAAAAACATAAAAACATTTATATTCTCATTAAGTGGTGTAAAACCATTATTTCTTTATAAATGGATTAAAGGGCTCTATGTAGCACTTGAAGATGTGCTCATCGGATGGAGCATCACTTTGGGGTCTACCACAACTACAGCTCTGACTGATGGGGTTAAAGCAGAAACTTTTCCTATGATCAGGCTATTCCTTAATCTTGTTTCTTCAATAATAGGATTACTTGAACCTTTCTCTGAAGCATCTGGTGCTGGCCTGTGACAAGTTGGTTGGCCCCTTTAAGGGGAAATGAAGCCTCAGGCCCATCTGTGACAAGATCAGCTCACCTCCTCAAGTGGGTAATAATAAATGAGGTAGTGAAGTCATGTGATTAACTCAGGCTAGGCCTGGAGAGGTAAAGGCGGATGGGACAGGCACCTGGAGTAGTCCCTGGGATTGGAGAAGCTTGAATGGGAGGCTAATATTCCAATTAGGAGCCTTGACAGTTCTAGGAATGCCAGAAGATTAGGAAACTGCAGGCAGCTATGGGGAGCGAGATTGGATTGTGGGGTAAGTAGAAGGGTCATTTTCATTATAATCCAGCTCTGGGAAGGAAGACTAGGAGCCCCTGATTTAATGGGAGAGACTGGACTGACCCAAGCTCTGAAAATGGAGGGCTGGGGACCCTGGCTCAAGGAGAGACGAGAGTGAGGCACGTGAGTGGGAGCCAGAGACTGGAGGAAAGAGAAGCGAGACAGCAAAGAAGGCCTGGTAGGCCTTGCATCTCCTCCAACTGCTCAGTGAGCAGAAAGAGAGAGTCCCCCAGGGAGAAGAGGATGAGTCCAGCTGGAGTCTGAGCAGATGAGACTTTATTTTTTAGTTCATTTGGACTTTCCAGGCATTCAAGAAGGGATAGGTGCCCCGAGGAGGTCACAGTCTAGCCAGTGTGGTGTTAGCAAGTCAACAGTTGGTGATGTGGTGATGGGGATTTGTGAGGCAATTATTGATGTGGTTTGCCCACAGGTGTTGAAAATTGCTAATGTTCCTGAAATAGTAGCTGGTTTTGAGAGAAAGGGGTTCCTGAACAGTGCTGGGGCTATGGATGACAGATACATGCTCACTGTCTGCTCCTTACAAGATGCATATGAATATGTCAACCAGAAAAATGCTACTTGCTCATTATACAAGCCTGGGCTGATAATTGCAGGAAGTTCATGAACATCAATGTGGCCTGTGCTGATAGGGTGCATGATGCCAGGGTACTCCAGAAACCTGGTGTTTACCTATTTCGACAAGGAAGGACTCTCTCCCAGTAATATGGATATCAAAGGGGACTTAAGTTGATTCTCATTGACCCTGTCTCATGAAGCCATAACCGGATTTCAGAGCACCTAAAAAAAGGAGGACAGTGGTGGTATGAGCATTTGGCCAAACGAAGGCAAGACGATGCTGCCACAAACCTCTTAGGATGCCAGTATGCCCAATGCCATTCATGTTAGAGGGGTGTGCTGTGCATTGCACAACCTATCCAAGGATAATGGGAAGAACTTTTCACCATGAGTGGTTCAAAGACAGTGTTGGTTTACAGGCCTGTATGGGCAACCAGAAAGTGTACCTCTGACAAGTGTGGCTGGGTCCAGGAGAGCAAGGGAAGTCAGAGATGCCCCTTAATTTGGGAATTATTTTGGACTCCTTTCTCTCCTTTGCCTCACACATCTCCAGACCATACTCCAATCCTATCATTTGCTGTTGAGTAAGAAAAAAATTACAGAATTTGAACATGGCTTGGAGATGGGGGGCGGGGAGGGGACGCAAAGGAAAAGCAGGAGTAAAAAAAAATAGCTGAGGCTCTTAATCTGAGAGTTAAGGGGTTGCAGCTGGTGTTGTCACCAGTGACAGAGAAAGGCGGATGTAGAGAAAAGTTGGATAGAAGATCAGAAGTTCACTATTGTTCACACTTAGTTTAAGATAACAATTAGGTGAGATTGCCCAAAGATGGGGTGCAAATGGCCAATATCAAAGGGCCAAGAACAGAGCCCCAGGGAAGCCCCAAGGACAGTGGGAGAAGGACCCACCTACAAAGATGCTAACTGAGTGGTCAGAGGTAAAAGAAAGACAAGGAGAGAACAATCTCAAAAACCAAGTCAAAATGAGAACAAGAAGATGATGATGGACATTGTCAGAAGCAGCAGAAAGGTTGAGGAGGGGGCAGGTGGAATAGAGACATTGTGATATGGTGAAAAGGAAGTAATTAGAAACCTTAGTGAAAGCAATGTTGTCAAGGTTCCTCCCCCACTCTGAACTCTAGGGTACAGATGTGGGGACCTGCATGAAAACCTCCTAAGCTTACTTTTACCAGCTTAGGTTAAAACTTCCCCAAGGTACAAATTAATTTTATCCTTTGTCCTTGGAATATCCACTGCCACCACCAAACTCTAACTGGGTTTACTGGGAAACGTAGTTTGGACACGTCTTTCCCCCCAAAATCCTCCCAACCCTTGCACCCCACATCCTGGGAAAGGTTTGGTAAAAATCCTCACCAATTTGCATAGGTGACCACAGACCCAAACCCTTGGATCTGAGAACAATGAAAAAGCATTCAGTTTTCTTACAAGAAGACTTTTAATAGAAATAGAAGTAAATAGAAGTAAAGGAATCACCCCTGTAAAATCAGGATGGTAGGTACCTTACAGGGTAATTAGATTCAAAACATAGAGAATCCCTCTAGGCAAAACCTAAAGTTACAAAAAAGACACACAGACAGAAATAGTCATTCTATTCAACACAGTTCTTTTCTCAGCCATTTAAAGAAATCATAATCTAACGCATACCTAGCTAGATTACTTACTAAAAGTTCTAAGACTCCATTCCTGTTCTATCCCCGGCAAAAGCAGCGTACCGACAGACACAGACCCTTTGTTTCTCTCCCTCCTCCCAGCTTTTGAAAGTATCTTGTCTCCTCATTGGTCATTTTGGTCAGGTGCCAGCGAGGTTAGCTTTAGCTTCTTAACCCTTTACAGGTGAGAGGATTTTTCCTCTGGCCAGGAGGGATTTTAAAGGGGTTTACCCTTCCCTTTATATTTATGACAAATGTCAGCAGATGAGAGGGCTGAAGCCAGATTGGAAGGGATCAAAGATGAAGTTGGAGGAGAAAGTGCATCTGTTGCAGATTGACAGGTTTCAGAGTAGCAGCCGTGTTAGTCTATATTCGCAAAAAGAAAAGGAGGACTTGTGGCACCTTAGAGACTAACAAATTTATTTGAGCATAAGCTTTCGTGAGCTACAGCTCACTTCATCGGATGCATGCAGTGGAAAATACAGTGGGGAGATTATATACACAGAGAACACGAAACAATGAAGTGAGCTGTAGCTCACGAAAGCTTATTCTCAAATAAATTTGTTAGTCTGTAAGGTGCCACAAGTACTCCTTTTCTTGTTGCAGATTGAATGATTCAGTGAGTTTAGAGATAAAGGTGAAGAGGCTAATGGGGCAGACAGATGGGAATTAATCCCCTACCAAACAATATTGACATTCCCAGCATCTCCATTGTGATTCTGGGTGTCCCAGTATACCCGTTCTACCATGTGTCATGAGCCAATTCCCAAATTGCACATGTCTAGAAAATGACAATTCTGCTACACTCTCAACAGATACAGAATAGTGGCATTTAGAAGACTTGGGTCCTGTCTCTCCTCCATCATAAGGGCCTCTACAGATCAAACTGTGTCCTGGGATGAACCCTTGCTATAACCATTTTAAAGGAATCATACATGAAAGATATAAATTCATTTTACTTTAATCATTTTGTAATTTTTAATTTCCTCTCTAGAGGGCAGCAGTTTCACAGAAAATTCTTGATCTTGTCACAGAATGGGTTTTGCAGACACCGTTTCCCTTTTGTGGAGATTAGGGTCAACTGGATTAAGCCCTGGTCTACACTAGGACTTTAGGTCGAATTTAGCAGCGTTAAATCGATGTAAACCTGCACCCGTCCACACGATGAAGCCCTTTATTTCGACTTAAAGGGCTCTTAAAATCGATTTCCTTACTCCACCCCTGACAAGTGGATTAGCGCTTAAATTGGCCTTGCTGGGTCGAATTTGGGGTACTGTGGACACAATTCGACGGTATTGGCCTCCGGGAGCTATCCCAGAGTGCTCCATTGTGACCGCTCTGGACAGCATTCTCAACTCAGATGCACTGGCCAGGTAGACAGGAAAAGAATCGCAAACTTTTGAATCTCATTTCCTGTTTGGCCAGCGTGGCAAGCTGCAGGTGACCATGCAGAGCTCATCAGCAGAGGTGACCATGATGGAGTCCCAGAATCGCAAAAGAGCTCCAGCATGGACTGAACGGGAGGTACGGGATCTGATCGCTGTATGGGGAGAGGAATCCGTGCTATCAGAACTCCGTTCCAGTTTTCGAAATGCCAAAACCTTTGTCAAAATCTCCCAGGGCATGAAGGACAGAGGCCATAACAGAGACCCGAAGCAGTGCCGCGTGAAACTTAAGGAGCTGAGGCAAGCCTACCAGAAAACCGGAGAGGCGAACAGCCGCTCCAGGTCAGAGCCCCAAACATGCCGCTTCTATGATGAGCTGCATGCCATTTTAGGGGGTTCAGCCACCAGTACCCCAGTCGTGTTGTTTGACTCCTTCAATGGAGATGGAGGCAACACGGAAGCAGGTTTTGGGGACGAAGAAGATGATGATGATGATGAGGTTGTAGATAGCTCACAGCAAGCAAGTGGAGAAACTGGTTTTCCCGACAGCCAGGAACTGTTTCTCACCCTGGACCTGGAGCCAGTACCCCCCAAACCCACCCAAGGCTGCTTCCTGGACCCGGCAGGCGGAGAAAGGACCTCCGGTGAGTGTACCTTTTAAAATACTATACATGGTTTAAAAGCAAGCATGTGAAAGGATTACTTTGCCCTGGCATTCGCGGCTCTCCTGGATGTACTCCCAAAGCCTTTGCAAAAGGTTTCTGGGGAGGGCAGCCTTATTGCGTCCTTCATGGTAGGACACTTTACCACTCCAGGCCAGTAACATGTACTCGGGAATCATTGTACAACAAAGCATTGCAGTGTATGTTTGCTGGTGTTCAAACAACATCCATTCTTTATCTCTCTGTGTTATCCTCAGGAGAGTGAGATATCACTCATGGTCACCTGGTTGAAATAGGGTGCTTTTCTTCAGGGGACACTCAGAGGAGCCCATTCCTGCGGGGCTGTTTACCTGTGGCTGAACAGAAATGTTCCCCGCTGTTAGCCACGGGGAGGGTTGAGGGGGTAGCCACGCGGTAGGGGGAGGCAAAATGAGACCTTGTAACGAAAGCACAAGTGCTATGTATGTAATGTTAACAGCAAGGTTTACTCTGAAAGACTGTAGCCACTGTTTTATAAAATGTGTCTTTTTAAATACCGCTGTCCCTTTTTTTTTCTCCACCAGCTGCATGTGTTTCAATGATCACAGGATCTTCTCCTTCCCAGAGGCTAGTGAAGATTAGAAAGAAAAAAAACGCACTCGTGATGAAATGTTCTCTGAGCTCATGCTGTCCTCCCACACTGACAGAGCACAGACGAATGCGTGGAGGCAAATAATGTCAGAGTGCAGGAAAGCACAAAATGACTGGGAGGAGAGGTGGCGGGCTGAAGAGAGTAAGTGGCGACTTCTATAAATTCGACCTGATTTCGTAGTGTAGACATACCCTTAGAGACATTAAAGACTATACTGGCAATTTACTAGGAGCCAAAGGATCCCTTACTGATTTCCATACAAATGTATTTATCAAAGTATTGGTATCTACCTGATTGACAGTTCTGTGTTCTTCAGTATACCAGTGAACTGTATTCACCAGAACACTAATGGCATTTCCTTGGGATCCACTCATTTAAATGCTCAAAAAAGAAAAAAAAAAGTCTCAATAGCCTTTTTGGGAAATGGAATGTGAAAAGAGAGAACAGGAAAATTATTTATGAACAGCTGAAGAAACATCAGTTGGGTGAACTATGCAGAGAAAGGCAGATCAGCCCAGAGGATAGAACAAAATCACAGGTAGTAAATTTACTATAGTCTAATGACCAGTAGTGGAGTGATGGTTCAGGATCAGACAACCTCCAGCCTGCTGGCAAAGGGTTCAGCAACGCTCTTGAAGCCAATGCCCTGAAGGGATGAGGCTGACAGGGGCAGTAACTATGTTCTGTCCAGACCAAGCACGCTAATGCAACAGGAGTGGTGAACCGTTCAACAGTTGGAGAAGGAAAAGCTGCAGCTGGAGAGGGACAGAATGCATCTGGAAATCCCCCAGAGAGCAGCTCAGGAAAGGCAGCATCAGTACAAGAGAGAAGAGAAGGAAAACCAGTGGCAGCACTAGGGTGTGGGAGGGCAGGGGGATCGAGACGACACCGAGCATCAATATCAGCTCGTGACGAATAGACCGCACCAGCAGAACCATAGTCCGGGAGGTGGAGCTAGTCCCCAGCTATCTGTCCCAGTTGTTGGTGTAGACCAGGGGTTCTCATCCTTTTTCTTTTGGAGGCCCACCCAACGTGCTATAAAAACTCCACAGCTCACCTGTGCCACAACAACTGTTTTTCTCCATATAAAAGCCAGGGCCGGCGTTAAGGTGTAGCAAGCAGGGCAGTTGGCTGGGGTACCACACCACAGGGGGCACCACGAAACTAAGTTGCTCAGGCTTCAGCTTCAGCCGCAGGTGTTGGGATTTGGGGCCCCAGGCTGCAGACCTGCACAGCAGGGCTTCGGCTTTCTGCCCTAGGCCCGAGTGAGTTTTATGCTGGCCATGCCTGGTGGACCCCCTGAAACCTGCTCATGGCATCCCAGGGGGCCCTGGACCCCTGGCTGAGAACCACTGGTGTAGACATACATGGATGTGTTCCTACATGCTTCTGAAATGGGATGTGATTTTAATAAAGTGGGAAAAGGGGATGTGATAAGGTACCTGACTCCACTACTGTCTGGGATAAAGGCCTTGGACATTTTACCCTTATGGAAAGTGAAGACTATAAAGATTATGATGGTTGTAAACAAGTTTTGTTGCAAATTTAAGGGGACTGTTGGCCCCTTACTAAAACTCAGCGGGGGTTTTTTGGTTGGCTAGCTCCCAGTACCAAAAGAAAGGGGAAGGGTCGATGCAAAATCAGGACCCTGAGATTGATAGTCCCCAGGGGCAATGGGGAGAGGCCAGTGCTCCAGGTCAGCCTGTTTGACAGGGCAGGCAGGCTAATGAGGGAGTCAGGAGGCTGGGGGGTCCCGTCGCCTGGGTCAGACAGAGTGCGGCCGAGCTAAGGAGAGAGCCAGGGGCCTGAGCTGAGCTGGGGAGTAGAGCTGTGCCAGCCAGAGAGAACCCGAGAAGCAGGGAGCAGATCCGTGCTGCGGGCAGAGCTGCAGCAACAAAAGCCACAGAAGCACCCCAGAGAGCAGACCTGTGCTGGGAGGAGAACTGCAGCAACCAGAGCTAGAGGAGCCAGTAAAAGCAGCCCAGGGGGCTGTAGACATAGCAGCAGCGCTGAGGCAGAGTGGAGCTGGAGCAGGCCAGAGCCAGGTGCGGTGAGCAGCTGGAGAGAGCGAGGGAGGGCTCAGTGCACGGAAACGACCCCAGCCAAAAGACCTTGCAGGCTAGACTTGGAATGGGATCGTAACCCTGACAGGGCCAGGGGCGGGGGGGCTGACACTGGTAAGAAGGGTCCTGCCGCCTAGAGCCTGAAGGCGTGTGGCCACCACCAGAGCAAGTGTCCAAGAGAAGGAGGCCTGGGACGTGTGAGGAACAGACTTTGAACTCCCCCCTACATCCCAGAGACGGCTGTTTGTGATGTTTCCATGCCACAGAGCAGGGTTATGTGTTTTCCTTTAACCTTTCTCTTTTTTTTCTCCTCTTTTTAAAACTGATTGCTGTTTAATAAATTGTATTTGCTTTGAACTGTATGTAATGATCAGTGGGTCAGGGCAGCGTCCACTGCGGAGAGAGCACCCCAGAGTGGGGACACCATAGCCCTTGCCTTAACTGACCACAAGATTGGGGAATCCTGGGCCCAGCCTTGTTGGGGTAATAAGGACTCTGCCACACAGAAGAGTAGAAGGGGAGCCCTCGAGGTCAGGCAGGCCTACGGGTAAAGGAAGTGGGAGCAAGGACTCAGATCATTTCACTAGCCTATTTCACTGGAGTAGCGTATAAGCCAGGAAAGTTCCCCACTTACACAAACATTTAAGCTAATCCCTGAAGTGTATAACAGAAGATTTCGGGGAGTTCAGAAAAAAAGGAGTCATGGCCTATGCTGAGGTCTCAACTCAGGGATTCTGTAAGGAACTGGGGAACTGGTTGGGGGGGTTACCATGATCGAAGCGGCCTATGAGTTAATGGATATAGAACAATTCTATGAACTCTGCCACCCTTACCTCAAACCATGGGTAATAGAAAAAAAACCCAGAAATGTAACCATAGCTGGGAAGTGGGCCGACCAATATGCAGATAGTCAGCCTGAGTTGGATAGGAAATCTAATAAGAAGGGTTTGGGATCAGAGGACAGGGATAGGGCCCAAGCCGAGACCCACACCAAGTGGGGAGGGAACCACCTCTCAGGAGCCCTCGGATGAGTTGGGAGAAGAGGTGAGCCATATGTAGCCAGTGGGGTCACTTTGCCTGATGCCCACTGAGTCCTAGTGCAGTGCTGGAAAGACCAGTTGCACTCCAAACTCATAAAGTTAACTCTGTGACTCAACAGTCAGGAGGCAGAGAGTCACACAATCAGTTTGCCAATGGCACATAATATGCATGCTGTACAATTCACACCTCATACCACTGTGTACATGTCATGCTGCACCCTCCTGGGTAAAGATCTATCCCATTGCCAGTGGAAGCAGAAGATTGGTGTTTAATGGGGAGACATTTACTGGCTGGAAAGCTTTGACCATATGCTAAGACCATAGTTAAGCCACATGTCATGAAACCCCAACAAATGTTCCTAATGTGTGAAATGACAATTAAGGTTCCTGGTGTAAAAGCCTTTGATCTACATACAGCACAGATATATACACAGACCCAGGAAGGACTGGGTGCTGGTTTTAGGTGTGTTGTCAGATTATAGTTCACATTCTTTGCTTATGGAAAAATTTATGGGAATTGAATATAGAAGGGCTGGATCAGCCATCATCAGGTGGCTTCAAACTGGCAAGGAATGGTGTCAATCAAAATGCAAATAGAATAGGTCACATTCCCTGGTCAGACTCCAAGAGGAGTTACATCCAATCAGGTTACATCCACAGTATATGCAGATAAATACCTGAGGCAAGAGAGGGGTCAGATAGGCTACTTTTCTGGAGAAAGGACAGGACCTACTGACTTGACAGAAAATTTGCTGGGTCCTAAAGCCCAGATCAGGGAAGTAAGCTATCTGCCAACCCTTAAAGGGGAAACCAAAGCAGAAAAAAGCATGGTGTTGGCAGTGTCTGCAGCCAGAAGTAGGGCCATTGAAGCAGCTGTGGTGCTCTGTCATATCTATAGCACCCCCCCCCCCCCCGGACCCCTGAGTGAGAAATGCCCAAATAGAGGGACAGCTACTTGAGAGATGACACTCACAGGATCCTGAGCCAGGTGGGAAAGGAAATTCTGCTCACCTTAACTCAGTATGTGGGGAACAAAAGGCTACACCAGTGGGGTGGGGGATCAATACTCCTTCCCCCACGCCCAAAGTAGCAGAGGTGCGGCCACTGGAGTCCCCAGGTCCTGACCTCAGGGGAGGTGAGACAGAGACAGAAATTCTCTTATTCTGTTAAAAGCATGCATGGTGGAGAGCCACTGCACAGGGAAGCAGCCCTGACATATTTCTCCCTTTTGTCTGAAGAATGGCTGCTTGTAATAGGAGGAAGGTGGGGAACCTCTATCCAGAATTGAAGCAACTGACCTATTGGGGAACAATGTCACACCACACTTTAAGAATAAATTAGGCTTGCACAGGAAGTGCTGTGTGGTAACTTACAGCTGTTGACAATCCCTCTGTTATTAGTCTCTGAAAAGAAAGCAAACAGGTGTCCTTGGGCAACCTTTCTGTGATGGGAAATACACAGTGAAGGCAGGGAACTATGAAGCCTGGGAATACCCCAGTCAGAAGGGAGAGAGCTACAGATCTCCACCTAGAAAGACGATGGCTGGGGAGCTGGAATCTGAGAGTGGGTGCCCTTGCTGAACCAGTGAGGGGAAATACAGGTGAAGTTGCCCTGAACTGTGACAATTTGTGTGACAATAATGCCTAGAGCAGTGGTGGACACTCTGCGGCCCGTATGTGGCCCATCAGGGTTATCTGATTGCGGGCCATGAGACATTTTGCTGACATGGACCGTCTGCAGGAACAGCCCCCCGCAGCTCCCAGTGGCTGCGGGTCACCGTTCCCGGCCAATGGGAGCTGTGGGAAGCGGCAGCCAGCATGTCCCTGCAGCCCGCATCTCCCATTGGCCGGGAATGGTGAACTGTGGCCACTGGAAGCTGTGGGGGGGCTGTGCCTGTGGATGGTCAACGTCAGCAAAATGTCTCGTGGCCCGCAATCAAATTACCCTGATGGGCCGCAGGTTGCCCACCTCTGACCTACAGATCCTATTCTGGTTGATGCCCCCTTGTGTTAGACTTTGTACAGACATTTAATAAAAGACAGTCCCTGCCCCAATGACTTTACAATCTGAGAGCTTTATTCTTACACGGGTCTGACAGGGTAAAGAATACTTAAAACGTGTAAATATACAATGTGTAATTTACATTGACTTTTAGGCCACTTTACACTGCTAGAAAGGTTTAAAGGGGTCTTAGTGTAACTCAGCATTCCTGCCTTAGTTTAAGATGGGTGTTCACAGATGGGTGGCTGAAACAAAAAAAAAAAAAAATAGAGGCACAGAAAATGGAGATGGGGTAACAGTAATATAAATATATGTTTTTGCACAGATTAGCTATATGCACAATTTGTAGGCAGGGTGGATTTGATTTAAATCAAATTGATTTAAATCATGATTTAAATCACTAGTCAGGAAGACTCGATTTAATCATGGATTTCTACATAAAAGTGCATTCTTCTTGGTTGTTATAACCTAATACATATTCTTTAGAAAGTGATTTTATATGTCCCCACAAAACACAGTAGGTCAGCAGAGTGCGTCCTCAATACTGTGGCTAGCATCGACTCACGGAGTGGTGCACTGTGGGTAGCTATCCCACAGTCCCTGCTGCCCATTGGAATTCTGGGTTAAGCTCCCAATGCCTGATGGGGCAAAAACATCGTCGCGGGTGGTTTTGAGTACAATCTCCCCTCCCTTCATCCCTCCCTCCTTGAAAGCAACGGCAAACAATCGTTTTGCGTCTTTTTTCCCGGGTTACCCATGCAGATGCCATAGCACGGCACGTATAGAGCCTGCTCAGCTCAGTGCTGCTGTTGTGAACATTGTAAACACCTCGCGCATTATCCTGCAGTATGTGCAGAACCTGGCTAGGAGATACCAGCATGAGGACGATTGTGAGAAGGACATGGACACAGACATTCCTAAAAGCATGGGATATGGCAATTGGGACATCATGGCGGCAGTGGGGCAAGTTGATACAGTGGAACGCCGATTCTGGGCCCGGCAAACGAGCACAGACTGGTGGGACCGCACAGTGTTGCAGGTATGGGATGATTCCCAGTGGCTGCAAAACTTTCGCATGCGTAAGGCCACTTTCATGGAACTTTGTGAGTTGCTTTCCCCCGCCCTGAAGCGCAGGAATACCAAGATGAGACCTGCCCTGACAGTTGAGAAGCAAGTGGCGATAGCCCTGTGGAAGCTTGCAATGCCTGACTGCTACCAGTCAGTCGAGAATAAATTCGGAATGGGCAAATCTACTGTGGGGGTTGCTGTGATCCAAGTAGCCAAGGCAATCAGTGATCTTCTGCTAACAAGGGTAGCGACTCTGGGAAATGTGCAGGTCATAGTGGATGGCTTTGCTGCAATGGAGTTCCCTAACTGTGGTGGGACGATAGACGGAACGCATATCCCTATCTTGGCACCGGACCACCTTGCCAACAAGTACATAAACCACAAGGGGTACTTCTCAATGGTGCTGCAAGCACTGGTGGATCACAAGGGACGTTTCACCAACATCAATGTGGAATGGCTGGGAAAGGTGCATGACGCTCGCATCTTTAGGAACTTCGGGCTGCTCAAACAGTTGCAAGATGGGACTACTTCCCAGACCAGAAAATTACCACTGCGGATGTTGAAATGCCAATAGTTATCCTTAGGGACCCAGCCTACCCCTTGCTCCCATGGCTCATGAAGCCGTACACAGGCAGCCTGGACAGTAGTAAGAAGCAGTTCAACTATAGGCTGAGCACATGCAGAATGGTGGTAGAATGTGCCTTTGGACGTTTAAAAGCTCGCTGGCACTGTTTGTTGACTAGGTTAGACCTCAGCGCAACCAATATTCCCATTGTTATTGCTGCTTGCTGTGTGCTCCATAATATCTGTGAGAGTAAGGGGGAGACATTTATGTCGGGGTGGGAGGTTGAGGCAAATCGCCTGGTGGCCAGTTTTGAACAGCCAGACACCAGGGCGATTAGAAGAGCACAGCTAGGTGCGCTGCACATCAGAGAGGCTTTGAAAAACAGTTTCATGACTGGCCAGGCTTCGGTGTGACAGTTGTGTGTTTCTCCTTGAGAAAAAACTGCCCCCTTTGTTGACTTTACTTCCCTGTAAGCCAATCCGCCTCCCCCCTTTGACCACAGCTGGCAAAGGAAATAAAGTCCTTATTGTTTTGAATCCATGCAATCTTTATTTATTAAAAAAAAAGGGAGATCACTGACAAGGTAGCCTGGGTGGGGTGGGGGAGGAGGGAAGGACAAGGCCACATTGCTTATTTTAGGCACACTACAAATCAAAGCTGTTTGAATGACAGCCTTCTGTTGCTTGGGCTTTCTCTGGAGTGGAGTGGCTGGGTGCCCGGAGCCTCCCCCCGCCCCTCGCGTTCTTGGGCATCTGGGTGAGGAGGATATGGAACTTGGTGAGGAGGGCAGGAGGTTATACAATGGATGCAGCAGCAGTCTGTGCTCTTGTTGCCTTTCCTGCAGCTCCACCAGATGCCTGATCATGTCCGTTTGCTCCCCCATTAGCCTCAGCATCTCCTCCTGCGTGTTCTGATCATGCTCACTGAATGCTTTCCTGGCCGCTGCCACCGAATGCCTCCATGCATTCAGCTGTGCCCTATCAGTGCAGAAGGACTGCATGAACTCGGAAAACATGTCATCGCGAGTGCGGTTTTTTTGCTTTCTAATCTGCCATAACCTCAGGGACAGAGCTGATCGGGGGAGCATAGAAACATTTGCACCTGCAGGGGGGATAAAAAGGGAGAGTAAAATTTAAGAAGATACATTTCTGAGAACAAAAGGGAGACTCTTTCACAGTGAATCAAGCAATTCACAGTAGACAGCACATGTGCTTTAGCTACAAGGTCGCATTTTGCCTTATATATTGAGCGCCTGCCAGTATGGTGACACATCACACACAGGTGGGCAACAGAATTCAGTTTCCAGGCAGCCATGGTAAGCCAAAGGGTATGTGGAGTTGGCTTCTTCCGCCCTCATAACATGTGGGAATGGTTTCAAACTGCAGTGCCCTCCTTTCCCATAGCAAGCAATGCCGGTTGGGTTTGCTGTTTAAAAGGAGGGGCTGCGGTTTTGGGTTGGATGTGCAGCACACCGCTCCCCACACCGCGTGGCTATTCTCCGGGATGATCCCTTTTAGCCAAGCGCAAACAACCCAGCATGAACAGGGTCCTTTTACTGTTCCCTTACAAAAATTCCCCTATTTCAAACAGGTGACCATGAATGATATCACCACTCTCCTGAGGCTGACACAGAAAGATAAAGACCAAATGTTGCATGAATGCAACCAAAACCCAGGACCACTCGCTGCCATGCTTTGTGATACAATGATTCCAGACTACTGGCTTGGCGTGGTCAAGTGTCCCACCGTGGAGGACGAAATATGGCAGCCCTCCCCAGAAGCCTTCTGCAAAGGCTTTCAGAGTACCTCCAGGAGAGCTTCATGGAGATGTCCCTGGAGGATTCCTGCTCCATCCCCAGACATGTGAACAGACTTTTCCAGTAGCTGTACTGGCCGCGAATGCCAATTCTTCAGGGCAAATCAAACATTAAACACAATTGCTTTTAACCCCTGCAGTCAGTGGTGTAGCAGGGTGGGGGGAGCGGAGCAGTGGCCGCTCCCCCACTGAGCACAAGTGGTGCCTTGTCAATGTCTTGGCGCCTTTTAAATTTTCCCCTGTTGAGGGAACAGGGGGAGCGATCCAAAAAAAAGGTGCTCCGGGTCTTCGGCGGCACCTCGGCGGCAGGACCTTCACTCACTCTGGGTCTTCGGCGGCACCTCAGAGGCAGGACCTTCAGTGCCACCGAAGACACACGGAGCGAATGAGGGCCCACCACCGGAGCGCTGCCGGGTGAGTAAAAGTGCTGCAGCGGATGGTGCCTTTTTTTTGGATCACTCCCCCTGCTCCCTCCACCTGACTATGCGGCTGCCTGTACTGTAGTTACAAATGTGCACTCACCAGAGGTGCCTTCTCTGCCTTCAGGGTCTGGGAACCTGCCTTGGGAGGGTATTGGCTCCAGGGTGATGGGAAGGTCCTAGCTGCCGGGGAGAATGGATTCTCTGCTTGCCTGCTGCACATTCTCCTCCTCCTCCACATCTTCCTTATCCACAAAATCCTCCTCCCTGTTGCTTGAGAATCCCTCCTTGCAGGTGTCCATGGACAGTGGTGGGGTACTGGTAGGGTCCTCCCCTAGAACGGCATGCAGCTGATCATAGAAGCGGCATGTATGGGGCTCTGACCCGAAGCGAATGTTTGCCTCCTTTGTTTTGTAGTAGGCTTGCCTGAGCTCCTTAACTTTCAGGCGGCACTGCTGTGTGTCCCTGGTGTAGCCTCTCTCCACCATGCGCTGTGCGATTTTGGCATACATATTAGCATTTCTTCTTTTGATCGGAGTTCTGCCTGCACAGATTCTTCTCCCCATACAGCAATGAGATCCAGTGTCTCCCGTTCAGTCCATGCTGGAGCTCGTTTGTAATTCTGGGACTGCATGATCACCTGTGCTGCTGAGCTCGCCATGCTGACCGAACAGGAAATGAACTTCAGAAGTTCCCAGGGCTTTTCCTGTGTACCTGGCTAGTGCATTGGAGTTAAAAGTGCTGTCCAGAGTGGTCACATTGGAGCACTTGGGATAGCTCCTGGAAGCCAATACCGTCAAATTGCACAATGGTGCGTCTGCACTACCCCAAATTTGACCCAAGAAGGTAGATTTTAGCGCTACTCCCCTCATCGGGGAGGAGTACATCAGTCAATTTTAAGAGCCCTTTAGGTTGATGGAATGGGGTTGGTTGTGTAGCTGCACTGCTTATAAAATCGACCTAACGCGACTAAATTCGACCTAACCTCATAGTGTAGACCAGGGCTTAGAGAGAGGTAAGCGATTGACTCCGTGTACACAAGTTTGCAGAAGGACAATAGGGTTGAGGTCTGTTATTTCTCACCTCTATATATTATTTATTTATTTTAAAACATTTTTGCTGTTAACAAGCATGTTATCTCTGAAGACACAAACCCACAGTTTGAGAACTGCAAAACTAAGCATCTCTGATGGTATCTTCTAGACTGAGCACTGAGTCCCATTGGGTAGATAGAAAGATTAACCTAAATAACCTATACAGAAGCCCCTAGAACCTCATAAGATTGGTTCCCTAATCCATGAACTTTTAAAACTCATTTACAAAACTTTTCTTGAACATTACATGAATATATTGTCTCATACTATAGAATTAGAATGTATAATCCCTATTCCATTATGTGATATCTTTGAGCTATAATGTATCTTAATTAAAACGATCTTTAGATAGGTTTTTTCCTCAAAAAGCATTTTTTCAAAAAAAAGCTGATTTAAATAAAAAAAATCCGCTTTTTAAATTTTTTTTTAAATCATTAATTTTTATCCACCCTGTTTGTAGGTATATATTTTTGGTTTATTAATGGAGACAAATAAGCAGATCAGTAGCAGAAATCTCAGTTTGACACTTCCTTAGTCATTAGCAGTTGGCAGTGTTTACTAGGCACCAGAATAGAAATCTGTTTTAAGAAAGGATGTGAAGGAGAAAGGTAAGGTAATGATTAAGGTAACAGATTTTACAGGGAGGGCATTTTGTATATATAAGGGGCAGCATGGATGGATGCACATAGGTACTCGCTCGGAGAAGCAGATAAATGGATGGTAAAGTCTGGTATTGCTGGCAGAGTGTTGGAGGTGACAAGTGACAATAATAAAGCAGATAGGGCCACAACCATAAGAATGAGAAGATTGTATTTGATGTGGAGAAGGGAGAGCCAATGAAGGGACCCAAACAGGTGGCTGGTCAGAACCACAGGCTGGGAAGATTATTGTAACAGTAGCAATTTGAATTGACCTGCACAGTCCAAGGCTTCACTAAACAAGGCCAGCAAAAGGCTGCAGTAATCAAGATAAGGGCTTGAAAAAGTGCTACAAAGAGGGTTAATATGTTTACCAATTTGAAGGGAACAAAAGAAAATATAACTGGAAATTTTTAACAATTTATTATGGAGAATGTATTCTAATCACTAGACAATATGTATTGTGGTACCAGGAAGAAAAAAAAAATTACCTTTTTAAAATTTCTCTAATTTCAAATAGGAAGATATTTTTAAACTAATAGCTACAATGTAGTGTTTGTAAAACAATACAGGATTTTACTTCCTTGTATTTGTCCCTTATAGATCAGAAGAGAAATGTCCTATGACTACATATCATAACAGGAGTTGATGGGATCATGCTAAATCATGTATGTATCACAATATATGTCTATGAAATGCTAGGCAGTCAATTCTTTTCCAACAGATTCCAAGAGCCTTGTTGACACAATAGAATTATACCAATGCTAATTAAACTTGTATAATTGCATTGGCACACACTCCAGTGGTGCAGTGCCATCACCAGCCATCCTGTTTCAGGAGCAATTCTGTCCTGTGTCCACAGGCAGACTTGATTCAAATATTGTAGCTGCATTGCCTCCTGGATGTCTATGGATGTGTTTACAATAGTTAAGGTAACATTTTTTCTTCCTATATAGGCTGATATACATCTTGAATTCTTACACAAAAAAACCCTGATCAATTATTAATGGAGTTAAATGTTTCAGACTACTGTTTTTGTGGGAACTAAAGCACAACTGAGTCCCAGTCATTCCTGCCTCAGTTCTTTTATAGATTCATAGATACTAAGGTCAGAAGGGACCATTATGATCATCTAGTCTGACCTCCTGCACAACGCAGGCCACAGAATTTCACCCATCCACTCCTGCGAAAAACCTCTCACCTATGTCTGAGCTATTGAAGTCCTCAAATTGTGGTTTAAAGACTTCAAGGAGCAGAGAATCCTCCAGCAAGTGACCTGTGCCCCATGCTACAGAGGAAGGCGAAAAACCTCCAGGGCCTCTTCCAATCTGCCCTGGAGGAAAATTCCTTCCCGACCCCAAATATGGTGATCAGCTAAACCCTGAGCATGTGGGCAAGGTTCACCAGCCAGATACTACAGAAAATTCTTTCCTGGGTAACTCAGATCCCACCCCATCTAATATCCCATCACAGGCCATTGGGCCTATTTACCATCAATATTTAATTACCAAAACCATGTTATCCCATCATACCATCTCCTCCATAAACTTATTGAGTTTAATCTTAAAGCCAGATAGATCTTTTGCCCCCACTGCTTCCCTTGGAAGGCTATTCCAAAACTTCACTTCTCTGATGGTTAGAAACCTTCGTCTAATTTCAAGTCTAAACTTCCCAATGACCAGTTTTTATCCATTTGTTCTTGTGTCCACATTGGTACTGAGCTTAAATAAGTCCTCTCCCTCTCCGGTATTTATCCCTCTGATATATTTATAGAGAGCAATCATATCTCCCCTCAACCTTCTTTTAGTTAGGCTAAACAAGCCAAGCTCCTTGAGTCTCCTTTCATAAGACAAGTTTTCCATTCCTCGGATCATCCTAGCAGCCCTTCTCTGTACCTGTTCCAGTTTGAATTCATCCTTCTTAAACATGGGAGACCAGAACTGCACACAGTATTCCAAGTGAGGTCTCACCAGTGCCTTGTATAACGGTACTAAAACCTCTCCTGATGCATCCCAAGACCGCATTAGCTTTTTTCACAGCCATATCACATTGGCAGCTCATAGTCATCCTATGATCAACCAATACTCCAAGGTCCTTCTCCTCCTCCGTTACTTCTAATTGATGCGTCCTCAGCTTATAACTAAAATTCTTGGTATTAATCCCTAAATGCATGACCTTACACTTTTCACTATTAAATTTCATCCTATTACTATTACTCCAGTTTACAAGGTCATCCAGATCCTCCTGTATGATATCCCTGTCCTTCTTTAAATTGGCAATACCTCCCAGCTTTGTATCATCTGCAGACTTTATTAGCACACTCCCACTTTTTGTGCCGAGGTCAGTAATAAAAAGATTAAATAAGATTGGTCCCAAAACCGATCCTTGAGGAACTCCACTGGTAATCTCCCTCCAGCCTGACAGTTCACCTTTCAGTAGGACCCGTTGTAGTCTCCCCTTTAACCAATTCCTTATCCACCTTTCAATTTTCATATTGATCCCCATCTTTTCCAATTTAACTAATAATTCCCCATGTGGCACGGTATCAAACGCCTTACTGAAATCTAGGTAAATTAGATCCACTGCGTTTCCTTTGTCTAAAAATCTGTTACTTTCTCAAAGAAGGAGATCAGGTTGGTTTGGCACTATCTACCTTTTGTAAAACCATGTTGTATTTTGTCCCATTTACCATTGACTTCAATGTCCTTAACTACCTTCTCCTTCAAATTTTTTTCCAAGATCTTGCATACTACAGATGTCAAACTAACAGGCCTATAGTTACCCGGATCACTTTTTTCCCCTTTCTTAAAAATAGGAACTATGTTAGCAATTCTCCCATCATACGGTACAACCCCTGAGTTTACAGAGTCATTAAAAATTCTTGCTAATGGGCTTGCAATTTCATGTGCCAATTCCTTTAATATTCTTGGGTGAAGATTATCCGGGCCCCCCCAATTTAGTCCCATTAAGCTGTTTGAGTTTTGCTTCTACCTCAGATATGGTAATATCTACCTCCATATCCTCATTCCCATTTGTCATGCTACCATTATCCCTAAGATCCTCTTTAGCCTTATTAAAGACTGAGGCAAAGTATTTGTTTAGATATTGGGCCATGCCTAGATTATCCTTGACCTCCACTCCATCCTCAGTGTTTAACTGTCCCACTTCTTCTTTCTTTGGTTTTCTTCTTATTTATATGGCTATAGAACCTTTTACTATTGGTTTTAATTCCCTTTGCAAGGTCCAACTCTACTTGACTTTTAGCCTGTCTCACTTTATCCCTCCATGTTCTGACCTCAATAAGGTAGCTTTCCTTGCTGATCCCTCCCATCTTCCACTCCCTGTATGCTTTCTGCTTTTTCTTAATCACCTCTCTGAGATGCTTGCTCGTCCAGCTTGGTCTACAACTCCTGCCTATGAATTTTTTCCCCTTTCTTGGGATGCAGGCTTCCGATAGCTTCAGCAGCTTTGATTTAAAATAATCCCAGGCCTCCTCTACCTTTAGATCCATAAATTCTTCAGTCCAATCCACTTCCCTAACTAATTTCCTTAATTTTTGAAAGTCAGCCCTTTTGAAATCAAAAGGAGTACTTGTGGCACCTTAGAGACTAACCAATTATTTGAGCATAAGCATGAAAAGGATGGTCTGTGTGTACGTAAAATCTCCTCACTGTACTTTCCACTTTATGCATCCGATGAAGTGAGCTGTAGCTCACGAAAGCTTACGCTCAAATAAATTGGTTAGTCTCTAAGGTGCCAAAAGTACTCCTTTTCTTTTTGCAAATACAGACTAACATGGCTGCTACTCTGAAACCTTTTGAAATAAAAAACCCTAGTTGCAGATTTATTTTTGTTAATCCTTCCGTTCAGTTTGAACTGAATTAGCTCATGATCACTTGAACCAAGATTATCCCCTACAACCATTTCTTCTATGAGGTCCTCACTGCTCACCAAAACCAAATCTAAAATGGCATCCCCTCTAGTCGGTTCAGCAACTACTTGATGAAGGAATCCATCAGCTATTGCATCGAGGAAAATCTGAGCCCTATTATTAGCACTCGTCCTCCAGTCTATATCTGGGAAGTAAAAGTCTCCCATGATCACACAGTTTCCATTAGTATTTACTTTATTAAAAACATTAAAAAGGGCTCTATCCATATCCAAATTAGATCACGGCGGTCTATAGCACACCCCAAGCACTATCCCAGAGGAGGCTCTAATAGTTTTCTTCCCCAATGTAATTTTTTCCCAGACGGACTCTGTCTTATCTATTCCATCGCTTCTTATTTCTTTACATTCTACCTCATCATTGATATACAATGCTACATCACCACCTTTACCTTTATTTCGGTCTTTCCTAAACAGCACATACCCTTCAATACCTATAGTCCAGTCATGACTACTATTCCACCATGTTTCTGTTATCCCTATAATATCTGGTTTCACTTCCTGCACCAGTAGCTCTAGTTCCTCCATTTTGTAACCTAGGCTCCTCACATTAGTGTACAAACATCTTAATGTTTGCTGTTTGGCCTCACTCACATTCTGTACCCTATTAGGCACGGTCATTCTACAGCCAGTATAACCTATTAGACTGGTATCCACACTGCCCTTCCTCCTTATATACATTCTCCTACCCACGGCTGTATCCTTTCTTACTTCGTTTTCTTCCCTCTCAATGCTAAAATCTGGAGTGGAGATTACCTGGACATCTCCCAACCATCTCCCGCAAATTCCTAGTTTAAAGCTCTCTTAATCAGTTGTGCCAGCCTCCATCCTAGAAGTCTATTTCCTTCCCTACTCAGATGAAGTCCATCCTGAGAGAACTGTCCTCTGTCCATGAATGCCTCCCAGTGGCCATACATCCCAAAGCCCTCCTTATAGCACCACTGCCTAAGCCATCTGTTGATAGTCATAATCTTGTCACACCTTTGTTGCCCTTCTCTAGGAACAGGCAGAATTCCACTAAAGACTACCTGAGCCTCGATTTCCTTAAGTGTCTTCCCCAGCCTAGCATAGTCTCCCTTAATACTTTCCAGCAAGAATCTAGCCGTATCATTTGTTCCCACATGAAGGATAATTAGGGGATTCTTTCCTGCTCCCTTTAGGATCCTTTTCAACCTCAGGTCTACATCCCGTATCTTTTTTTAATGCCAGTGTGGTCAAGTTTCCTATCATGCTAATACAGTAAGTGCAAATAGTCCTCTCACTGCTGCCTAGATATATCCTGCAGAAGTAGCTCATTGCAGCAGTAGCCTCTCTGGTCATCTTTTTGCAGTACAATACCTAGGGGCTGACTTGCCTATGACCCACCTACCTATACAAATAATGTTGCTAACAATGTGCTCTGCTGTGAGGCATTTATGTAGGGAACACCTTCTTCTGCTAAAACTTTTTCATCTTTTCATCATTTAACTAAAAAGTATGTCTCAGCCAAGCATCTTATTAATGTGCTGCTAGCTGGCTAAAGGCCAACATTAATGCTTTCTTAGCGTTATGGAGCAAGGATGAGATCCAAAAGAAGCTGGATGGTTACCAAAGAAACAAACAGGTCTTCAACTAGATATTCTGGAGACTTAGAGATCTCAGCATGAACCTGGTCTGCCAACCTGTACTGGCAGAAGATCAAAACCATCAAATATAATTTAAAGAAGGCAACAGACAGAAACAAAGTCGAAGGCTGGTGTCTACATTTGTCTTCTCAATGAAAAGTTGTACAAGATACTGAAAAAGTTCCTCCACTCAGCTGAACCTGCTCTTGGACAGCAAGCAAACCCCAGGCACCAAGATTCCCCATGAAGGAGAGGAAGGTCCCTGCCATCTAGGAGAACTACACACACAGAAGCCTGAACTGAAAGCTTGTGTGCTCATAGGACCTCTCTGGGTAAATCTTGGATACAGAGCTGGTGATCAAGCTGGATGAGGACGACTCAAGGGAGGATGGAGTTTCTACATCCACTAAGCAGCATTTTATTGCTAAAAGCATCCAGTTAGCCATTGTGCCACTTTCATGCAACCACCAGGGTTTGAGGAAGTCATTTGTGGATTCTTACGATCGCTGCCATTAGTGCTCATAAAAACATGGATCTAGGTCACATAAGGCCAGCAGAAGTGTCCACCTCTCTTCCTATTCTGCCATAACTGACCACCCTCACTCTGCCACTCCCCCTCTCTGTGCCTCTACAGAAGGCATGATAGTTCTGCAATCTGCCTGAATTTGGATTCCATTATTCCCCAAGTGTCTTTCCCATCCCATTCATTTGAAACATGGACCCCTGTTACTAATCAGAGTGGAAATGCTTGGTTTGGCATGCAGCTATAACACATGGTTGCACAAAAAATGGAATACAAATGGGGAAGGAAGCCTTAAAAGGCACACAACATCTACAATGTAAAAAGGCTAGAAACTGGAGCTTTTTAATGCTTCTGTGGAAAGGCAAGCACACAGCTTGGCATGGTCCACAGTAATGGAGGATTAGCTGGCCAGTTTACATGCCAAGAAAAGAAAAACCAAAGAGGATCTGTTTGAATTTGAAAGAGCATTGGAGTATATAGGTTTCAGAAAAAAGAGATACAAGATAAATATGGGCAGACAGGTTAAGTATAGGCAAGAGGATAAAAAGTGGCTGGACACCTATATGACAAACTACATGAAGCATTTGGTGAACCTGTACCAGAGGGGAAAAGATTTAAAGAGGCAGCTGTTTGCTGACTTTTTGGTGGTCCAAGAAACACTTGCTGACATTGTGCCCTTAGTCACCCTCTACTCCAGCACCTCCTACCTAATCACTATCCTGCCCTTCAAAATATGAAGACTATAAGATGTCACCCTGGAGTCCCAAATCTTGTTTACATACTGATCCCTTCGTTGAAAGTGGACGAGTTAAACTGTCCAATAGTTAGTGGAGGAGAAAAGAGGAGTGTTTCATGAGCAAAGAGTGAAGCTGAATGCATGTTAAACTGAACACATGGATTTAACCCTGTGGACTGCTTTGTCTGTGTGGCTCATTTGCTACCTGGGTCCCTGGTACTGTGTCTACAAAGAACAGTCTCTCCAGAGAACATGGGCCCTCTTACTCCAGTTCTATTGATCATGATACATCTTTCCTATTTTGCAAATATTTTAATATAAACATTAAAAACAAATAATTGATGCCCAGACACTCACCCTGTGCCCTTTTGGCCAGAGATTGCTGCACATAGCCAAGTTGAAGCCTTGTCTTTACTGGTTATGCAGTCTTTGAGATAATCTGGTCTCAACAGGTGACCATACCAAGAGTGACCTATCTCTGTCTCCTTGTCACTTGTCTCTGACTGTAGCAAACTCTCTCTTAGTGGAGTCTCCTTCCTCCCTATGACCTCTGGATGGTTCTCTTTCTGTTCTGTGATGATCTGGGTGTTATGTCTACTGGCTCATAAGTGTCATGAATTTTTATGAATCACTTCTCCCTCTTGCATAATGACTTGTATGACCTGGGTACCACTGTATCCTTCACAACTCTTAGTCCCTTCCTTTTGGGGTCTAATAGCTGGATCCTCAAAGTAGTGCCTATCTGCAAAGCTGGTAGGTCCTTGGCTGGCCTATAATCTAATGCCTGCTTTCTCTGATGACCATCTCCTCTTGGGAGTATCCCCATCCTTCTGGCTGCCAAAGGTCACTCCTAACTGGTATCAGTGCTTTGATCTTTTGTCCCATCACTGCTTGGGCTGGACTGTTTTACAACCATGATGGGGTATGCCTCTCTGTCAAAAATGCTAACAAGAGTTCTGAGCCCGAAAATAGCCTTGTGCAACAGTCTCAGAATCAGCTGTGAAAACTATCTTGGGGTTACTCTGGCCCTCTGACTCCAGTTCCACTGATGAGGCTACAGGCAGCAGCGGGGCTGAGAGCAGCCGAGGCGTAACGGAGGTAGATGCACCAGGAGTGAGGGGCGGCGCGGAGGAGGCTCTAACCGGTGACCAGTCCAGCCTGAAGGAGTTGGTGGTGGAAGAGAAGGGCTCAGACGCTACGAGAGCAGGGCGGGAGCGGAGCTTAGCCAAGACAAGGGCGTTTTGAGAGAGCTGCCGTTTCGGTGAGTGGGAGCCTTGGCTGGTCATGAGAGATGCGACGGGCCACAGGGGCCATTACTGTGGGTGGGGGACAGCAAGGGAGCCCCTCATTCCCCGAGCCCCTTCGACCTCCTCATTCCCCACACTCACGCTCCACATGCCCCCCCACTTTCTCCCTGCGCAGCGAGCACCCCCCCCCCCCCCCGCAGGCAGCGAGCGGGGCGTGCGCATCCCAAACTACCGCCCTCCAGCCAATGAGGGCGTGCGGCTGTGGAAGGCGGGTGGAGCGCGTGCGTGCGTGCGGCCGTTGGGGGCAGGGCCGCCGCTGGGAGGCGGAGCGGGCGCAGCGGTGTGAGGTGTTTGTCTCCTGGTCTGTGCCCGTGGTGGCTGCGCAGCTCCGGGGGGTGAGTGAGCCGGCGGGGGTCTCCGGTGTCTCCGGGCCGTGCGCGAGGGGCTTAGAAGAAGGAGCTGCTGGGCGCGTCCGTGCCGAGGAGGAAGGGGGGTGGTAGCAGTAGGAAGGTGAGTCCGCCCCTTCCCCCCCCCCGTGTGATCGGGGGAGGGAGGCTGGGGCGGGGCGGGGCGGGGCGGGGTGCGGCGAGTTCCCCGGGGCGCTCTGGCTCCAGCTCCTGTTGCTGCTGCTGTGCCTCTGGCTTCCTGCGGGAGGGACGCAGGCGCGGTGCGGGCTTTGCTTTCCCACTGCCCCTTCGGCGTGAACTTTGTCTGGCAGGGGCCCCGCGGGGTGACCCGCTCCCCGCCCGTGTCTGTGCTGTCGGGGGCGTGTGTGTGATTTTGTGGGGTGGTGGCCTTGCAGGTTGTATATCCGTCCCCTCCCTGTCCGAACTAGGGATCCCTGATCCTGCAGCCTTTGCCTACATGACCCTACCTGGGGCTTAGTCTCTGGTGCAAATGTTGCAAGTTTGGGCCTTAAAGTTGTATTAGTAAGGACTCCTGTTGAGTGTTGTCTTTTACTTTTTGAATATATTTATTTTAATAATGGACTGCACTTAATCCTACTCTTCTTAACCATCTATTGGCAAGCCAGCGTTTGGAAATGGTGTTCCTATAAAGAGATTGCCCTGTAGTGATTTATGGGGCTTTGCAGGATTAAGTTAAAGTGGCTTGGAAACCAGCACACTCAGTGTTCGACAATAGGTAATAGGTATTGGTCAGGCTATTGATTAAATATTCAATAAAATACACAGATGAGTGTTATGGTAATGTTTAGGAACTCTAATCGAGGAATTGGGTAGGCACTGTATACACAAGCAACAAGAAAGACAGTGTCTATCCCAGAGAGGTTTCAGAGTAGCAGCCGTGTTAGGCTGTATTCGCAAAAAGAAAAGGAGCACTTGTGGCATCTTAGAGACTAACAAATTTATTTGAGCTTAAGCTTTCGAAAACTTATGCTCAAATAAATTTGTTAGTCTCTAAGGTGCCACAAGTACTCCTTTTTATCCCAGAGAGCTTACTTTAGAAAGAGTGATAAGATATATCTTGCTGACTTTATTAGAAAGAAAAGGAGTACTTGTGGCATCTTAGAGACTAACCAATTTATTTGAGCATTAGAAAGCTGACTGTAAGTAAAAGATCTACCCAAAACAATCTCTTACAAAGTGTCCTTACTGTGTTGGGTATATAGATTTTTTTTGTTTTTTTTTTACGAAATTATTAAAATTACTGTAGCTGAAAGAGATTGGAGTGAGGGATGACACTATTCAGTTTTATTTGTGGCATTTTGTATTTTTTGTCTAGTTTTCTCTGTGTGGGTTTTCACTCAAACAAGAGTAACAATTTTCAAAAATAGGACAGTCTGGTTATAAAAACAGAAGATGATAGTGATGTGAGAGGAATTGTAAAATCCAATTTAATTTTAAAATAGGACATTAAAATGTCTGTTTCAAAGTGTGAGTTAAAGTAGTTTTGAATTCTGTGATAGAAGCAAATGTTGGATTTCATATCTAATGGTGCCCTTGAAATAGGGGGACTTCTATAATGTTCTGTTTAAAAATACTGTCCCAGTGATGAGCAGTGTGTCTCTAAATATATTTTCTGATCGCTGAACCAGGTCCCACTGACAATGTTTTGTGCATGTTTATATGAATTTTTCAAGTTGTTGCAGAGGCATAGAATTAAACAAAGATTATAGGTAAACCCTTAAGTTCTACTAAATGTACAAGAAATAAAAGAATCTGTAGTTTAGAAATGTAATATATTTTTATTGTAAATTTAAAAATCAGTTTGTTGTAGGGCCACTGAAGATATTTAATCAAAATCTTGAGGATCTTGCTGTTAAAAGCAACATGTTTTGAGTCTATTTATCTTTTAATTTGAACTCTGAAATAAAAGCATACTTCCGTGTTTATTGCCTTGTTATGTAATGTTGTCGTAGGCAATCTTTTGTTTAGAGTCTTGTAAAGCACTTCTGGAATGATAAGAGTCTGGGTGGTAGTCAAAGGTCTTCATAAATGCATTGCAACTGCGTGTTCTTAGTGGTCTTGATTAGGGTATGTCTGTACTACAATGGCACAGCTACAGTGCTGCATCTCTGCTGCTGATGACCATGGTCTGTTGATTGTAGCTAGGTTGATGGAAGAATTCTTTCTTTTGTGGACCTAGCAGCGTCTACGCTGGTGGTTAGGTCTAGCTCACTACATTGCACAGGGCTTGAAATTTTTCACAGTCCTGAGCAAAGTAGCTAGGTGAGTCTAATTTTTGGCCTTTGTTACGTACTGTAACTTCTTTGGTGTGAATTTGTTCTGAACTCTGATAATTGGATGTATCTCACACATAGATGATCCAATTGGAAATTTTTTTTTTCAAAATAGTAAAATAATATCTTCCCGGAACACCGTTCTTATTGGCCTGCTTCTTGAGAAGGATTACGTAGAGACTTGGACATGGGAGTCTTTTTATGTTGAGAAATGAAAATGTTTTCAATGTGATAACTACAATCCTTCATAGTTAACTTACGTACAGTTCTAGTATTTGATAGATGAGTTTCCAGTGATGATGCTAATTACATCTTGGTTACTCCTGCATTGGCAACATCAACCAGGGTTTTCAAAAGTGGCTAGTAATTTTTCAGTGCCTCAATTGTAGTGTATGCAACTTCAGACACCTTATAGGGGTCTGATTTTTTCAGAGGGTGAGTCCGCCACCCTTTCTAAAAATCAGATCTCTTTCAGGTGTATCATGCTGCACACCTGAAATCAAGGTGGATAAATATAATTGATTTTAAAAAATGTTTTTTAATTTAAATTGGATATTTTGATTGTTTAAATTATAATTTTTCTTTTTTAAAATCTGTTTTAAAATGAAATCTGAATTTAATGCAAAATACATAAAGGCCTAACTTTATTATAATCTCTTAAAACATTTAGATAAAAATGTGTTAAATCCATGAGCCTGTATCAAAAACTTTGAGTTAAAGGCTGATTTTCTGTATAAAAAAAGATGTTTTTCCCCTTATTTTAACTTTTGAGGTCAGGCTTCATAAATATGGCACAGCAGCTCAGCCAAAGTAACTTAGGAGACTGTCGCATTGTCATCGTCAATAGGACGGGGTGGGTAAACTTTTTGGCCCAAGGGTCACATCAGCGTTGCAAAACTGTATGAAGGGCCAGGTAGGGACGGATGTGCCTCCCCAAACAACCTGGCCCCTGACCCATCCAACCCCCCCGCTCCTTGTCCCCTGACCGCCCCTTCTTGGGACCCCCGCCCCTAACCACCTCCTGGGACTCCACCCCCTATCCAACCCCCCCTGCTCCCTGTCCACACCCCCGCCCCCAGACAGGCCCCCTGGGACTCCCATAGCTATTCAACCCCCCCTGTTCCCCGTCCCCTGACCCCTCCCCCAAACCTCCGCCCCATCCAACCTCCCCTGCTCCTTGTCCCCTGACTGCCCCGACCCCTATCCACATCCCCACCCACTGACAGCCCCCCTCCCCCCCCGGGACTCCCACACATATCCAACCGCTCCCTGACTGCCCCCAGGACCCCCTGCCCCTTATCCAACCGCCCTCTCCCCTCCCCCTTACCATGCTGCTCAGAGCAGCAGGAGCTCGCAGGCCTGTTGCACAGCAGGAGCAGCAGGCCAGAGTGCTGGCGGTGTAGCGCGCTGAGGCTGCGGGGGAGGGGCGACAGAAGGGGAGGGGCCAGGGGCTAGCCTCCCCGGCCAGGAGCTCAGGGGCTGGGCAGGACGGTCCCGCGGGCCAAAGTGCGCCCACCTCTGCAATAGGAACTTAAGTTCTGGTAACTTTCACTAAGGCATATTTGAAAATTTTCCCAGGCTTACATGAAATAATCAGTTTAATTAATTAACTATAGTTAATCCCTCTGTTTAATAAATACTTTAGCTGTAAACATGAAACATCTTTTGATAAGAAAAAATTATGTATTCAAAATATTTAAGGTTTTGTTCAATAAAAGTCAATTTTATGTTGAGTTGTGTGATGTAGCTATGTTGGCGCTACTTTTATGCGTAGACCAGGCCTAAATTCTGAAGCAGAGTTATAAACAAAAACAGAATCCTAATATCCAGTCTCCTCTTGAACCAATACACATGTTCTTTCCTGATGATGTTTATTCCTGTATGGACATCACTGCTACTGCTCACGTTACTACTGTGATTCTCAAAATATGAAATGTTTTTCTTTCTGAAAATCTACTCTTTAGTATGTGTAGCTTTTGATCACTGTAAATTAGTCAAGTATGTATATACTTGATCATAAGCTGGTTCGTTTATAAGCTGACCGCACCAAGATGGATAAGTAAAAATGGTAAAAACTGTGTGACCCTTTCATAAGCTGACCCTGTATTTCAGGGGTTGGCAAACTTTGGCTCCCGGCCCGTCAGGGTAAGCCACTGGCAGGTCGGGACATTTTGTTTACCTGAAGCGTTCGCAGGCACAGAGCCCCTCAGCTCCCAGTGGCCCTGGTTTGCCATTCCCAGCAAATGGGAGCTGTGGGAAGTGGCAGTACTTCCCGCAGCTCCCATTGGCTGGGAATGGCAAACCGCGGCCACAGGGAACTGAGGGGCTGCACACCTGCAGACTCTCCAGGTAAACACAACAATGTATTAGATATTCAATTCAATGATTTCATAGAGTTTAAAATCATCAAATTTTTTGTGTAGACCCGTTTATAAGCTGACCCCCACTCTTTGATGCGTCACTTTTTTTCCAAAAATATTCGGCTTATGATCGAGTATATACGGTATACAAATGACTATTAAAGTGTCCATAGTTATACCTCTAATGTTCTTTGACATTAATTTCTTCAGGATCTTTCTTCTCTAGCAGGTGTGCTTAGATATCATGGTGGTATGTGCCTTTTAATATCCCTTTCTTCTAGATAGTGATATATTCAATATGTGGGTATTTATTTCCATATGCAGGTATTAACAACTCTGTATTGACTCCTTAGAGCCAATTCAACTTCAGTTGGAGTTGGTGGAGAAGCTCCCCATTAACTGCATTAGGATTTGGATCAGATTCTTTAATCTTCATGTTGTCTATCTAAAGAAGACTTGTATTTGTGTTCTGGCAGCACCCGCAAAGTGATGGGTGGTATCCACACATAGGAAAATAGTCTTGCTGTGGAGAGCCTGCAGTCTAACAGGCTAAATTCCAGTTACAATTTATTAACATCTTGTTACAAACTAGACCAACTAAATTTCTAAATATGCAGACTTTCCTATTTGGAACCATAGATGGTCTCCTGGAGCTTCAGGTTTGATTTCCACTGAAGTACAAGAAGTGAAGCTTGATGTTAAACTCTTCCTCTGTATATTTACTGTAATACAAATTACAAACTTCTTTAAAAATGTCCAGTTTTTGTGGTTCTTGAAATGGTAAGATTGTAATTCTGCAATGGAAATTGAATGCTTAGGACAGTGGTTCCCAAACTGGGGTTTGCAGAACGTTACAGTGGGTTCGCCAGAAAAATTTCACTGATGGTGGCCAGCGGGCCACAAGCATTAGAGGCAGCAGGTGGGACCCAGTTGCAGGGCAGACAGCCCAAGCCCTAGGGAGGGCGGGGCAGGGCACTTGGGGCTGGCAGCCCGAGCCCTGCCCCCCGTGAGCGGGGGGGCTGGCAGCCCGAACCCCAGCACTCCAGACGGGGCTGGTACCCCAAGCCCCAGAGAGAGTGGGTCGGGCAGTTGGGGCTGGCAGCCCGAGCCCCGGCGGTCAGCTGGACCTGCAGCCCGAGTTCAGTTGACCGAGGCGGTCAACGGGGTCCAGCAGCAGGAGCCCCGCAGAGTGCGAGGAAATTTAAACTTAAATCCCTGGAAATACTCATTTTTAGGAGGGGGTTCACAAGATTTCAGTGTTAAAGTTTGGGAATCACTGGCTTAGGAACACTTCTTTTAAGCCATAACTAAAAGTACATTCTTAGAGTGAGAGAGCACAGGAAAATACACCAACCAACATTCAGCCATGACTCTGACCATGCTTTTGTTGATTCATTGATTTACGGACCGCCTGTCTTTCATAAATTTCATTATCTGTAGTTCTGTATGTGGTTTTGTACTGGCCTGTGTGTGTAAGTAAGGTATGTTAGATGTGAAATGTCTTTCTGCAGTGTTCAGGAAAAATTATATGAATGAGTGATCTCTACTAGTGACTTATAAATTTGATAATCTTCATGTAGAAATAATTGAAATCTTCAGGAAAGGGAGGATTCTGGGAGATGGAAGGAAAGTGAAGATAGACAAGGAAATAACCAATGAAGTCATTAACAAACTTTTACAAACTGCAGTGGTGGGATATAGAATCTAGCAGCCGTAACTAAAGTTAAGTGTTTTGTGGTGGAATAGATATGCAAACACCTAAAAATGTTAATTTTGAAATTGATGCTCAGGTATGTCAAGAAATCTATTGAATGAGCCAGATAAAGTGCTAAAAGTTATAATGTGAGTAACTTTAGAACTACTGATGCAGGATGTGAAACTGGGTATTTATAAGGATTAACAGCAGCATGGTGGATAGCAGTGATGACTGGAATACAGATATTGAAGGGTATGAGCTTTCTAGGAGAGAAAGAAATAAAGGTAAAAATGGTGGGGTAACATTTGCATATCAATAATGTGGTAAGCTGTAAAGAAATAAGCAGCGATTGGCTAAAACAGTCTAGGTCAAAATCACTTTGGGTAAGAATTATAAGAGGTTCTGTTAGGGAGTGTTAGGTGTTTCCTGTGGGCCTCCAGATTTGGTTTTGGATATGGAGAGAGATCTCTCCAATATTATTAGAAAGATAAAGAATACTGGAAATAGTCATTATGGAAGACATTAATTTACCAGATATAATTGGAGAATAAATGCTACAGATAATTGTAAAGCTGAGTTATTCCTGGATATAACAATAGCTTTCTTCACCAGTTAGTCACTTCACCACCACGAGGTGATGCTATTTTAGACTTGCTTTTGGTAAGTAGTGAAGAGGTTGTAGAAAATAATCTTGGATTGAGTGATCATGAATTGATACTGTTTAAATTGAATGGAATAATAAAACACTTGAATAAATTTAAGATTTTTAATTTCAGAAGGGTAGATTTTGAAAAATTAAAGGAACTAGGTAGTGAAGTTGACTGGACTGAAGAGCTCAGGGAAATGCAGAGGAGGCTTGAAATTTCTTTAGCTTTCATCCCTTGGATTTATCTGGAATTTGTACCCTAAGCCAGCAGGGAAAATCTTGTAAGAGAGGGCTCCAGATAAAATTGGATGAATAATCATCTCAAAAAGAATATTGGAAGTAAGCAGAGAGCATACAAGGAATGGAAAGAGGGGGATTGATCAGTAGAGAAAGCTACATCTTGGAGGTCATAAAGTGAGAATTGTCAAAAAAGTCAAGCTGTTAGATCTTGCAAAGGAAATTTTAAAACAAATAGTAAGGTTCTAAGCCCAGTGTTCCCTCTAATTTTTCCCACACATGACCAGAATTAATTTTATGTGCACCAACATGGAGGTGATGTGTCACACATCACCTCCATGTTGGTGCACATAACAAAATTCATGTGGTGAGGCTGAGGGGTCCGGAGTGTGGGAGGGGGCTCAGGGCTGGGGCAGAGAGTTGGGGTGCAGGTGTGAGGGCTCCAGCTGGGGTGGGGCTGGGGATGAGGGGGTCAGAGTTGGGGTGTGTGTGGGAAGTGAGGACTCCGGCTGGGGGTGCACGCTCTGGGGTGGGGTCAGGGATGAGGGGCTCAGGGCTGGGGCAGAGGGTTGGGATGCAGGGGGTGAGGGCTCTGGGGTAGGGCCAGAGATGAGGGGGTTGGGGTGCAGGAGGGTGCTCTGGGGCTACAGCGGGGAGAGAGGACTCCCCCCAGCTCTCTCTCCCCACAGCAGCACACTGGCTGGGGGTGGGAGGTACCTCTCTCCGTTGCGGCAGCTCTGGGGCTGGGGTCACGGGATAGGCGTCCTTCCCCTGGCCTTGGCAGGTCCGGGCTCAGTTGGGGGGGGTCACCCCTCCACCGGTCGTGGTATGTCCCCACAAGGCGGGTTCCCTGAGTGCCTGTGCGGTGCTAAATAGGCTGCTGCACAGCAGCGCAGCTTACAGGGACCTTAGTTTAAACCTTATAAATAAAGAGAACAAGAAAAATAAGGAAAGTGTGGTAAAAGGACAGGGTAGATATTAAGGATAATCTAGGTATGATCCCAAAACTAAATGAATTCTTTTCCTCAGTTTTCAGTAAGGATGCTAATGGAACAGGGGGGCAAAGTAGGATGGGTAATGGGAATGAGTGTACAGAAATGGTAATTACCGCATCCATTGTGGAAGCAAAACTTCAAGAGCTGAAGTCTCATGGACTGGATAGTCTCCATCCCAGAATACTGATTGAACTGGTACATGAACTTGCAAGTCTGATAGCAAGGATTTTTAATAAATCTATCAGACCTAGTGCAGTGCCATGTAGCTGGAGAAAAGTAAACGTACTACCTATATTTAAGAAAGGGTGGGATGGGGGAAGTGATCTGGGCAACTACAAACCCATTGATCTGACCTCAGTAGTATGGAAGTCTTTATAACAAATTTGGAAGGAAAGAATTACTGAAGACCGAGATAAAGGCAAAATGAATAAAATACAGTGGGGGTTTATTGAAGGTAGATCGTGCCAGACTAATAAATATCAATCTTTTATAAGATAACTAATTTTTTTTAAGACAAAGGCAATGCCTTAGATCTAATCTATCGGTACTTCAGTAAAGCATTGGCTGCAGGACCACATGGGAAATTATTCATCAAACTGGAGAAATGGGTGATTGGTACAGGAATTGAAAGATGGGTAAGGAATTGGTTAATGGGAAGACAATAGTGTGTTGAGCTGAAAGGAGAACTGTTGGGCTAGAAAGAAGTTATTATTGGAGTTCTTCAAGGATCAGTCTTGGAACTGATTTTATTTAATATTTTCATTAATGACCTTGGCACAAAAGGTAGGTGTGCTAATGAAATTTGTTGATGACATAAAGTTGGGAGGCATTGTCAATACAGAGGAGGATCAGAATATTATACAGGAAGAATTGGATGACCTGGAGGCTGGAGTAATAGAAATGGGATGAAATTTAATAATACAGAGTGCAATGTTATGCATTCAGGGACTAATAACAAGAGTTTCTACTATAAACTGGGAGTTCATCAGATGGAAGCAACAGGAAGAGGAGGAAGACCTGGGTGTATTAGTCATCCCATGATCGACTATGAGCCACCAGCGTGGTGTAGCCATGGAAAAGACAAATCTAGAGGTGAGGGGAAAATATTAATGCTATTGTACAAGGCACTGGTAAAAACTCATCTGATATTCTGTGTAGAGTTCTGTTCACCTGTGTTCTTGAAAGAATAATTCAAACTGGAACAGGTGCAGAGAAGGGCTACCGAAATGATCGGGGACTAGAGAGCCTCTCTACTCTTAAGGATTCTTTAAGGAAAATGACAGTTCCCCAGGATGTTGAACCATGGAACTATTACTCAGCTGTTTACACTGTTGTTGACCAGGGAACATACTTCAGAGGTTCATGGTTTCAATTTACAAAAAGTAACCCCCATCACTTATGATGCTTTTTGACACATTCCAAGTTTTAGACTTGGTTTTGACAGTCCATGGAGAGTACGCTTGTTCTACTTCAGGAACTACTGATGTACCTGGGACAATACTTTTAGAAAATGAAATGTGATCTACAAAAATCTCATTAACTGACTTCACATCACAAATTCCATTTTCATGACTTTAAAACTTGTTGAGTAAGTGGGATTGTGGTGGACTTTTGGTTCTGAAACATATATGTTTAAACTGAAGGGTGGGGGAAAAAGCCTTTAATCAGTTTATGGTACTCTGTGGCCACTCTGCTGTTCTTAATCCACTAGGTCAGATAGAGCTATCATGTGTCCGTCTATCTGCACTGGGAAGCATGCTCCCAGCTGCAGTGTAGGCATAACCTTAGGGCAGTGGTCCCCAAACTTCTGAGGGTCATGCCCCCCCATGACCTGTGTCTGCCCGCCCCCCCCCCCGGAGCCACGGCTGGGAGCGGGGCCATGGCTCCAGGGGCGGCAGGGAGGAAACAGGATGTGGACAGGGGTAAAGGGGCCAAGAGTCTGGGAGTGGGGGCTGGAGCAGAGCTGAGCTGGGCTGCGGTGGGGGCTGGCAGCCGGGCCTGTGGCCAGATGCGGCTCTGCTCCCAGCCTCGTCTCCAGCCTCTACCCCAGCCAGGAACAGGGCTGAGGCTAGGGGCTGGCATGGGCCTTGGAGTCGAGCTGTGCCGAGGCTGGGGATGGAGACAGGAGCCAGAGACTGGGTGGTGCTCCCTCCCCCCCCCCCTTGGGGGCTGGCCCATGCCCTGCCATGCCTCCCTGGCTGGGAGTGTCCCACAGTTTGAGGATATTTGGCTTAGGGTATGTCTTCACTGCAGTGTTAGTTTGACTTAACTCAGAATGGGTGGGGTGTTCCCACGCAGAACCCTACCCTTGCCAGACCTGTGTGACTGTGTCCACAATGGTGCTGTACTAGCTCATGTGCTGGAATGGATCTCTAGCAGCATATCCAAAGTTTTTAGTGGTGCTTTAAACTTAGTTGTCCTTCTTTAGTTTCTTTTGTGAAAGTGCTCTTGTGGGTCTTTCTGATGATTATTTCTCTGCTCTACTATAAGGCTGGTGTCAGCTACTAGCCAGCTAGCAACATGTGAGAAGGATTTCTTGGGTGGCATCTCTGTTTGAATGCTATGGAAGTGAAACAAACATGGAAAAGGCAAATGCAGAGCTAAAGCACGGTGTAGAAAAAGAGGACTGAGACAAAGTACAGCCCAGATAAAAAATTTTGGGATAGGATTGGGGGGCTGACTGCATCTGTGGTTGATTAGTCTGCATTCTCACTGCAAAATAAGTGGGTTGTTATTGAAATCTGAGCTCCAGCCCATGCCCTCAGCCATGTCTGCTAGCTCTGGTTTAAAGCACCCTTAATCCCACAAGTTAGAGTTTTTTTTCTGTGTAGATAGAAGGGGGCTGGAGCAATACCCAGGCTACGTCTGCAGTGAAGACATACCCTTAAAACAAATTCATTCTGGAAAACAGCAAACAGTATAGAAAATTAAATACCTACTGATTGTCATTTGCTGCCACTTAATGCACAGCAGCCCTTAAACGATGCTTCTATCTTAAATTTCCAGATTGTTTTAAGGTGTAACCCCATGTAGATAGAATGTGTTCGCAGTAATTCATTCTGGAGGTGACAAAAGCAGCAATCATACACAATAGGAAGGCCTGCATCCGAAAAAAACCAAAAAACTGTTGCAACCTGCTGGTGAGGTATAGATGGTAAGAAATGGTGCTAAACTTTAGAAATATCAAGGCTGAAAGTTAGGTTTACCATCTTTGATTTGCCTCATATGTGAAGTTGGCTGATACTTGGCAATCAAACTCAGTGACCTGGGTTGTCAGCTGATTGCTCAGAGTAATTGGCATGTGAACAATGTTGTAGTTCTTGTTTAGGAGACTCATATTTTTCATGATTGAGTGTATATTTAACAGCTGAAACATTATTTGGTATGCTTTTGGAATAAGTTATACTTTGGGCCTGTACCTTAAATATTTTCCTAGGTTTTGTCATTTTATAGTAATGTAAAGCCAGTGCTGACACTGTCTCCCTAACTCAAAAGGTTTGTTACAAGTGACCTGTTGGTTTCAATCTGGAATTTCCTGATTTTTTTTGTCTTTAAAATATAATACAAAACTAATTTCACTTTAAACAACTTCAATGCCCACTTCTAGAGTAAGAACTCTCCTATACAATAAAAATTTAGGAACAGCATCGTGGAAAATATTATTGAGGCAATAACATTCTAAAATAAATGTTGCATGAAAGGGGGTCTCGCACTTGATAGCTTCTGAAGGCTAAGTTTATTGTACACATTAGAGGCTCCCTGTATTACTCCGTTCCACCTCACAAGCTTCCTATGTGCATCTCTTCATCTTGATCTATTTCAGGGACTCCCTGCAGCTCCCCTGTTCCCCTCCTGCCATGAGTTCTGTGTGCCTCCTGTTATTGCCCAAATGCCAGGGGCTTCATTTGCACCCTTATACCCTCCCCCCCCCCATGCCAGGTGCTCTACCCCCAGTCTCCTCTGACCAGGGGTTCTTTGTGTTCACCCATTCCTTCCCCCTCCCCCTCCACAGGCTCTATATGCACTACCATTCTCCTTTTCTCCCATTATTTGTCTGGGAGATAAGTCATTCGGGTTGTCAACATGTTAAACTCTACTGGGAGGATGACAGAGGTATTGATTGTTAGGCTGGAAGGCATTAATCGGTGCCATCAACCAGTTTGATCTAAAGACAATTGCAGAGGTTCTTAAAGCTGTGGCAGGGCTCCGTGTGTCCCCTATTTTCCCCTTTTGTTTTTTTGATTTTTTTCCCCCAAAAATCAGTAGGGTTTTTGCCATTGATGTCTAGCATATTTCTGGAAATTTTGAAAATGATCAGACCTGGCATTTAAAGATTATCACATTATATACAGACAAACTAACCCAGAAATGCCATCAAGTTCAGTGTAAGGCCTTTGCAAGGTCAGTCAACTAAAAAACTGTAGAGTGGGTTAAAACTTCAGAAGGACTTGGAATTACATGTCTGTCAGTCTGATATAGATCTCAGACAAGAAAATAGAGTGGATGATATGGGACTCAGTTAACACAGAATTAAAGGAGGGTAATATCACTAATGCCAATCAACACAGGTTTAGGGAAAATAGATCCTGTCAAGCTAACTTGGGATCCTTTTTTTTTAATGACCTTACATGTTTAGTTGACAAAAGTAATAGTTTTGATCTAATATACTTAGACTTCTGGAAGGAATTTGATTTGGTACCATATGATATTTTGATTCTAAAAAAAAAACCCCAAAATGAAAAAGATCTAAAACTAAAATGCACACATTACCTGGGTTAAAAGGTGGCTCTGATAGCTCTCAAAATGTAATTGTAAGAGGGAAAAATCATTGAATGGGTGTGTTTCAAGAAGGGTTCCACAGGGATCAGTGCTTGGCCTTATGCTACTTAACGTTTTTATAAATGACCTGGAAGAAAACATAAAATCATTCTAATAAAATTTGCAGATCACATACAGATGGGTGGAATGGTAAATAATAAAGCGAATGGGTCACAGATAGTGATCTGGATTACTTGGTAAACTTGGCATAAACAAACAGTATTCATTTTGATATGGCTAAATGTATCCTCCTAAAAACAAAGAATATATGTCATACTTACAGAATGGGGAGGGGTGGGGAAGCAGCACCTGTGTCCTTGGGGGCAGGAAAATGATATGGGGGTCATGTCAGATAACTAGCTGTGTGAGAGCTCCAAGTGTGATGCTGTTGCCAGAAGAGCTAATACGATCCTGGGATGAATAAACAGGGGAATCTCCAATAGGGGGAGTAGAGAGGTTATTTTACCTCCCTATTTGGCACTGGTGTGACTGCTGCTGGAATACTGTGTCCTGTTCTGGTGTCCACAATTCAGGAGGAATGTTGATAAATTGGAGAAGATTCAAAGAAGAACCAGAAGAAATAATAAAGGATTAGAAAACATGCCTGATAGACTCAAGGAGCTCAGTCTACTTAGATTAACAAAGAGAAGGTTAAGGGGTAACTTGATTATAGTCTGTAAGTACCTACATGAGGAACAAATATTTAATAATGGGGTCTTCAGTATAGCAGAGAATGGTATAACAAAATCCAAAGGTTGGAAGTTGAAAATAAACAAATTCAGACTGTAAATAAGACTAAATTTTTTAACAGAGGAATTAATGTTTGGAACAGCTTACCAAGAGTTGTGGTGGATTCTACATCACTGACAGGTTTTTAGATCAAGATTGGATGTTTTTTCTAAAAGATATGTGCTAAGAAAAATTTTGGAGAAGTTCTATGGCCTGTATTATACAGGAGTTCAGACTAGATGATCACAGTGGCCTCTTTTGGCCTTGGAACCTGTGAATTCCTTGCCAGATATTTGCTCATCACACAGACTGAAAGCTTCTTTTAAAAAGTAATCTCTCTGTCTGGGAGTATTGACCTGATTAGTGAGACATTCTTTCCTCATTCACGGTAGACACTCCAGTATACCAGCTTACCAGCCTTTTTGGTAGCAAGTTCTTCTGGCAGAACTTGGACAAAAGTTCTGGTATTTTAATGAATCCATGCTGGCCTTGTAAGGAAAGTTTTGTCTCGTCTCCTCTAGATGGCCAGTGAGGGTATTTTCTGTCAGGTGAAGACCTCAGTTTGGATTGTTGATCAGTATAAACTCAAGAACACAAGGTTCTTTTCCCTGGCATATCAGTTCTTGATGGGGGTGGAGCTCCATAAGCATGATATTGGATGCTGGAACAGTTTTTATAGTGGAGGTGCTGAGAGCCATTGAACCAAACTGTAAACCCTGTATACAGTGGCAACCACTTCAAGCCCGGGGGTGTGGCAGCACCCCTAGTTCCAGCAACTATGCATGGTATATATGAGTAGATGAGCTAACTGGAATTTATTTATTTATTTATTTTATTTTTGGAAGGGTTCAGTGGTTGGGAATTATCCCACACCTGGATTGTATGTCTTCACTTTTGGAGTCTAATTCTTACATCTGCTCTGTCTACTTTGGCTATGCTAGTCTAAAAGTAGAGGATCATGTCAAGATTTGTATGGTGCCAGGGGAGGTGACCAGTACTGCCAGCCAGCAGGATCGGGTTGCCAACTCTGACTGAAGCTATTCTGGGAGATTTTTTTTTCTCCCCAACATGACGTAGTGTCATTTTCTTAAAATATCCTATTAAAATCTCCTGGATTGCTTTCAATAGTCACTAGGAGATTGATGCCGATTCCAGGAGACTCCAGGCCAATCCTGGAGGGTTGGCAACCCCTATAGCAGGATGGCAGTGGCATACCATGCATCTTTACATACGTACATAGAGACTGACTGACTACATGGCCATGTCCAATGTATTCTTTAATCTCTACTGCTTGTATTACATTTCCTGGCTATGTTTCAGTCTTGTTCTCGCAGCTTTGAGTTTGCATCAGAGGCATAGCGCCAAAACTTTGCCTTCCCTGGAGAACTTTGTTTTTTTGGGCAGGAGAGGGTGAGGGGTTCACAATATCTCATTTCAGTTGGTCAAATGTAGAAACTCTTCCCAGGTCTTTGCCGGTTTGACTTCATCTTATGCCAAACTTTAGTAACAGTTGCTGGTATTTTCCCTTGGGACATCTGTTACTCTCCAGGAGTGAGAATCCAGTATAGGTGATATTGTTGGAAAAGAGAAAATTACTTTCATTGTATTTCTGCTTTTCTGTAGTTTTCTCTCCTGAACAGACCATCTAGGTTAGGACTTGTCTATACTGGCACTTTACAGCACTGCAACTGTCTCGCTCAGGGGTGTGAAAAAACACCCCCCTGAGCGCTGCAAGTTTCAGCGCTGTAAAGTCCCAAGGTAGTCAGTGCACCAGTGCTGGGAGCCGTGCTTTAATGTTGCTAGTGAAGAGGTGCCCTTATTGTCTTGGTTAACATTAGTCAGTATAAGATCTTTCAGAGAAAAGTGAAAGAATTATGAAATCTGTTTCTAGGGGATATTTCTTCCTAAACCTATTAGCTGGGTGTTAACTTATCTCCTGAAGCATGAGGGTTTATATCCGTATGTTTTTCTATTTTAAATTAAACGTGATTGTACCCATTATCTATATATGTATTTTTGAATCTGTCTGAGCTACTGGCCTCAATAATATACAAAGCGCTTTGTTGCCTTTCAGTTTAATTGAATGTCCTTTGCTTTTGTATTTAGAATTGCCTGATTTAACTTCTCCATACCCCTTGTTGTTTTATATACTTATGTAACCTTTTCTTTGTCTCCTCTTTTTAAATTAACAGTCCCAATATTTCCAATCTTTTCACTTGGGAGTCTTACCATATCTCTAATGATTTTCATTGTAAGTTTCTGGATCCCTTATCTTATCTCTCTTGAGACAGGATGAGCAGAATTTTATTTTGTATTCCAGGAGAGAATGTGTCACTGACTGATACAATGGCATATTTTAGTAACTCCTGTTACGCTCCAGAATGGTCTTGAACTGAGTCTATTTATCCCTAGGTATACAGGCCACTGTCCTACTCAGACTTAGTTCTCAGCCAGCTCTTGTATTGAAGACCCATGCAGAAAGGACTTTTATCTTTCCTTAGGGCCCAGCCTCTTCACCCAATCTCATCAATCTAGAACCACTTTGAATACTGAATGCAGTTCTGGTCACCCCATCTCAAAAATGATACATTAGAATTGGGAAAAGTACAGGGAAGGACAACATAAATGATTAGGGGTATGGAACAGCTTCCCAGTCAGGAAAAATTGAAAGAACTGGGACTGTTCATCTTAGAAAAGAGATGACTAAGAGTGGATATGATAGAGTTCTACAAAATCATGAATGGTGTGGAGAAAGTAAATAAGGAAGTATTATGTACCCCTTGCATAACACAAGAACCAGGGGTCACCCAGTGAAATTAGTAGGCAGCAGGTTTAAAAGAAACATAAGGAAATACTTCACACAGTGCACAGTTAACCTGTGTAACTCATTGCCAGTGGATGTTGTGAAGGCCAAAAGTATAACTGGATTAAAAAAAGGAATTAGCTTCATGGAGGATAGGTCTATCAACCCATGCTATGGGTTTCCCTAAACCTCTGACTCCCAGAAACTGGGATTGGATGACAGGATGGATCACTTGATAATTGCCCTGTTCTGTTCATTTCCTCTGAAGTATCTGGCACTGGCCATTCTTGGAAGACCGATGGACTGGGCTAGATGAAGCATTGGTTTGACCCAATATGACTCTTGTTATGACAGACTACTATCAGGTTCAGAAGGGAAGATGCCTATCCAACATCTAAATTTTGTGCCACCTTGGCCAGCTCCCCACCCGCTCTCTCCAAGAATCCAGAGATGGTAAAAGAAAAGGACAAAATAGTCTGAGTCCAGAAGGGGAAACTGTCCATTAGGTAAATATCTGATTCAGTCTGAAATTCACTTTCAGAGTCTAATTGAAAAGATACAAAAATCTTTGTGTATTAGAAATAATAAGATCTTGGGAATCCTTACTCTTCTCTGAATTCTCACATGAACCAAGAAAAGTCTGGTATTTACTGAAAGTTGGTGCTTTGTCTTCTAGGTTCGTGTGTAGTTTGTGGTTTTTTTGTTCTTTTTTTTTTTTAAATGAACTATTTACAATAGAGGAGTTTACATTTTTAGGTAGCCCTGTCTCCTTTTCTTCCTGTGGCTTGAGTTTTGTAAGCTGCTAACAAAGGTATGGTCAAACTTTTTAGAGACCAGTAAATGTTCTTAAATTAGAGCAGAATTGACTTTTCTCAATTATTACATAATACAAAATAAGGTAGAGTCTCTAAAATATTATTCCTGTTCTTAATTAGTATTTATTAGAAGAGCTTCAGTCTGTCTTTGAGTAGCAGATGGTATTCTGGAACAAGATCCAGAGAGGATCTGGTTAACAAGATGACATGACTGTTCCCTGACCCATCTTCGTGGAGGCAAGACAAATAAGCTTACTACTATAAGTAGCTCCAAAAATAGTGGGCCTGATTGCCTCAAGGTCGTGTGATTTATATTAAAAGTGTAGGTCCATCTGCTTTTATAACAATGATTTTGTTAGAATTTGCAGAAGTCATTTTATGCTACCTTTTAATAGTTGAAAAGTGTCAGTACTAATATAGAATCATATTGCACAAATGAACTATTAATTATACTGTACTTATCATGCAACTGGTGCTTATAAATACACTTCTCTGTATAGATTACGCCATCACTGATGCAATTAATCATATTTCATACAGTTACCGTTTTTCACTTGAGTGGTTAGCCAGTATCTGAGGTCTTGCAGGCTAAGTTCTCTCTAAGCTGCACAGCCATGCAGCTGCCTGTTGTGCTCAGGGCTGGGGTGGGGAGAGATGCCTCTCCCCAAGTCCTGGACCTGCTGCAGCGCCCCTTCCCCAGCCCTGAACCTGCTGTGGCTGGGGGACAGGCACTTCTCCCTCCTTTGCCGCCGCCCCCCCCCCCCCAAGTGCTGCTACAGGAAGAGTGGGCTGGGGGGGGAGTCCTCTCTCCCCACCATAGTCCTGGGGAGCCCCACTGCACCCCGCATCCCCAGCCAAAGCCCTCACCTTCCCCTGTCCCCCAACCCTCTGCCCCAGCCCTGAGCCCCCTCCCACACTCTGAACTCCTCAGCCCCACCTCACCACATGAATTTTATGTGCACCAATATGGAGGTGATATGTGACACATCACCTCCATATTGGTGCACATAACAACATTTCATTCCGCACATGGGTGGGAAAAATTAGAGGGAACACTACTTGCAGATTGTTTCCATTTCCAGTAGGAGAAATTGACAATGGAGTCAGGTGTTTCTTTGATGCAGTCCTGTTTATTTACAAAGAATGTACATAAAGTCCTTCAACGTAGTAGGAATCAAACAGGAGGCAGGTTTTTTTTTTTGCTCCCATTCTAAACCAGCCAGTAGTCTACCCAAAAACCTTTTAGCTTTTTCTCAGGTTCATATTAATAAGTGCTTTTTTTCTAGCTATCCTTGGCTTTCTGGTGTCTTTTCTGTCTGCTTCTGTTATGTTTCTGGCTGCTTCTCTCACACACAGCTTTATCAAACAATACCTCTGCCCACATGATTCAGTGCTGTCTGGCCTAGTTCGTGGCCTGTATTTTGGGCGGTAGCTTCTATTATGTTGGCTAGCTTACTCCAAAAGAGGCTTAACTGCTTCTTGCATTTATCCTGAATGAAGAGCAGCTATTATGCCCAGCAGCTTCAGTGAAGTTTCACACAACCCTCAGAATAACAGTACAGTAGCTATTTTTGTAGATTCCTACAAAAGGTGTAGGATTTAGTGTAGGACAGGGAGTCTTCATTTGTCTACTAATAAGTTGATTTATGAAGATTCGCATAACAATTTGAGAAGCAAGCTTTAATGTCAAAGTGTTCGCAAGCATTACGATTGCACGTAATAGGTATTTTTCTTTGTTCACCAAAGTAAAAACATAGAAAACATATCTTCTAGTGACAGGTTTCAGAGTAGCAGCCGTGTTAGTCTGTATTCGCAAAAAGAAAAGGAGTACTAGTGGCACCTTAGAGACTAACCAGTTTATTTGAGCATAAGCTTTCGTGAGCTACAGATTTCCTCACTGTATTTTCCACTGAATGCATCCGATGAAGTGAGCTGTAGCTCACGAAAGCTTATGCTCAAATAAATTGGTTAGTCTCTAAGGTGCCACTAGTACTCCTTTTCTTTTTGTATCTTCTAGTGGTGGTTCCTAATTTTTATTTTGAATCTAGTTCATGAACATATTGCTGTGCAAGTTCTTCTCTCCATCAGGTTTACATTTAGAAGCTTGCACCATAAGTGGTGTCAATTCTCATTCTGAATGGCTGGTAAAATATTATAGACAGTCCTTATTTCAGGTATAAAGGTCAGTTTTATTCTTTTTTTCAAGATGGTGGTACAGTAACTCCCCACTTAACATCCTCTCGCTTAACGTTGTTTCGATCTTACGTCCCTGCTCAGTTACAGAACATGCTCCATTTAAAGTTGTGCAGTGCTTCGCTATAATGTTGTTTGGCTGCCTGCTTTGTCTACAGCTGGCAGCCCCCCTTATCAACTCCCCTATGCCTCCCGCCCCTCCCTCCCCTGCCTCCTGCCCACGGCAATCAGCTGGCTTGTGTTCAGGAGGGAGGGGGAGCCCGCGCACCATGTCCTCACTCCTCCCCTCTCCCTCCTGAATGCCGCAAGCCAGCTGATTGCCACTGGCAGGAGGTAGGGGAGGGAGAGGGGAGGAGTGAGGATGTGGAGTAAAGGGGGAGGAAGGGGGGAAAGAAGAGGCAGGTTAAGGGTGGGGGTTTGGGTGGAGTGGGTGGGCCGAGGGTTGAGCCCCCCGCCCCTGGTGCTTGCAGAGTAGGGGAAGCTGCTGCTGCGCAACATGTTTCTCCTAGCCTACAGCACCTTCAGCCTCCTTGCCTGCCTCATTGTCTCCAGTGCCCATGGGCTGTGCCTTTGTGGGGTAAGGCAGGGGTACCTCCCAACTATAGTACTGTACTGTATGGCAAAAAAATTTCCCTGGAACCTAACCACCCCACCCACCCCCATTTACATTCATTCTTATGGGAAAATTGGATTAGTTTAACATCGTTTCACTTAAAGTTGCATTTTTCAGGAACATAACTACAACGTTAAATGAGGAGTTACTGTAATTCTGTTTTTAAGCTCACATTAAACAAGGTCCTAAGTAGCTTTTTAAGTTCAAATTTTAATCTTAAGGGAGTTCAATTAATACGGGATGTTGTCTTCAAATGCTTGACCTTTTTGATAAATTTATCTGGCTTGTGAGGAGTATGTTCTCTTGCAAAACTAAATGTGTGGTGACCAAAGGATACTGGGAAATTAATCTGCTTATAAAAACAACCTAAAAAAGACTTCTTTTGCTGATGATTTATAAAATTGGCCTGAAAGGATTTTTTTTTTTTTTTAATTTCTTTACATTAGAAATTTAAGGTCTTGTTATACCCTGTTTTTCCTGGAAGATCGGTGGACATCTGCGGAACTAGTAGGAATTATCACACAACAAAATAAAATCTGGTTGAGGGTATGTCTACACTGTAGCTGGGAGTGTGCCTCCCAGCCCAGGTAGACACACATGCTAGCTCAACTTGATGAAGTGCACTAAAAATAGCAGTGAGGACATTGCAGCACACAGATGGTGGCCTGAGCTAATCCCCTGATCATGGACCTGGGGAGTCAGGTAGGCTTATACGTGAGTGGTTAGCCCATACTGCTGCCCATGCCACAAAGTCCACACTTCTATTTTTATTGCAGTAATTTGAGCACAGTTAGTGTAAGTCTCTCTAACTGGACTGAGAGACACGCTCCCAGCTACCGTGTAAACATACCCTGGGAGGCTAAGTAGTCTTATTCAGTCTGTTAACACTAACACCTGTCTAAGTCAAATACTTTGCCAACAAAGACCTTCTGTCCCAAATATTTTAAAATTCAATACCCTGGCCCTCAGGTAAGAGCTGAAAAAGCTGCTGCTTCATTTTCATATCTTCTGAAGATGTCTTCAGCATCAAGAGTGAAGACCAGATTTGAAATTCTTAATATATGTAAGGTAGGAAAAGAGTGGAATGCCTTCCCCAAGGAAATGTTCAGGCCAACTTTATGCATCATTTAAAAGAAAAAAATGAAACTAATTTTTTTACCTTTGTGGGTTACCTTTACCTTTCTTGACCATGACCTTAATTTTTTATTACAGTTCTGCAATTTTTTGTTCTATGAACCTTGTACCTGTTAGTTTCATTGGGTGACCCCTAGTTCTTGTGTTATATGAAGGGGCAAATACCACTTCTCTATTCACTTTCTCCATACCATTCATGGTCTTCTAGACGTCTGTCATCTCTTTTCCAAGCTGAAAAGTCCCAGTCTTTTTAATCTCTCATCATATGGAAGCTGTTCAATACCCTTAATCAGTTAGGGTTGTGCTATATTTGTTGCAGTACACTCAACTTGTTTCGCTTGTAAGTGATTAAGAGTTTATCTCTTGATGCTTTGTGAATACAAGACTTGCTCTTGATTTGGGTGATATGAAGGGTGTTGTCTCTGATTTACTTTGATAATGTAGTCCCTTTCAGCTAATGGTATTTAGAATTTTTGTGGATATATTGTTCTATCACCTATGCTTACTAAGAACTTCAAAAGTTGATGCCTCAAGTTTTTATTTGACATGTCCATGCTAAAACAGACTCTACAGCCCTGTTAATGATTTGTTTTCCTTGAAGCTCTCTGGGTTGAACCGGCAGGCCTGTATAGTAACTGACTTTTGTGTGCAATTAAAAATGTTTTTGACCAAGTATTGTAAAAGTAAAAATGTTAATACGTTTTTCTTAAAACTTAGCGTTCTGTTGTACAGAAAAATCTCTCAAGATTCCATCAACAATGTTTGTGAAATGAGTAGCCACCAAAGAAATTTTTCTTTATTATTATTTTATTATCATTATCGATCTTTACACATTCATTATATCTTCAGCTAAAAAAGAAAATTACTCAGAATTGGTTAAAATGGTATTGGTAATCCCAACCTTTACTGGATATTTAAACTACGAAATAGAACTTGCTTGTATGGTGGTTAAAATTGGTATTAGTCACTTTGGCTAGCTGGTGGGAAATGGCAGGATTTAGTGTGACTCTTGGTAACTCCAGTGATTCTACTCTTTTTGGTTTGTGTGTGAACTCGATATTTGGAAAAGGTTGACAGGACTCTTAGTAAGGCTATAAGCATACAATTTCTAGCACTTGTCCTGTAAATTCCCTATTCTGCTACCATTTTTTGTAATTACTGTATTTTTTTAATTGGTATTAATCTAGCTCATCTGTCTCCAAGAATAGCCTAGTAAGCTTTATTGATATAATGCTATAATATTGACCAAAAATACTTGGAATTATATTTCTATATGAACATATTCCATAGAAAGAATTAATAAGTTAATTACAATACGTCAGCCAAGTAAAGTACGTAGCAAAAGTAATTATGCTCTTGAGTATACTCCCTTAACTACTATTAAGGGTTTTATATTGTACTGTGGAAATTCATTTGGATTGAAACTTGAAGAAAACACTTCAGGGTTAAGAAAATTAAGTATTTTAACAATTTGAAGGAAGATACAATTTGAAAATATTTTACTTGTGACAATGTAATTTTGGAGTTTTTTGAACTTGTATCTTAAAACACTGCATGGGGTAAGCCCAGGGTTTGAACTCAGGCTCAAGTGTAACCCTCTCCCTCCCCTCCATCTACACACAACTGGCTTGGTCCCAGGACCCCAGGGGAGATGTGAAGGGGCTGAGCCTGTGTCAAGCTGGTACCCAGGGGTCAAGCCCTATTGCTTTGTACTGTAGATGCAGTCCTACTGGACTCATGTTCTGGGAGTCCGCCAAAAGTCTCTCTCCCATAGACCGGTTTTCTTTGTTCTCTGGATAGTCAAGTTTTCCCACACTGCACCATGAACAAAGGCCATGTCTTGGGAGGGCTCTAGGGAGTCTGATACGATTGGTTGGACTTGGGTCTGCCTACTGCATTGTTCAGGATATTTGAAGCCAATCCCAGCAACCACCTGTATCAGCACTAATTCGGTTTCAGCATCTTTCTAGATATGGACATTAGAATGGCAGCCCAACAAATTCCAAAGTGTGTACCAAGGAATGTCACTACATAGCCAGCAATCGCATGGGTGCCAAGAGCTTCAGTGGCATAAGATTGCCAGTGACGGACAGAAACTAAATATTCAGCCAGACCACCTTAAAGACCTAGGCAAAGATTGATCCAGGTGGGACTCAATCTGCAAGGAGGTCACGGTCCCTTTGTGAGTTGATATAAGAATGCTTACCTTGACAACCACTTCTACCACATACATATGATTCCTGAGATTTTCAGACACTTCCAGGTCAGTTCCCTGTGTGGTGTTGGTTCCTTGGACAGTCATCAATATGTAATCATCATAGCAGCTTTAGAAAAGAAGGTCTCTGTAGTCCCTTAGGGCTTGTCTACACTGGCAATTAACAGCGCTGCAACTTTCTCACTCAGGGGTGTGAAAAAACAACCCCTGAGCGCAGCAAGTTGCAGCACTGCGAAGCACCAGTGTAAACAGTGCTCCAGCACTGGGAGCTACGCCACTCGTT